>NC_083572.1:105124771-105869771 GCF_027579695.1 Neoarius graeffei
AATCCAGTGGCTACATTTCACTCGAGAACACTCATTGTTCGAATAACAATGTTAAAGTTACAGTGGTGCTTGAAAGTTTGTGAACCCTTTAGAATTTTTTTATATTTCTGCATAAATATGACCTAAAACATCATCAGATTTTTCACACAAGTCCTAAAAGTAGATAAAGAGAACCCAGTTAAACAAATGAGACAAAAATATTATACTTGGTCATTTATTTATTGAGGAAAATGATCCAATATTACATATCTGTGAGTGGCAAAAGTATGTGAACCTTTGCTTTCAGTATCTGGTGTGACCCCCTTGTGCAGCAATAACTGCAACTAAACATTTGCGGTAACTGTTGATCAGTCCTGCACACCGGCTTGGAGGAATTTTAGCCCGTTCCTCCGTACAGAACAGCTTCAACTCTGGGATGTTGGTGGGTTTCCTCACATGAACTGCTCGCTTCAGGTCCTTCCACAACATTTCCATTGGATTAAGGTCAGGACTTTGAGTTGGCCATTCCAAAACATTCACTTTATTCTTCTTTAACCATTCTTTGGTAGAATGACTTGTGTGCTTAGGGTCGTTGTCTTGCTGCATGACCCACCTTCTCTTGAGATTCAGTTCATGGACAGATGTCCTGACATTTTCCTTAAGAATTCGCTGGTATAATTCAGAATTCATTGTTCCATCAATGATGGCAAGCCGTCCTGGCCCAGATGCAGCAAAACAGGCCCAAACCATGATACTACCACCACCATGTTTCACAGATGGGATAAGGTTCTTAGGCTGGAATGCAGTGTTTTCCTTTCTTCAAACATAAGGCTTCTCATTTAAACCAAAAAGTTCTATTGTGGTCTCACCCATCCACAAAACATTTTTCCAATAGCCTTCTGGCTCGTCCACATGATCTGCAAACTGCAAACAAGCAGCAATGTTCTTTTTGGAGAGCAGTGGCTTTCTTCTTGCAACCCTGCCATGCACACCGTTGTTGTTCAGTGTTCTCCTGATGGTGGACTCATGAACATTAACATTAGCCAATGTGAGAGAGGCCTTCAGTTGCTTAGAAGTTACCCTGGGGTCCTTTTTGACCTCGCTGACGATTACACACCTTGCTCTTGGAGTGATCTTTGTTGGTCAACCACTCCTGGGGAGGGTAACAATGGTCTTGAATTTCCTCCATTTGTACACAATCTGTCTGACTGTGGATTGGTGGAGTCCAAACTCTTTAGAGATGGTTTTGTAACCTTTTCCAGCCTGATGAGCATCAACAACGCTTTTTCTGAGGTCCTCAGAAATCTCCTTTGTTCCTGCCATGATACACTTCCACAAACATGTGTTGTGAAGATCAGACTTTGATAGATTCCTGTTCTTTAAATAAAACAGGGCGCCCACTCACACCTGATTGTCATCCCATTGATTGAAAACACCTGACTCTAATTTCACCTTCAAATTAACTGCTAATCCTAGAGGTTCACATACTTTTGCCACTCACAGATATGTAATATTGGATCATTTTCCTCAGTAAATAAATGACCAAGGATAATATTTTTGTCTCATTTGTTTAACTGGGTTCTCTTTATCTACTTTTAGGACTTGTGTGAAAAATCTGATGATGTTTTAGGTCATATTTATGCAGAAATATAGAAAATTCTAAAGGGTTCACAAACTTTCAAGCACCACTGTAGATTACAACTATCAAGATTGCAAAGCTTGCAGCCAGAAAAGTGGACAAAAGATACCAGACGCTCCCTGAGCTGTGGGTGGGGCGTCTAAGTCTGAAGGTGATGATATACGGGGCAACTTTTTAGGCAATGTTGCCTGGCAATTCCGCTTCGACACTTTCCCATTAAGATTGGGCAACATGATTTCTGTCTGAACTATTTTGATTGTTTTGGGCAACTTTTTAAGATCACCCGATCAGTGTGCGAGCAGCGAATCACACGACCACCTGAGTGTTTCTAAAATTTTCAACAAAGATGGCGGCATCTCTGGCAGTGGAGCGAAGAAAAAGAGTGACAACTTATATCTTTTTATGACAGTAAGTTGTCATGCGTAAACCCAAAGTGGTGAATTTACCTCATCAAATGCTCAGAAAACCAACAGACGTCTATTTTTATGTGCTCAGGTTGTAATTAAGACATCGATTTTTTTTTTCCAGCTAGGTGTAAACTGCCGTTAGCTAACCACCGCTCTATAGAGATTGAATGGGATTTAGCAGGGCTGCCAACTTTTCGAAATTCCTTGGAGTGAGATTTTTTTTGGGGGGGGGGTCGACGTCAAAATTTTTCCGCACACCATGCAGTAAGTGGGAATTTTGTATTCAGTTTGATATTCACTTGTCCCCCTGCATTCTGGTGTTTTGTTTGTGGGTCGTCCAGCTGGAGATGGACAATGTGGGGGGGGGTGAGATTTTGGATTTAGTAGATGTTCCTGCATTCTGGTGGATTTTTGGAGTGGCCTGCTGTGCCATACCTACATTCTTACACACCCTGACTTGCCAGGCCTTCAGCTTGTGGCCAACAAAAGCGCACCAAGTTTTGGCTTAAAAGCCCCCACACTAGAAAACTACAGATGACTGCCAATGTTCCTGTAGCCCTGTAGACCTGTGTTTCAGATTTAAAGGCAAGTTCATGTTTGAAAATATTTCATCAGCTAAGCCTAAACACCTTCTGAATTGAAACTGTTAAGTTTTTAATAACTGTTGCAAAAATAAGATTGTCCCTCACTGACTATTCATTATGCATTTAAGGGCTTTCCCCACCACTGGGTTCAGCAGAAGATTGGCATGGGGAAAAATATCAACAGCAAAAGAACAAATAAAATGCTTAAACAGTACCAAAATGTGCATGTGCTACAAGAAACATTAAAATGATTAAGTTTGAACAGTATTGAAACACAAAAAGCTGAACCTTGGCCATAGGTGGGAATGTGCACACAAAGTTGGGCTTAAAAATTTTGGTCATACTTAAATAAGCTATATTAATATATTTCTTATTAATTTATTTCTTATCTATGTTTCTTATTAGTAATAGAGCATTCGTCAGGGCCTGTTATCTGACAAATATTCTCTACCTGTCTTGCCCTCTTTGAAACCCTGTCTCCTCAGTATATTGTTCTCTGTCTTTTTTTTTTTAATTATTCACAAGTTCAAGTTCTTTGATATTACAGGTGACCATGCTTTATTTACTTTAACTGAGCAATTACATACATCATAAATAATTAAAAATAAATACCCTGTAAATAAACAATAAGCATGGAGGCTAATGGCTCTTCTTGCATTTGTAATATTATCTCTTACTTGCTTTATTTTACAACATTTCCAGTATGGCTTCAAATAAAGTCATAAAGTATGATAACATACAGTAAACAAACTAAGAATGCACCTTAATAACCGTGTGCTAAGGAGGTGCTCTCCCGTGCTGCTTGTTGGGGAAGATAGAGGCTGTGGCACGGCAGTAGGCCTATAATGATTTAGCATGCCTAGTACACAGCTCTCGATATGGCATTAAATATTCTCACAACACATATAGGATAAAACGATTAAGAAACTTTATACAAGTTCATAATTACGCCAGTAACACCACACATTGGCGTGCATATGTACAAACCTGTCTGAGACACTCGTCTTCAACTCGGATACCTTCTTCTCCTTCCTCTTCCTCTAAATTGACGGTAGGCAATTATCCAACTTCCAGCGAGTGCAGCATCATTAGATGCGCCACCTACCATAGGGGAGTGTGTACAGAAGGGAACACCTCTCTGCCTGTTTAGCCGTGCGTAAGGCGTAATTGATCGATCGCGAGTGGTTGGCGCGACGCAATGGGTAGCCTAGATTAGATAGATAAACTAGATTTTTTTTTCTAGCGTGAGAAATCGGAGGTATGGCGTGTGAGCGTGTGAAGACAATCAAATGCGTGTGTCTCACGCTCATTGCGTGAGAGTTGGCAGCCCAGGATTTAGCTAACTAGCAGTGGTTTTTGCTAACAAACCGTAGTTAGCTGAACGTTATAGCTAGCTATGTCGGGATAACGTTAGCTCTCTCGCATTAAGTTAAAAGTGACGGGCAGCTCATGATTATTATTTTTTTTCTTTCGTGAGTTTTAATAGAGGTTATCTAACATCGTTTGATCTAAAAGTGACAAACGTGACAGCTGCAAACGTTTCAGTGTCCATCTTTGCGGTGTCTGTCTCCCTGACAATAGATTTGCTCTTATCTGATTGGTTGTAGCCAATTGTCTGTTGCCCTAATTAGTTGCCTTGTGTCTCACCTGGTTGCCCGTTGCCAGCAATGCCTAGAGACTAGGACAGGTCTAGTCAGGCTTACACTGTGCTACTTCGATCTGATTTTGTCATTGCCATTGCCAAGTTGTGTGTGTGTGTGTGTGCATGCACGTGTACATGAATTCCACTGAGTATCAATTTCTGATGTGTCAGAAAAGTTAATCAGATGTTGTATCCTGTGAGCAGCATCATGCGCTGCTATACAGGGCGTCCCAAATGTCTCCATACATTGGAGATATGCATTTCTGAATTTCTTTCTAAAACACACACACGAGGAGTCATCTCCCACTATAAATAAATGAGACCGTCAATGACGGCGTAGCTCACTCAGGCCCCGTCTAGTCCAGAAGGAACGATCTAAAGTGGGCCACCTTGTGCGATAAATCTTGCAAGCTATATACAAGCTATAACTGTGAGGAATTGACCGAGAAGAAGTGATTTTTGTTGAACTGCTCATTAAGGCTTAATTAGTCCATAACTTCATTAATAATTGTAATTAAGCAAATCTGACTAGAAGTTCTAGGCACCCTAGGTTCCCCTACCTTCATGCCAAGGAGAATAAAAATTGGTGAAGAATTGATGGAGAAGAAGCGATTTGTGTGGAAACTGCTCATTAGGGATTGATTAATTGCTCCATATCGTCATTATTAATTGCAATTATGTAAATTTGGGTAGAAGCTACTGTACATGCACCCCAGGCAGACTGGCCTTCCTGCCAAAAAGAATAAAACTCAGTGAAGAATTGAGAGAGAAAAAGCGATTTTCATGAAACGTGGATGATGACGGACGGACGAACGGACAACATGATGGCATAAACTCATCACCTGTCAACCGGATGAGCTAATAAATAAATAAACCAAGTATGAAAATTTTTGGAAGTCATTTTGCTAAAAACTATTCATTTCCTTTTATGTATGGAGACTTTTGGGATGCTCTGTATAGATCAGAAGCCTCGTTAACATATCATCTGAGCATCATCTTTGCTATCATTAGCATGATATGGTTGCTTAGTAACCATATTCACACACGCATGATGTCGGCTGTGTGCAGTGAGTGACCAGGACCGGGTTGTTTAACACGTTCGAATCCAAGGACAAATTATGTTTTCACTGAAAGGAAAAAAGGTCACCACCCTCAGGTAGTGGCATTAACTGAACAGGGATAACGGCGTCTGTCTTCTTTGACCTTTTCTTTTTTAAAGATTCAAGTTTCAGCACATGAAACTGCACAAACTCTGCTTCACGCTTGTTAACATTTGAAAAATAAGGTGACTCGTGACAACACTGGCATTTAACCGTGGACAGTTAGGTGTGCAGACGGTTTTCACCGTCGCTTTGAGAAGATGAGTCCTGCAGTGGAAGGGATGGAAGCGTCTTATTAACGCTATTACCCACCCACATCTCCTGTTCCGCACTCCAGCCCAGTCGGTGGCGCTAACGCACCTTTAAATTGGTTTGCCAACCACCAAAAAAAAACCTAAAGAAGAAAAAAACAAAATGGCGGAGCGTGTTGCTGAACCAAACAAGGATGAAATAAAAAGTCTACTTGAAAACAAAATCCCCTAAAAATAAAAAAAACAAAACAAAATATAGAATAAAAGTATTTGATGGTAAGAACTAGGGGTGGGACATTAACGTGTTAATTAAGATTAATTAATTTCAAACAAATTAATTCGTTAAAAATATTAACGCATTTTATCGCAGTTTGCATGCCAAACAACCCGGAACCGTTGTTAGTGCACCGTGTTATGGTGCGACAAATATACTGACGCACACAGTTCCACTTACAGCAATGGAGCTTGAAAGCGCGCCGGGTCTGCTGGACGGTAAATTTATATTCAAAAAACGTCCCGATGGAACTGTTGATAAAACCACAGTTTATGGGGGCGTCGTGGCTCAGGTGGATAAGGCGCCACACCATAAATCCAGGGACCCGGGTTCGATTCCGAGCCAAGGTCATTTCCCGATTCCTCCCCATCTCTCTCTCCTGCTCATTTCCTGTCTCTACACCAGGCATCACCAAATGGCGGACCTCGGTCCGGATCCGGACCCAGTGATGGTCCTGTCCGGACCCGTGACCAATGGTAAATTCACGAGATTAAGTAATTTTCATGGAGCATTATTTTGGATGGTCGTGGCTATAGAGATCTTGCAGTCACGTGACCGGAAAGTACACAACTGCCATCTTGTCGGTCAAAAACACCGCTGAATACTGCTGCACTCGTGTACAGAATGGATCAATTTCAACCGACGGACTACACGGCTCATTTTTCTAATGAACAGATAACTAGATATATGTCTAAAATAAATGATCTACAGATTAGTGACGCTTATGGCTTACCGGACGGAGTTTTCACGACCGGATTTTGAACTCCCAGCGGAATACCCGGACGTGTATAATTACCTCATTAACTTTCCCTCGCTGTTCAGTGGTGAAGCACTGCGTGCCTATAAATCTCTGGACAGTTATCTTTACAGAAATTCAGGATTTGTCAGCGACTCAGATGTGGCATCTTGTAAACAAGAATCCTCATTGGATGGGTAAGTCACTTAAGTATTGAGTATAGCACTGACCAGCCGATTATAGAATAGAATAGAATAAGGTAATTCCAGCTATAATTCCAAATCGTCCGTCTTGTTTACATGGATCTGGCGTTGGAGAGGTAGACACTTAGCAGTGGAGATTTGAGTGGCTGTTTTCTGAGCTTAGTCAACAGGCCGCTCTGCCTGCTGCCTCGCTTTTGCTTCCTCTCCCGACGCCGCCTCCTTCGCTTTGCTTCCGATAACAATCCACGGAGACCCCGCTGGTCTCGCTATCTCATCCGGAATGTTGTGCATGCGATGGAAATCGCTACAAACCGTCATTTTCTGCTGGAAACCAATGTCCAGTAAGTCCATACGGTTGTAGTGGATATTGAAGTCCGGTACAGACGAACAACACGCAAAAATACACACAAAAAACATAAACGTGCACAGGTAGGGAGAGCTTGTAGCCGCAGCCGTTGTAGTAGAATTGTATATAGTAGGGTTTTCCAGAAGAAAAGGTAGAAGTAAAAGCAGAAGTAGAAGGCGGAATATGGCGTTTGACCGACAAGATGGCGTCTGTCACAATCTGGATCGGCTGTGACGTCATATGCAAGTGCTCCATTGACAGCAGGCGCTGCTACTCCAGTTAATACGACAACAGCTTCACTCAGTTGAGCCAATAAAATTGTGCTTACCCAGCGCACCACAGCACAGCAACAAGCAGAGAGGAAGAGAGTTAACTTCAGAGACAACCGACCGAGACAACATGGCTTGCTCCAAAAGGCGGCGGAAAGTAGACAAGGAAAATCGTTGTTTTAAAGATGAATGGATGGAGAAATATATGTTCATTCTTCCGGCGAGCAGTTCAAAACCAGTGTGCCTCATATGCTCCGAAAAAGTGGCATTAATTAAAAGCGGCAACGTGAAGCGCCACTACGAAACAAAGCACAGCTCTTTTGAGCAAAGTTATCCCCTGAAGTCCGAGCTGAAGGCACGCAAAATAACCCAACTGCAAGCACAGTATGACAGGTCTACCCGACTCATCACACATACACTTACAGCCCAGCAACGTGCAAACGAATGTTCCTTAAAAGTAGCGTGGATTTTGGGGCAACATAAAAAAACATTTAGGTGGTGTTTACATTAGACCGTATCAGCGGATCATCAGATTAACGTTTTTAAAATGATTCGCGTATACACAGCAACGCCAATACACGGATACGCTAATCACATGACTAACTAGACGGCACGTCACATGATCCCAGTGCATATCGGGCATGCGCAAGTCACTCACCACTTGCAAGTGGAAGGATGGCAAGCGAACACCTTCTCCAGCAGATAAACACACCTGGCTGTGATGTTCATGTTCTCACTGAGTTTAAGCGCCTGAAGGAGGTTGAAATGTGTAAATAAACCTCAGTGCGGCTCAGCGCTTCCTCCTGCGCTCCAAATCACTCCTCCCTGAACAGCGAGTGCCCTCTGGAGGGTGCGCACTCCGGCCCTGCGCAGCTCACAGAGCGCGCGAGTGAAGCGCACGAGCAGTGATTCGGGACTGAGCCGCTGTGTGTGTGATCCCAACGCCAGCGAATCAGGAAGGTGGATGTCACAGTGACGTTGTCCAATGACGACGTCAGCTAGAGCTCAGCACTGCGTTTCCTCGTTCCTCGATGTTTACACAGCACCGGATCAGATACGAACTGGGTTGAATACGTGGGCCCTGGCGGATTCAAGTTGTTCCGCCTGTGGAGTCGTTTCCCGGCGTTTTAATGTGCACGGACAGTGCATCCGCGACGAAAACGAGACGGATACGGTCTAATGTAAACACCACCTTAGTGATGGGACAGTTGTGAAGGAGTGCTTAAACGCCGTTGCTGAGACATTGATCTGCTCACTGATCTGCAAGGAAATGCTGCATTAAGAGAGCATTTTGAGACAACGGACCCTGCTACTTTCTGGTTACAGACTGTTTGAGAGTGTGTTCCCTGGTCTAACCAAAGGAGCACTGCACACCTTGACTATGTTTGGATCGACTTACAGCTGTAAGTCAGCTTTTTCCACTATGAACATTGTCAAAACCAAGTACCGTTCTAGGCTCAACAATGAACACCGACATATCTGCATGAGAATAGCACTAACTCCATTCCAACCAAGATTTAAATTACTGGCAGGTCAGCCACATGCCCGTTTTTCACATTAAGAAAAGTAAAAGAAGAATTAAAAGAGAAAAGTTCAAAGAAAAATGTTCTGTTTGCATTTCCCCCCAAAAAAGCCACTTGTTTTCTGAATATGTGGACTTTTTTTTTCTTGAAAAGTAGGCCCTCATTTTTTTAGGCTGGGACCTCCTTATTTTAAAGGTCCCATGGCATGAAATTTTCACTTTCTGAGGTTTTTTAATGTTAAAATGAGTTCCTCTGACCTTCTTAAGTCACCCCAGTGGCTAGAAATTTCATAATGTGTAAACCAAACTATGCCCAACATTTCAGAATGGCGCGTCAAAACGGCGCGTTGATAAACTCTTCCCTTTACTACGTCAGCAAGGGAGACGATCTCCACGCCCCCCCCCCCTGGATTCCCACCCACTGTATGGATTGCCCCACCCAGTTGTAGTGAGGAGACCATAGAGGACACAACATGGCATCGCCTAAGCGAGCAAAACATGGAAATTGCGCTGTACATGGATGTGACAACACAGAAAGGAGTCTGTTTTTACTGCCGACGGGAGAGCCCCTGAAGACGCAGTGGCTTCATTTTATTTACTTCAATAATACGCCGTCGAGTCTACCTAAGACGGTGTATGTTTGTCGGAAGCATTTTCCTGATGAATGTTTCCACAACTTGGGACAGTACAGGGCAGGTTTTGCACATCAACTGTCACTGAAGCCTGGGTCCGTACGAAGCATCCCTGCCGCATCAGCAACAAACACCGAACAAGTAAGTGTATAACTGTTAAGTCGTTTTGCCGTGTTTTAAAATCGGTGCGTTAGCCTAGCAATGGCTACATTAGCTGTGCAGCTAACCGCTTCCTGCAGTTAGCCAGGTACTCTTCGCTACAAAACCAAAAAGCATGCAGCATGCTCTGTTAAACTGAGTTTAGTCTGGAAATTGACTGTAACTTATGAGCTTATGTTTGACTATTGCTCCGCAATGCATGTCTTCTGTTGGATAAGCGCTATGTTGCTGTAGTTGCTGCTTCTATCCTCTTTGGTTATGGAGTGCATGTTCAAGCCTAGGGTATTATACGTTCGTAAACTACCACTCCGAACACTCTCACTCTCTGTTCTCTGTGTCACGTTGAGTTTACGAAAGGAGTCCGAGGGAGAACGGGGTTTTGTCTTAGCAGCGTGGCTACAGGCGCTGATAGCAGCGAGTATGTGTGTGCGCAGCTTGGTCAAGCCCCTCCCCCCATGGCCCACCCCCATCCTCTACCCTTCCCCGCCTCCATGCTTCTCATTAGCAAAACGACGCACTGAGAAAAGCGCTGAAATGGGGCTTTCTCCCAGGAGGCTATATCTACGTGCCGAGGGTTCATTTCGAGAAAGGCTGCGGATATAACATCCGGAAACCTCCACGAGCCCGTTTAAAGCATCAACAAACCATCATGCCATGGGACCTTTAAAAACAAAGAAGAGAAAATGTGAAGTCAATGCTCTGTTTGCACTTTTTAGTTAATGTTTTCTGAGTTGACTTTTTTACTTGAACCGTAGGCCTTCAATTCTTCAGGTTGGGACCGCTTTAATTTAAGAGAAAAAGGAGTTATTCCACTCTGTTTGCACTTTTTTATTGATTTTATTCTGAGGTTTCTGTTTTCTTTAATCTGAAATAAAGCCCTTGAATTTATTTTCCTGGGACGACTTTTATGGTAAAAGAGATAGTTGTGCACTCAGTTCCTTTCCTGCATTGGAAATTAACAATAAATATTGTTGAAACCATATGAAAATGTGGACATAGGGGAAGGCTATAAGACACAAGCCGGACTTCGGGTCGGACCTTCTACTTGGACAAAATTTAATAACTGGACCTCAGTGATTTTTAATTGAATACCCCTGCTCTACACTGTCCTATCCAATAAAGGTGAAAAAAGCCCAAAAAATATCTTAAAAAAAAAACAACACAGTTTATTGCAAACTGTGCAGAAAGGAGTTTGCTTATCACAGAAGCTCGTCAACTTTATGGTACCATTTAAATACCAAGCACGTCACCGCAATTACTGAAACAGCTGCAGCTCGAGGTAGCAGTTCTGGTCAGCAGTGCAAACTCGAAGAAATGGCTGGATTCCAGAAGAAAACGAGCAGGGCAACGTCGGAAAATTTAACGAACACGCTGGCCGAGTGACTGCAGACCGCTATCGGTGGTAGAAGACAAGGGTCTACGAGATGTATTGCGGATTGTGGCGTGTGATCCATCATTTCAAATGTCGTGCAGAAGAACAATTTCCAACAAAATATTGTTTACAGCCATTAAATGAGCTTGAATCTAAAAATCATGTCTGTGTATTATTTGAACTCTGCACATATTATTTAGTTACATAAAATAAATGTTGCTTTTGGGGCAAATACGGTAGTGCGATTAATTGAGATTAATTAAAGGTCCCATGGCATGAAATTTTCACTTTCTGAGGTTTTTTAACGATAAAATGAGTTCCTCTGACCTTCTTAAGTCACCCCAGTGGCTAGAAATTTCATAATGTGTAAACCAAACTATGCCCACCCTTTGTCAACATTTGAGAATGGCGCGTCAAAATGGCGCGTTGATAAGCTCTTCCCTTTACTACGTCAGCAAGGGAGATGATCCCCACGCCCCCCCTCTGGATTCCCACCCACTGTATGGATTGCCCGCCCAGCTCAAAAGTTGCCACCAAACATGGAAGTTGCGCTGTACATGGATGTGACAACACAGAAAGGAGTCTGTTTTTACTGCCGACGGGAGAGCCCCTGAAGACGCAGTGGCTTCATTTTATTTACTTCAATAATACGCCGTCGAGTCTACCTAAGACGGTGTATGTTTGTCGGAAGCATTTTCCTGATGAATGTTTCCACAACTTGGGACAGTACAGGGCAGGTTTTGCACATCAACTGTCACTGAAGCCTGGGTCCGTACGAAGCATCCCTGCCGCATCAGCAACAAACACCGAACAAGTAAGTGTATAACTGTTAAGTCGTTTTGCCGTGTTTTAAAATCGGTGCGTTAGCCTAGCAATGGCTACATTAGCTGTGCAGCTAACCGCTTCCTGCAGTTAGCCAGGTACTCTTCGCTACAAAACCAAAAAGCATGCAGCATGCTCTGTTAAACTGAGTTTAGTCTGGAAATTGACTGTAACTTATGAGCTTATGTTTGACTATTGCTCCGCAATGCATGTCTTCTGTTGGATAAGCGCTATGTTGCTGTAGTTGCTGCTTCTATCCTCTTTGGTTATGGAGTGCGTGTTCAAGCCTAGGGTATTATACGTTCGTAAACTACCACTCCGAACACTCTCACTCTCTGTTCTCTGTGTCACGTTGAGTTTACGAAAGGAGTCCGAGGGAGAACGGGGTTTTGTCTTAGCAGCGTGGCTACAGGCGCTGATAGCAGCGAGTATGTGTGTGCGCAGCTTGGTCAAGCCCCTCCCCCCATGGCCCACCCCCATCCTCTACCCTTCCCCGCCTCCATGCTTCTCATTAGCAAAACGACGCACTGAGAAAAGCGCTGAAATGGGGCTTTCTCCCAGGAGGCTATATCTACGTGCCGAGGGTTCATTTCGAGAAAGGCTGCGGATATAACATCCGGAAACCTCCACGAGCCCGTTTAAAGCATCAACAAACCATCATGCCATGGGACCTTTAAAAACAAAGAAGAGAAAATGTGAAGTCAATGCTCTGTTTGCACTTTTTAGTTAATGTTTTCTGAGTTGACTTTTTTACTTGAACCGTAGGCCTTCAATTCTTCAGGTTGGGACCGCTTTAATTTAAGAGAAAAAGGAGTTATTCCACTCTGTTTGCACTTTTTTATTGATTTTATTCTGAGGTTTCTGTTTTCTTTAATCTGAAATAAAGCCCTTGAATTTATTTTCCTGGGACGACTTTTATGGTAAAAGAGATAGTTGTGCACTCAGTTCCTTTCCTGCATTGGAAATTAACAATAAATATTGTTGAAACCATATGAAAATGTGGACATAGGGGAAGGCTATAAGACACAAGCCGGACTTCGGGTCGGACCTTCTACTTGGACAAAATTTAATAACTGGACCTCAGTGATTTTTAATTGAATACCCCTGCTCTACACTGTCCTATCCAATAAAGGTGAAAAAAGCCCAAAAAATATCTTAAAAAAAAAACAACACAGTTTATTGCAAACTGTGCAGAAAGGAGTTTGCTTATCACAGAAGCTCGTCAACTTTATGGTACCATTTAAATACCAAGCACGTCACCGCAATTACTGAAACAGCTGCAGCTCGAGGTAGCAGTTCTGGTCAGCAGTGCAAACTCGAAGAAATGGCTGGATTCCAGAAGAAAACGAGCAGGGCAACGTCGGAAAATTTAACGAACACGCTGGCCGAGTGACTGCAGACCGCTATCGGTGGTAGAAGACAAGGGTCTACGAGATGTATTGCGGATTGTGGCGTGTGATCCATCATTTCAAATGTCGTGCAGAAGAACAATTTCCAACAAAATATTGTTTACAGCCATTAAATGAGCTTGAATCTAAAAATCATGTCTGTGTATTATTTGAACTCTGCACATATTATTTAGTTACATAAAATAAATGTTGCTTTTGGGGCAAATACGGTAGTGCGATTAATTGAGATTAATTAAAGGTCCCATGGCATGAAATTTTCACTTTCTGAGGTTTTTTAACGATAAAATGAGTTCCTCTGACCTTCTTAAGTCACCCCAGTGGCTAGAAATTTCATAATGTGTAAACCAAACTATGCCCACCCTTTGTCAACATTTGAGAATGGCGCGTCAAAATGGCGCGTTGATAAGCTCTTCCCTTTACTACGTCAGCAAGGGAGATGATCCCCACGCCCCCCCTCTGGATTCCCACCCACTGTATGGATTGCCCGCCCAGCTCAAAAGTTGCCACCAAACATGGAAGTTGCGCTGTACATGGATGTGACAACACAGAAAGGAGTCTGTTTTTACTGCCGACGGGAGAGCCCCTGAAGACGCAGTGGCTTCATTTTATTTACTTCAATAATACGCCGTCGAGTCTACCTAAGACGGTGTATGTTTGTCAGAAGCATTTTCCTGATGAATGTTTCCACAACTTGGGACAGTACAGGGCAGGTTTTGCACATCAACTGTCACTGAAGCCTGGGTCCGTACCAAGCATCCCTGCCGCATCAGCCACAAACACTGAACAAGTAAGTGTATAACTGTTAAGTCGTTTTGCCGTGTTTTAAAATCGGTGCGTTAGCCTTGCAATGGCTACATTAGCTGTGCAGCTAACCGGTTCCTGCAGTTAGCCAGGTACTCTGCGCTACAAAACCAAAAAGCATGCAGCATGCTCTGTTAAACTGAGTTTAGTCTGGAAATTGACTGTAACTTATGAGCTTATGTTTTGCCGTGTTTTAAAATCGGTGCGTTAGCCTTGCAATGGCTACATTAGCTGTGCAGCTAACCACTTCCTGCAGTTAGCCAGGTACTCTGCGCTACAAAACCAAAAAGCATGCAGCATGCTCTGTTATAATAGCCAATCAATACAGTTTTTACAAAGACACCCACATTCTTTTTTTTAACCCTTATCCTACCATGCTATTTTACACCTTAATCTTACCATGTGGGGTCCGTTTGGACCCCAATACTTTTCTTTAAAATTAAAGCTTATAAAGACAAAATCACCAGATAAGTTTTGTTCAGAACATCTTGTACTAATAACAGCAATACACTAAAGGGCTCAAGGCATAAAGAACACACTTAACCTTCATCCTACCAGCCAATTTTACATACACAAACTACCAGGCGGGGTCCGTATGGACCCCAGGAGGGAATACCTTGAAATCAATGCAGTAAGAACCAATTCAATGCAGCAAACAGACATAACTTTATTGAAGAACAAAATCCACTATGGCTGAATATCAATGATGTATTATAAATGCAATAATATTGCAATAACTAGCATACATGTAGCAAATTATAGCGCCACAAAAAAAAATTGGCATTATATACATGATTTTTGCAGCTCATGCAGCTGTAAAACATTCTGGATTACAACTTAGGTCTTTTCGTACAGAATTTAAAACAAAAAAGTAATTGTAAAATAATTTAGGGCTTTTGTTTTGCAGCCTGTGCTTATTGCAGCAGTGGGGTCCACACGGACCCCAAGAAGGAATGCCTTGGTAGTTTCATTATGGAACATAAAAGAAATAAAAGAAGTTAACTTTCAGTGTGCTATTCAATTATAAAATGAAAGACAGATAAACTTTACTCTGGGGTCCGGTTGGACCCCAGTAACAAATTAATTTTACCTTCACAATGCAAAAAGCTGATCTTCCGGTGCTTTAGTGTTTTAATTAAGACATAAATTCCGACAAATTCATAAAACGGTGAGGCAGTATGTCACATATTTTTAAAATGGCAAACAAACATATAGGTGCGGGGTCCAGATGGACCCCACTTGGTAGGATGAAGGTTAAGTCACTCGTTCATTTTATTCATTTGTTTGTTCAGTAAAAACCCAAACATTTGTTGAATTTATTTTATTTCCTCGCGTCGCACCTTAATGACGTCAGCGCGCGGTATTTTTCCCTTCGCGGTTTGTTCCTTCTCTCTCGCCGTAGTAAGACACCCACATCCGCTTGTTCTGACCCACTGGAGGTAGCGTCACAGTGCCGTTAGCCAATCAGAGGGAAAACGTTTTCATGTCATGAATATTAATGAGTAAGAGCTTAAATCCTGTCGTTCTCCCGCCACCCACTCCTCCACCAAACTAGAACAGCCTGAAACAGGAGAACCACAGCATTTTTTTCACCAAAACCGGCTCACGGGGCATTCATCCATACTAGAGACCACCGCACAATTAATGAAAAAACGATGCCATGGGACCTTTAAGATTAATTAATTACAAAGCCTGTAATTAATTAGATTATTTTTTTAATCTAGTCCCACCCCTAGTAAGAACATATCTTTTTTTATTTTTCAAGAATTATTATTATCGCATTTTTCACAAATTGCTCCCGTCATTTCGCCGGTTTGTTTATATTCTAAGCGGAAATTATTTTGTCGGACGTTTTGTATAAAATTTTTATTTATCGACTTTGCGAAAAATAAAAATGCTCGGTTTCTCAAAATCCAGTGAATGTGGATAGAATAAAACAGTTATTCCACTCAATCTCGGTGCTACGCACCTCGTCGGCTATCAGCTCACGTACGGCTCGATTTCGTGGAATAAGTGTTAACTGTAAAACGTTTCTTTTTATTTTCCCACCTTTCCAGATGTAAAGTACATGACACATATTGCTTGTCACAAAAATGTCACGTCAACCTGCACTTTGTAATCAGATGATAAGACTTCTCGAATTGTACAGTGCTTGGTGTTAGTGTCAAGTGTAAGATTAGCATTATTTAGCTATGATAATACAAAAGAAAATGTAAAACCATCACCAAAGATAATTCCAAGTGTGTGTGTGTGTACACGTTTGTGTTTGTGGCTGTAAATATGTTAAATACCTTTAATCCTGCAGGTCCAGATTGGCCTGGAGGTCCAATTATTCCAACACCTGCTTCACCCTACAATATACAAACAAAAAGCAGCAGAATCACTGATCAGACCCTGCTGAGATGATCCGTCTCGATGGCAGAATCAGAGTTCGGGCCCCTACTTTGTCTCCTTTAGGCCCTGGTGCTCCTCTTTGTCCCTGGTAATCCAGAACGAGACAGAAAGACTCGTTAAAATCACACCAGATGAATAACAGACGGTTGCTTGTCTGTATGAACAGATACTCACATTTTCACCAGGTTCCCCTGGATCGCCATGTGAACCCTACAGGACAAAAACACAACATCAGACATCAGTACGTGTGTAAGACATGCCGGGGTTCCTTATACATTACTTTTTATACTCACTTTGTCGCCTTTGATTCCAGCTGGTCCTTTATCTCCTTTAATACCCTGAAAAAAAGCTCAGTGCTGTAAAATCTGCTTCTTGAAGTCCCCTTAAATCAGGGTTTCTGCAGAAATCAGCAAATCTCATTTAATGCCCTTTTAATGCCAGTTTTAACACCATCAACAACCCATGACAATCCACGGATATATATGTATAGTAAAGAGAGAGAAAAAAAAAACCTCTGGAAACTCTTAATTTATTGTAAAGTGCCTTGAGATAAATGTATTTCATGATTTGGCGCCATGGAGCACTTGCATGTGACGTCACAGCCGATCCAGATTGTGACAGACGCCATCTTGTCGGTCAAACGCCATATTTCCGCCTTCTACTTCTGCTTCTACCTTTTCTTCTGGAAAACCCTACTATATACAATTCTACTACAACGGCTGCGGCTACAAGCTCTCCCTACCTGTGCACGTTTTTTTATGTTTATGTGTATTTTTGCGTGTTGTTCGTCTGTACCGGACTTCAATATCCACTACAACCGTATGGACTTACTGGACATGGGTTTCCAGCAGAAAATGACGGTTTGTAGCAATTTCCATCGCATGCACAACATTCCGGACGAGACAGTGAGACCAGCGGGGTCTCCGTGGATTGTTATCGGGTCTGGCAGGTGAAGGAGGCGTCGTCGGGAGAGGAAGCAAAAGCGAGGCTGCAAGCAGAGCTGGCCTGTTGATTAAGCTCAGAAAACAGCCACTCAAATCTCCACTGCCAAGCCGCTACCTCTCCAACGCCCGATCCATGGTAAACAAGACGGACGATTTGGAATTACAGCTGGAATTACCTTATTCTATTCTATAATCGGCTGGTCAGTGCTATACTCAATACTTAAGTGACTTACCCGTCCAATGAGGATTGTTATTTTCTTGTTTACAAGATGCCACATCTGAGTCGCTGACAAATCCTGAATTTCTGTAAAGATAACTGTCCAGAGATTTATAAGCACGCAGTGCTTCACCACTGAACAGCGAGGGAAAGTTGATGAGGTAATTATACACGTCTGGGTATTGCACCTCTGGCAGTTCAATATCCACTGACACAGTCGTGAAAACTCCGTCCGGTAAGCCATAAGGGTCACTAATCTGTAGATTGTTTATTTTAGACATATATCTAGTTATCTGTTCATTAGAAAAATGAGCCGTGTAGTCCGTCGGTTGAAATTGATCCCTTCTGTACACGAGTGCAGCAGTATTCAGCGGTGTTTTTTACCGACAAGATGGCGGCTGTGTACTTTCCAGTCACGTGACTGCAAGATCTCTATACAAATAAAATTAAATGAATTTAAAGTCTGAAGTGTAGTGTAGGCAAAATCAAGTCTCATCTCATCATCTCTAGCCGCTTTATCCTGTTCTACAGGGTCGCAGGCAAGCTGGAGCCTATCCCAGCTGACTACGGGCGAAAGGCGGGGTACACCCTGGACAAGTCGCCAGGTCATCACAGGGCTGACACATAGACACAGACAACCATTCACACTCACATTCACACCTACGGTCAATTTAGAGTCACCAGTTAACCTAACCTGCATGTCTTTGGACTGTGGGGGAAACCGGAGCACCCGGAGGAAACCCACGCGGACACGAGGAGAACAAGCAAACTCCGCACAGAAAGGCCCTCGCCGGCCACGGGGCTCGAACCCAGACCTTCTTGCTGTGAGGCAACAGCGCTAACCACTACACCACCGTGCCTCATGAATATTTCCTATATGTTCAAAATCAATATTTTTCCTGAAAACTACAGAAAGAATTTTTAATGCTACTAGGAATTAAATTTAATGCTTTTTAATGCCATTTAAGGCTTTAATTTTCACAAAATCCATTTAATGACACGGAAACCCTGTAAATTTTACAAAACAGTTATGACTAAATCAGTGGATTTGGTTTTTTTTTTTCCCCCCAAAGAGATTAATTTGTCTGCTGGATGGTCATATTGTGAAAACATTTCATGAAACAGCATTGTGAAATCTTTGTGAGCTTTGAAGAAGCCACTGGCAAAAACTTATTTCATCACAAAATAAAATATAAGAGCCTATCATTTTCCAACACTATTCATTGGTCATGCTATTGGTCCCGCTCCAAAAAATGTCACGTCTAAGCTCCATGTTAGATATTTATCACCAAAAGCACAACATGTTCTAATAGTGTTCATACAGGACTAGCTTGGGTCGCATTATGATTTTTTTTTTTTCCCGATCCATTTCCAGGTGACGACACCACGGTCACTCGGAACCTCCCGTTTGGCCGTATGCCGTGTTGGATGCAGATACAGGACCAGACAGGGACTGTTCATAGTTTTTGCGTGTTTGGTTTAGCCTCTAAATTTCTTGTCGGTTAGACTATAAGAGTTGATAGTTTAAATGTGTAGTAAGACTCAAGCTGCATGGTGAATGTCAGTCTCACCAGATGCAATGCAAACCCACGGTTCCGTATGTGACATTTTCCGTAAACAACTTTAAGTTATTTCTAGTAGGCTGCTGCGTCCCAACAGGTAAGAACTGGAGTCATTCAAAATGTACATGGAAATTGGCAGCACATAGATGGCTGTATACTAGGGTGCATCAGTTGCCCCCTAAAAAATTTATTTCTATTTTATTTATCTCATGTTTTACCAGGAAGGTCCCATTGAGATACAATATCTCGTCTTCCAGGGAGTCGTGGCCAAGGTAGCGACTTAAAAGTTTCATACAAGAAATACAGACTAACATAAACCAAAACACCAGGACAAAACAATCAACAATCACACATAGAACACAGAGTAAAAAAGAAATGAAACATAAGTAGTATAAAATGAAGAAGCAGTAGCCTTAATTAAAACCATGACACTCTTCTGTAAGTACTGACTTTAAACAATTTTTAAAAAATGCAATCGAGGGTATTGTCACAAGATTTAGTGTATTTTGTAGCTCATTCCAAGCACACGGTGCATATGCACAGAAGGCTGTTTTACCAAGTTCTGTTCGTGACATTGGAATTTGAAAAAGTATTTTCTCTGATGCACGAGTGCTATAAGTGTAAGTACGCCATACAAGCAGACTAGATATATAAAACGGCAACTTACCTAAGATAGCTTTTGCAACAAATATTAAAATATGACTTTTCCTTCTTATAGACAAAGATGTCCACTGAACCATATGATAAAGGTTACAGTGATGCGTCCTTGCGTTTGCCCCTGTTATGAAGCGCAGGGCAGAATGGTACACCACATCCAACTTTTTCAGAAGGGATGTGCCAGTATGCATATACAACCCCGATTCCAAAAAAGTTGGGACAAAGTACAAATTGTAAATAAAAACGGAATGCAATAATGTGGAAGTTTCAAAATTCCATATTTTATTCAGAATAGAACATAGATGACATATCAAATGTTTAAATTGAGAAAATGCATCATTTAAAGAGAAAAATTAGGTGATTTTAAATTTCATGACAACAACACATCTCAAAAAAGTTGGGACAAGGCCATGTTTCCCACTGTGAGACATCCCCTTTTCTCTTTACAACAGTCTGTAAACGTCTGGGGACTGAGGAGACAAGTTGCTCAAGTTTAGGGATAGGAATGTTAACCCATTCTTGTCTAATGTAGGATTCTAGTTGCTCAACTGTCTTAGGGCTTTTTTGCCGTATCTTCCGTTTTATGATGTGCCAAATGTTTTCTATGGGTGAAAGATTTGGACTGCAGGCTGGCCAGTTCAGTACCCGGACCCTTCTTCTACGCAGCCATGATGCTGTAATTGATGCAGTATGTGGTTTGGCATTGTCATGTTGGAAAATGCAAGGTCTTCCCTGAAAGAGACGTCGTCTGGATGGGAGCATATGTTGCTCTAGAACCTGGATATACCTTTCAGCATTGATGGTGTCTTTCCAGATGTGTAAGCTGCCCATGCCACATGCACTAATGCAACCCCATACCATCAGAGATGCAGGCTTCTGAACTGAGCGCCGATAACAACTTGGGTTGTCCTTCTTCTCTTTAGTCCGAATGACACGGCGTCCCTGATTTCCATAAAGAACTTCAAATTTTGACTCGTCTGACCACAGAACAGTTTTCCACTTTGCCACAGTCCATTTTAAATGAACCTTGGCCCAGAGAAGACGTCTGCGCTTCTGGATCATGTTTAGATACGGCTTCTTCTTTGAACTATAGAGTTTTAGCTGGCAACGGCGGATGGCACGGTGAATTGCGTTCACAGATAATGTTCTCTGGAAATATTCCTGAGCCCATTTTGTGATTTCCAATACAGAAGCATGCCTGTATGTGATGCAGTGCCGTCTAAGGGCCCGAAGATCACGGGCACCCAGTATGGTTTTCCGGCCTTGACCCTTACGCACAGAGATTCTTCCAGATTCTCTGAATCTTTTGATGATATTATGCACTGTAGATGATGATATGTTCAAACTCTTTGCAATTTTACACTGTCGAACTCCTTTCTGATATTGCTCCACTATTTGTCGGTGAAGAATTAGGGGGATTGGTGATCCTCTTCCCATCTTTACTTCTGAGAGCCGCTGCCACTCCAAGATGCTCTTTTTATACCCAGTCATGTTAATGACCTATTGCCAATTGACCTAATGAGTTGCAATTTGGTCCTCCAGCTGTTCCTTTTTTGTACCTTTAACTTTTCCAGCCTCTTATTGCCCCTGTCCCAACTTTTTTGAGATGTGTTGCTGTCATGAAATTTCAAATGAGCCAATATTTGGCATGAAATTTCAAAATGTCTCACTTTCGACATTTGATACGTTGTCTATGTTCTATTGTGAATACAATATCAGTTTTTGAGATTTGTAAATTATTGCATTCTGTTTTTATTTACAATTTGTTCTTTGTCCCAACTTTTTTGGAATCGGGGTTGTATATCACCATAGTCTATAACTGCCATAAAAGTACTTTGAACTAGTTTCTTTCTGGCAGCAAAAGGAAAACGTTTTTTCAAACGAAAATAAAAACCTAACTTTGGCCTGTAGCTTTTTTAAGAGACTATCTATGTGGGTGCCAAAGGACAGTTTGTCGTCAAACCATATACCTAGGTATTTGTAACAGGTAACCCTCTCTAGATGACTGCCATCTAGTGTTGAAACAACATAATTTAAGTTAGTTAATCGAGAGCGTGTTAAAACCATAAATTTAGTCTTTTTGGCATTCAAAACCAATTTCAACCTAAGAAGAGAGACCTGCAGAGTGTTAAAAGAAGACTGTAAAGAATCTACTTCCCTTTGAACAGATGATGCTGTGGTGTAGATAATTGTATCATCTGCATAGAGGTGAACTTTAGCCGGTTCTAAACCTACACCGAGATTATTAATAAAAATAGAAAACAAAATGGGCCCCAAAATGGATCCTTGAGGAACACCCATTTTCACCTGTAGATATTTAGAATTATAATTTTCAACCGACACACACCGAGTTCTCCCAGTTAAATAATTAGTGAACCAGTTCAATACACCATCACTGCAACCTATACATTTCAGGCTCTGTAAAAGAAGCCCATGGTCTACAGAGTCAAAAGCTTTGGTTAAGTCAACAAAGTGCTGCACATGATTTTTTGTTATCCAAGGCAGTGATGATATCATTTGTAACAGATGTAACTGCAGTTATTGTGCTGTGGCCTTGTCTAAAACCTGATTGTGAGGAACTTAAAATATTATTTTCTGTTAAAAAACACTTCAGTTGTTCATTTACAAGAGATTCAAAAACTTTAGCTGTGACAGACAGCCTCGAAATGGGACGGTAGTTATCTAAAATAGAGGGATCGCCACCTTTTAACAGTGGAAGGACCAGTGCTGTCTTCCATAAGCTAGGTATAGTCCCACTGCTAAGACTAAGATTAAAAATTGAGGCAATGGGTCCAGCTATCAAACTTGCTGCAGTCTTAAGAAAAAAAGGTTCGAAATGAAAAGTTCCTCCGATCATGATGCATTTTTGTTTTTATGTTCCTTTTGGTAAGAAAACACACTGGGTGAAATATTTTGACAAAATTCAAAAGTTTAATGGTGGCACCAGGAGCTCAAAGTTATGGAAAAAGCTGCTATTTTATGACTTTTATGACAAAATTTCGATCACTTTTCATGAAACATTATGGCACCTTATAGAGTATACCAAATATCTTAGATCCACATTTTTAGTCCATATTCTAAATATATTATCAAGCACAGTTTGAGTTTTAGCTGTTCATTGAATCATTGTTCAACCACTTTTAAACAATACAAATGTATTATGAATCACATTAATGCTTCTCAATCCCTTGCAAAGGTTCTTAACATGATCTCTGGGTCACAAGAAATCAGTAAATGGAGTCCAACATTGTGATTCAAACCTTACGCGAAAACATAAAATAAGCGTTTTTTGGCCAAAAAAATGAACCTCATGGTGCCACCATTAGACTTTTGAATATGGTCAAAAAATTTTACAGGATGTCTTTATTGGTGAAAAGGAACACCCAAACAAAAACGCATCAGATTTTATGAAAGTGAGGGCAACTGATGCACCCTACTGTCTACTGAATACAAAGTTTGAAAAATTAGTAAAAATCAATTATGCAAATTAGGTAAAAATGTTAAATCGGTAAATTCAATAAAAAAGTAATAAAAGATTATTTTTAATCCCCTCTTTGTGCTCTGTAGGCCTTGTATTTCTCAAAAGTTGGGCCTACTAATGTTTATATGAAAGAATATAAATGATTTTTATTTCAATTAATATTCACAATTTTCAAGGCGAACCTCGAAAAAACTGTCTGATCCACATCCAATAAACAATTCACATTAACTCAACTGAAATTGACACTTGCGTTTCTGACTTCTGTTTTTTTTTAATCTCATTCCGACCACTAAGATCTCACTATTTTTCATCAAATCAGCTCCAGTTATATTCTAAAATAGTTGTTTATTTACACGAATCAGTTTGATTTGAAAAAAAAAGTAGGTAAAGCTCTGAAAACTCACTTCAAAGTCTCCCGTGAATCATAACATCAAAACTAGCAGACGGAAAATTTTGCTGAATCCTTCATCAGAAACCGTGAGAGCGAGAAAACATCCCTATAAAAGTTATCTGATTGATATTGACGAGTAATCCAGTGGGAAACCGATAATGAGAGAGAGAGAGAGAGAGAGAGAGAGAGAGAGACTGACTGCTTTCCCGTGACTCAAAAAGAAAAGCACTGTCAGTTTCCCGACGTCCCGCGAGCAGAGTTTTTACTCTGTTGTACCGACTTCAACCTGCCGTTACTCCCAAAGCACTGAACAGATCTTAACCAGATACATTTCTTTGGAAAGCAGAGATTAATAGCGTTTTAGTGATAGAAAATATTCAAGAGTCAAGCAAAGACGGATTTGTAAACTTAGATGAGCGTCTGCATGGAGAATTTTCACAGCACGGCCAGCGAGCGTCTGATACGCCTCATATTAGGCAATCAAAAAGTATAGTACTGAGTACATACAAGGATGTTTCGATTTTACCCCTTGCGCAACATAATTGGGAAAGACGGCATGACCAGGGCCGTATGCAAATTCAGCACAAGGTAAATAGGCAGCAATGTGTGTTTAGGGTTGAAAGCATTTCTAATTTGCATATCTAAACCATGTTGATGAGCCGTGCTAGTGTGCTTCTGCGTTTTAATTTGTTAATTATTATTTTTTTTTATATATTTTAAGATGGACTGTTTGAGGCTGTAAACAGTCCTTACTGTCCTTATTTCACACCAGGATTCTGATCTAAACCTTTTACAAGCTTTATTATTTGCTTTTTGGGATTTTGACAAAACACATGAAGAAACAATGGGACAATTTCCTGAGGGGGAAAAAAAATAATAATAATAATGGGGCGGCACGGTGGTGTAGTGGTTAGCGCTGTCGCCTCACAGCAAGAAGGTCCGGGTTCGAGCCCCGTGGCCGGCGAGGGCCTTTCTGTGTGGTTTGCATGTTCTCCCCGTATCCACGTGGGTTTCCTCCGGGTGCTCCGGTTTCCCCCACAGTCCAAAGACATGCAGGTTAGGTTAACTGGTGACTCTAAATTGACCGTAGGTGTGAATGTGAGTGTGAATGGTTGTCTGTGTCTATGTGTCAGCCCTGTGATGACCTGGCGACTTGTCCAGGGTGTACCCCGCCTTTCGCCCGTAGTCAGCTGGGATAGGCTCCAGCTTGCCTGCGACCCTGTAGAACAGGATAAAGCGGCTACAGATAATGAGATGAGATGAGATAATAATAATCAGAACATCAAGGATGTAGTCGCTCACCCGGCCTGCCATCAAAACAACCATGATGACCAAAACATCAAACAGAACTGAAATGTGACAATGTGAGAGAGGACAGACCTCCACCACAAACTCTTTACAACAGGAAAATCAACAAAGGACTAAATTTTGTTCCCCGAGGGAAGATCGACCCAAAACATCGATCAGAACTGAATTCATTTGATAAAATGAGAGAGGAGATACAATTCTAGTCAGAAGAAAATGTGTTAAGTCGACCTCATTACTAATTTGTTAGCAAAAAAGTAATCAAGCCGGCTGTTTTGTTTGTTTTGATAGCAATCAGGAAAGTTTGAAAAAAGTAGGCAGTAATCGTCATTTAAACTCGTTTTTGTGCAATACTTCGTTTGGAAAACAGTTTTCAAAATGGCGGCATTGACACCTGGCTGACACTTCACGTTTTGAAGTCTCGCACAAGTCTCGTGAAGATTGCGCGGATAAGCGACGCCTGCCGTGGACCAAACAAACTAAATTCAACATGGCTAAAAACCGAATAGGCCGATGAGTATAATATTTAATTGCAATTAGTTGCCAATACGAGTCACGATATGTGACCCCTCACCGAATCCAGGGACACATGTCGGCCAAAACGAATCCGAGATAATCACAAAAGAAGCTTTTTTTTTTTTTTGAAATTTGTGATTTTTGTTTTTTTCCATCATGTGCAAGTTGAGATCTTGAAGAATGCAATCAGTATTTCAGATAATAGATTGTTTTGTTGGAAAAGCATACATTTTTTGTTGCAAATTGTCTCGTTTTTGTCAGGACTGTAGCCTGCTGGGGGGTGTGGGTAAATTACCATATGGGCCATTCACATGATGATTTAAGTCTTTTGTTTTTTCACGAATCAGCTGTATGATGCGAGTTGAGCGCATGGCTACTTAACCTGCATACAGGCGTGTGATTTCACTATGGAATGAGGAAGCTAAACAGAGCGCAGAGGAGCTGAAACACCGCAAAGCAAACAGACACATGGTATTTACATCGGAGATCACCATTTCTAGCAAAAAAAAACGCAACCTCGTTTTCCAGATTGAATGGAATACTTGAATGATCGGATGATACACGGACCGTTCTAGGATTACATTCCATCGGAGGCATTGGTGTGTGCAAGGCAACGTTTCTCTTTCTGATGGGGTGAGTTTATTAATCTAAGGCTGTGTGGTTATTTTTGCATGTAACGGAGAGTGTTGTGGTTTGGTTAAGCCTAGGTCACAACCGGACGTACGATTTTTTGGCTGTGTGATTTTTGGCGTTTCCCAAATCGCTGCGTTTTTTTTTTTTGTTCATGGAGAAAGACGCGCGTTGGCCGTAAGTTTGTCTTGCAACCTGAAAAAAACGTAAGCGCCCGTAGAGTTTGTTTGACATGACAAAGAACCTCTGCAGCCGGTCTGCGGCTCGAAAATCAGCACAACACACGCGCGCTCTCGTGCGTTTCATGCACGCTCTCCGTGCGTTTCTTGCATTTTTTGCATGTACAGTACACCAGCCGTAGGAGCACGGTACGGCCGGTTGTGACCGAGGCTTTACATGAAACTAGTGTTGTGTTGGTTGTGTCATCATCGTGCTATCTTTCTTTCTTATGGTGTGAGTAATATTTCAACCACAAAACGTTAAAGTATACTTTAGGACTTATTTTTGTACTTCATAATTGTGTTGGGCATACTTTGCATGGAAGGAAAATTGACGTGGTGATCTTTGTTTACATGAAAGTAGTATCGTGCTAGCTAGTAGCGGGTAGGGCTTTCCTTAATGTCATGCAAATGAGCACCATTATGTGCCCGCCCTACACCCAGAGTAGCTGAGATGGAAAACTTTGAGGGCGATTTTCTCCCTTTTCTGTTTTAAGAAGTATACACTTTCAAAAGGCCACACATTCTTCAAATATTGTCAGATCTCCACATGGAAGGCATCATTGGAAAGCTTAGAAACCGTACTTTCTGAATCTGCCAATAACTCAAAATGCCCCCGGGCCGACATGTGTCCCTGGATTCTGTGATCTGCCACATATAAGGTTACTAAAACCGAAAACGCAATTGCATAACACGTTAATTAAGAAATCAAGCAAGTTTAAAAATGACTTCAGTTCTCCTTTAACTGAAAATAAACAAAGTTGTAAACACATTGTTTACAACAGGAAAATCAACAAACAAATGACCAGTTTTGTTCCTCATGGGAAGATCGACCCAAAACATCGATCGGAACTGGAATCAGATGATAAATGAGAGAGGAGACACGATTCTAGTGAGAGGTCTGGAAAATGTGTTAATTTGGCCTAATTAGTAACTCGTTAACAAAAAAATCTGGCAAAACAACAGCTAAGTTTTGTGCAGAAGGTTGAGTTCTTTCAAACAAAACAATCAGAATGGAAATCCGTCTAGAACTGATGGAAGAGATACGATTTAACTGAATGGTGGACGACGGATGCCACACCATGGCAACAGCTCATCGGCCTTATGGACAGATGCCCAAACGACAACAACAAGTGATGCACTGATGAATTCAAAAAGCATACACAACCGTCGTTCAGGTGTTTCATCATTCCTTATATCCCTTTCATGATTACAAGTGATGCAATGTTATATTAATATTATGCACAGGATATGCAAATTATATGAAGGATGAGTTTGAGAATCACCTGCAATCCAGGTAAGCCTCTCTCTCCTGCTACTCCATGCGGTGTTTCACCAGGAGGACCCTTTCATATTCCAAGACAATTATAAGTACAATCAAAAATGGCTGCAATTCACTGTGATTATGAGATGCAATCATGAGGACGACTCATATCCTGAGCTGTAAGTGGTGCAGTGACTCACCCGCTCACCCCTCACTCCAGGCGGTCCAGCTACTGACTGTGGAAAGAAGGAAAGAAAGAAATTGATCAAACAGGAGAAAGATGGATATAAAGAGCATAAGGATATGAAGTGTGTGTGTACACAGGTTAGGCTGGTGCTATACTTGAATTTCAGTGCACATACACTACCGTTCAAAAGTTTGGGGTCACTTTGAAATGTCCTTATTTTTGAAAGAAAAGCACTGTTCTTTTCAATGAAGATCACTTTAAACTAATCAGAAATCCACTCTATACATTGCTAATGTGCTAAATGACTATTCTAGCTGCAAATGTCTGGTTTTTGGTGCAATATCTACATAGGTGTATAGAGATCTTGCAGTCATGTGACCGGAAAGTTAACAGCCGCCATCTTGTCGGTAAAAAACACCGCTGAATACTGCTGCACTCGTGTACAGAATGGATCAATTTCAACTGACGGACTACACGGCTCATTTTTCTAATGAACAGATAACTAGATATATGTCTAAAATAAACAATCTACAGATTAGTGACGCTTATGGCTTACCGGACGGAGTTTTCATGACCGTGTCAGTGGATATTGAACTGCCAGAGGTGGAATACCCAGACGTGTATAATTACCTCATTAACTTTCCCTCACTGTTCAGTGGTGAAGCACTGCATGCTTATAAATCTCTGGACAGTTATCTTTACAGAAATTCAGGATTTGTCAGCGACTCAGATGTGGCATCTTGTAAACAAGAAAATAACAATCCTCATTGGACAGGTAAGTCACTTAAGTATTACTAGTACTGACCAGCCGATAATAGAATAGAATAGAATAGAATAAGGTAATTCCAGCTGTAATTCCAAATCGTCCGTCTTGTTTACCATGGATCTGGCGTTGGAGAGATAGAGGCTTAGCAGTGGAGATTTGAGTAGCTGTTTTCTGAGCTTAGTCAACAGGCCGGCTCTGCCTGCAGCCTCGCTTTTGCTTCCTCTCCCGACGCCGCCTCCTTCGCTTTGCTTCCGATAACAATCCACGGAGACCCCGCTGGTCTCACTATCTCATCCGGAATGTTGTGCATACGATGGAAATTGCTACAAACCATCATTTTCTGCTGGAAACCAATGTCCAGTAAGTCCATACGGTTGTAGTGGATATTGAAGTCCGGTACAGACGAACAACACGCAAAAATACACACAAAAACCATAAAAAACGTGCACAGGTAGGGAGAGCTTGTAGCCGCAGCCGTTGTAGTAGAATTGTATATAGTAGGGTTTTCCAGAAGAAAAGGTAGAAGTAGAAGCAGAAGTAGAAGGCGGAAATATGGCGTTTGACCGATAAAATGGCGTCTGTCACAATCTGGATCGGCTGTGACGTCACATGCAAGATCTCTATTGAGGCCCATTTCCAGCAACTCTCACTCCAGTGTTCTAATGGTACAATGTGTTTGCTCATTGCCTCAGAAGGCTAATGGATGATTAGAAAACCCTTGTACAATCATGTTAGCACAGCTGAAAACAGTTGAGCTCTTTAGAGAAGCTATAAAACTGGCCTTCCTTTGAGCAGATTGAGTTTCTGGAGCATCACATTTGTGGGGTCGATTAAATGCTCAAAATGGCCAGAAAAATGTCTTGACTATAATTTCTATTCATTTTACAACTTATGGTGGGAAATAAAAGTGTGACTTTTCATGGAAAACACAAAATTGTCTGGGTGACCCCAAACTTTTGAACGGTAGTGTACAGTAAAAGTCGACTCTTGGGCAGAAGACAACAGGAGCAGACTGAACAAACGATAACTATACCTCAAATTCACACATCACATTGCAATCTTTATGCTCCCTAGTGAATTGGAGCCTTTTCTCCTGATTAACTTCACTAAGAAGTGGCTTTCTTATGGACACACAGCTGTTTAGTCCCAATCCTGTGAGATCTCATCGCATGGTGAGTGTGGAAATGCTCTTAATTTCACTATTAAACATAGCCGTGAGGTCTCATGACAATTTTTTTTTTTTTTTACAATTCGACTTCACCAAGGGTTAGCGCTGTCGCCTCACAGCAAGAAGGTCCTGGGTTCGAGCCCCGGGGCCGGCGAGGGCCTTTTTGTGTGGAGTTTGCATGTTCTCCCCGTGTCCGCGTGGGTTTCCTCCGGGTGCTCCGGTTTCCCCCACAGTCCAAAGACATGCAGGTTAGGTTAACTGGTGACTCTAAATTGACCGTAGGTGTGAATGTGAGTGTGAATGGTTGTCTGTGTCTATGTGTCAGCCCTGTGATGACCTGGCGACTTGTCCAGGGTGTACCCCGCCTTTCGCCCATAGTCAGCTGGGATAGGCTCCAGCTTGCCTGTGACCCTGTAGAAGGATAAAGCGGCTAGAGATAATGAGATGAGATGAGATGAGACTTCACCAAGCATTTAAGTGATCTCTGATCATGGTCAGTCGGGATCTTTTTCCAACCAAATTGCTTCCATGAAGCCGATGATTCATCACGATCCTTCCGGTGTTAATAATGCGTTGGACAGATCTTAACCTAATTCCAGTCATTTCAGCTCAAATCTCCTTAGTTGTTTTCTTTGCTTGATGCAGGCCAGTAATTTGACCTTCTGAAACACCGTAACGTCTTTTCCATGAGCACAGGAAACGTCTTCCAACATGTTTGTGTAAGAAATGAGAAGCTACTCACTGCATCAGTTCGGGTTAAAAGAATTGTTGCAGCTGAAACACATTAATCACTGCAGTAATTATCCAATCAATGGCTCTTATGTATTTGCATATTTAAATCCAATTGGTGACTTTTTTTGGCCAGGCAGTGTATATTGATGTATATCAGAACAAGATGCACATATTTTAAGATTTCTTACTTTTATTTCTACGATTGTATTGTTTTGTATTGTTCCAAAGGTAGCGACTCAACCACTACGCCATCCAGCTACAGTGTGGTGTTGATGTGGCAATTCCAGCTGACTGTAACATCAGGCAGAAGGAGCATAAGAAGATCGAGAAGTACCACGGACTGAAAGAACATCTGAAACAGATGTGGAAGGTAAAATCCAAAGTGGTCCCTGTGGTGATGAGAGCATTAGGGGCTGTGACCCCCAAACTGGGAGAGTGCCTCCAGCAGATTCCAGGTACAACATCGGAGGTCTCTGTCCAGAAGAGTGCAATCCTAGGAACGACTAAGATGCTGAGTAGAACCCAGGCCTCTGGTAAAGGACCCGAGCTTGAGGAAGATCCATACCATCCCCCAACAGGTAGGTGCTTATATCTTTTGATTCTAGAACATGAGCAAGTGTAACATGACCGATTTCCCTCTCAGGGATCAATAAAGCCTTTCTGATTCTGATAAACCTCCGGATATTGAGCTGCTGTTAAAGAAAATTAATAAACTTCGAACCAATCAGACTCTAGGATCCAGCAGTGCTGTGGTACAAAAATAATCTGTATGATCCAAAGCTGAGAAGCGGTTTTGGGATCAAAAGGTTGCCGGTTCGATTCCCTGAAGCAGCAGGAATGGTCGAAGTGCCTTTGAGCAAGGCGCTTAACCCGGCTGCCCACTGCTGTGGGTTTGTCAGGGTCTTGTCGTATGTCACTCTGGATAACAGCATCTGCTAAATACCTGTAGTGACATCTCGAGCAATGGAAACAAATTTGTGTCCCATTTTACAGGTCAAAATGGAAATCTTCTGCCTGGAGGTATTTCTGCTCTGCCCTGATGCCCACCGGACATCGCTTTCAATCCTTCAGATGTACAAAAGGTACACAAGCAGGTATGTGATTGGAGCTGTTGGTGGCGCATTGGTGTAAAGAAGCTACACACCAAGCATAACACCAGCCTTACACAATCAGACAGATTTTTATACATACTTTTCCAGGTGGCCCACTGTCCCCTTGCTCGCCTTTTGGTCCTGGAGGTCCCACCAGTCCAGAAATACCCTGTGGGAAATCAGAGGAGGAGTGAGCATTAAAAACAGAAGCGATTTTAAACACACACTGAGGATATGGAATCGAATTCTATTCCTGCCTGTTTTCCTGGTAAGCCTGGTATTCCTTCCTTTCCAGGTATGCCATCTCTACCAGGAACCCCAGGCTTTCCTGCTTCTCCCTGTGGAAAACGATGAGTGTGAGAGGGATCAAGACATCTCAGGGCACTAATCAGAACAGTTCTGGATCTGAGCTGTGTTACTCAAGTCTCACCGTTTGTCCTGGCAGCCCTGGAGGTCCTTGTGGACCCTAAAAGAAATCACACACACAACAACTTAACCTTACATGAAGATAATATTCTACTATTATTTGTAAGGCTCTGGTCCCACTACAGCTCGCGATGGGTTTGGTGATGAAAAATTGGTAACGTCACCACCAATCGTGCAATTCATGGGAAATGTTCTCCGAGCTTCGCGAGTTGTTTTTGACGTGTCTCCACTGTGTGAGTGGCCAAAAACATCGTGAAAAATTTCAATGCATGCATTAAAATTTATTGGTGAGGTTTGCGTTGGCAAACTAAGTGGTGAATCCTTGCAGATGGGTTTGGGAAAACTTCCTGAAGCTCGGGGAAGCATCAGCAAGCCTCTTGAGACGCATTTGTCTCGAATCCACATCTCCGATGCTTGCAGGAGCCTCATCAGCACAGCGGCTCGGCATAGCCTAACCTTCACCGAGATTTAAAAAGTGCATTTACGTTTGGGGATCCTTCGAGGTGCATTGTGCGCACTCTTGGGACCCAGTCATTATGGGAAACACCTGATGCTGACTTGAGTGCAATCAGCATGTGCATATAAGGACAGTGTTTTCACAGAGACTTCAGGAAGTATTCCATCAGGTATGCGATGGTAGACGGATGTAAGTGCAGAAAGAGTATTTATTAACAGTCGTGATATTTACAAAAACAAAACGTGAGGTAAGGTCAGAGTAACAAAACGCACACGAAACCAAAAACCAAATCATAAAGCAGAGTATTTAACCAGAGCCATAAACATGGCTAGAAACAAATGTGACAGTGATAATACTTTGCAAAGTCTCTGTGAAAACAGCGTCCTTATATGCGCGTGCTGATTGCGCTTAAATCCGCATCAGGTGTTTCCCATAACGACTGGGTCCCAAGGCTCAAGTGCACAAAGGCATAACAGTCAAGTGTTCACCTGCTGTATGACCACAACTTTTAGCTCGCCTGTATATCGTCATGCATCGCATTGCCACCAAAATGCCTCGTTTTCATCGATAACCCACCGCAAAGCATAGCGAGCTGTAGTGTGACTGTTGCTTAAAGGTTACATAAGATTCTCTGATTACAAAGGTCTGCTGAACCATTCGTGATTAGTTCACGGCTATGTTCAGTATAAGACAGTTAGAAGTGGTTACAACTGTTGATCCGTGACACTGACTCTGAACAGACAAGATGTTGAATTTGTAAGCAGGGAAAAAAAAAATGCAAACTTCTCCATCCAATCCTCTTGAAACATCTTGTATTCACTGCCTTTTTTTTTTAAACAAGCCATGTTTGTTAGTTCATAAGTTTCTCAGTTAATCTCTCGAGCCTTGTACCTAGTCTGTGGCCTGATGAGCTGCTTTCAGCTAAATTATTTATGTAAATGATTCGCATGTAAATCAGAACAGTGCCTGTAGAAGCTATTATTGTTCATGTTTAAAACGCTTTAGATGCTGAACTAGAGTCATTTTTCCCATCCCTTTATTTATTTATTTATTTATTCGTTTCCGGTTGAGAGTATGTTGTGCGCGTTCTGGCTGCCGTTTCTCACCAGAGCTTTTTTTTTATTTTATTTTCTTTCTTTTTCTATTTTCATTTTATTTATTTATAATTTTTTTTTTTTTTCTGTGCGTTTGTGTAGTTTGACGGTTTTTTTTGAGTGTTTTAGTCCGCCGGTGGAGGTGTAGCTCCGGACCCAGTTTTGGGCATCGGTTCCCTCCAGGCCTTGGCTCGCTGTGGGTGATGCCTGTGCTCCCAGCTATGGACCACAGTGAGCTCGTTGCTCATTTTACATCGTGGTTGTCCAGCACTCTGTGCTTTAATGCTTGGCGTGATGTTCCGAGCGATGTTGTGGCGGCTGTGCAGGCGGTTTGGGACACACCAGCGCTCTGCATGGTGGTGCTTCTATGCTCGCTTTGTGGATCCATGGTGTGGTGTTCGAGCGATGTTGCTGACGGCGTCACGGCGGCGGTGCTGGAGATGTGGGACTCGTTTTCGTGCGCCTTTTGGTGGGACTGTGGCTGCTATACCACGGGAATTATATCCTGACCCCGATTTGGTGGACTTTTTACTCTATTTATTTATTTATTATTATTTTTATTTTTTTTCCTTGTCTATAATTGTAAAGCATTCTTGGGTTTATTGAAAGGCGCTATATAAATTTAACTTATTATTATTATTATTATTATTATTATTATTATTATTATTATTATTATTATTATTATTATCCATTCTGCTACAGTATTTTGAATAGAATCTTTATTGTCCCCATAGGGAAACTATTTCTCAGTGAGTAAACACGTCAGTCTCTGGCATAACCGTACAAGCAGGGTAAAACACAAACACTTCGAGCATTCAACACACCAGTCATATCGCTGTGTCAATATTGCACTTAATCCACGAAAAGGCTAAAAATATGACCAAGGATGAGAAAAACTGGAGATTAAAAGACAGGTTTCGACGCCAACATTCCCATAACAAAACACACAGCATCAGTCCATACTCCAGTAATGAAAAGAGGTCTTCAGAATACTGGGGAAATAAATACGATAAATACATATAACATGTTCTCATAAAAGAAGAGGGATTGAAGCTGTGTCATCATTCAGACCCGCTGAACAGAGCCCCAGAGAGAAATTAAAGCCTACCATTACCTTGCAGGTGCTTAGTTAAGTAGCTAATACCTTGTGGAATAAATGACTGTTTTGTCCTATTTCTTTAAAGGGCTTGGTAGTGATACCTACTGCCTGAGGGTAACAGTTCAAAGGCAGTAGAAAGTGGGTGCTTTGGTCTGATAAACTTTTTTTGATATACAGTCCTGTGTGGGGTGGCACGGTGGTGTAGTGGTTAGCACTGTTGCCTCACTGTTGCCAAGAATTTCCTTTTCCAGTACATTCAGTACTTTTTCAGTACATTCAGAACTAAAAGCTTGGATTAACAGATGTTTCCTTTTTTTTTTAAAATTTATACAGCAAAGACTAGGTGAGTTTACTTAAATAGCACCAGGTAATTCACAATGCTTTACAAAGAATTAAAAAAATAATTAAAATGAGCTTAAGATAATATCCAGATAAAAATAATGAATAAAACAAGGGCACTCGGTTGAGTTCATACCTCCACCAAACCACATATCGACATCAAAATCAAATTATTTGAGCCTAGGAGAACACTAAAGCTGTCCACCAAATTTCATCCAAATCCATTCACTACTTTTTGAGTTGCATTGGGAACAGACCAAAAAATAAATAAATCCTGGAGCCACACACATATCTGGATTTGCATCAAAATCTAATCAGTTGTTCCTTGGTCAATGGTTCATCTTTCCTCCAAATTTCATCCAAATCCGTTCACTACTTTCTGAGTTACGTTGGGAAAAGTCAAACAAAACCAGAACGTCAAGGATGTAGTCGCTCACCCGGCCTGCCATCAAAACAACCATGACTCCTAAAACATCAAACAGAACTGAAACGTGAGAATAACACTACGTTCACACTGCAGGCTGAAGTGACTCAAATCCGATTTTTTCGCCCATATGTGACCTGTATCCGATCTTTTATTGACAGTATGAACGACACAGATCCGATTTTTTCAAATCCGACCCAGGCCGTTTGGATATGTGGTCCTAATTCCGATTCCTATCCGATCTTTTCATATGCGACTTCAGTCTGAACCGCCAGGTCGCATTCATCCGACTTACACGTCATCAACAAGCCACAAACGTCACTATTCTGCGCTGAAGTAGGCGGCGGGTCTCTCAAAAAAAGTTACAACAACATGGCTTTGATGTTCCTTTGAACGGAGGTTGCAGTCACTACCCCGCAGAACGCCTGAGCCAAAACCCTTGCCCTCTTCCTTCTCAACCTCCTCCTTAACATCAGGCTATTGTGCATGTTCTGGCTCCGTCGCAACAGCAACTGCATCATCGCCAGGTACTCCATGCTGGCTACTGTCATACACAGGAAACTTTAGGTTACTTCCGTAAACACTGGCCATGCTCACTGCGTGTGACGTCGTCGTATCCTGCAATGCGCATGCGGAACACTTTTAGGTCGCTTTTCGTTCATACTGAGGATCACATACAAGTCGCATATATTTGTTAATGTGAACGACCTCACAAAAAATCGGATTTCACAAAAAAATCGGAATTGAGCATTAAGCCTTGCAGTGTGAACGTAGTGTAAGAGACAGGACCAACCTCCACGACAAACTCTTTACAACAGGAAAATCAACAAAGGACTAAATTTTGTCCCCCGAGGGAAGATCGACCCAAAACATCGATCAGAACTGAATTCGTTTGATAAATGAGAGAGGAGATACAATTCTAGTCAGAAGAAAATGTGTTAAGTCGACCTCATTACTAATTTGTTAGCAAAAAATTGACAATACAACGACCAAGTTTTGTGCAGAAGGTCGAGTTCTTTCAAATTAAACAATCAGAACTGAAATCCATTGAGAACAGAGAGGGAGGAGATACGATTTAACTGAAAATAAACAAAGCTGTAAACAAATCATTTACAACAGGAAAATCAACAAACAAACAAACAAGTTTTGTTCCTCAAGGTAAGATCAATCCCAAACATCGAACAGAACTGAAACCTGATGAGAAATGAGAGAGGAGATACAATTCTAGTGAGAGGCCTGGAAAATTCGTTAATTTGGCCAAATTATGCCGCTTTTCCACTACAAACGCGGCTGAGTCGGGCTGAGCCGTGCCGTGCTGAGTGGAGCTGAGCGGGGCTGTTGGAGTTGCATTTCGACTACAACCGCGCTGAACCGTGCTGGCTGGAAGTGGGTGGACACATTGGGTGGAGTTAGCGAAAGTGGGTGGACGTCACGTGATGTCGTTAAGCAGCGCAAACAGTGACATCAGTGACCTTTTAAGCGGTAGTCTCACGACCCGGATAGTAAACAATAAACATGGAGGACATGGAGTCGTTAGTGTTGCTGGTCTTGGTGCTGTGGCTTGTTGTCACCGACAACGCCAACAGATACTGGCAAGAGCGTATAGATGAGGCGAGGCGCATAAGGCTTCAGAAATTCTCGTAATTCGTAATTATTCTCCTTCCGGGTTTGCGGTGTTTACAGATCCCAGCGTGCTCGCGGGGCATGTGTGGGCATGTGAGGACACTCCTCCTCACCAATCAGTGCACAGGGGAGTGTCTGCTCACGCCCCCAACCTCACTCGGCACGGCTTGGCTCGCTTCAGCCCCACTCCAAAACCGTGTGAGTTTTAGAGGCTAAGCAGGGCTGAAACGAGCTGAGTCGTGCTGGTTTTTGGTAGTCGAAACGCGAGCCGTGTCGGGCTGAAGTGAGCTGAAGCGAGCTGAAAAAGGGTAGTGGAAAAGGGCCATTAGTAACTCGTTAGCAAAAAATTTGACAAAACAATGACCAAGTTTTGTGTGGAGTGACGAGTTTTTTTCAAACAAAACAATCAGAACAGAAATTGGTGGAGAACTGACAGAGGAGATACGATTTAACTGAATCGTGGACAACTGACAGACGATGGATGCCATACCATGCCAACAGCTCATCAGCCTTATGGACAGATGAGCTAAGAAACGGAGGCGAAAACACAACCTCATCCAACAAATTTGGCAGAGGTATTAAAGATACCTTAAGAAACAAGAATCATCAAGAGATGACGTATCGTCCCCGGCCTCCACATGAAACCCAACTCCAAATTTTCCGAAGTTGAATTGGTTGCTATGGAAATACGGAAAAAAAAAAAATCACAGAAATGCCAAAAGGCACTTAAGTCACTTAAAGGAGAACCGAAGACAATTTTTTTTATTATCAAAATTCTATTTCTCTCATTTTATTAAATATCGGAATGCATTTTTGATCGCTATTTTGTCACCGCTATAGCAAGTTCTGAGTGTTTGAAATATGCTCTGGAATAGATCAGTCCATATGTCAAAGCGATGGCCGTAAACGAGATTCGTTGAGACCTGTGCGAGACATCGCAGGATGGAAGTAAAACGTACAGCGGAAATCAAAGTGACCGACATCTGCCAACATTCCCTGTGTCCGAAATTGCTCAATCGTTCACTACTCCCTACTCCCTATATAAGCCTAGGTCACAACCGGACGTACGATTTTTTGGCCGTGTGATTTTTGCCGTTTCCCAAATCGCTGTGTTTTTTTTGTTCGTGGAGAAAGACGCACGTTGGCCGTAAGTTTGTCTTGCAACCTGAAAAAAACGTGAGCGCCCGTAGAGTTTGTTTGACATGACAAAGAACCTCTGCGGCCGGTCTGCGGCTCGAAAATCAGCACATCACACGCGCGCCCTCCGTGCGTTTCTTGCATTTTTTGCATGTAGACCAGCCATAGGAGCACGTACGGCCGGTTGTGACTGAGGCTATAGGGAATTACTGTATAGAGGACTATATAGTGAGCTCATTGGTAAAACGAAAAAAAAAAACGCTTTTGGACACTAGTTCGATTAGTCACATTTCACCCTGTTCATCATTTCTTAAAGCTCTGACAACACTAAGAGCTTAAGAACAGCAGCGTCCCCATGATGTCAGTTTTCAGGGTATTTACGAGGTGTCTTCGTCTGACGAGCTTGGCTGCTGCTGCTTAGGTTCCAGATGGAGGTCCCGAACAGCAAGGATGCGTGATAGCATGCTGTCCAAAATGGTGCCATTCAGAGACTGGGTTGAATACCACACAGTCATTACTGTCGCACAATTAAAACGTGCCAGATCAGTCAGCTGGTGGGTTTCAAAATAATAAATAAAGTTTCGGACAGCACTACAAAATGGCGTCCCCACTATATAGTGCCCTATATAGTGAGTAGGGAGTGATTTCGGACACAGGGGTTGTCAAAAGACGCGCGCACCCTCTTTCGAATGCTGATGTAATCAAGCCAGAAGTTTTGTTTGTTTTGATAGCAATCAGGAAAGTTTGAAAAAAGTAGGCAGTAATCGTCATATAAACTCGTTTTTGTACAATACTTCGTTTGGAAAACAGTTCCCAAAATGGCGGCGCTGACACCTGGCTGACACTTGACGTTTCGAAGTCTCGCACAAGTCTGGTGAAGATCGCGCGGATAAGGATAATATGTGACCCCTCACCGAATCCAGGGACACATGTCGGCCGAAACGAATCCGAGATAATCGCAAAAGAAAATTTTTTTTCGAAATTTGTGATTTTTGTTTTTTTCCATCATGTGCAAGTTGAGATCTTGAAGAATGCAATCAGTATTTCAGATAATAGATTGTTTTGTTGGAAAAGCATACATTTTTTGTTGCAAATTGTCTCATTTTTGTCAGGACTGTAGCCTGCTGGGGGGTGTGGGTAAATTACCATATGGGCCATTCACATGATGATTTAAGTCTTTTGTTTTTGTTTTTTCGGCGAATCAGCTGTATGATGCGAGTTGAGCGCATGGCTACTTAACCTGCATACAGGCGTGTGATTTCACTATGGAATGAGTTACTAAACAGAGCGCAGAGGAGCTGAAACACCGCGAAGCAAACAGACACACGGTATTTACATCGGAGATCACCATTTCTAGCAAAAAAACCCGCAACCTCGTTTTCCAGATTGAATGGAATACTTGAATGATCGGATGATACACGGACCGTTCTAGGACTACATTCCATCGGAGGCATTGGTGTGTGCAAGGCGCCGTTTCTCTTTCTGATGGGGTAAGTTTATTAATCTAAGGCTGTGTGGTTATTTTTGCATGTAACGGAGAGTGTTGTGGTTTGGTTAAGCCTAGGTCACAACCGGACGTACGATTTTTTGGCTGTGTGATTTTTGGCGTTTCCCAAATCGCTGCGTTTTTTTTTTTTGTTCACGGAGAAAGACGCGCGTTGGCCGTAAGTTTGTCTTGTAACCTGAAAAAAACGCAAGCGCCCGTAGAGTTTGTTTGACATGACAAAGAACCTCTGCGGCCGGTCTGCGGCTCGAAAATCAGCACATCACACGCGCGCTCTCGTGCTTTTCATGCACGCTCTCCGTGTGTTTCTTGCGTTTCTTGCGTGTAGACCGGCTGTAGGAGCACATACGGCCGGTTGTGACCGAGGCTTTACATGAAACTAGTGTTGTGTTAGTTGTGTCATCATCGTGCTATCTTTCTTTCTTACGGTGTGAGTAATTTTTCAACCACAAAACGTTAAAGTATACTTTAGGACTTATTTTTGTACTTCATAATTGTGTTGGGCATACTTTGCATGGAAGGAAAATTGACGTGGTGATCTTTGTTTACATGAAAGTAGTATCGTGCTAGCTCGTAGGGGGTAGGGCTTTCCTTAATGTCATGCAAATGAGCACCATTATGTGCCCGCCCTACACCCAGAGTAGCTGAGATGGAAAACTTTGAGGGCGATTTTCTCCCTTTTCTGTTTTAAGAAGTATACACTTTCAAAAGGCCACACATTCTTCAAATATTGTCAGATCTCCACATGGAAGGCATCATTGGAAAGCTTAGAAACTGTTCTTTCTGAATCTGTCAATAACTCAAAATGCCCCCGGGCCGACATGTGTCCCTGGATTCTGTGATCTGCCACATATTTAATTGCAATCAGTTGCCAATACGAGTCATGATATAAGGTTACTAAAACCGAAAACGTAATTGAATAACATGTTAATTAAGAAATAAAGCAAGTTTAAAAATGACTTCGGTTCCCCTTTAACATAGCTGTCAGGTTTCGTGAAAAAAATTCCTAATAGTTTTTGCGTTATGGTCCGGAAACTAAAATGTTTACAGACAGACAGATGGATGGATGGACAGAGTGATAGCTACATCACCCCGCATTATGTGCCGGGGGGGATAATAAAGGAAAAGTAACGGGAATGGAATAAAGTGGTGAAAAAGGAATGCAGTTGTTCAGGGATTGTAAATGGTTTGTTCCAGCTTGGTAGAGCACAGGTGAGAAATAAATAGTTCCTCTTTGCATTTCTATGAACATACCAGAGATATCATATCATATATCTCAGCTGAGCTGATGGAGCGGACTGTATTAAAGTCCAAGGCTGTTTAGTGATGTTTTCTTCCCCCACACACACTTTGAAATCGTGTAGCTGTCTAAGAGACAGAGTAATGATGCATTGTGTTCATGTTTCATCCTTGTAAGTATTCTCTAAGAGCTGCAGCTATCTGATCTGATAGATGGACCAGTAAAAGGGGTCATTACTGTAATCTGCTCTGCTGAAGATAACTACATGGACAGGGTTTTTTTTTCCTTCTTCTTCTTCTTCTTCTCAGGTCTTCTGGAGATAAATCCGAGCTTGGCCTGAACCTTACACCTCTTATCTTTGGATCTGAATATGGTCACGTCTTTATTTGCCCTTCTTGAGTTAAAGGGTATTTTGATGCATTCAATTACCAATAATAATTAACTTACATGTCTCTAGTGCTGAAGCTGTTTCGTCGTCCTGAAGGGTTCGATGCTCCGATTCAGAGCTGTCAATTCAATTATGACAAAACATTCTTTCCTCTAGATACGACCTACAACTGACCTTTCCAGAACATCATCCCCGGTGTTCCTGTCTGTTTAGTCATATAAATAATTCAGAAATTATCTTCAGGGGCGGCACGGTGGTGTAGTGGTTAGCGCTGTCGCCTCACAGCAAGAAGGTCCGGGTTCGAGCCCAGTGGCCGGCGAGGGCCTTTCTGTGTGGAGTTTGCATGTTCTCCCCGTGTCCGCGTGAGTTTCCTCCGGGTGCTCCGGTTTCCCCCACAGTCCAAAGACATGCAGGTTAGGTTAACTGGTGACTCTAATGCCACTTTTCCAACGCGGCTGAGTTGGGCTGAGCCGTGCGGTGCTGAGTTGGGCTGAGCCGTGCCGTGCTGAGTCGAGCTGAGTGGGGCTGTTGGAGTTGCATTTCGACTACAACTGCGCTGAACCGTGCTGGCTGGAAGTGGGTGGACACATTGGGTGGAGTTAGCGAAAGTGGGTGGACGTCACGTGATGTCGTTAGGCGGCGCAAACAGTGACATCAGTGACCTTTTAAGCGGTAGTCTCACGACCCGGAGAGTAAACAATAAACATGGAGGACATGGAGTCGTTAGTGTTGCTGGTCTTGGTGCTGTGGCTTGTTGTCACCGACAACGCCAACAGATACTGCATGAGATGAGGCGAGGCGCATAAGGCTTCAGAAATTCTCGTAATTCGTAATTCTTCTTCTTCCGGGTTTACGGTGTTTACAGATCCCAGCGTGCTCGCGAGGCGTGTGTGGGCATGTGAGGACACTCCTCCTCATCAATCAGTGCACAGGGGAGTGTCTCCTCACGCCCCTAGCCCCACTCGGCTCGGTTTGGCTCGCTTCAGCCCTACTCCAAAACCGTGCGAGTTTTGGGTGCTGAGTAGGGCTGAAGCGAGCTGAGTCATGCTGCTCTGAGGTAGTCGAAACGCAAGCCGTGTCGGGCTGAAGAGGGCTGAAGTGAGCTGAAAAAGGGTAGTGGAAAAGGGCCATTTATTGACCGTAGGTGTGAATGTGAGTGTGAATGGTTGTCTGTGTCTATATGTCAGCCCTGCAATGACCTGGCAACTTGTCCAGGGTGTACCCCGCCTTTCGCCCGTAGTCAGCTGGGATAGGCTCCAGCTTGCCTGCAACCCTGTAGAACAGGATAAAGCGGCTACAGATAATGAGATGAATGAGAAATTATCTTCATGTTAACGTTTTGCCAGAACCTGTCTTTCATAATGCTGAAACATGATGGTGGCTGAATGCTATATTTTCAATAATCTTGATTATTTTCCTATAACAGCACATCCTGAAGTGATTCATTCCTCTTCTGAAGACTTTACGATGCCGGACAAATTTACGTTATAGCTTTGGCTGTTACAAAGCACTCACTCTGAATATAAAGTAAACATTTATATCAAAACACCTACCGCTTCAAGTGTCAAAGATTATTTAGTAATTTCTTTCTCCTAAATAAGTAGAACTTGATGTCGGCATCAACCACGATGCCTCCAACACCAAAAAGCCCTTCTTAGGGGCTCTGCAGAAAGCGTTCGCCTTTTCATCCAGAGATCGCGGGTTCAAATGTCACAGATATCCGAGCTCAGGAGCCCAAGAAAACAACATTGGTCATGCTTTCAGGGAAGGAGAGATGGGTGGCATAATCTTTCTCGCCTGTCAATCATGAGTGTCTGTGAACTCATGCATACGGTGAGCGTGTTACACCATAAGGAGCATGTTGAGAAGGTGTGGTCTTCGGGATTGGCCATGACTAAACTAAGAGCTAAAATTTTGTATGCCTGAAAGACCCTTAAGGTATACTCCAAACAGGAAGGAAACTACTTCAGATATTTGACCTTGCTGTGACTTTGACCCTGTTTGGCTCAATTTCCAAAATCTGATAATGATGATGTTCGTCCTTTGGGGTCAAAGATGACCATGACTTCAACTTGGTGAGTGGCGGTTGTAGGTCCGGAGGTGACTGATAAGGCCAATCTGGGCTTTGAAGGTACGCCCATATGTTGGGCACACGTGGGTAGGTGCTGTAGTGGAGGTGGCGATAGTTCGAGTCTTCCATGCAGCTCATTTTTTCTGGACTTTGGCAATGCATTTCATATCTGCTGCATGTGCGCCACTGGTGAGCTTTGCTCACTATGCTGGACAATCCTGAGCAAGCAACTCTCAGGAGTTGAGATTGATTTCTAGGGTTCTGAGGGACACTTTGAGATTGTCCTTGAAGCGTTTCTTCTGTCCCCCAGATGAGTGCTTACCTTGGCACAGCTCTCCATACAACAACTGTTTGGGCAGTTGACTGTCTGGCATCCTGACAACATAGCTGGTCCATCTGGCTTTCTGCAGAAGAGGGTTAACGCTGGGAAGTCCAGCTCCCAGTAGAATGCGCACGCTTGCAGCTGTATTGCAGTGTGCTTTGCCAGACGGTAGTAGGTACCATTATAAAAACGGTCTTTGGTATGACCTGACTGCAAGTAGAACTCGCGATCTCCCGGTCGAGAGGCGGACACGATAACCACTAGCTCAACTCATGGTGTAGTTTTGTGGAACATAACATTAAATGTATGTAAATCCACAAGACAAGCTCGATCTTGCTCTCCTGTACATTATTGCAGGTATTAATAGTCATGCGTCTTTATTTCTCTCTCTCAAAGCCAATTAGACAAAAATAATAATAATTATAAAAACAAAATGACACAAGCTTGTCATGTTACTGAGAAACATGACCTCGTATCCTGAAGACTTTCCTATGTTAGAAAACAAAGGTCCTTTGTGAACTTGGTTTTGATTATTAAATAATAATTTAATGTAACCTGCTGTTTCACTGCAGTGACGACCTTCGACCCTGCGTTCACGCTCTGGTTAGCAGCGTGTGTATGCTGTCACGTTGTATTTATAGTGTCACACTTCATTGGGAAATTGTGCAGCCAAACACAGAGCTGGTTAAATTGATCCATCTTCGATGGCTTGCTAGATGGGACGTGTACGTGTTGTTTTTGCAGTAGAAATCATTATTTACATTTTTGAGTGTAAAGATGCCTCAAAAACGGAGAAGGCAAAAAAGAACTGAAGCAAACTGTGACGTAGCTCGAGGCGCAACGTCCCACACAAGCTGGATTCGAAAGTGCTGCATGACAAATAACACCAGTCACTTGTCTGACAAAAGCCATCAATTATGATAGAGTACAGCCAGAAATGTTAATAACTGAACATCTGAATCAGTCGCCTTGCACAGTCTCTGGTTTATCATGCTGCTCTCTGAACAGCTAATATAATATTAGCATTCGATGAATGCAAATCTAATCATTTAAGCAGCTGTGGTTTGTTTTGTTCTTCTTGCGAGAGTACAGTGGATTTTCAGGAGGCTGTTGCTCATCCAACAACCAGAGAAAGAAAACTCTACTCCTGATCAAGGACGCGTTATCCTAATGGGCTTCATGGGCAGCTGCCCGGGGCCTCGGCGGTAGCGAGATCGGAAAATATGAAACGATATTTTCAGAAGTTTTGATCATATTGATAACATGCTCGGGTTCTCTTTATAGATTTTTCATCTGCATTCAACACGATCAGGCCCCACCTTATGATGGAGAGGCTGTTGCACTTGGGTGTAAATGCGAACATAATAAGATGGGTTGAGTCCTTTCTTACTGAGAGGATACAGTGTGTTAGGGTAAACAAGGCGGTGTCGCCCCCAATCTTAACAAACACTGGGGCTCCACAAGGGAGCGTAATTTCCCCTGTATTGTTTACACTGTACACAAATGAGTGCCAAAGTAATACAGCCGATCATGTCACAATTAAGTTTGCAGATGATACAGCTATGGACCCTTTTCACGTGACGTCACGACAAACGCGGCCGCCATTTTGGACATGTACTACCAGTAGTTTACCACAGCCAACATTGAGGAACGGCAGCAAAGAAAGTGTTTATTTTCAGCAAGACTTCCATCATGCCACTATATTGTTGTGCACCTAGATGTAGTAACCATCAACAAACAAGGCAAGGGTTATCATTTTATCGGATCCCGGTAGATGCTGACCGACGGAGAAGATGGATAGCGGCATACCAACGCTTGTGTAGTGACCACTTTGTTGGAGGTAAGACGAATAAAATTAGCCAGAAAAGGCATTACATTGCTGTTAACATTCCATTCTAGTTTACTGTAATTATGATCTGGCAGCTATTTACACCGGATCCAGTGTAAATAGTTGCCGGAGCCAACGTCCGAGGTTCCGGAGCGCGCTCGCTCGCGGCCCGGCCGGAGCCAGCGCTCTCGCTCGCGGCTCCGGCCGGAGCCAGCGCGCGTGCTCCGGAACCTCGGACGTTGGCTCCGGCAACTATTTACACTGGATCCGGTGTAAATAGCTGCCAGATCATAATTACAGTAAACTAGTAAATACAGTTTTCTGCATCTCGATCCTTTTTCTTTTATGTTTGTTGCCTTCCTCGCATTCAAACCGATTCGAGCCGAAGTCCACTACATGTCCAAAATGGCGGTCGCGTTTACGAAGGTCACGTGACTGAAAAGGGTCCATAGTGGGGTTAATACAGAACAACAATGAGACCCAATATAGGGACTGGGTGGACCAGTTTGTAGACTGGTGTAAGTCCAGCTGTCTTCTTCTTAACACAAAAAAAAACAAAGGAACTGATTATTGATTTTAGAACGGGGAACCATACCCACCAGAATATGGTAATAAACGGGGAAGGTATTGAGGTTGTGATGAACTATAAATACTTGGGAACAATAATAGATGATAAATTAACATGGACATGTAACACTGATGCCATCTACAAGAAGGGGATGCAGAGGCTGTACTTTATGCGAAAGCTAAGGCAATTTAGAGTTGATGGGGATATGATGCGGCTCTTTTACCATTCTTTTGTTGAGAGCATTTTATGTTTCTGTTCTGTGGCCTGGTATTCTTCCCTATCTGTAGCAAACAAAAATAAGCTGCACAGGATAATCAACATGGCCAGCAAGATTGCTTGCCAGCCATTAAGTAGTATGCCCATGACTGTAGAAACAAGGGTGGCAAAAAAGGCACATATTATTTGTGATGATGTGTCACACTCCTTACATCGGGCATATGAGTTGTTGCCTTCAGGCAGGAGGTTCAGGCTGCCTTCATTCCAGACAAATAGAGCCCGCAGATCATTTATACCCACTAGTACAGCCCTGTTAAATAAGGACCCAACTGTAAGATTGTACCAGAATAACCCATTGCACTTGGTCTCTGAGTAACTGCACTTTACCATTATATTGTATTAGGGCTGCTCGATATTGGAAAAAATCAATATCACGATTTTTTCAGTAAATATCGATATCGCGATTTTTAAAACGATATTTATACACCTTTTTTTAAAGCCCTGATCATCAACACCTGAGGCACCAGGCCACATTTTTATAGTACAGGCCTCATAGGCTACCTGTCAACCCTTCCCGTTGTACCCTGAAACGCCTTTTACTTAAACTATTTACTGTGCAAGCGCGTACTTTGCATAGGTCCTATAGCCTGCACAAGGCTCACGTTCTCCTCACTCAACATTTCCGATCACAGAGGATGGAGCCAGCGCTGGTATTACCAGTGATTACTGCGTGACGTCCACACTGGCTCGTAGCCAGCCAAGGATAAAATCTCTCTCTCACACACACACACACACACACTACAACGTAAGCTTGTGTGTTGTTAAGACACCAACATTAAACACGCACAATATAGAGACAAGTCCTTAAGAATTAACATACATGAAAATAGGCTTCTCTTCCTTCATCTTCCAAATGTGGACTCCGCTATCTTTTTGGCATGTCAGCATTGAAATACCATTTGCAGAGATATTTCACTCGCCATTAAGAAAAGTAAAAGCAACACATGATTAGGGCTACATGATTAGCAGGGGGACACCGTTTTAAGCGCACGGAATTTTAAAAACAATGTAATTACATCTGAGTCCGTCTACATCGCGCAATAAACCCGTCCTTAGCAGAACCTACTTCAAAGCATGATGCTAGCTACAGATGCACAAGTCAAAATCAAATGAACCCAACATGCCGCGGCGGGCAACATTAATAACCAAATTGCCTTACCTTAAAACGCTGCCTTGACCACAGGACGACTCGCAATTATTCCACTTAAATCCACACGGTTTAACACATCTAACACAGCTAGCAAGCTGGATATGTGCTAATATTGTTGTGCTTGTTTTCTTCCGTAGATGCCATTTTTACATTACCCAGTCCCACATCCAAAAATATGACGTAAATATATGTTAATTGTATTATTATAACTATTAGCAAGCAAATCAAACAACATATTAAGAAATCAATATATCAAATCACCCGACACGTATGAAAACAGAAGAATTGATTTTTTACTGTTGCGGAGATATCGCGGGAGTAGAATGGATGACGTATGCAAGGCTACGGTGTGCCTTAGGGGACAGAAGGGTTCGTTTTACCTTACTGTCACGTCAATGTTATTGTTGTTTTATTGCCATTGTAGAAATATTGTGCACGTCCCTTTCGACAAATGACAAAAAATCGTTTCATATCGATATTATGAATTTTGATATCGTTTGACACCAATATTGATATCGTGATAAAAATACGATATATTGCACAGCTCTATATTGTATGTAAGACATGAGGGGGTTTTGTCCTATGTTGTCTTGTATTTTGTCCTGGGGGGGGTGTTTGTATATTGTGTCTCATTGTGTTTTCGTAACAGTTTGTATCAGACGTACTGTAAATGGCACAGAACAATTTTCCGAAAGGACAAATAAATATCCTATCCTATCCTAACATTTTTGATGCATTTCGCCACCCGTAAGGAAGCCAACCTTGTCCCGTCGCATAAATCACCCGTCATTGTCAATATGATCACTGTCCATGTCTTCACACGCTACGCCAGCTTGAGTTCAATGATTTAATTAATGACTTTGCTTTCCAGAAAAGTAGGAGAGTGCCCTTGTAAGTTGACCCATGGCTGTCAAACTGAATGCGCAAAGCTGTGTGCCACTGCTGTTTGGGACATTACGTGTGTGAAAGGATGAAATGTTTCACACAGCCTAACATTTTGAGATTTATTTCTGAGAAGCAAGATATTTTTCTTTCTTTGTTATCGCTCTTTGTTTTCACAAGTTAAAAGTCGCCTGGATTCCAAAATGAAAACGAACGGTTATATACCAAATGAATGTTCTTGTTCTGAATCCTAAAGAAACTGTTGTAGGCCGAGGTTATGTTCTTGACATGTTGTTCATTGACTCACTCATTCAAAGGCTTCTTGAAGCTAAACTTTAGTTAACCAGACTTGTTAACCGTGATGTCTGATGGATTTTTTCACCATGCAGTTGCCTATTTCACCATTGCTTTTTCTCGATTAAATAGGTGTTGATGGATATAAAGTTTAATCGTTCAATAGTATTTCTAATTGTGCCACTGTCATTATTTAAGTTTCTGTGTCTAGTTAGACAGGCACGTCTGAGGGGGTGAATTTGCCGAGCGCAGTTGACAACAGGTGGGGGTGGGGCCTCGGGGGTGTGTCTGCCCAGGGCCTCGGCAAGGGTTAACGCGGCCCTGCTCCTGATCAACCTTTCTCGCAACGGTTGTGTCGTCGTAGCTGTTAATGAACGCAGTAGCCACTGTGAAGACCGTTTTGGTACTGAAATGCAAATCTGAACTATCTACTAACGGATTAAGGTCAGCAGTAAATAGCTAGCTACTTTTTTTTTTAATACATCTGGCGAGCAAGGCTAGTTCGTTTAAATCGATTGCCTTGTGCAGCCACTAATGAACATAGCACTAACACACTAGCTAGCTTTATAAAATAATTAACAATTATTCATAGAAAGTGAAGTGACTATTGGTGAGTAATAATCGAGACGAAGTGGAGGTTATTATTCACCAATATTCACTGAGCCTCAGGTGGATAATTTTTTTAGTATAAATACACAGGTGATTATTTAAAAAAATAAATACAAATAATTTATTTCACACTTCAAAAGTAGCATGCGGGTGTAATCACAACCAGTGGCGGCTGGTAGTCTTTCAAACAGGGGAGGCTGGTCGATTACGATATTTCCAGATTTTAAAAGAAAAAACGCATCAATTTTGCCCATACTCTTGCCTCTGATCTGGCTGATTGTTGGCAGGGTCACAAACTGTGAAATAACAGGTTCTTTTGGCCCATTAGCCTACTGTCCAATATACATGATGGTGGTGTTGGGGGGGGGTATATTTTAACATTTTATATTTTAAAATTGTGGCATGTTGTTTAAAAATTGATCATTATTGAAAGCAGCTCTTTGTGAGGAACCTCAGCAGTAACAGCAGAGTGTTCTGGAATAGGCACAAGCATGGACCTTGGGGAGCCAAACATAGAGCTGGGTGCCACACATTTCATTCAATGACACTTTCCCTATATTTTACTTATTTTGACTGAGAAATGTTTTATTGACAATTTTGATAACCCTTCACTTTTAATCCAGGTCTGTAGTGTGAAATGTTCTCGGCTGTGTTTTTGTTTAAAAATGTTTTCCAAATTGTAGCTGTGTTTAATTCATATCCAGAAAAATATATATTCCAATATAATATACTCAGCATAAACATTTTAAATAGATTCTATATTTTTGGTCCATCCATGACATATTACTAAAGTAGCCTATTTACTGTTGTTAATGTGGGTCACTTGCTGTTAGCCAATTCACTTTCTCGTACCAGGAGAGCTGAAAGGAACGAGTATTATTCCCTACCTTTTTCACCAAGTCAATTTGAGGCGTTGGTCTACCCTGCTCTTTAATTTTAATTTTTTCCTCGAAAGGAAGACTGGCAAATGGCTTCGCCAAAATTAAATCAGCAATGCTTGGCATCCGTGTGCAGTTTTCTTGCTAGCTGACTAGCCCCCTCAAGTTCAGTTACTCAAATAAACGAAATTTCTGGAACTAAGATAGCAAACTTGACAACACTATATTTACACTTTATTTACAACGAAAATATATACAAACTAAAAAAGCTGGTAGAAACCGTATGTAATGAATGAAATCGAAATGTAAGCTGATCTCTTACAATACACCACAGCACTTGTGAATCCGCATGGGACTGAACTGAAATTCACCGCTGCCTGTCTATATTTGAAACGAGCTGTCAATCAAAGAAAATATCCGGCCGCTTTCACCAATCACCAGTCTCCTCGCGGAAACTGCCATGTCCCTCCCACTGTGAGGCTCGGAGTCTGTGGCCGGGCGTTTTCACAGTATTTGTCCAATAACCGTCTTGCATTTTGATATTGAAAGCGCATAGCTCCCAAATGCCATTGAAGTCCACTGAGGCTGGGAGTCCGTGGGACTCCATGGGCGGGCATTTTCGCAGTATTTGTCCAATAACCATCTTGCCTTTTGAGATTGAAAAGTGCATAGCTCCCAAATGCCATTGAAGTCCACTGAGGCTGGGCTGCATCGCGCTGTCACGAGGGGGAAAAACTCACGCACACATTAGGCGAACTGGGGAAAGTTATAACGGAATGATTTCGCACTGTAGTGGGTTGAGCACATATATTTCTATGATTCTGGATCTGAAATAGCAATGTTATAAGGTCGGCTATAACATAAACCTAGCGCAATTCATCCTACACAATGTACATCATTTTTAGAGGAGGCTGAGCCTCCCTCATTGTCTTAGCAATCGCCCGTGATCACAACGCAGCGCATACTTGCGTCACTTATCTACGCCGACTCACCAAAAATACTTTGTTTTGAAATCGATAAAATAAATCACAGCTCCACTTTACCTTTGAATAGTTTTAGACCAAACTTTGTAGCATCTTTAGTGCTTTTAAGAACGACATTTTCTTTCATAATTTGTAATTCTTCCTCACATACGGTGACGAAGCAATCGGCCGCCATTTCGCCGAGTCGCTCGAGGTGATTATCGAGAAATAGTCTAAATACAGAGGCGATTATAAACAATCGTGTGTGCTGATTGGTCGAGAAATTCAGACTATTTCTCAAGAATCACCTCGAGTGACTCGACAAAATGGCGGCTGATCGCTGTGTCACTGTAAGTGAGGAAGAATTACAAATTATGAAAGAAAATGCTGTTCCTACGGTAAAAGCACTAAAGATGCTCCGAAGTTTGAGAAGAAAATGGAGGCAGTACAAATGTTCAAAAAAGTTTAAGAAAAGGCCTATTTCTTCTTAACTTTTTGCATTTTTAATAAAATGAATATTTTAGTTAAGAGGCTATTATATTTTACTCCAACTTTTACAAATGTGGGAAAATAATTATTGCTGGTTATTTTATATATGAATGACCGCGAGTTGGCCTAGTGGTTAGCGTGTCTGGCTCTCGATCGGGAGATCCTGAGTTCTATTCACAGTCGGGTCATACCAAAGACCATCTTAAAAACGGTACCTACTGCTGTCTGGCAAGGCACACTGCAATACAGATGTGAATGGGGCTTCAAACTCTTGTGGTTACCAGAGGACTAGCCCCCCACTGTAACCCTAGCTATGTGAGAGGCCAAGGGCTACGGAGATCGGTGCCGCGGCCGCCCTATGCGCCACATGGCTTGGGAAGGGACTTTGATTTTTTTTAATATTTAAGTTGATCAAGAATAGGAAAATAAATGTTGCATTTTTTTGGTAATCAAATCTCATCTCATCTCATTATCTCTAGCCGCTTTATCCTGTTCTACAGGGTCGCAGGCAAGCTGGAGCCTATCCCAGCTGACTACGGGTGAAAGGCGGGGTACACCCTGGACAAGTCGCCAGGTCATCACAGGGCTGACACATAGACGCAGACAACCATTCACACTCACATTCACACCTACGGTCAATTTAGAGTCACCAGTTAACCTAACCTGCATGTCTTTGGACTGTGGGGGAAACCGGAGCACCCGGAGGAAACCCACGCGGACACGGGGAGAACATGCAAACTCCACACAGAAAGGCCCTCGCCGGCCCCGGGGCTCGAACCCAGGACCTTCTTGCTGTGAGGCGACAGCGCTAACCACTACACCACCGTGCCACCCTTTTTTTTTTTAAATATAAGGGAAATTGAATCATGAACCCAATATCATGAATCGAATCAAATCGTGAATTAAGTGAATTGTTACATGTCCGTTTATCACCAGAGACATTTTTGACTCAACACTATGATTCCAGTGACCTTTTACGATCATTAGTCATCACACTTTGAGATGATATAATCATAATATAATGATATAAGACTTCTGTAAGATACTGCGTGATAATGTGTTCATGTCAGAATAAATGATGAAGTTACTATGTTCCGCCATAATCCTTCATAACAAGAGTGCTCTGAGAGCACAATCTCCCCCGCTGGCAACTCGGCCATAACTCTGGTAAAAATGGGAGTGAATTTAATGACATTGCAATCTGCGTATTATCGACATATAACAAAGAATCCTGTCAAGTTTCGTGAAATTCCTCCAAAAATTGTGAGAGGAGTTGATTTCAAAAGGTGAGTACCCTTCATGGGATGGGCAGACGGACATCACCATGACATAATCCCCCTTCAGGCCTTTTGGCCAGCGGGGGATAAAAATTGTAAGGGAAGTTGATTTCAGAAAGCGAGCACACCTTGATGAAATTGCCAAAGTACAAGTTTGTTAATAATCAAGGGCGTAACTCTGGGAAAATTTGCCCAAATTAAACGAAATTTCAATCTGCGTATAACTGTCATATAATAAAGCCTTTTGCCAAGTTTGGTGAAATTCCTCCACAAATTGTGAGCGGAGTTGATTTCAGAAGAACGTACACCCTCATGAAATTGTCAAAGTACAAGTTTTTTAATCAAGGGTCAAAACTCTGGGAAAATTTTCACAAACTAAATTAAATCGCAATCTGCATATTACCGTCATATAACAAGGCCTTTCAATTCGTCCAAAAATTGTGAGAGGAGTTGATGATGTCAGAAGGAAAACACACCTTCATGAAATTGTCAAAGTATAATTTTGTTAATCAAGCGCTGTAACTCTGGTAAAATGCCACCGAATTGAATGAAATTACAATATGCGTATTACTGACATATAATAAAGAATCCTGCCAAGTTTCATGAAATTCCTCCAAAAATTGTGAGAGGAGTCGATTTCAGAAGGTGAGCACCCTTCCCAGGACCGACGGACGGACGGAAGGACTTCGCCACAACATAATCCTCCTTCGGGCCTTTCGGCCAGCGGGGGATAAAAAAGCATTACACTGTCATAATCGTAAATAAACTCTCTGTACAGAGCATTTATGTGCTAATTAGCGAGCTAGACACTTAGAAGCTGTAATTCATCCTCTGTTTCTTTCCATGTCATGTCCTTTTTTGTCCTCATGATATAACTGGTGTGAGACATTACAGAGACATTGTGTCTGCTGCTGCAATTCAAGAAACTGCTCTTCTTTTAAATCCCATGTCATTCTGTTGACATTTTGACAGTATTAGCAGTTGTCCCGGGGGGGTTGTGTAATCATAATCAATACCGTACAGTGTAAAGCGGCTTTGGGCTACGCCCACAGCTTGTCTTACTGTTGAGTTCAGTTATGCTAGTTACCACTTTTCAGCCTCAACAACTGGACTACCAGGAAAGCAGAACATCTCATTATCTCTAGCCGCTTTATCCTGTTCTACAGGGTCGCAGGCAAGCTGGAGCCTATCCCAGCTGACTACGGGCGAAAGGCGGGGTACACCCTGGACAAGTCACCAGGTCATCACAGGGCTGACACATAGACACAGACAACCATTCACACTCACGGTCAATTTAGAGTCACCAGTTAACCTAACCTGCATGTCTTTGGACCGTGGGGGAAACCGGAGCACCCGGAGGAAACCCACGCGGACACGGGGAGAACATGCAAACTCCGCACAGAAAGGCCCTCGCCGGCCACGGGGCTCGAACCCGGACCTTCTTGCTGTGAGGTGACAGCGCTAACCACTACACCACCATGCTGCCGGAAAGCAGAGCATAAGAACCATATTCAATAATCATAATTTGTTACTGAATCTCTTCCCCAAGCATCTACTATTTGGTCTGTTTGGAGCTTGTATTTGATTATGAAACTACTCCCCCCCCAAAAAAAACAAAAAACGTTTCAGGATTAAGAGTAAAGCCCCCGTCACACTTATTTGGAATTAGCAGGAATCAAGCAGAACCAGCCGAAATGAAAAATTTTTCAAAATTCATGCCACATTTGGGGCGGCACGGTGGTGTAGTGGTTAGCGCTGTCGCCTCACAGCAAGAAGGTCCGGGTTCGAGCCCCGTGGCCGGCGAGGGCCTTTCTGTGCGGAGTCTGCATGTTCTCCCCGTGTCCGCGTGGGTTTCCTCCGGGTGCTCCGGTTTCCCCCACAGTCCAAAGACATGCAGGTTAGGTTAACTGGTGACTCTAAATTGAGCGTAGGTGTGAATGTGAGTGTGAATGGTTGTCTGTGTCTATGTGTCAGCCCTGTGATGACCTGGCGACTTGTCCAGGGTGTACCCCGCCTTTCGCCCGTAGTCAGCTGGGATAGGCTCCAGCTTGCCTGCGACCCTGTAGAAGGATAAAGCGGCTGGAGATAATGAGATGAGATGAGATGCCACATTTGGGCGGGAATTTCAAACTGACCAACATTCTTACAGCTTTGTAGAATGCCGTTCGAATACTTAGAATGCGCTTCGAATGATTCTTGAACATTCCGGGTGCATTAGCTTTCGAATGCAGTTCAAATGTAGTTGGAACACAGTAGGAATACCTAGAATGCTGTTAGAATGCAGTAAGAATATTAAGAATGCACTTCGAATGCCGTACGAGTGCGGTTCGATTGCTGCCCAAATACCACCCGAAGTCTGGTCGGAAGGTGCCTCGAGTGCTGTACGAATTCACCTCAAATGCAGTCAGAACGCTCCCGGAATAGCCGCCGAATATGTTTTGAACGTCTAAGAGTTCAAATAGAATGCAGCTCGAATACTTAGAATATACTTCGAATATCCCGGAATATACGAAGAATTTTCATTCCGACGGCATTCCGGCTCATTCGGGACATTCTGGCAGGATTTGAAGTAGCTTGCCATTTCGATTTTTCCCTCGAATGCGATCAGAATGTTTCGAATGCTGTAAGAATATTTAGAATGCAGTCAGAATACACTTCGAATGTCGTTCGATATTTCTCCTCTTCGAATGCACCTCGAATGTTTTGAGCATGAGCAGAACATTCGGGCCGGCCACAAGAATGGGCCCGAAGGTTTGGAATGCACTCAGAATGCAGTCAGAATTTTTAGAACGCACTTCGAATATCCCGGAATATCCGAAGAACTTTCATTCCGACGGCATTCCGGCTCATTCCGCCTCTAGTGTGACTACCCTATAAGGCTGAAGAGACAGATTTATCTTACAATAGCTCCTGGTGTGCCTGTAAGTCCGGGCAATCCTCGGATGCCTTGTGGTCCTGGAGGGCCCTGTAAAAAATAATATATAGGGTGATTCCTACAATTATCGACACCTTAACGATCTTTTGGCAGTTGCAAAAGTAGAAAAGACTTTCAATATGTAAATTGTGCACAAATAGTTACTCAAACTTCTACTGGAAAAAAAAAAAAAAGAGTCGATTCCCGATTACTTAGCGTATCAGATCACGTGACACCGTTCCACAATTATCGACACTGTTCCACAATTATCGACACCCAGATGATTATTTATTAAAAAATAATCAGTATGTGGTATTAACAAAACAGTTTTTATTTCAAATTTGTTTTCCATAGACTTATATGTATGGTAGTACAAAATATATTTTATATAAATATATGGATGTCGGTGTTGACGTAAATGAGGAAGTAATTCTAATGTTTGTAAACAAACGAGCTGATGTTTAACCTGCGTCAGAAAATCTTTTTGTTCCACTTAAAGTATTTTCGTAGATCACATTTTGTTAATCATTCATTGTTTGTGTTAATTTCTAGTTTTGTCGTTTACCAATAAATATCGAAAGGAAACTGATATTGTAACCACATGAACATCCAGGTCAAAGGTCACATGTCATTCCTCGAACCGAAATATAAACTGTCTACTGATATTGTAATATTTGGTTGATATTTACAACAAACTGCAAAAAAAAAAAAAAATTCTGAATGAACAAAAAAATCTGAATATTTCAGGCATGTAATTGTTTATATGCTCGGAATTTAATTCTGCTTTAATTCTATTTATTGCAATCGGATTACAAATACTCTATAAACATTCCATTCTGTTATGAATCAGAAAAAAAAATTATTGTAAATCACGGCACTTCATCTACTTCAATGTTACCCAAAGATCGATCCATAACAGTTGTAAATGTCCCTTAATTCCACAGGGTGTCGATAATGGTGGACACCGGTGAAAGTGATCACTATTATCGACACCTCATGTGACTCTCAAACGCGCATTTAGATACAAAATGGCGGCTGTCAAATGAAAGTGTAAGAAACTAAGTAGGTTTCGACAAGGAGATCATGAAATATCGGTGAATTTGATCAGTAAAAAACATGTCCATGATCTTTCCACCACGCTTACCTGCGATGATAACGTCCGGGTTTTCCAAAAAATCACTGATCACGCTGAAAAAAATTCCATCTCGGGTAACGAGCTGTCATCAGACGACAAGATCAAAAGGTTGAGGGGCGGGTCTTCCAATTGATTAATTAACCAATAATAACTGTTGGAACTGAAACTCACCTTTGTAAATTTTTTTTTTTTTTAAATTGGTAAATCTGAAAAGGTGTCGATAATTATGAACTGTCGATAATTGTAGCCACCGCTCTCTATATTTTTAAACAAATGTGTGATGACACCTGGAAGACTTTTGTGTTTTACCCGTGTAACTCAGCAACACAATGGCATCTCTTAAAGGCAGTTAAACAGAATATATTTTATTTAATTATTGACTTACTTGAACTCCAACTCCAGGCTGTCCATGGTCACCCTACAGGTTACACACACACACACACTTATCATGACCTGTCATCAAACACAGTCATTGGAATGAATGTACACAGAACGCTCCTGCAGTACACCGACCTTCACACCTGGTGGTCCTGGAGGTCCACTGGGGCCCACTGGTCCCTGTAACGAGACCCAGAATCAGAGGGTTGTCTGTGTGTTTGTGGAGTTATACATACTGTATATCTAAGAGATACATAATTGTCCACCAATACAGCACTGATGCTGTGTCAGGAAAACATTTTTGCCCCATGTTTCCACTGAGGTCCAATGAAGACCAATCTGTTGTGCAGTTGGATAAAATAGACAACCATACAGGACTTCACGGGTTTACGTGGCCGTTCCCTCAGCATCTACACACAACGCCGAGATGCCGATATATACAACGGCTACGCTCATGATGATAATCTGTAGATACTATAAAGAAGCTTGATAGGAACTTTTTACGGGAAAAAAAGCCCAGTGTGACAACATATATATATATATATATTTTACCTTCAGACCAATCAGGTTACAAATGAGGACTTTTGTAACAAACATGAAGGACAAAATGGCCTTTAGGAAAATATATATATGTTATTTCCCAGCTGGGAGGTCTGTATGGTGAAATACCGTGACCGAGGTCTTGAAAGTGCTGAGCGAGGCCCTCTGGGCCGAGGTCAGTATTCAAGGCCGAGGTCACGGTATTTCACCATACGGACCGACCTTAAGCTGGTAAATAATATATTTATTTTTTTCTTTACCAAATTCTAACAGAAAACGAGAGCGCCCGAAGGGGAAAACCGAGCCGAGCCGCCATTTTGAATCCTCATTCACGGCTGTAATGCAAATGGCTTCCTCCTCGGTATACAAGTGCACTTCCATGGCAGGAAAAAAACTACATTTTGCCGCCTATGTAGTCCCCTATTTATACAGAATGGAGTCATTCAGGATTCAGCCATGTTTTTGCTCAGCGTTAGCAACAGTTAGAGGTTTTTATCTTTCTCCTGAAATGTTTTCTTTTATTTCTTCTTCCTCAGGGTAGTAAAACTCGCTTTCGCTGTGAACACTGTCGTTATCGATATCCATGCTGCAAAATTAATGCTATTATCCTGAGAAATGCGGGCAAAAATTTACAAGATTTTTGATAAAAATCTTATAAATAAATCTTATAAAAAAGATAAATGTCGACAAAAATTGCTACTATGTTTGTTGTTGTTGTGAACGAGCGAGTTGCCAGAGGTCCGTAACTGGGGTCCGTACTGTAGGATACGGACCCGCTCGCCAGCCAATCAGAGCGCAGGATTTGATGGAAACCAGACCGCGAAAAAAATAATTACCATTACTATACATACAGGACACTTTTTCCATGGAATAAAAACGTGTTCTATTCCCTTCTAGTGGGTTTATGGATGGCATGCAATATTGTTATCATATCACTTATCCTCCACGTATTACACTACTCTCCCCAATGGAGAATGAGCGTGCAATATTGTTATAATACATCAGAGCTCATGCGAAGATCCAATGACAAAACTTTTCTGCTGCGCATGCGCACAATCATTTATTTGTCAGCCGGGAAACAGAGAAGACGAGGCTAATCCAGCGCTAGGTTTAAGCACGGAATTAATAAACTGGAAACTGAAGACGCACTGAACACCCAAAAGGCTATCAAAACTTCATTATATATTCATCATGCATATTTACAAGAGAAAAAAAAACATACCAATGGACATCGAAAAACTGGAAAAGAGACACATTGGATATGTAAAACTTCCGTGCTAGTGAGCGACTGACAATTTCTAAACAAACATGGCCACCAAATTCCTCCAAAAATTGTGAGAGGAGCTGATTTCAGAAGATGAGTACCCTTCCTGGGACGGACAGACGGACATTGCCATGACATAACGGGCCTTCCGGCCAGCGGGGGATAAAAATTGCGAGGGAAGTTGATTTCAGAAAGCGAGCACACCTTGATGAAACTGCCAAAGTACAAATTTGTTAATAATCAAGGGCGTAACTCTGGGAAAATTTGCCCAAATTAAACAAAATTTCAATCTGCGTATAACTGTCGTATAACAAAGCCTTTTGCCAAGTTTGGTGAAATTCCTCCACAAATTGATGATTTCAGAAGAATGTACACCCTCATGAAATTGTCAAAGTACAAGTTATTTAATCAAGGGTCAAAACTCTGGGAAAATTTTCATAAACTAAATTAAATCGCAATAAATTATGTGTATGACCGTCACATAACAAGGCTTTTTGCCAAGCTTTGAGAAATTCATCCAAAAATTGTGAGAGGAGTTGATGTCAGAGGGCGAGCACACCTTCATGAAATTGCGAAAGTACAAGGCTGTTAATCAAGGGCCACAACTCTGGTAAAATGCGACTGAATAGAACAAAATTTCAATATGTGTATTACCGACATATAACAAAGCTTTTTACCAAGTTTGGTGAAATTCCTCCAAAAATTGTGAGAGGAGTTGATTTCAGAAGGTGAGCACCCTTCCCGGGACGGCCAGACGGAAATTGCCATGACATAATCCCCCTTCGGCCAGCAGGGGATAATAATAATAATAATAATAATAATAATAATAATAATAATAATAATAATAATAAAGGGGTTAACTAGAAAACTTTCAGTTCACTTAGCCCCCGGCACAAAACTTCAAAACAACATTTTTTCTTTCTTTCTTTCTGTCTCTCGCTTTTTTTTTAACAATTAATTATTGTGTATGTTTTCATATCTCTATTGTAAACCGAGTTTCTCATCTCATCTCATTATCTGTAGCCGCTTTATCCTGTTCTACAGGGTCGCAGGCAAGCTGGAGCCTATCCCAGCTGACTACGGGCGAAAGGCGGGGTACACCCTGGACAAGTCGCCAGGTCATCACAGGGCTGACACATAGACACAGACAACCATTCACACTCACATTCACACCTACGGTCAATTTAGAGTCACCAGTTAACCTAACCTGCATGTCTTTGGACTGTGGGGGAAACCGGAGCACCCGGAGGAAACCCACGCGGACACGGGGAGAACATGCAAACTCCACACAGAAAGGCCCTCGCCGGCCACGGGGCTCGAACCCGGACCTTCTTGCTGTGAGGTGACAGCGCTAACCACTACACCACTGTGCCGCCTAACTGTGTTTCTATTGTGCAAAATAAAATTGTTGTTTTGTTGTTGTTTCAATAATAATAATAAACAACTTATCTACAGCGCATGCTTGGATAGCTAATTAGCTGAAACTATCTAGGACTGGTAAAGGCGATAATATTATGGCTACAATATGCTTTTCCCAGCAATTAATTTCAAACTTTACTGTCCATGTCTTATTTCAAGTTGCTTTATTTATTGAAACATTGTTACGGAAAATGAAATGGCGGCACACTGAAGCTCCTGGCTGCTTTCCTTTTGTCCTAACACCATTTCTTTAGTGGTACGAAATGATTTTGCCGTCTGAGAACCATCTCATTTGGAGTGGAAACATGAGAACAGGTGGAACCTTGTGTGTGGAAAAGAGCTCGCTCATACTTACAGATGGCCCTCGAATTCCTGGTTCTCCAGGGTTTCCCTGTGCAACAGACATGTGATGTCACTAACACACAGCAGAAGCTCTCAGACACACACACACACACACACACAACTGTATGAAACTAACACATTCACCTACACACATACACATGCACATATAACCCTTTAGTAGTTTTTTAAAACTGTATATATGCCTTTAAATGCATTTATACAGGCTGGGTTATTCACACACACACACACACACACACACATATATATACATACAAGATTTGTGTAAGTAATTGTCGCACACATTAATTTAAAACCACACAAGTGTCAAACTCAAAGAAGTCTCACATTAAAGCATTATTAGTGTAATATAGACTCCAAATCCTGGAACGCATCACCAGGTTTATCTGCATGTCACGTTAGTGCTTGCATTTTTACACCAAAAATCATCAGCGTAGCTACAAAGACAGCTAGCGAAGCCAGTTTTAATCAATATAACCGCAAGCGGCGATGAAAGGCCTAAGCACCTCCGGTATACCAAACCTGGCATGAATCCAACAAACTGCCGAAAAGGAAAACGTTAAAATGTAATGTGTCAAAACACACAAAACCAAAAATAACTCGCTTCCTGTTGAGTATGGCTAATACAATGTACATTACAATTTTGTTCATTTTGGGCCACCCCACACACCTGCCAAATTTGACACAGATGGGTGAAACTATATACCAGGTAAAAGTCATAATGACATGTGGGGGCGCTATGGAGCCCCCCGGGATACACCCGGGGCCAAGCCTCTATCTTTAAAGTCTTAAAAAAAAAAAAAAAGAAGAAGAAGGATCCTTTGGAAAACAATAGGGCTTTGCACATCGGTGCAGTGCCTTCCGGGGGACACCGGAGTCTACAGACCCCCGGTGCTTAGGCCCTAATGAGAAGAGATTCGTTCTTACAGATAAACTGCTGTGACCTTGATTCAAACGTTATGGATATCTGATGGATCGAAAACCTGCATGATAATTCATACTTGCATGCAGTTGAGCTTTTTATCTATTAATAGTTTTTCCTAGCAATGTTCTACAACTATTTCCTGCAAGATTATAGAAAAATAAAAATCAATCAATCAACAACAGGATGGTGTGATAAAGCAGAATTCTCTCAAAGTTCACAAAAAAATATGCAGCTTGTTGTGTAGCCAAGAAACCACAAAGAGTAACTCAAAAAAACCTTAAGTTATAGCTCGACACTGAAGCAGTTACAGCTTGACACTTGAACACTGAAACTGGAGACTCCTTTTGTAAAATGTCAAATAAATGTCTCGTTCACCATATCAACAATTACATACGTCTTTAATAAGAATAAGAGCATTAATATATTAATATACGCATGTGATAAATGACTTGCTAATGCTATAGAAAATAAATCAATACGTTCTGACCAATCAAAATGCAGAATTCGACAAGATTATGCTGCGTTCATGTGCTATGGGAAGATGATATTTTCCAGTTGGGAAGTGGTATTTACCAGTGTGTTGTGTTCACGTGCTTTTGTTGTTGTTGACAAATTAAAGATGGTGGACCAGATTCAGAATCAGGCCTGTTATTTGGCTAAAACAATTATAGATTGCCTTGTTCATCAGCTGCAGCAGGAATATGAGTTATCAAAAGTCAAAAGGTAAATAATGCTGAATATTTCCTGATCATGACAAGTAGAGATTTTCTTAACACATTGAATGCCACGCAGTTTTTGGAAATTTGGCTGTAGCCACAATGAGTGTAGCTAGTATCTAGATCATTGCTGACGTTCTTTGGACAGCCACAGAATATTTTGTATTAGGCTATAATATACATATTATAATAATATAATATACATACCATGACTCGTTTAAAAGGTGAGAGTCAGCTTTCTGTAGGTAAAAACCACTTCTTTCTTGGTTCATAAGCTAGTCTTGTACCGCTCACCGCCATGTTGAAAAGGTTAAAGTTCATCTCATCTCGGCAACTCGTGTATCAAAATTTTCTACAAGTTGCCCAGTGGAAAATACCACAAGAGGGGGCGTTCACGTGTGCTTTCCATGTTGGCGTTTGGTATTTACCATAATTCCCATAGCACATGAACGCACCATTAGGGTTAAAGGGCATATTCTGGACCAATTTCGTTTTTTTTTAATATGAAAGCATGTCCCTTTACACACTTATCCAGAAGGGTAATTTCGCACAAGGCCATCTGTCTACAGCAGAAAAAAACAACAACAAAACGTGTCTGGAAAAATCCCAAGGGAGTCTGGAGCCAGATTCGTGACGTTACCTGCGGAAGCGCCAGCAGGCTGCGCAAGCTTTGCACGGTTTCAGTGCACAGCCTGTGTAGACCAAGCGCTCCCATTTCTCTCTCATTGTCCGGTCTTTTGGAAAACGATGAGTACTAATCCCATCATGATTGGTGCTGCTACACCCTCCTACGATACATCTGTTAACCATTTTAATAATTACGCGATAACGTTGAAGAAATTTGCAGAAAACCACCAGGTCATTTTCTTATAAACAACGTAGGATTCAGAAGGAGGCGTCCCGCACGCGACGTCACGAAAATCAATGTTTGCCGGGAAATCCAAATGCCAAGTTTTTTCAGAGGCGGACCAATTCGCCTCAAATGGCTTGATTTCAACTGAATTTCTCTGATACTGCGCAAGGGGAAAAAATTGCAGAGAATGCAGAATGTGACAGATATTTGACCAAAGTTTAATATAAAATAGGAGAATTACATTGATCTTGCTCCTGAATTTACCTGTGATATGCCCTTTAAGCTAAGGTCTTGCATAGCCAGAATCACTTCACGATAGACACCGGGAGATGATTTTGAGCCTTCTGGGGGTCAACCGGCACGCGTTCCAGGCCCTTCCATCAGAATACATGAGAACTCGGGCGCTACCTTGACAACCGAGAGGGTGTGGCTTCCATCCACGGAAAATTGTCGTGGATCAATTCATCCATCACAACCGTGAAGGCATCCGTGAGCATCCTTGAGGCATACTGTATGTTAGGCTTACATGGGCTATCGTAGTAATCCGTCACAACCACTGAACTCAAAATATTCATGAAACAACATTCTGCAGAAAGGGAAAGGGCGTGGCTTATTTCATCTTGCAGCCGTGAAAGGTGGAAAATGTACACACTGCCGTAAGGACATATGTTGTTATACATCACTGTCGCCATTGGTTTTACCAACATCTTCCATCGCGGCTACCGTGGATTCATTTGCATATTTGTGACCCCTCACCGAATCCAGGGACACATGTCGGCCGAAACGAATCCGAGATAATCGCAAAAGAAGCTTTTTTTTTTTCGAAATTTGTGATTTTTGTTTTTTTCCATCATGTGCAAGTTGAGATCTTGAAGAATGCAATCAGTATTTCAGATAATAGATTGTTTTGTTGGAAAAGCATACATTTTTTGTTGCAAATTGTCTCGTTTTTGTCAGGACTGTAGCCTGCTGGGGGGTGTGGGTAAATTACCATATGGGCCATTCACATGATGATTTAAGTCTTTTGTTGTTTTTTTTCGTGAATCAGCTGTATGATACGAGTTGAGCGCATGGCTACTTAACTGCATACAGGCGTGTGATTTCACTATGGAATGAGTTACTAAACAGAGCGCAGAGGAGCTGAAACACCGCGAAGCAAACAGACACATGGTATTTACATCGGAGATCACCATTTCTAGCAAAAAAACCCGCAACCTCGTTTTCCAGATTGAATGGAATACTTGAATGATCGGATGATACACGGACCGTTCTAGGATTACATTCCATCGGAGGCATTGGTGTGTGCAAGGTGCCGTTTCTCTTTCTGATGGGGTAAGTTTATTAATCTAAGGCTGTGTGGTTATTTTTGCATGTAACGGAGAGTGTTGTGGTTTGGTTAAGCCTAAGTCACAACCGGACGTACGATTTTTTGGCCGTGCGATTTTTGGCGTTTCCCAAATCGCTGCGGATTTTTTTTGTTCACGGAGAAAGACACGCGTTGCGCCGTAAGTTTGTCTTGCAACCTGAAAAAAACGCAAGCGCCCGTAGAGTTTGTTTGACATGACAAAGAACCTCTGCGGCCGGTCTGCGGCTCGAAAATCAGCACATCACACGCGCGCTCTCGTGCGTTTCATGCGCGCTCTTCATGCGTTTCTTGCGTGTAGACCGGCCGTAGGAGCACGTACTGTACGGCCGGTTGTGACCGAGGCTTTACATGAAACTAGCGTTGTGTTAGTTGTGTCATCATCGTGCTATCTTTCTTTCTTACGGTGTGAGTAATTTTTCAACCACAAAACGTTAAAGTATACTTTAGGACTTATTTTTGTACTTCATAATTGTGTTGGGCATACTTTGCATGGAAGGAAAATTGACGTGGTGATCTTTGTTTACATGAAAGTAGTATCGTGCTAGCTCGTAGGGGGTAGGGCTTTCCTTAATGTCATGCAAATGAGCACCATTATGTGCCCGCCCTACACCCAGAGTAGCTGAGAAGGAAAACTTTGAGGGCGATTTTCTCCCTTTTCTGTTTTAAGAAGTATACACTTTCAAAAGGCCACACATTCTTCAAATATTGTCAGATCTCCACATGGAAGGCATCATTGGAAAGCTTAGAAACTGTACTTTCTGAATCTGTCAATAACTCAAAATGCCCCTGGGCGGACATGTGTCCCTGGATTCTGTTTTCTGACACATTTACTCCACCCACATTTATGCGACGGATCACCTTGAAAATCTGCCGGAATGGCCACGGTAGCCCCACGTATATTTCTCATAGATCGACCAGCTACGGTATGCGTGACCTTTACTTTCGGTACAGAACTTGAGAAATTGAGTTTGACACTTGTGAGGTAAACGGTATGAGACCACATTGAAACAACACAGAGGGACAAACGTATAAACAAGACACGCTCACCAGGACATCACCACTCCCTTCCTCCCTCCCACCTCCCATCACAAAGCATCGCAGCCAACATTCACAGGCACAGAAAACCTACCGGTCTGCCCAATACTCCTGGGAACCCAGGCAAGCCCTAAAGGAAAGAAGATGAGAGAAAAGGGAGGGACAGAATATACATGAAAGAGAAGAGAGATGAGTTGCGACAGTCCAGTCAAGTGTAAAAGGGCAGTAGAGATAAATTGTAGACAAGGAGAACAGTGAGATAAAAGACAGACAGACAGACAGACATGTGGTTGGGGATAAGAGGGGACGAGACAGGGAGGTGAGCTGTTAATAGCAATGCTGCATTGGTTACTTTCTACAGTTTGTTCTGAATCATTTCAGCCAAAGAGAAAGAGCTCCAGCAGCCTACTGCAGCTCTCGCAGCCAATCCCCAGGTTCTGTTAAACTGCCGCAAACCCACAAGGGGCTGCTGTAGTGGACTACTGTTACTCACAGCTGGGCCTAGTTGACCAGACGAGCCCTTTAAACCCTGCTCCAGGGGGAATAAATAAAGGTGTGAGTATGAGTCTTTACCTTTGCCATTACTCCTTTCTCAATCAATCACCACTCTGTAATTCTTAAACCATTTTACATACCTCAGGGCCAAAGGTTCGTATCTACAACAAAACTATTTATTTTTTAAAAAATAATGACGATTAATTGTACATTGATATTTTGACAGTTCCTTGTTTCACAAAAACTGTACATATTTTTAAAAGTTGGCCATCAATTAAAGCCCTTTACTTCTCTCTCCCTACACTGTGTCGATCTGTAGTATATGTGCTGTCAGAAATAACAGAGTATACACACTACACACAGAGTCCAGGAAACACCGAAACCCCTTCGCTTTTCAGCTTTCTTTGAACCACTTTCAAGATTTCAGGTCAGCTGACTATACTGAAGATTAGTGTGTGTAATCTAATATTTATGCCTGTGCTATTTTTGTCAAAAAACATTTCTAACCAACATTGCTGCCATGCTGGTCAGAAACGTATCTCTTCACTGAGGCTATAAACATGCACTATAAATTACTACAGTTTTTAACATTACAACATCAGCTGTGTTCTCACCGGCTTTCCATCCTGTCCAGGTGTTCCAGGTTCTCCAGCTAAACCCTAAAAAAAAAAACAGAACCTTGTTAATATGATGCTTGAAGTAAATTAAATTCGTAAGAGGAAGACACTTACAGGGAGGCCGTCTCTGCCCTTCTCCCCTACTTCTCCTCTATCACCCTTCTCTCCACGGAAACCTGTTACCCCCTATATGGTGGAAGAAACACACACACACACACACACACACACACACTTTCAGTACTGCAGCAAGGAGAAATAAGCATTATGACACTTTTGCCATTGTTATTTAATATACTTCCAGTGCAAATAAACCTAGTAACCCTCAGTAACCCTAATCCTAATCCCAACAACCCCAAACCAACCCTCAGGAATCCAAACCCTACATCAGAAACCCTAATTTCTATAACCACAGTAACCCTCATCCTAAATCACAAACCCAACCCTACCTCAGTAACCCTCACCCTAACTCCAACACCCATTCAACCCAACCCTCAGTAAACCTAATCCCAACAACCTCAACCCTACCTCAGTAACCCTCACCCTAATCCCAACCCCCAATTCTACCACAGTAACCCTCACCCTAATCCCAACCCCCAGCTCTACCACAGGAACCCTCACCCTAATCCCAACAACCCCAACCCTACTACAGTAACCCTCACCCTAATCCCCACAACCCCCAACTGTACCACAGTAATGCTCACCCTAATCCCAACAACCCCCAACCCTCAGTACACCTAATCCCAACAACCTCAACCCTACCTCAGTAACCCTCATCCTAATCCCAACAACCCCAACCCTACTACAGTAACCCTCACCCTAATCCCAACAACCCCCAACTCTACCACAGTAACCCTCACCCTAATCCCAACCCCCAACTCTACCACAGTAACCCTCACCCTAATCCCAACAACCCCAACCCTACCACAGTAACCCTCACCCTAATCCCAACAACCCCAACCCTACCACAGTAACCCTCACCCTAATCCCAACAACCCCAACCCTACTACAGTAATCCTCACCCTAATCCCAACAACCCCCAACCCTCAGTAAACCTAATCCCAACCTCAACCTTACCTCAGTAACCCTCACCTTAATCCCAACAACCCCCAACCCAACCCTCAGTAAACCTAATCCCAACAACCCCAACCTTACCTCAGTAACTCTCACCTTAATCCCAACAACCCCCAACCCAACCCTCAGTAAACCTAATCCCAACAACTCCAACCCTACCACAGTAACCCTCAGCCTAATCCCAACAACCCCACCCTACCACAGTAATCCTCACCATAATTCCCAACAACCCCCAACTCTACCTCAGTAACCCTCACTCTAAACACCTAAACCAACCAACCATAATCCTACCATAAAGCACCCCAACCCTAACCTCAGTAGCCCTAATCCCAATAACCTCAGCCCTAACCCTCAAAAACCCTCACCCCTACCCTTTGTAACCCCAACCTCATTAATCTCAACCCTAACCTCAATACCCCCCACATACCTACCCTCAGTAATCCTAACCTTAATCCCAGTACCCCCCAACCCTTCCTTTTGTCACCCTCACTCTCATCCCAATGATCCCAATTCTACCTTTAGTAACTAAGTTAACCCCCACCCCCAACAACTCCAAACATACCCTTGGTAGCTATAACCCAAACCCAATAAGCCTAAAACTATTCCTCATCACAGTAACACAAACAACCCCCGACCCTATCCTCAGTAGCCTCTTCATATGACAACTTTCTAGTAATCTGGCATTTGTAGCACGTTTAACCAGATAACCCCTTTAATGAAAAGGACTGTAAAATATATTACATAATTTACAGCATTTGTATTATTACATACAGAAGCCAACATACACACAAGCAGAAAACAAACAGCACTGACCCGCTCGCCTTTAGGTCCAGGAACTCCTTGAGCACCATCCTCTCCTTTAATACCTTGAGGTCCTGGCAGACCCCGTGGACCAGGAACAGACTGAACTATGGAATCGCCCTAGAACACGCAACACATTCACATATAGTATGAAGTAGCACAGACAGTTGGCTAGACTTTTCCTTCTTTTTTCATTTACCTTCGGTCCAGGAGGTCCTGTTATACCGTTTAGCCCAGGTCTACCCTGAAGCCAAAGAGGTCAAATGTTAAAGTTTACTGTATATACACAGATATACATAAATAAAGACCTTGATGGCTTTAAAGAAATCAGTGCTCACCATCTCTCCTCTCTCTCCCTTCTCTCCTCTCTCTCCCTGAAAAATGTAGATTGAGAAAATGTAAACCACTGCCCTGCAGAGTGCAGAGTTTTCTATCAGATCAGCAAATTATCCAGACCTTCTGAGTTTAAAGGGCTGATGACACGAACATGACTCTATGCAATTTCTTAAATACAACATGGCAAACATGTTAGATTTCTGTTATAATTACGTGAAAAGAAGCTGTTGTTACGCGAATATCCAACTTTTAATTGCACAGCGCAAGAAAACTGGGTCCGTGGCTCGCGGCCATGTTGTGACGTCAGCGGAAGAACACACTGCGGTTCACTGGCTGTTCTACTCTGGTTCTACTCAATAGAAATGGCGCATGAAAACGCCGGTGAACTCTCTAATGCTAGCTCTTCCTCTTCTGGGAGTCTAGAATTGTGTTGATCTCTTCCGAATAGAATCTATGATAGTCTACCCTCTTTACCCTTTGCCTCTCATTGCTAGGCGGCAGTTACATGAAAGCCGCAAGCTTTCACAAGCAAATACATGACTGATATCACGCCGACTTTATGATTACATTTATGATTATCCTGTAGAATCTATAGCTCTACGTACCTTTATCTTATGTCGTTTCACAACACATGTTCTGACAGGAGGACCGTCTTTGGATCTGGCATAGCTACTAGTAGACCCCCTCCGGAATACTGGCAGTGTTGCCAGATTGAGAGGTTTCCCGCCCAGTTGGGCAGTTTCAAGTGCATTTTGAACATATTTTGGGCTGGAAAACTTCAGCAGTATCTGGCAACAGATCTGGCAACAGATACTGCTGACATTTTCCAGCCCAAAATATGTTCAAAACCCACCAAAATGCACTTGAAACCGCTCAACTGGGCGGGAAACCTCCCAATCTGGCAACACTGTGTAGGCACTGCTGATGGTAGCAGCACACGTTTGTGCTGAACTGAACACCCAAGAGATTCCTTTAAGCTGGGAAGGGTGTCAAAACAATCCAAATCGAAGTGTTCAGAGCACAGGACGGATGTTGGTGAGGGCTCCCACTTGTCACGAGTGCGCCTGACTTGCTTCACCCACTTCGCATGCAGCTCGGGATCTCTGGGAAACTTGAATAAACTTACCCCATCCTTGTGGGTTTTGGAGCAAAAGCCAGCAACACAATGCGAAGGCATAATATATATATATATATATATATATATATATATATATATATATATATATATAAATAAAATAATGTATAATAATGTCTAATAAAAATACTAATAATGATAAACTGAACACCTCTCGCATCAACAACAAACTGGTAAGTTAGGAGGAAGATTCTTTCGCTGACGTCATATAGCTCCTCCTCCTCTTTCGTCTCCTGGGTGCTGCAGCCCCGTCAAATTTGCCCAGATAGCCGCGTTTTTTTATCATAACTTGTAAAATAGGCGCCTTCGTGAATTAATATATGGATCATCGGGAATTACTTTTTATGTTATAAAACATCGCCAAAGATGTCAAAAACGTGTCATCAGCACTTTAAAGGTTGATATGAAAAACACTTTGTGATTAGCATTCACCCAGACTATACTGTATGTAGCGCCAAGGACACTGCAAATAAGGCAAGCAACAAAATTAAATCAAGATGGCACTACGTGTGTGTTTGTGTGTGTGTTTGACTGCTGTTTCAGCTCATTTAAAAGCTACACTGATTATCATATGATCACGCAAGCAGTCTGTCGTTATGGCTTTGTTTAAAATTAGCTTTAGTATACTCTCACTTAATGGTGTATTATCACACGGCTACGCCTCAGCAGCTACGAGATAATTGACCAGAGGCCCAGTTATGAACAGATGTTTAAAGTACTATTCGGCTGGGATAAGGCACAGATAACAGCACGCAAAAAGCTAATCACGAAAAGTAGCTGACAGGAGCTTATGATAGAAACTTTGGTGTTGAGAAACCCGACTTAAAACTTCATCTTGTCCCTACCTTATCTCCAGGCTTGCCAGATTCTCCGATTTCTCCAGCTCGTCCTGGTACTCCAGGTATGCCAGGTTTGCCAGGCTCACCTGCCTGTCCAGGAGGACCCTCTGGGCCTCTTTCTCCAATAGCTCTGCCTGTAGGGCCTGGAGGACCAGAAGACCCCTTCTCACCATGATCACCTTTTTGTCCTCGCTCTCCTGGAAACCCTCGAGGACCCTTCAGGGGGAGTTCATGAAAGAAGAACTTATTTAGAAAAATATAGATAGTTGTGCCATCTGAAGCAGCACTGATTGATGTTTTACTTCTCAGACGTACTTGCTGAATTTCTTTAAAACAAATGTCACCAGCACAAATGCAGCATTAACAAGAGTGCTCTGAGAGCACAGTCTCCCCCGCTAGCAACGATGCCATAACTCTGGTAAAATGCGACTGAATTGAATGAAATTGCAATATGCATATTAGTGACATATAACAATGAATCCTGTAAAAGTTTTGTGAAATTCCACCAAAAATTGTGAGAGGAGTTGATTTCAGAAAGTTGAGTACCCTTCCCAGGACGGACAGACGGACATCGCCATGACATAATCCCACTTCGGGCCTTTCAGCCAGCGGAGGATAAAAATTGTAAGGGAAGTTGATTTCAGAAAGCGAGCACACCTTGATGAAATTGCCAAAGTACAAGTTTGTTAATAATCAAGAGCGTAACTCTGGGAAAATTTGTCCAAATTAAACAAAATTTTAATGTGCGTATAACTGTCATATAAATTCCTCAACAAATTGATGATTTCAGGAGAACGTACACCCTCGTGAAATTGTCAAAGTACAAGTTATTTAAATCAAGGGTCAAAACTCTCGTAAAATTTTCACAAACTAAATTAAATCGCAATATGCGTATTACCGTCATATAACAAGGCTTTTGGGCAAGCTTTGAGAAATTTGTCCAAAAATTGTGAGAGGAGTTGATGTCAGAAGGAAAACGCACCTTCATGAAATTGTCAAAGTATAATTTTGTTAATCAAGGGCTGTAACTCTGGTAAAATGCGACCCAATTGAACAAAATTACAATATGCGTATTACTGACATATATGGGGCCATCTCAGAAACTGGTCTCTCATTTGGGACATTATGGTCAAAAAATAAATTTCTAATTTTACTTTTTTTTTTTTGCATTTACCCAACACTTAATGTTTCTTTTGTCATGTTTAATAAGAATAAAGATAGTATCTTGCTTTATCTGGCCTCCACTGTGGAAAAGTTTTTTTTTTTTTTATTACAATTCAAATGCTTTTGTAAAATTGATTTCCATATAAAATAACTCCATCATGAAGAATTAAACCTGCTCCTTCACAGATGAGTGAAAATATTGAATGAATTTCCTCTTTTTGATTGCTTGGGTTAAAAATGCCAAGTTATGATGACTGAATTGATTATTCACTTAAATATGAATAATATGATACATTTTGGGTATTTGATATGGCGAAATAGGACACAATGGAAAAATCAAGAACACGCCGGAAAGATGAGAATAACGGCGGTGGGAAAAGAACAGCGACTGTACCGGCTGAAGGTCGCGTGGGTCTCTGCTGCGGCGCGCGAGCAACGGGACATCACTACCGCATCGGACGGATCGCAAGGCAGGGGCGGGGCAAAATGACTGGCCATAGATTCTATCAAAAGTTCAATCTAAATTGACCATGGTTGCAAAATATTGGCCAAAAATACACAAACACTACGAAATATGAAAGTAAGATGAAAAAGAAACATTCTATTGCCTTATACTGCAAAACTAAAACAAAATAAAACTCTCAAAACTCACCTTTTCAGTGATAACGTCCGAACAGATCACCCGCGTAACAGAGAGACCGCAAATGGAAGCACGATCAACTTCTAACTGCTGGAGTGGAAAATTCCATTCTACACATGCAGATTGTTAATGTGTGTCCTTCCCCGCACACAAATAACACGCTACGGTAAAAAATAGACCGCAACTCATTTTATAGCTCAGAAATTCATACAAGACCAGCTACCATCGTAACATATTCTGTAAGAAACATATTCTATACCTAACTTTCAGCTTTTGTTTTAAAAAACAAAATCGCAGATTTATAACTAAATTTTTATACGGCGTAGTGATTTTAAGTTCCTACTTTTGGTGAGGTCGTGACCTCGACCCTGAGGCTTTCCGTTTAGATCAAAACACACGATCGTATTGGTTTTGGGTCTGCGGAAAATGGAGTTACGACGGTGATGAAATATTTTGCATGATGTTTTATTACGGTTATGATTATTCTGTGAGTGCACCAATCCATAGGTGTATAAAGTTACAACTTAAAATACAATTAGTGATAACTGTAGATTTTTCAGTGGACGACAACCTTTTTAAGGGAATGCGATGTAGTCGACCGTTTATCATGTCCCAGATCAAGCCGCCATTTTTCCACAAATTTGCAGAATTTTTGCCAAATTCTGAATAGAGTATTCACATCAAAGATTTAGTTTTATCTGTATTATTTCTTTCATCATTTTATTTCAAATTAAAACCAACATCCCCATTCAAAACCGTATAGTTTATTGACTGTGAGTATATTTAGTGGGGGACCCCCACAGTACCCAGTTTCTGAGACAGACCCATAACAAAGAATCCTGCCAAGTTTGGTGAAATTTCTCCCAAAATTGTGAGAGGAGTTGATTTCAGAAGGTGATTACCCTTCCTGGGACGGATGAACAGACGGATGGACAGAAATCGCCACGACAAAATCCCCCTTCGGACCTTTTGGCCAGCGGGGGATAACAAACAAAACAAGACAGACTTTGTTTCCTGATGATATAAAGTGCAACTTCAGAATGCTTTAGTGTATGTTTGCATTTTGGTGCATTTTTGTCAACATGGCAGGAAATTCAAATCATGTCAATATCATTTTGTCATGGTACAGATATTTTTAACTCATTGTTACCCTTATGCATACCTTATGTAGATGAGAAGGCTTTTAAAAGACTGTGCAAAGACTCCATGGGAAAGCCATGGCCTAATGGTTAGAGAAGCAGATTTGGGGCCAAAAAGTCACCGGTTTGATTCCCTGGATCAGCAGGAATGGCAGAACAAGGGATTGCGCTGGATAAGAGCGTCTGATAAAAGTCTGACACGCGTTCACATCTAAAGACAACATGTCATTAGTCACAGACTAAGACCAGGGATCTTGCAGGGTTTCTATCTGCAAGACTGCAGCTAGATTCCTTCTGAGAGACGTTCCTGTACCTGCTTTGCTGCTTCCTGTTTGGTGCTGCAGAGAGCTCACCTACTGATTGTTGACGATGTCCATGCCAATATTTCCATGAGCCAAGACTAAAAACTTATAATATTAAACACGATTGATTTTATTGGAATGATAAGATGAGAAAAAGACCGACTTAGAACAGCTATCCTGACCCCCTTACACCAAACAATCAAAATGACAGTAGCGTGCTACAACTCTACCAAAACTCTCATGATTTTATTCCGACATTGGGAATTTGTCTGCGGCAGGGAAGTCACTAGAAAAGTCGTTTAGTGCAATTCTGGCATTAGTCAACAAATTTTCACGAGTACACTGCAAAAAATGGCCTTTCAAAAATAAGAAATAAAAGATTAAAACTAGTGCTGTCAAAAATATCGCGTTATTAACGCGTTAACTTGACTCAATTTTAACGGCGATAATTTTTTTATCGCGAGATTAACGCTCTGTGACATGATGTAGGTTTTTCATAAGCTTTTGAAACTGCCAGGAACTTGGAACAGAGACTTTGCTTAGAAAAACGATAGCAGCTAGCCACGCCCCGCACAGCCAGAGTCCTCTGCCCTCCTCCCTCAAAGAACCAGCGCGGGCAGGGCGCGCTAGTAGAGATGGGATTTATGGCTCTTTGATGGGATCCGCATCTTTGTGATTCGTTCTTTGAAAAGAGCCGTTCAAAAGACTGGCTCATTTGGCTCTTTGTAAATATTTATTCAGTTTTAAGAAGACAGCGTCTAAAGAAGCCAGATCCCTCTGAACTGTAAACTCAATGCTATCCCAGAAATCCTTCCTGTAATATGCAAATTTGGCCGCCTCTGATTGGACAGCGCGACGCATCAACAGGCAGAAAGTGTAAAAGTACAAAATGTGTTAAGTGAGCTGAAACAGTAAAGATCAGATTCAATGAAATATTTATCAACGAACAACTTAAAGTTAATATAATAGTGTACTTTATATTATAATCAAGCATGTCAAGCCTACCGTCACTGTGTAACCTGTCTCTCTGATAGACTAACTCAAGCAGTAGATCACGTCACTCATGGTTCTCTTGTTAGTCTCAGGACGAAGAGCCCCGGTGCTCAGCTTAGGTTTCAGTTTGCAGTGGCTGTGTCAAGACGTGTTATGCTTTGCAATAAGAAAAATACTGGTACAAAACAAGCCCATTCACTTTTTTATGCTGGTAAGAGAATTACAATGGTTTTTCGTGTGACAAAAATGTGCGATTAAATTGCGATTAATCGCAAGTTAACTATGACAGTTACGACATTAATCGCGATTAAATATTTTAATCGCTTGACAGCACTAATTAAAACAAAGCATATTTGCTTGAATCAGGTGAAAAAAAAATCTGCCAATGGAACTAGTCAAATTTGACTTGGTAAGATTTCTTAAAGTAAGATGAAAAATCTAACCTGTTTTTAGATGAAATAATTCCAAAATAAGATTGGGGAACTTATTATGCGAGATCTGATTAACTCAAAATAATCAAAATAGTTCTTATAACAAGATCGTACTTCTTACATTTAGCCATTCAAGTCATTTTTATTTATTTCATTTTAAGGGTATTTCACTTAAATTCATGATAAAGTCTTAGCAGTAAAAACTGAATTTAAGATAAATACACTAATATTAGGATTGTTAAATTCTACAACTAAGCATTGCTAGCTTAAAAGATTCTCCTTTTGTGACCTGTAATTAGTAAAATACTCTAGATATGAGACCAGAGACTATCTTGAATCAAGTTGACGACACATGTAGCATTGCAACAAGTTTTTTTTTTTTTTTTTTTTTCCCATTTCAACATTCAAACATTTCTTAAGATTCCACTTCCCCAGGACCTCAGGCACCAAAAAAAATAATAATAATAATAATAAAAAAAAAAGTCTACGCATTTTGACTTACAGTGCTTACACAACGCCAAAGCAACAGTGCATTTTGGGGGCACTGACTATTCATGTGTACGAGGGGTTTACAAGATCAGGCACAAAAAAAAAAAAAAACACTGAACTTAACTCACAGCATTCCAAAAAGACGTCACGAAAACGCCCTCCACTCACTCATAGCCTTTTTGAAGGCACTTGTCTGGTCTAGAGTCTGTAGAGCATCTAGAAGGAGCTCACTCTGAATGACTGAGAAAACAGTCGCAGTAAACTTAGGATCTGTAAGGTGGAGTTGAATTGTAATGAAAGATTCAAAGATTTCAGTAAAGTTCATTTATTCCCAAAACAAGCATACTTTGTTTTTTTTTTCTTGAAACAAGATGAACCGCATTTGACAAATGTCCAAAATGTACTTACTTGTTTTAAAAAAAACCTTGTTTTATTTTCAAAGGTGCCCCAAATAAAGGACTCCCTAAAGTGAATGACGCATGAAATGGAATGACGAATGACAGGTAGTAAATTTGAACAATAAATGGTCCCTTGTCATTCAGATTCTTACAAATGGAATAACGATTGAAATCTTTAGTTTTAGATCTCCCTAGGATAAGATAAGTGGGTGCTTGGTGGGATATCAGCTTTTACAAATGGAATGACAGGGTTTCTGTATGTATTGACTTACTTTGAGCTAATGTTGTCAGTGATATCACCTTTTACAAATGGAAGGCAAGGCAAGGCAAGTTTATTTATATAGCACATTTCATACACAATGGCAGTTCAATGTGCTTTACAGAAGCAAAAACAAAAACAGTAAACAATAGAGAAATAAAATTACATAAAATAAATGTATTTTTAATCTAAAACAATTAATTAAAAGAATTAAAAGAAAATAATAAGAATTAAACAATAGTAGAAATAAAATAATAAAATGCCAAAAAGAAAAAAGGAGAAAAAGAAACCAGCGGAATAAAATAGAATAAAATTAAAGTAAATTTAAAACATGCAGAGAAAGTAAAGATTATAAAAAATGTAAACATATTAATTATTTAACAGAAAGCATCTGAGAACAGCTTGGTCTTTAACCTAGATTTGAAGCTGCCAACAGCAGGAGCATTTTTGATGTCCTCTGGCAGTTGGTTCCATAGCTGTACTGCATAGTAGCTAAAAGCTGCTTCACCACACTTTGTTTTAACAACTGGTTTTAATAGTAAATTTTTCTGTTGGAATGATAAGGTTTCTAGGTGGAATGACATACTTTGAGGCAATGCTATCAGTGATATCAAATTAACAAATGGAATGACATTGTTTCTAGGGTTAGGGTTAGGTTATAGGTGATATCACTGATAACATTGCCTCAAAGTATGTCATTCCACCTAAAAACACTGTCATTCCATTTGTAAAAGGGGATATCACTGATAACATTAGCTTAAAGTATGTCATTCCACCTGGAAACGCTGTCATTCCATTTGTAAAAGGTGATATCACTGATAACATAACCTAAAAGTATGTCATTCCACTTAGAAACAATGTCATTCCATTTCATGAGCTGAAAGCATGTCATTCCACCTACATTTCAATCGTTATTCCATTTATAAGAATCTGAATGACAAGGGACCATTTATTGTTCAAATCACTAGCTGTCATTCGTCTTTCCATTTCATGCGTCATTCACTTTAGGGAGTCCTCCAAATAAGACTTTTTCAAGACATTTTGTCTATACAAGATTTTCAAGATGGACTGTCTAAAAACTAGCCTTTCTAGCTAAATGAGGTTTTGCTTGTTGGGCAATTATGTCTTATAATAAGGGTGGCTAGATGTTTTGACTTGAAAATAGACAAATAAACTTCCTAAGATTTTTATTTTTTGCAGTGCAGTGTGTCTTCAGAGTGCATACTGTTATTTATCAATTATTCACCAAAGGTGAAGTGAATATCGGTGACTATTATACATACAGGACACTTTTTCCATGGAATAAAAACACGTGTTCTATTTCCTTCTATTGGGTTTCATTCATTTGGTTCGATAGCATGCAATGCACTGCAAAAAATGATCTCTTGTTGAGAGAAAATATCTTTAATATGGGTGAATTTATCTATTATTTCTTATTAGAAGTTTACTAGAACTCAAATATAAGATTATTTTAGCTTACTTTGAGACACTTTTACTAATTTCAAGCCTTAAATTTTCTTATTCTATTGGCAGATAAATTTGCTTCTTTCTAGAATTGAATGCTTAAAATGAGCAAAATTATCTGCCAATAGAATAAGAAAATTTAAGGCTTGAAATTAGTAAAAGTGTCTCAAAGTAAGCTAAATAATCTTATATTTGAGTTCTAGTAAACTTCTAATAAGAAATAATAGATAAATTCACCCATATTAAAGATATTTTTTCTCAACAAGAAATCATTTTTTGCAGTGTGTTATTAGCATGTCGCTTATCCTACATGTATTACGTCACTCTACCCAATGGAGAATGAGTGAGAAATACTGTAACAATATATCCTTAAACACACACACATACCTGTGTGTGTGTTTAAGGATTCCTATTTGGACGTGTGTAAGGAATGCAGGAGCTGGAAAAACCCTGGAAAAAGGAGTGTGTGTCGACAGTGAGCTGAGCTGCTTTGGAGCCGCAACGTTGTGTTGTTGCTTCATTTACGCTCAAGTTGCTGAGCAAAGCACTGAAAACAAATTGCGTTCTCCAAAAGCTGCGTCTTGGGTCCTTATTCTCCTCACGAGAGCAAGGGCGTTATGGAATCAATTTTGTGCCAAAATGTTCTTACAATACTTTTGAAATATCAAACAAAAATGACAAATCAAAATACAAAAAAAGAAAAAAAAAATTTTTTTAGACTGGCAAACAAATTATTTGTGTAATCGTGCAAAATATCAGTCTATTACTCTTCAGAAACCTTTTATTTTTGTTCTGCGTCTTTCTCAGTTTTGCTTGACGTAATTTATTTTGGTTGCGATTCCAGCTTTCTCGTTTGCGCTCCCTGACTTTTTGCTTGTAGTTTTGGCACAAACTTCCCGTGTGGGCAGGCTGTCCAGGAACGCATTCCCATTGGGTAACTTGTGTTTGACTGACAGCTACGCTCAGCCATTCCCTACTCGGATTCTGGCGGACTGTTTGACGAGTGACCGATCCATTGACGGTGAACAAGGATCGAGTGGACTTCAGTGGCGACTATGATATTGAATTTACACTTTGTTGAATTAATTCAATATCATAGTCGCCACTGAAGTCCACTCCATCCTTGTTTACCGTCAATGGATCGGTCACTCGTCAAACAGTCCGCCAGAATCCGAGTAGGGAATGGCTGAGCGTAGCTGTCAGTCAAACGCAAGTTAGCCAATGGGAATGCATTCCTGGACAGCCCACCCACACGGGAAGTTTGTGCCAAAACTGCAAGCAAAAAGTCAGGGAGCGCAAACGGGAAAGCTGGAATCGCAACCAAAATAAATTACGTCAAACAAAACTGAGAAAGACGCGGAACAAAAATAAAAGGTTTCTGAAGAGTAATAGACTGATATTTTGCACGATTACACGAATAATTTGTTTGCCAGTCTAAAAAAATTGACTTTTTTTCTTTTTTTGTATTTTGATTTGTCGTTTTTGTTTGATATTTCAAAAGTATTGTATGAACATTTTGGCACAAAATTGATTCCATAGGGCATCGGCCATAGCTTACTTTTTACCCGTTTATAGTTATGTTTAACGCTGTGGAACATCTACATGATGATGATACAGTCACTTACCACACCCCAAAAATACACATATGTATATTAAAAAAAAACAACAAATACTACATAAATAATAGGGAAAAAATACACTGTCAGTGCAGTGCCCTGATCAGCACACAGCCCTGAAGGCTGTTTATTTGTCTGCACACAAGTACACACACACACACACACACGTTTGTCTCACTATGCTTGTGAGGACCTTCCATTGACAATTATTATTGCAGTTAATTAATGCCGTGCCTGCACTTATAGTGCCTTGCAAAAGTATTCATACCCCTTGAACTTTTTCACATTTTTCCACCTTACAACCACGAACTTAAAAGTTCTTTATTGAGATTTTATGTGATAGACCAACACAGAGTAGCACATAATTGTGAAGTGAAACGAAAATGATAAATGGTCTTCAAAATTTTAAACAAATAAAAATCTGAAAAATGTGATGTGCATTAGTATTCAGCCCCCCTGCGTCAATACTTTGTAGAGCCACCTTTTGCTGCAATTACAGCTGCAAGTCTTTTGTGGTACAGTATGTCTCTACCAGCTTTGCACATCTAGACACTGAAATTTTTGCCCATTCTTCTTTGCAAAATAGCTCAAGCTCAGCCAGATTGGATGGAGAGCGTCTGTGAACAGCAATTTTCAAGTCTTGCCACAGATGCTCGATGGGATTTAGGTCTGGACTTTGACTGGGCCATTCTAACACATGAATATTCTTTGATCTAAACCATTCCATCGTAGCTCTGGCTGTATGTTTAGGGTCATCGTCTTGCTGGAAGGTGAATCTCCTTCCCAGTCCCAAGTCTTTTGCAGCCTCCAACAGGTTTTCTTCCAGGATTGCCCTGTATTTAGCTCCATCCATCTTCCCATCAACTCTGACCAGCTTCCCTGTCCCTGCTGAAGAAAAGCATCCCCATAGCATGATGCTGCCACCACCATGTTTCACAGTGGGGATGGTGTGTGCAGGGTGATGAGCAGTGTTAGTTTTCTGCCGCACATAGTGCTTTGCATTTAGGCCAAAAAGTTCAACGTTGGTCTCATCTGACCAAAGCACCTTCTTCCACATGCTTGCTGTGTCCCCTACACGGCTTCTTATGCCTGTCTTTCAACAATGGCTTTCTTCTTGCCACTCTTCCAAAAAGGCCAGATTTGTGGAGTGTATGACTTATAGTTGTCCCGTGCGCAGATTCTCCCACCTGAGCTGTGGATTTCTGCAGCTCCTCCAGAGTGATCATGGGCCTCTTGGCTGCTTCTCTGACCAGCGCTCTCCTCGCTCGCTCTGTCAGTTTAGGTGGACGGCCATGTCTTGGTAGGTTTGCAGTTGTGCCATACTTTTTCCATTTTTGAATGATGGATTGAACAGTGCTTCTCGAGATGTTCAGAGCTTGGGATATTTTTTCATAACCTAACCCTGCTTTAAACTTCTCCAGAACTTTATCCCTGACCTGTCTGGTGAGTTCTTTGGTCTTCATGATGCTGTTTGTTCTTCAGTGTTCTCTAACAAACCACTGAGGCCTTCACAGAACAAGTGTATTCATGCTGAGAGTAAATTACACACAGTACGACTCTATTAACTAATTAGATGACTTCTGAAGGCAATTGATTGCGCTGGATTGTATTTAGAGGTATCAGAGTACAGGGGGTTGAATACTAATGCACACCACATTTTTCAGATTTTTATTTGTTTAAAATTTTGAAGACCATTTATCATTTTCGTTTCACTTCACAATTATGTGCTACTCTGTGTTGGTCTATCACATAAAATCTCAATAAAGAACTTTTAAGTTCGTGGTCGTAAGGTGGAAAAATGTGAAAAAGTTCAAGGGGTGTGAATACTTTTGCAAGGCACTGTAAACCTAATTCTAATCTCAGCAATGAAAAGGAAACTTTTTGACTGGTTTTTTTTTCAATTTTTGTTTAAAACAAACAAACAAACAAACAAACAAACAAACAAACACCACAAGAGCAAGTTCCTTGTGGGGACCATCCAAATGTCCCCACAAGGTCGAAATAATCAGATTTTACTCTCTTTGTGTGGACATTTGGTCCTCAGTAGTATATAAAAAGAAACAAACAAACAAACAAGCAAGCACTCACACACACACACACTCACACACACACACACACACTTACATCTGCACCAGGAGGGCCTTGTGGTCCTGAATCTCCTTTATCCCCTTTTGGTCCTTCATCTGTTCGTTCTACGATTTCCTTCATCATCTGTAGATCCCTGATCTAAAGAAAAATGAGAGGTTCTCACACCTGCTGGATAAAACTCACCTGTTATTTTCAGCGTTACACCTCAGAGTACCTCGATGCCAAAATCTGAAAGTGCTCTCTTCACATCCTGAAACAGAAAAAATGCTTGTTAGCCTTCTTGCTCTGTAGGTGTGTGTGTGTGTGTGTGTGTGCGCAGCATAAAAGTCACTTATCATCAGACACGGTCCCTGTGCTGTTTCCTGACTTTCACACAGCTGAGAAACTGTTAGTGTTAAAACCTGAACTTGGCTTTCCATTAATATTTCAAGGTGTGTCTAATTATCGAATGAAATACAGATCCTTAAATGAGCAACCTACTGATTATTAATCAATCAGGGACGCCACAAAATGTTTCACTTAGCTCTGTTTTTGTTCTAAATCGCAGCCGTGAACAGCGTACGCACGTGTTTATGCATGCTCAGGCTACTAGACGCGTCCTTTATGACGTTAAGGAGTCGATTTTAAATGAAGTGCACAAGCGAGCTACATTAGTTAGCGTGGCTTGAGAGGAGCAGGATTTACTTCACTTCGGAAAAGTTGAGCTGTTGACAGAGTTCAAATTCAAACTGCTTTTATTAAATGATAAACACTGAAGAAGTGACATGTGAGGTGCAGTATATGTATAATCAACAGTTATTCCATGAAATCGAGTCGTATATGAGCTGGCAGTCGATGAGGCGCGTAGCACAGAGTTGTCTATAAGCCATGTACGACGAGATTGAGTGGAATAATTGTTTTATTCTATCCACAGTCACTGTATTTTGAGAAACAGAGCATTTTTATTTTTTTTAGCAAATTTGATAAATAAAAGGTCTGACAAAATAATTTCTGCATAGAATGTACAGTGGGGCAAAAAAGTATTTAGTCAGCCACCAATTGTGCAAGTTCTCCCACTTAAAAAGATGAGAGAGGCCTGTAATTTTCATCATAGGTACACTTCAACTATGAGAGACAGAATGGGGGGAAAGAATCCAGGAAATCGCATTGTAGGATTTTTAATGAATTAATTGGTAAATTCCTCGGTAAAATAAGTATTTGGTCACCTACAAACAAGCAAGATTTCTGGCTCTCACAGACCTGTAACAACTTCTTTAAGAGGCTCCTCTGTCCTCCACTCGTTACCTGTATTAATGGCACCTGTTTGAACTCGTTATCAGTATAAAAGACACCTGTCCACAACCTCAAACAGTCACACTCCAAACTCCACTATGGCCAAGACCAAAGAGCTGTCAAAGGACACCAGAAACAAAATTGTAGACCTGCACCAGGCTGGGAAGACTGAATCTGCAATAGGTAAGCAGCTTGGTGTGAAGAAATCAACTGTGGGAGCAATTATTAGAAAATGGAAGGCATACAAGACCACTGATAATCTCCCTCGATCTGGGGCTCCATGGAAGATCTCACCCCATGGGGTCAAAATGATCACAAGAACGTTGAGCAAAAATCCCAGAACTACATGGAGGGACCTAGTGAATGACCTGCAGAGAGCTGGGACCAAAGTAACAAAGACTACCATCAGTAACACACTACGCCGCCAGGGACTCAAATCCTGCAGTGCCAGACGTGTCCCCCTGCTTAAGCCAGTACATGTCCAGGCCCGTCTGAAGTTTGCTAGAGAGCATTTGGATGATCCAGAAGAGGATTGGGAGAATGTCATATGGTCAGATGAAACCAAAATAGAACTTTTTGGTAAAAACTCAACTTGTCATGTTTGGAGGAGAAAGAATGCTGAGTTGCATCCAAAGAACACCATACCTACTGTGAAGCATGGGGGTGGAAACATCATGCTTTGGGGCTGTTTTTCTGCAAAGCGACCAGGACGACTGATCCGTGTAAAGGAAAGAATGAATGGGGCCATGTGTCGTGAGATTTTGAGTGAAAACCTCCTTCCATCAGCAAGGGCATTGAAGATGAAATGTGGCTGGGTCTTTCAGCATGACAATGATCCCAAACACACCGCCCGGGCAACGAAGGAGTGGCTTCGTAAGAAGCATTTCAAGGTCCTGGAGTGGCCTAGCCAGTCTCCAGATCTCAACCCCATAGAAAATCTTTGGAGGGAGTTGAAAGTCCGTGTTGCCCAGCGACAGCCCCAAAACATCACTGCTCTAGAGGAGATCTGCATGGAGGAATGGGTCAAAATACCAGCAACAGTGTGTGAAAACCTTGTGAAGACTTACAGAAAACGTTTGACCTCTGTCATTGCCAACAAAGGGTATATAACAAAGTACTGAGATGAACTTTTGTTATTGACCAAATACTTATTTTCCACCATAATTTGCAAATAAATTATTTAAAAATCAGACAATGTGATTTTCTGGATTCTTTCCCCCCCATTCTATCTCTCATAGTTGAAGTGTACCTATGATGAAAATTACAGGCCTCTCTCATCTTTTTAAGTGGGAGAACTTGCACAGTTGGTGACTGACTAAATACTTTTTTGCCCCACTGTAAAAAACTGGCGAAATGACAGTAGCAATTTGTGAAAAATGCGATGATAATTCTCAAAAAATAAAAAGCAATACGTTCTTACCATCACATGCTTTTATTCCATATTTCGTTGCTTTTTTTAATATTTTTTGGGGGTTTTGTTTTCGGGTAGAGTTTTTATTTCGTCCTCGGTTGGTTTAGCAACACGCTATGCCATTTTGTTTTTCTCTACTCGTGGTATATGACCTGATCACTGAGCTCTATATAAAATCTGGAGAGCTCGGAGCGAAGCCATCTGGCCACCATCTTACCACTCGCATCGTATGGATTTGGTTTGTGTGTTAAACCGTCGTATTCGATCAAATTTGCTCCAAGTATCTCCTGACTTTTTTCCCTTTTCATTCCCTCTTCTTATTTTCTCAACTTTACCCCGCATTCCTTACATATCTTTATCGCGCTCCACTTCACTGTTTTTTGGGTTTTTTTTAAATTCCAGTCCACTCTCTGATCTTTTTTTGAACAGCTCTTTTACTTCTATAATTATTATACCCCCACTATAAAGGAGGGGAGTATACTGGTTTACCTCTGTCTGTCCATCCGTCCATCTCTCTGTCCATCCGAAACATCCATTTTTCTCAGCAACCACAAACCATAGCCACTTGGTACCGAGGTTCAGCTTGAGGTTCGATACCGTGTGTACTGTTTTTAGGTCTGTCCCACATCAACTTCCTGTTTACCGACTGAATGCATTTACGAAACATATAGCGTGGATTTACAAAATTTTCGTAACACTTTTCTTTGCAACTACAAACTACACTGCTCTTTACTTACTTGTTTCAGGGTTAATTATTTGTTGAAGTCAACATTCATAATGTGTCCTATTCCTTCGATTGCTTGCATTCTGATATAAGCGAGAGCGGGGGAATACGTAAGTGAGCAGTAGCTCACAGTTGATCTTGTTATTTCAGTGGAGATTATTTCAGTTTTTCCTCATACAGTGTATCTTTCTCTTTCGTATAGTTCTTCTTCCTTTATCCATCCATCATACCAATACAAAGGCTGTATAATACTTCCTTTCTATTTAGGACAGTTGTTGAAACAGGATTATTTTCTCATGTTATTTGCCATTTTCACTTCATCCTCACAGTCACGTCTTAATTGTATTTATTGATCGCAAGCTGCATGAATATTGTGACAGTGAATGATGTGACCAATAAACACTGTTAAGACGTGACTGTGAGAATGAAGTGAAAATAGCAAACGACATGAGAAAAATTACCCTGTTTTAACAACTGTCCTAAATAGAAAGGTATACTGTATAAAATAAAAACTGAAATAATCTCCATAAAAATAATTATAGTAGTAAAAGAGCCATTCAAAAAAAATAGATCAGAGACTGAACTGGAAAAGGGAAAAAAAAAACAATAACAGTGAAGCGGAATGCTATAAAGATATGTAAGGAATGGGGGTAAAGTGGAGAAAATAAGAGGAGGTGATGAAAGGAAAAAAAAAGTCAGGAGATACTTTTCTTGGGGCAAATTTGATCGAATACGACGGTTTAACACACAAACCAAATCCACGCGATATGAGTGGTAAGATGGCGGCCAGCTGGCTTCACTCATCTCTACAGCAGGGAATAGGCTCTGAGCTCTCCAGACTTTATATAGAGCTCAGTGGACCCGATATCCTAGTAGTAGAGTAACTAATCAGAGCATGCGAATGCTCATATCCAGTGAATGTGGCTAGAATAAATTATTCTGCACAATACTTACCACTGAAGTCCCTGGTTTACCAGGTGAGCCGTCTTCTCCTGGATCTCCCTAACAAAGAAAACCAGAATTTCACATTTGAAAAATGTCTAACGTTCTACAATATACTTCACATATTAGAAAAATAAATCTATTGTACGTCTACACGGAAAAACACACACCAGATCTCCTTTTGCTCCTTGTGGTCCTCTCTCACCCTACAAAACATCATGTGCTGATGAAATGAGGCTTTTATTCACATAAGCAACATGGAGTCATGATTCAAATGTAAATTATGTACTTGGCAGCTTTTTGATTATCTGAAAATAAATCCACCAAAACATGTTGTAGCCCAAAAGTTAAAGATAGTTTACAACCCCGATTCCAAAAAAGTTGGGACAAAGTACAAATTGTAAATAAAAACGGAATGCAATAATTTACAAATCTCAAAAACTGATATTGTATTCACAATAGAACATAGACAACATATCAAATGTCAAAAGTGAGACATTTTGAAATTTCATGCCAAATATTGGCTCATTTGAAATTTCATGACAGCAACACATCTCAAAAAAGTTGGGACAGGGGCAATAAGAGGCTGGAAAAGTTAAAGGTACAAAAAAGGAACAGCTGGAGGACCAAATTGCAACTCATTAGGTCAATTGGCAATAGGTCATTAACATGACTGGCAGGGCTCGAAATTAACTTTTTTTCTTTGTGTCCCCCAGTGGTCCCGAATTCTGTGTTGTATTGTCCCGAATGGAAGCAATAGTGTCCCCATTTTTTTCCTCTCTGAAATAACCAGTGGTTAATATTATCATATGAAGTTACTATTATATTTGTAACTATGTGATTTTGAACCCTTTATATCATTTTTACATTAAGTCACAAGACACAAGCGACACATGTCCTATACATAATCTACTTCAAAATTACAGTTATTGCATTTTCAGTTTATTAAACTTTGGCGATCTCACTGTATGAATAGATACCCATTTATTTAAAGGGGCCAACTAGCTCATTCAGAAAATGTTTCAACTCCCTACATCTGCAGTACACTTTAGTTGAAAATAAGACCCCTTTTATGTTCATTTCATCTACTTATACCTTGAATATCTGTTGGCACTTATAAGGCCAACTTATAATTTTCACCATTACCGTTATCCATTTTTATGAACTTTCCGTTATCCATTTTATGAACTTTCGCTGCCGAAACGTGGGTGCAAATGTTAGCAACATCAGCATAGTGCCAGGTCCGAGCCTAGTTGTGCTGCTGACTGACTAAACTTTCTGAACTAGAAAGACACCAAGAAAACTCACTTATTCTGTTGAACGGTATCTTCTGTCAATATCATCCACATCATTCCTGTTGTATTTTATAACGTGTCTAACAGTGTTCATTAAGTTCATTCAGTTGCTAGCGTTGCCTGCAGACCAGGCGATGACACTTTGGATCCTGAAGGTCCCGGAGACGTTATGTCTGGGCTTTCAGTTTCTTCCCCGCGGTCGGTCCGCTTCAACCACTTAAGCATTTTTGTTCTGGCAAGAGTCGGTGCAGCGTGTGCGGTAGCAATTCCACTCCAAGTCCATATAATGCGGACACCGGCCGAAGATTCTAGAACAGAATGCGCTGCTCTGTAGCCTACGGATGCAGGTGCATCGAAAGTGTAGCTACTATGTATTTTTCGCTGTTAACGTTTTAAAATTAAAATTGACAAATTAGGTGAATGTCTACGTATGTGTTACGGCTTTGTAAATAATATTAATGTAGAACTTTTTTTCTATATCTATTTTTTTCCATTGTCCCAGGATTGTCCCAGATATGATAATTTTGTGTCCCGATGACATTTTTTATGGTCCCCGGGACGTCGGTACACCGTTAGTTTCGAGCGCTGATGACTGGGTATAAAAAGAGCATCTTGGAGTGGCAGCGGCTCTCAGAAGTAAAGATGGGAAGAGGATCACCAATCCCCCTAATTCTGCGCCGACAAATAGTGGAGCAATATCAGAAAGGAGTTCGACAGTGTAAAATTGCAAAGAGTTTGAACATATCATCATCTACAGTGCATAATATCATCACAAGATTCAGAGAATCTGGAAGAATCTCTGTGCGTAAGGGTCAAGGCCGGAAAACCATACTGGGTGCCCGTGATCTTCAGGCCCTTAGACGGCACTGCATCACATACAGGCATGCTTCTGTATTGGAAATCACAAAATGGGCTCAGGAATATTTCCAGAGAACATTATCTGTGAACACAATTCACCGTGCCATCCGCCGTTGCCAGCTAAAACTCTATAGTTCAAAGAAGAAGCCGTATCTAAACACGATCCAGAAGCGCAGACGTCTTCTCTGGGCCAAGGCTCATTTAAAATGGACTGTGGCAAAGTGGAAAACTGTTCTGTGGTCAGACGAATCAAAATTTGAAGTTCTTTATGGAAATCAGGGACGCCGTGTCATTCGGACTAAAGAGGAGAAGGACGAACCAAGTTGTTATCGGCGCTCAGTTCAGAAGCCTGCATCTCTGATGGTATGGGGTTGCATTAGTGTGTGTGGCATGGGCAGCTTACACATCTGGAAAGACACCATCAATGCTGAAAGGTATATCCAGGTTCTAGAGCAACATATGCTCCCATCCAGATGATGTCTCTTTCAGGTAAGACCTTGCATTTTCCAACATGACAATGCCAAACCACATACTGCATCAATTACAGCATCATGGCTGTGTAGAAGAAGGGTCCGGGTACTGAACTGGCCAGCCTGCAGTCCAGATCTTTCACCCATAGAAAACATTTGGCGCATCATAAAACGGAAGATACGACAAAAAAGACCTAAGACAGTTGAGCAACTAGAATCCTACATTAGACAAGAATGGGTTAACATTCCTATCCCTAAACTTGAGCAACTTGTCTCCTCAGTCCCCAGACGTTTACAGACTGTTGTAAAGAGAAAAGGGGATGTCTCACAGTGGTAAACATGGCCTTGTCCCAACTTTGAGATGTGTTGCTGTCATGAAATTTAAAATCACCTAATTTTTCTCTTTAAATGATACATTTCCTCAGTTTAAACATTTGATATGTCATCTATGTTCTATTCTGAATAAAATATGGAATTTTGAAATGTCCACATCATTGCATTCCATTTTCATTTACAATTTGTACTTTGTCCCAACTTTTTTGGAATTAGGGTTGTACAAACAAATGTGAGACTCTGAACATATCTAACTCACCCTAGTTCCTGCAACTCCTGGAACCCCAGGTATTCCCTGAAGGACAAAAATATTACTTCAAATAAAAATCCCAAGCAAACATAGCTACGAAGGTGTAGTTGGGCCAGTGTAGGTTAAAAAAAAATACAGAGCTGAGGGACAAGGTAATATTCTGAGGAAAAAAGAAAAAAACTTGGGATATTCTCTCAGATTATAAAGTCATACATATGCAAGGGGAAAAAAAAAGTCAGAAATGCCGAGATTAAAATGTCACAAATCAACAAGGGGGAAAAAAAAAACTTGGAAAAATAGTGGGGTTTTTTGGTCAAGGATCAACGTCATCACACCACACGTGCCATGATTGAGCTGAGAGTTATAGGAGGAAAGACTTCATTTCCTAGATCATGCAATATACGAGAATAAATTACTAAGACATTTTCAACTACGTTCCTCAGAATGCACTGCAGCCGGGAAGCTGAGAAGCACATGACTGGTTGTTGTTTACAGGATGCAATGTGAAATTACTTTACAAGTCACACAGCTTTTTTCTTCTTTTTTTTTTAAATCCGTTTCCTGTTCATCTTAGTCATTTGTAAATGTATAATTATTGTGGAAGAGCAGTTTCACGTTACGTTCAGTATGTGGATTCTTCTCATCGGACAAAATCTCTTACTCTGAAATGGCCGAGCATTATTGGAAATTAAGTCTTTCCTCCTCGATTGTGCAACATAAAAGAATAAACCGCTTAGAGATTTTCAACTACATTTCCCAGAATGCACTGCAGCCAGGAAGCATCTAACTTTTTTTTTTTTTCTCATAAATTTCTAACTATTTAATCTCTGAAGTTCTGAGGTTTTCTCTGCTTGTAAATTTATGACTTCATAATCTCGGAGAATATTTGCGTTTTTTTACTCATAAAATGGATGACTTTAATCTCAGAAATTCTGAGATTATTTTCTTTTTTTTTTTAACCCTACAATTGCCTGAATACACCATCACCTTTAGCTGTCCTTACAAATAAGGCAGACACATTTTTAAAAAGTTTGAAGGGAAAAACAGCAATGGTATCGATTTCTTTTTCAATAACTGTACATCCTGGAGACTTTTATTCTGATTTATTCTGCTTATACAACAACAACAACAACTTTCCAACAATTATATATTTTTATTTGTTAATGAACACCACATACATTTTTAGCCCTTTATAGTTACATAAACACTTTTTGAACAACCATTTGATTTATATATTTTATTTTTTTATCTGTTTGTTATTAGCCTGTTAGTAAGTTGTTGTTACTCACAGGAGCTCCTGGTGGCCCTTGGGGTCCTGGGATAGGTGCTTGGTCAGCCCCTTTAAGATATATCACCTGAGAGAGAGAGAGAGAGAGAGAGAGAGAGAGAGAGAGAGAGAGAGAGAAGGAAAGACACAGAGCTCGAGAAAGGGAGAGAGACAGAAAGGAGAGAAAGAGAAGGGGGAAGAGAGAGAGAGGAGAGAGAGAGACAGACAGACAGACAGAGAAGGAGAGAGACACAAAGAGAGAGAGAAGGAGAAAGACACAGAGACAGACAGACAGAGCGAGAGAAGGAGAGAGACACAGAGAGAGAGAAGGAGAGACAGAAAGAGAGAGAAAGAAGGGGAGAGACAGAGAGAGAAAGAAGGAGAAAGAGAGACAGAGAGACAGACAGAGAGAGAGAAGGGGAGAGAGAAGGAGAAAGACAGAGAGAGAGACAGAGACACAAAGAGAGAGAGACAGAGAGAGGGAGAAAGGCAGAGAGAAAGAGAAGGAGAGACATAGAAAGAGAGAGCAAGCATCATGATGAAACAGTGAAACAATCTGACTTTATAATTACACCCCCAAATAATTGCATTTCAAATAAATTCTGGCAACAATACCCCCACAATCAATCTCTCTCTTTCTCTCTCTCTCACACACACACACACCGGTCCTGGAGGTCCAATGTTCCCGGGGGCCCCTGGTGGTCCAGAAGGACCCATGGGGCCAGTGGGTCCTGCAATGCCCCGATCCCCCTTCAGCCCATCCTGACCCTGAGAGAAAGGAAGAACAAATTAATTATTTAAATAATGTGCTCATCAAATAGGCTCATCTGTGAAGCGAGCCTGTCAGACTGAATTACTGTAATTAGAGTTTGGTTTAATCAATGCATATGCAGAAGAATTTGTGTGTGTGTAAAAGAGTGTGACATTTTACACCACATAAAAAGCCACTCGGTCAGGTGTGAAAGGAAAATCATTAGAGAGTCACTAAAGAAAATAAATGATGTGGATGGAGCCGGAGACATTTGCTATGGTACAATGCAGCCTGATAAATAACTCTAATGATGGATCATTTAGGATGGAAACCCTTCCTTACACAACTGTACTCTCATCTTTACTTAACTGTCGAGAGTGACCAACACACAACATCTACATAACGAACAAAGTCTTTTGTTTTTTAAATACAGTGGATTCAGAAAGTATCCAGACCCCTTTATTTGCTGCACACTTTCTTGTGTTGAGGATTTATATAATAATAATAATAATAATAATAATAATAATAATGGGGCGACACGGTGGTGTAGTGGTTAGCGCTGTCGCCTCACAGCAAGAAGGTCCGGGTTCGAGCCCCGTGGCCGGCGAGGGCCTTTCTGTGCAGAGTTTGCATGTTCTCCCCGTGTCCGCGTGGGTTTCCTCCGGGTGCTCCGGTTTCCCCCACAGTCCAAAGACATGCAGGTTAGGTTAACTGGTGACTCTAAATTGACCATAGGTGTGAATGTGTTAGGACTTGGACTATCTCGGCCTCTAGAGGCCGCTATTATTTTCTGTTGTTGTCATGTTTGTTTTGACTGCTAGAGGCCGCTATTGTTTCTGTGTGTTGTGTTTTGTTTTTCCATGTGCCTTGTGCCCCGCCTAGTCCTCATTATTGCCACCTATGTTCTATTTTAGTTTGTGTATAAATACTTCGTCAGTTTGGTCCCTAGTCACGGAGTCTTTGTGCTGTTATGTTATCACCTGACACCTCTGTTCCGTGTTCCTCGCCTATGTCTTTGTGGTTTTTGTACTTTGCTTTCTTTTGGACTTTGTATTTACTATTTTTGGATCTTCTGAGCGTTTGAATTTTTGCCTCTTCTTTTCTGGTTTTTGGCTCTTTGTTTTGATTTTGAACTTTTGTTTTTTTCCCCGGTTATCTTCTGAGTGTTTGGATTATACTTTTTGTTTTTGCCTTAGATTGTAAATATTGTAAATAAACTGTTTTTTTTACTCTACTTTCACCTCACTCCTCTGCACTTGAGTCATTCCCCTGGTGGCCTAGTGGGGGTTTGCTGGATCATTACACCAGTGACCTGGGTTCGATTCCCAGCAAAAACCCTAACAGAATGTGAGTGTGAATGGTTGTTTGTCTATGTGTCAGCCCTGTGCTGACCTGGCGACTTGTCCAGGGTGTACCCCACCTTTCGCCTGTAGTCAGCTGGGATAGGCTCCAGCTTGCCTGCGACCCTGTAGAACAGGATAAAGCGGCTAGAGATAATGAGATGAGAATAATATTAATGGACTTTATTTTCAGAAGGTTAATAACCAGTTTAGCTCAAGCTAATCTCACACTAGGCCTTCAAATTTGGCACAGGATTTTACACCGGATGCCCTTCCTGACGCAACCCTCCCCAATCTATCTGGGCTTGGGACTGGCACTAAGTATGCACTGACTTGTACAAACCCAGTGGTTGGGTATTTTTACTTAATCTGCATGTCTTTAGACTGTGGGGGAAACCAGTGCACCCGGACAAACCCGCACAGATATGGGAGAACGTGCAAACTCCATACAGAAAGGCCCCTGTTGGCCATGAGGATCAAACCTGGAACCTTCTTGTTGTGAGGCGACAGTACTAACCACTGCACCGCCATACATTACATTACAGGCATTTAGCAGATGCTCTTATCCAGACCGACGTACAGCAGGACTGTGACATACTCACAGCAGCAGGCAGCCCAGGGAGCAGTTAGGGGGTTAGTTACCTTGCTCAAGGGAACTTCAGGCATTCCTGCTGGTCCAAGGAATCAAAACCAGTGACCTTTTGGTCCCAAAGTTGCTTCTCTTACCTTGAGATCATGGCTTCCCCCATGGCCTAAAGGTCAGAGACGCAGCTTTGGGATTTTGATTTTGAATGGATATAATTGTTATTTTCACCCATAATGATGAAGCAAAAACATGTTTAGAGATTTTCAAAATTATTCATAAAAGTATTCAGACCAACTTGTGATCAGGTGCATCCTGTTTGCTTGAATTATCCTTGAGATGTGTGTAGAACTCAACTGGAGTCTACCAGTTGCAATGTGAATTGAATAGACATAGCTTGGAAAGACACACACCAGATTCTATACACAATTTACACTGCTTTGCCCAAAAACCAAGCCATGAATTCCAAGGACCTGTCTGTGGATCTTTGCAATCAAATTTTGGCAAGGCATAAACCAGGACAAGGCTCTACATCAAATTCCAAGCCTTTTAGTACTTCCAGGACTAGAGTGGCCTCTAATGATTTTGAAATAGAAGAAGTTTGGCACAATCTTGAGCCGTCCTAGAGTTGGCCATCTGGCCAAAATGGACATCCAGAAAACAATGGCTTTGGTCAGTGAGGTAAGAAAGAACCCAACAGTCACTCTGAAAGAGCTCCTAACGTCCTGTGCAGAGATGGGAGAACCTATAGGATGGACAACCATCTCAGCAGCACTCTATAGATCAGGCCTTCATGGCAGAGCCATAAGATGTTAAACAGAGGCTAAACAGCATGTAAATGACTCTGGAAATGTGTGGAAAAAGATTCTTTGGTCTGATAAGATGAAAATTGAACACTTCGGGCAGAACAGCAAGCACTATGTCTGGTGAAGAACAGAAAACCAGGCACTGTACATCACCTGGCTAATACTGTACCTTCCCTACAGTGAAACATGGTGGTGGCAGCATCATGCTATGTGGGTGATTCTCGGCAGTGAGGACAAGGAGACTCATAATAACAAGGACGTAGTAACATAATAACATCTGGCCTGCCATCAAAACAACCATGACGACCAAAACATGAAACAGAACTGAAATGTGACAATGTGAGAGAGGACCGACTTCCACGTCAAACTGTTTACAACAGGAAAATCAACAAAGGACTAAATTTTGTTCCCTGATGGAAGATCAACCCAAAACATAGATCAGAAGTGAATTCACATGATAAATGAGAGAGGAGATACAATTCTAGTCAGAAGAAAATTCGTTGACCTAATTACTAATTTGTTAGCAAAAAAAAATTGACAATACAATGACCCAAGTGTTGTGCAGAAGGTCGAGTTCTTTCATATGAAAGTTCCCCGAGGGAAGATCTACCCAAAACATCGATCAGAACTGCAAGAGGAGATACAATTCTAATGAGAAGTCCCAAAATTCGAAAAGGTGACCTAATTAGCAGTTCGTTAGGAAAAAATTTGACAAAACAATGGCCAAGTGTTGTACAGAAGGTTGAGTTCTTTCAAACAAACAATCAGAACTGAAATCCATTGAGAATCGAGGGAGGTGATACGATTTAGCTGAAAATAAACAAAGTTGTAAACAAATTGTTTACAACAGGAAAATCAACACAAAAAAAAACCAATCAAGTCTTGTTCCTCAAGGGAAGATCGACCCAAAACATCGATCAGAACTGGAATCGGATGAGAAATAAGAGAGAAGATACAATTCTAATGAAAGGTCTGGAAAATTTTTTAATTTGGCCTAATTAGTAACTTGTGAGCAAAAAATTTGACCAAAAACAATGACTAAGTTTTGTGTGGAGTAATGAGTTCTTTCAAACAAAACAATCAGAAGGGAAATCTCTGGAAAACTGACAGAGAAGATACGATTTAACTGAATCATGGACAATGGACGGACGCCATGCCATGGCAACAGCTCATCGGCCTTATGGACAGATGAGCTAACAATTGAAGGACAGATAAATACAGCCAAATAGAGGAACATCCTTGAAGAAAGTCTCTTGCAAACTGAGCCTGAGGTGACAGTTCACCTTTCAACACGATAATGAATGCAAGCATACAGCCAAAACAACACTGCAGTGGCTTCAGGGCAAGTCTCGGAATGTCCTTGAATGGCCCAGCCAAAGCCCAGACGACTTAAACCCCACTGATGATCTGTGGAGAGACCTGAAGATGGCAGTCCACAGACACTCACCATCCAAGTTGATGGAGTTTGAGAGGATCTGCCAGTAAGAATAATAAGTTGCGCAAATCCAGGTGCAAAGCTTCTCGAGATGTATCCAAGAAGACATGTTCTCACTTCATCTTTATCGGTGATTAAGTGTAGATTAATGGGTAAAAATGGCAATTATATCCATTCAAAATCAAATCCACAGCACATTAATGTGTGCACCACATAAAAGGGTCTGAATACTTTGAGTCCACTGTTTATTCAGACTTCATAATAATTCCAAATAAATTTGAACAAATAAGGGTGATGTTAGATTTTGTTTGATTTATAACTTAAAGTGCATATCCTGGACCAATTTCGTGGGGTTTTTTATATGAAAGTATGTCCCTTTACACACTCATCCAGAAGGGTCATTTTGCACAAGGCCATGTGTCTACAGCAGAAAAGAATAAAATAACAAAACGCGTCTGGAAAAATCCCAAGGGAGTCTGGAGCCAGATTCGTGACGTTACCTGCGGAAGCGCCAGCAGGCTGCGAGAGCTTTGCACGGTTTCAGTGCACAGCCTGTGTAGACCAAGCGCTCCCATTTCTCTCTCATTGTCCGGTCTTGCATTCCGGTCTTGCATTCTGTTTTTAGTTACAATTTGTACTTTGTCCCAACTTTTTTGGAATTGGGGTTGTATATAGATGCAGTTCATTATTCATCACAAACACCAGGGTTCCCACCACCTTCGCTCACAACGGCAAGATTTTTCTCCTCATCTTCATCAATGCTGCGGAAATCTAATCTTCCATCCTGTTGGAGAACTCATTAACGACGGAGTCCAAGCTTAATAAAGGATACAAATTCCTCAGTGAAGAATTGATTCACAGTGATCAGGGTATATTAACATTGAAAGTTTCTGACTGCAGAGTTGAATTCTGGGGAAAAAAAATGTTCTATTTCTATTGCTGTTGGAGTTTTGAGATGTTTCGCTGCTGCACACACACACACACACACACACACACACACACACACACACACACACACACACTGTGTATACTGTGTGTAAATGTTTTGCCAAGATAAAAAGCAGCCTGCATTTTAGGATTCTGGAGATGGCTGAAGCAAGCGAGCAACAACACCACGTGACCACCGTGGGGCATGTTTGACCTACTTTTAACCAAAACAAGTTGGCGTGGGCAAACACGGCGGACTCGGCTCTCCTGCCAGCGGAAAAGAAAAGCCTGCCTAGTGAGTGCAACTGTAAGATAGAACAAGGCTAGATGATGTGTCATTTTTCTGGACAGATAACTAAACCATTCTAGCTAGCGCTTAGCTATCTTAGCCTTAGAATGCATGGGCTTGACTCCACAGTAGCGAGTATGGAGTTAAACACCTAATGTTTTTATCTTACAAAGAAATGAGAACACAAAAGCAGTAACAGAGAAAAGATATAAAATATTCATCTTTTGTTTCACAGATCTATTCACGAATGTCAACCACAAATTACATCCCTGCGACTCAAAACTCTCCAAGGTCGATGCAGAGTCACGATGTTTTCCGCAGATCAGCATCTTGGTGTTCCGTAGTTCCGCTAATTAGTTAAAGCTCCTCGCATTCGGCTGTTTCCTGATTCCGTCGGGCCGTACTGTTTACCTCAACAGGTAGGAAAACGGTCACAAAACGGAGAAAAGCGACCCTCAGGACATCATGTTGACGAGATGTGATCATTTTGATGATATTCTTGCGGGACATAGGAAAATATCATGCCCAATAAAAAAAGTTTTGAAAATTTCAGATGACTTTGTAGTCAGCACCTTTAACTTATTAGAGAGATATGTAGTTAATTCACATTGTCTATGCCAGGGCTTTTCAAAGTGTGGGGCGCGGCTCCCCTAGGGGGCGCCAGAGTTCTTCAGGGGGGGCACAACGTGAGGAAAAATAAACCAGAATAAGTTACTATTGCGGACATTTAGCGAACTTCAGCTAGCCTTTGCCAGAGACAAAATGGATCGATTTTTAGTACCTAAAGCTACAGTGAGTGAGGAGACAGAGTCTGGGCCAAGCAAAAAAAAAAAAGAAGGAAGTATGACCACGATTATTTAAAGTTTGGATTTTCATGGACTGGATCTGAAGATGCTCCACTGCCACAGTGTGTTGTCTGCCAAGAGGTGCTAGCTAACGATGCTATGAGATGTTTAAAATGTGTAAAACAAGATGTTTTAAAAAAGCACAAATGTTTAAAATGTGTAAAAAAGATGTTTTAAAAAGCACAGATGTTTAAAATATGTAAAAAAAAAAGGGGTTTTAAAAAAGCACAGACGTTTAAAATGTGTAAAAAAAAAAAGATGTTTTAAAAAAGCACAAATGTTTAAAATGTGTAAAAAAGATGTTTTAAAAAGCACTGATGTTTAAAATGTGTAAAAAAAGATGTTTTAAAAAGCACAGATGTTTAAAATATGTAAAAAAAAGGGGTTTTAAAAAAGCACAGATGTTTAAAATGTGTAAAAAAAGATGTTTTAAAAAAGCACAAATGTTTAAAATGTGTAAAAAAGATGTTTTAAAAAGCACAGATGTTTAAAATGTGTAAAAAAGATGTTTTAAAAAGCACAGATGTTTAAAATATGTAAAAAAGGGGTTTTAAAAAAGCACAGATGTTTAAAATGTGTAAAAAAAAGATGTTTTAAAAAAGCACTGATGTTAAAAATGTGTAAAAAAAAGAGGTTTTAAAAAGCACAGATGTTTAGTAAAAAAGGGGTTTTAAAAAAAAGCACAGATATTTAAAATGTGTAAAAAAGATGTTTTAAAAAGGCACTGATGTTAAAAATGTGTAAAAAAAAGAGGTTTTAAAAAGCACAGATGTTTAGTAAAAAAGGGGTTTTAAAAAAAAGCACAGATATTTAAAATGTGTAAAACAAGATGTTTAAAAAAGCAGATGTTCAAAATGTGTAAAACAAGATGTTTAAAAAAGTACAGATGTTTAAAATGTGTAAAAAATATGTTTTAAAAAAGCACAGATGTTTAAAATGTGTAAAACAAGATGTTTAAAAAAGCACAGATGTTTAAAATGTGTAAAAAAGAGGTTTTAAAAAGCACAGATGTTTAAAATGTGTAAAAAAAGGGGTTTTAAAAAAGCACAGATGTTTAAAATGTGTAAAAAAGGGGTTTTAAAAAAGCACAGATGTTTAAAATGTGTAAAACAAGATGTTTAAAAAAGCACAGATGCTTAAAATGTGTAAAACAAGATGTTTTAAAAAGTACAGATGTTTAAAATGTGTAAAAAATATGTTTTAAAAAAGCACAGATGTTTAAAATGTGTAAAACAAGATGTTTAAAAAAGCACAGATGTTTAAAATGTGTAAAAAAGAGGTTTTAAAAAGCACAGATGTTTAAAATGTGTAAAAAAAGGGGTTTTAAAAAAGCACAGATGTTTAAAATGTGTAAAAAAGGGGTTTTAAAAAAGCACAGATGTTTAAAATGTGTAAAACAAGATGTTTAAAAAAGCACAGATGCTTAAAATGTGTAAAACAAGATGTTTTAAAAAAGCACAGATGTTTAAAATGTGTAAAAATAATGTGTACAACAACCATTTTTTTAAAAATACAAATGGAACATTAAGTATAGCAACAACAAAAATTGTGGTGGGGGGCGCTGTTGTTTATTTGCTCTCGGGGGGCTGACTCTCCCACACTTTGAAAACCCCTGGTCTATGCATTATTTCATATTTATGGCAGTTACGTTCATTTTCATTATTCCTTTTACAAATGATAAAACTGTGGATGGGTGATAACTTATGATAGATAACATCCTTTGGGTAACGTTAGGTAGATTCCTTTGAGAGCCGAGTTAAGATTCGCATATGTCCTTTCCACCAACATAAACTAGGCGCTACTTCTGGGCTGGTGCTAGTGTTGGTTCAACTTGCAAATCTTCTTAGGATGGGTTTGCTTTTCCACTGGCTAAAGAGCCACATCATTATTTCACTGTATACATCTCCACTTTCCTAGCAACGTTAGCACCAAGCACTAAACTAGCTCAGTGTTTTTAATTGTGATCACAAAGTTCCAATTGGTCTTGTAGGCCATGATAATCCTGTCTCCAGCCTCTGAGGAACCAAGCGGTTCCTGGTTCCAGACCAGCAAAGTGTTGGTGCCGGTCTCGACCCAGTTTTCCTGGCCGATAGCCGGTTCTTTGGCTGTTGAAACTCTTAGAACTGGTACGAGATTAGGCACTGGTTCTGAACTAGCCTTCGAACTTCCTTCGTGAAAATGACAAGTGATTTCGTTTTTTCAGTGGACAGCGAAGTGGTAGTCATAGCTACCGTAGATGCTACTGATGATGTGAAGATGCAAAGAGCCACACCCACACTTGAGGTTAGCTTGAGAGTCAGATTAGCTTAGCTCAGAACTATATCTGCTTGCTGCTTTTGCACTTTGCTGCCTCTAAACTCTCATTTTATCACCTGCTAACAAAACTTATAAATGAATGGGAGATGGGATGATGAAAGCAGGCGCTTTCATATCTGCTGTTATAGCATCATCTTTATCCATTAACCTAGCAGTGGAGAATGATCATTCAGAACCATTTCAAAGCAATCTCACAATCATTATGTACTTTTCCAGCCAGGGCAATGACACGGTCGATTCGGCGGGCCTTCACTGCTGTCCAGGATACATCAAGACCACCCACACTACAAATATTACATGGTCTTACAGTATATATCTCAAACCACCACTTACAAGCGAATCATCCAGGAAGCGTATTAATGCCAGGTGTTTACTGGGTCTCGCTTTAACTTCTATATGGACTAGATCATGACTTGGCAATGACACCCTTAAAGACTTGGTCTTAACTTGATCTCATCTAGTCCTGGTCTTGGACTTCACAATGGTGGTCTTGATTACATCTCTAATCCAAAGCATCCTGTTTTGATTGTGTGCAAGAGCTCAAAAATAATCAGATATGATCTTCCATCAGTGCAATCTCTGTATACCAAATTCATCCAGAACAGAGCTTTAAAGGAACAGTCCACCGTACTTCCATAATGAAATATGCTCTTATCTGAATTGAGACGAGCTGCTCCGTACCTCTCCGAGCTTTGCGCGACCTCCCAGTCAGTCAGACGCAGTCAGACGCGCTGTCACTCCTGTTAGCAATGTAGCTAGGCTCAGTATGGCCAATGGTATTTTTTGGGGCTGTAGTTAGATGCGACCAAACTCTTCCGCGTTTTTCCTGTTTACATAGGTTTATATGACCAGTGATATGAAACAAGTTCAGTTACACAAATTGAAACGTAGCGATTTTCTATGCTATGGAAAGTCCGCACTATAATGACAGGCGTACTAACACCTTCTGCGCGCTTCGGCAGCGCATTGATACGGAGCTCAGATATCAATACGCTGCCGAAGCGCGCAGAAGGTGTTAGTACGCCTGTCATTATAGTGCGGACTTTCCATAGCATAGAAAATCGCTACGTTTCAATTTGTGTAACTGAACTTGTTTCATATCACTGGTCATATAAACCTATGTAAACAGGAAAAACGCGGAAGAGTTTGGTCGCATCTAACTACAGCCCCAAAAAATACCATTGGCCATGCTGAGCCTAGCTACATTGCTAACAGGAGTGACAGCGCGTCTGACTGCGTCTGACTGACTGGGAGGTCGCGCAAAGCTCGGAGAGGTACGGAGCAGCTCGTCTCAATTCAGATAAGAGCATATTTCATTATGGAAGTACGGTGGACTGTTCCTTTAAGTATGTCCTCTGGATTCTGCCAGCCAGTGTGAGAGAATTTTGACTCTAGCTTGCTGTTTAGAGCTTCAGAATGTGTTAGGATTTCCGTGGTCTCTGGGGCATCAGGAGCTGCTTGGTTTGCCACGGTTATCTTTTTATCTTGATTATGTGGCTCTGGGCTGTGAGGGCCAGATGGTAGAATCCACCTTTGTTAGGTGGAGGTGTGAAGCCTCCAAGACTGCTCTCCCATTTCAATATTTTATGGGCCTCACACACCCCCAGACTCCTCTCACACACACAGTGACACACACACACACGACCAGTGATGGGAATAACGGCGTTAGAAATAAACGGCATTACTAACGGCGTTATTTTTTTTAGTAACGAGTAATCTAACTAATTACTTTTTACATCGTTATAACGCCGTTCCCGTTACTTACAATAAAATGCTATGCGTTACTTTATTAAAGCTGTTTTCATCTGGCACGCTGCTCGTTCAGCCTTTCTTTACTCTGCTTTAGTGTGGGGCGGGGAGATGCGAGACAATGGCATAGTAAGCCAATCAGAGTAGATTTGGACAACATACGTACAACATACGTAAGTAGGCTACGTCTACTGCACTATTGCGCACACTTTCAATCAGAAGACACAGCGATGGCGAGCGGTCAGCCCAAGACTGCGTTTTCAAATTGGAAATACAGCCATTACTTTTCATTACTTGAAATAAAAGGCAAAAATGTCTACGTGCAATGCACATTATGTCAAGGAACAAAGCGTTTGTCCTCGTCAGTGGCCAGTAATTCAAACCTTATGAAGCACCTCACCTCATCTCATGGCAGTACCAAGCTAGTGGCCAAGAATGCCCAAGGTAACGTTAGCAGCCCAAACCCAGATGGGAGCTTTGGTGACGCACAAGGAGATGGAGGAGCCACACCATCAAAACAGCAAAGGCGGGGTACACCCTGGACAAGTCGCCAGGTCATCACAGGGCTGACACATAGACACAGACAACCATTCACACTCACATTCACACCTACGGTCAATTTAGAGTCACCAGTTAACCTAACCTGCATGTCTTTGGACTGTGGGGGAAACCGGAGCACCCGGAGGAAACCCACGCAGCCACGGGGAGAACATGCAAACTCCACACAGAAAGGCCCTCGCCGGCCACGGGGCTTGAACCCGGACCTTCTTGCTGTGAGGCGACAGCGCTAACCACTACACCACCGTGCCACCCCTTACATATATTTTATTATTATGTATTTTTTGGTACATTGCTTGACATGCATACTTTCATTTTTGACTCGTGTGATAGCCAGTTGTAGCTCTTGTTTAAGTTAAGTGAATAAATATCAAAAGTTCTAAAACATTTAGAAACTGAGTTTTATTCTATCATTAGTAATATAATTTTAATAAATACAAAAATATATTAAATTTGATAGATGTCTTCTATCACATTGTCCCACAAAAATATTAATATAGTGTAGATAACGTTACTAATTGGTTCTGTTAAGTGTCCATTTCAGTCATTAAACACATTTAACATTCAGTTTTATTATGATTACGCTAATTGAATTTGATTTTTTTTTTTTTTTTTGGGGGGGGGGACACACAAAATGTAACGGAATAATTACTTTCCCTGGTAATGAGTTACTTTTATGACAAAGTAACTCAGTTACTTTTTTGGAAAAGTAACTAGTAGCTATAACTAATTACTTTTTGAAAGTAACGTGGCCAACACTGCACCTGACTCTCTCTCTCTCTCTCTCTCTCTCTCTCTCACACACACACACACGTTTTAGCTTGTTCCAGTTATTTTTGAGATCATGGTGAAATTGTTGTATTATTTAGCATGAGTTTATGATCATCTTATACTTGGTAAGTATTTTAACATTAAGCTCCTTTAAGCTGAGCCGAAGTACAGCGAGTTTAAATGGTTTAGATCAGGGCTTTTCAAAGTGTGGGAGAGTCAGCCCCGCCCCGCCCCCCCCTCAGAGAGCAAATAAACAACAGCGCCCCGCCCCCTTACAATTTTTGTTGTTGCTATACTTAATGTTCCATTCGTATTTAAAAAAATGGTTGCTGTACACGTTTTTATTTTTTTCTTTTACACATTTTAAACATCTGTGCTTTTTTAAAACCTCTTTTTTACACATTTTAAACATCTGTGCTTTTTAAAACATCTTTTTTTACACATTTTAAATATCTGTGCTTTTTTAAACCTCTTTTTTCACATTTTAAGCATCTGTGCTTTTTTAAAACCTCTTTTTTTACACATTTTAAACATCTGTGCTTTTTTAAAAACTTTTTTACACATTTTAAACATCTGTGCTTGTTTAAAACCTCTTTTTTTACACATTTTAAACATCTGTGCTTGTTTAAAACCTCTTTTTTACACATTTTAAACATCTGTGCTTTTTGAAACCTCTTTTTTACACATTTTAAACATCTGTGCTTTTTAAAACATCTTTTTTTACACAATTTAAACATCTGTGCTTTTTAAAAACTTTTTTACACATTTTAAACATCTGTGCTTTTTAAAACCTCTTTTTTACACATTTTAAACATCTGTGCTTTTTAAAACATCTTTTTTACACATTTTAAACATCTGTGCTTTTTTAAAACATTTTTTACACATTTTAAACATCTGTGCTTTTTTAAAACATCTTTTTTTACACAATTTAAACATCTGTGCTTTTTTAAAACTTTTTTTTACACATTTTAAACATCTGTGATTTTTTTTAAACATCTTGTTTTACACATTTTAAACATCTCATAGCATCGTTAGCTAGCACCTCTTGGCAGACAACACACTGTGGCAGTGGAGCATCTTCAGGTCCAGTCCATGAAAATCCAAACTTTAAATAATCGTGGTCATACTTCCTTCTTTTTTCGCTTGGCCCAGACTCTGTCTCCTCACTCACTGCAGCTTTAGGTACTAAAAATCGATCCATTTTGTCTCTGGCAAAGGCTAGCTGAAGTTCGCTAAATGTCCGCAATAGTAACTTATTCTGGTTTATTTTTCCTCACGTTGCCCCCCCCCGGAAGAACTCTGGCGCCCCCTAGGGGAGGCGCGCCCCACACTTTGAAAAGCCCTGGTTTAGAGAATCTCGTGTGTACATGTGTTCTCCATCGCTGATTATCATCGTAAAGGCATTTTGCATGACAAACACAGACTCGTCATTAAGTAGTAAAACCCTCAGAATGCCATATGGTAAAATGTTACTACTGTATGTCTTATTAATTTATTAATAAGAACTTATTAATTGCAATTATGCAAATTTGGGTAGAAGCTACAGTATATGCACCCCAGGCAGACCGACCTTCTTGCCAAAAAGAATAAAAATCAGTGAAGAATTGAGAGAGAAGCGATTTTCGTGAAATGTGGCTGACGCCGGATGTCTGTCGGCCGGATAAGCTAATAATGTTAGAGTAATGCATGTTTATTCAGAGAAAGAAAGCAGGAGAGAATGAAAAGAACAGACATACTTCATATAATAATTAAATATCACGGTCTTACATTTCTTCCTTGGGGTCCTGATTCTCCTTTTTCGCCCTGTGCAAAGAGACAGAGCCAAGAAACAATCAAAGTCTGAAACTACGGAAGCCGAGAGAGGCCCTTCATATAATCCTTTTTTTTATTCACCTTGTTATCCTGAGATAACGACATAATTAATTCAGGATCTCAAGAAAACAACACAACTAATTCGAAATCTTGAGAAAACAAAACCGTTATTTCGAGATCTTGAGAAAACAAAACCGTTATTTCGAGATCTTGAGAAAACAAAACCGTTATTTCGAGATCTTGAGAAAACAAAACCGTTATTTCGAGATCTTGAGAAAACAAAACCGTTATTTCGAGATCTCGAGAAAACAAAACCGTTATTTCGAGATCTTGAGAAAACAACACAACTAATTCGAGATCGTGAGAAAACAAAACCGTTATTCTGAGATAACGACATAATTCATTCAGGGTCTCGAGAAAACAACACAACTAACTCGAGATCTTGAGAAAACAAAACCGTTATTTCGAGATCTCGAGAAAACAAAACCGTTATTTCGAGATCTCAAGAAAACAAAACCGTTATTTCGAGATCTTGAGAAAACAAAACCGTTATATCGAGATCTTGAGAAAACAACACAACTAATTCGAGATCTCGAGAAAACAAAACCGTTATTTCGAGATCTTGAGAAAACAAAACTGTTATTTCGAGATCTCGAGAAAACAAAACTGTTATTTCGAGATCTTGAGAAAACAACACAACTAATTCGAGATCGTGAGAAAACAAAACCGTTATTCTGAGATAACAACATAATTAATGCAGGGTCTCGAGAAAACAACACAACTAATTCGAGATCTTGAGAAAACAAAACTGTTATTTCGAGATCTCGAGAAAACAAAACTGTTATTTCGAGATATCGAGAAAACAAAACCGTTATTTCGAGATCTTGAGAAAACAAAACCGTTATTTCGAGATCTTGAGAAAACAACACAACTAATTCGAGATCGTGAGAAAACAAAACCGTTATTCTGAGATAACGACATAATTAATTCAGGGTCTCGAGAAAACAACACAACTAATTCGAGATCTTGAGAAAACAAAACCGCTATTTCGAGATCTCGAGAAAACAAAACAATTATTTCATGATCTCGAGTAAACAGCTGAGAAATGGCTCATTCAGGTGCGCCAAGAGACTTGTGATATGCTGACTTTGGGGCTATTTCTCATTCTGTATAGACGCAACTTTGGTCATTAGAATGTCTGGAATAATCGATCACCCAATAAGGCAATATTTTGATCAGGGGTTGACACAGGGAAAGATTGCATTAAGTCTTTTAATAAGGGATCATTTCAAAATTAGTCCGCGGCACCTCCGCAGAAGACTGGCCCAGGGAGAGAATATCTCAGCTGTTTTCTCGAGGTCATGGAATAATTGTTTTGTTTTCTCGAGATCTCGAAATAACGGTTTTGTTTTCTCGAGATCTCGAATTAGTTGTGTTGTTTTCTCGATATCCTGTATTATGTCGTTATCTCAGAATAACGGTTTTGTTTTCTCAAGATCTCGAATTAGTTGTGTTGTTTTCTCGAGATCCTGAATTAATTATGTCGTTATCTCAGGATAACAAGGTGAATAAAAAAAAAAAAAGATTATATTAAGGGTCTCTCACAGCTTCTGTATGAAACACTCCAATGTACTTTAAAAGGAGTTTTTCTTACCTTCCTGCCATCCTCACCAGGAACACCATCTTCACCCTATTTTTTTTCCAAAGGAAAATCATTCATTTAACAGGAAAAAGCCTCCTATCTACTTTTCTTTTTAATACAGTCTTATTCATGCTACACTGGGGTTTATTAATCTCCACATTGACTACAAAGTCCTGTTTATGACATTTAAACCTCCAGATCATAGGTGACAAAACATACGGCCTGTGGGTCCAGTAAAGGTGTTAATCTGGTCCACCAAATTAATTTATAATCCTAAATTTAATCCTAAATTAAAATAGTCTTGTGGAGCATAACAGAACAGAAAGATTGAATCCAGATTATTCCACTAGGAGGCAAAACAGACCGATAAAGCCATAAACTCAGCTACTGACAAAGTGCACGAATTAAGTATAATTTTTCATTAGCAAGGTTAAAATGTGAAGCTAAATAAAGAGTTAATGGCTTAATTCTGAGATTTTGCTGATCTCTTGAAGCAGTACAGCCCCATTCGGAGCATCTCAGTCAGTTTGTTCGAGCTTACTAATGCAGAATTGCTCACAGGTCAGCTGGGGAAAGATTTTTTCGCGAGTGAAAGTTCTGGAGAAAATGATGCACAAATTTCTTTAACTCCTTCAATGTAATTGCTATTCTATATCTCATTATCAGTAACACTGATAAAACTGGAATAAAACAACATAAACCCCAGGAATTCAAAACTCTTTGACTGACAGTGTACACCGATCAGCCATAACATTAAAACCTCGGGACAGGTGAAGAAGGAAATAACATTGATGATCTCATTGGAGTGGCACCTGTCATGGGGTGGGATATATTACAGTGGTGCTTGAAAGTTTGTGAAGCCTTTAGAATCTTCTATATTTCTGCATAAATATGACCTAAAACATCATCAGATTTTCACACAAGTCCTAAAAGTAGATAAAGAGAACCCAGTTAAACAAATGAGACAAAAATATTATACTTGGCCATTTATTTATTGAGGAAAATGATCCAATATTACATATCTGTGAGTGGCAAAAGTATGTGAACCTCTAGGATTAGCAGTTAATTTGAGGGTGAAATTAGAGTCAGGTGTTTTCAATCAATGGGACGACAATCAGGTGTGAGTGGGCACCCTGTTTTATTTAAAGAACAGGGATCTATCAAAGTCTGATCTTCACAACACGTTTGTGGAAGCGTATCATGGCACGAACAAAGGAGATTTCTGAGGCCCTCAGAAAAAGCGTTGTTGATGCTCATCAGGCTGGAAAAGGTTACAAAACCATCTCTAAAAAGAGTTTGGACTCCACCAATCCACAGTCAGACAGATTGTGTACAAACGGAGAAAATTCAAGACCATTGTTACCCTCTCCGGGAGTGGTCGACCAACAAAGATCACTCCAAGAGCAAGTCATGTAATAGTCGGTGAGGTCATAAAGGACCCCAGGGTAACTTCTAAGCAACTGAAGGCCTCTCTCACATTGGCTAATGTTAATGTTCATGAGTCCACCATCAGGAGAACACTGAACAACAATGGTGTGCATGGCAGGGTTGCAAGGAGAAAGTCACTGCTCTCCAAAAAGAACATTGCTGCTCCTCTGTAGTTTGCTAAAGATCACGTGGACAAGCCAGAAGGCTATTGGAAAAATGTTTTGTGGACGGATGAGACCAAAATAGAAATTTTGAATGGTTAAAGAATGGTTAAAGAAGAATAAAGTTAATGTTTTGGAATGGCCAAGTCAAAGTCCTGACCTTAATCCAATCTAAATGTTGTGGAAGGACCTGAAGTGAGCAGTTCATGTGAGGAAACCCACCAACATCCCAGAGTTGAAGCTGTTTCAGATGGAGGAATGGGCTAAAATTCCTCCAAGCCGGTGTGCAGGACTGATCAACAGTTACCACAAACGTTTAGTTGCAGTTATTGCTGCACAAGGGGGTCACACCAGATACTGAAAGCAAAGGTTCACAGATATGTAATATTGGATAATTTTCCTCAATAAATAAATGACCAAGTATAATATTTTTGTCTCATTTGTTTAACTGGGTTCTCTTTATCTACTTTTAGGACTTGTGTGAAAATCTGATGATGTTTTAGGTCATATTTATACAGAAATATAGAAAATCCTAAAGGGTTCACAAACTTTCAAGCACCACTGTAGTATTAGGCAGCAAGAGAACAGTCAGTTCTTGAAGTTGATGTGTTGGAAGCAGGAAAAATGGGCAAGCCTAAGGATCTGAGTGACTTTGACAAAGGCCAAATTGTGATGGTGAGATGACTGGGTCTGAACATCTCCAAAATGGCACATCTTGTGGGGTGTTCTCAGTCCGTAGTGGTTAGTACTGAACAAAAGTGGTCCAAGGATCCAAAGGACAACTGGTGAACTGGTGACAGGGTCATGGGTGTCGAAGGCTCGTTGATTCGCATGGGGCATGAAGGCAAGCACATATGGTCCAATCCAGAAGAACAGAAGAGCTACTGGTACTGTAGCACAAATTGCTGAAAAAGTTAATGCTGGTGAAAACAGAAAGGTGCCAGCATGATCTTCTGGATTGGACCATATGTGCTCGCCTTCATGCCCCATGCGAATCAATGAGCCTTCGGCACTCATGACCCTGTCGCCAGTTCACCAGTTGTCCTTTGGATCTTTGGACCACTTTTGTTCAGTACTAACCACTGTATACCAGGAACACCCCACAAGATGTGCCATTTTGGAGATGCTCAGACCCAGTCATCTCACCATCACAATTTGGTTCTTGTCAAAGTCACTCAGATCCTTACGCTTGCCCATTTTTCCTGCTTTCAACACATCAACTTCAAGAACTGACTATTATCTTGCTGCCTAATACTAATATATCCCACCCCTTGACAGGTGCCACTGTAATGAAATGAGATAATCAAATATTATTCACTTCTTCACCTCTCAGTGGTCATAATGTTATCGCTGATTGGAGTACATGTATGTATGTATGTATGTATGTATATTATATATCATATTTATTATAACACACTCCTGGAAAATACCGTGAGCTCAAGTTGATATACAGCTGTTCATTTAGTACGTTGAACTGGCCAAGGAAAAATGGTTAGATGTTTGTGTTGAGACTTACCACTTTTCCTGGAGATCCAGGTTTTCCATCCTCTCCTGGTTTACCCTTAAAGAACCCACACAAGTTTCACTGTTGGTCCAAGGTCTATCTCAAGGTGTGCAAAGTATAACTCTTGGAACTGGAGCATGTATGCAAGTGTGTGTCATCTCTTACAGGTGTGCCTGCAGCTCCTGGAGGTCCTACAGGCCCTGGAGGCCCCTGAGGTCCTCGGAGTCCTACTAAACCCTAAAAACATGGGGGGGAGGGGATGAAAATATAAAATGAATGTTGCACTTTTGATTACATTTCTTTCACTCAGAGAATAAAGGGAAGGGTCTTGTGGAAAACCTGGAAACAAACAAAAACTCACATCTCTGCCAGGTTCCCCTGTTTTCCCAGGATCACCCTGAAAAGAATAAGACACCACAGTTATCTAGATTAACATGAAATCCATAATTTTTGCATTCGGAAAGAATTTACATCATGCAATGTTTCATCATGGGATAAAAAAAATTGCATTCATTCACCCGAGTTTGCACTTTCATTATTAGAATAGTATGCGTTCATATGTGTTTATGATGTGTAAACATCTATACATCCCACTTAAAGGGCATATTCTGGACCAATTTCGTGGTTTTTTTATATGAAAGTATGTCCCTTTACAGACTCATCCAGAAGGGTAATTTTGCACAAGGCCATCTGTCTACAGCAGAAAAAAATAAAATAACAAAACGCATCTGGAAAAATCCCAAGGGAGTCTGGAGCCAGATTCGTGACGTCACCTGCGGAAGCGCCAGCAGGCTGCGAGAGCTTTGCACGGTTTCAGTGCACAGCCTGTGTAGACCAAGCGCTCCCATTTCTCTCTCATTGTCCAGTCTTTTGGGAAACGATGAGTACTAATCCCATCAAGATTGGTGTTGCTACACCCTCCTACAATACATCTGTTAACCATTTTAATAATTACGCGATAACGTTGAAGAAATTTGCAGAAAACCACCAGGTCGTTTTCTCATAAACAAACCAGCGCTGACGTAGGATTCAGAAGGAGGTGTCCCACATGCGACGTCACGAAAATCAATGTTTCCCGGGAAATCCAAATGCCAAGTTTTTTCAGAGGCGGACCAACTCACCTCAAATGGCTCGATTTCAACTGAATTTTTCTGGTATTCGCAAGATAAAAAAAATTGCACAAAATGCAAAATGTGACAGATATTTGACCAAAGTTTAATATAAACTAGGAGAATTACACTGATCTTGCTCCTGAATTTACCCGTGATATGCACTTTAAGGTCGATTTATACTTCTGCGTTGAATCCAGCACTGATGCTCACATCAGGTGAAGCATTTATACGTGCATGCAAGGTGCATGTCTCCTCTAGGAGGCGCTATGACATGAAACACACCAGAGTTAGCTGATTTTACACATCGACGAGTGGAATTGGAGCTCCGTTTTTCACTGAAGGAATAATAAACAGAAAATAACAGACAAAACATTTTGAGATCAATTTACTAGGTGTAAAGGAAGCCTCCAGTAATTATAACCCAAGTGAATTCCCACTGAAATCATTTCTGAAGTGTTTTAAGCCGTCTGTATTCAGCAGTGCGTATAAATCCACAGGATTAAACTGGGTGCCTGTTATAATGATCTACAGCCGCAACAGAGCCTCACATTTTATAGCAGAGCTCCATACTTAAGAGAATATGGTAATGCTTCGACCTGATTTTTGATGGCTTTTGCGACCGTACGTATGAACGATGCATGTGTGCCACCACAAGGAACCCGATTGTAAGTGCAAGGCAATGGATCTCAAACACTTAACGACCAGACAACGAAATTTGTATCTTTATTTCCATAAGATAGATGGGTTTTTATCCAGCGTTTATTTTTAATTTGCTTTTTAAAAAAATAACGTGGGATTATTTACTAACACTGTAGCAGGCCTTGGCATTAAGAACAGCAGCAGAGAGTTTCGGACAGGTGCAGATGTGTTTTATTCCTCCTGAACACGAGCATAGCATCGAACACCAGACATGAAACGCCATACACTGAGAAAACTAAAGAAAACAAAACAAAAACGAGACCGTCAATGACGGCGTAGCTCACTCCGGCCCCATCTAGTCCAGAAGGAACGATCTAAAGTGGGCCACCTTGTGCAATAAATGTTGCAAGCTATATACAAGCGATATCCACCCTAGGAATACTGACCTATTTACTGTGGGTGGTAAAAGAGAGCAACTGGACTTGCTTGAAGATTCTTGAAGACGTTTCACCTCTCATCTGAAAGGCTTCTTCAGTTCTGTCTGACTGGTAGGGAGCATCAGGTATTTATCCTCTCATGGATGAAAAGCTCATCTAATGGCCCTTTTCCACTACCCTTTTTCAGCTCACTTCAGCTCGCTTCAGCTCACTTCAGCCCGACACGGCTCGCGTTTCGACTACCAAAAACCAGCACGACTCGGCTCGCTTCAGCCCTGCTTAGCCCCTAAAACTCGCACGGTTTTGGAGTGGGGCTGAAGCGAGCCAAACCGTGCCGAGTGAGGCTGGGGGCGTGAGCAGACACTCCCCTGTGCACTGATTGGTGAGGAGGAGTGTCCTCACATGCCCACACACGCCCCGCGAGCGCGCTGGGATCTGTAAACACCGCAAACCCGGAAGGAGAAGAATTACGAATTACAAGAATTTCTGAAGCCTTATGCACCTCGCCTCATCTATACGCTCTTGCCAGTATCTGTCCGCGTTGTCGGTGACAACAAGCCACAGCACCGAGACCAGCAACACTAACGACTCCATGTCCTCCATGTTTATTGTTTACTATCCGGGTCGTGAGACTACCGCTTAAAAGCTCACTGATGTCACTGTTTGCGCTGCTTAACGACATCACCTGACGTCCACCCACTTTCGCTAACTCCACCCAATGTGTCCACCCACTTCCAGCCAGCACGGTTCAGCGCGGTTGTAGTCGAAATGCAACTCCAACAGCCCCGCTCAGCCCGACTCAGCACGGCACGGCTCAGCCCGACTCAGCCGCGTTTGTAGTGGAAAAGCGGCATTTGTTGTTAAGATGAAGGTAGACAGCAGAGACCTATTTACCAGAAAGAATCCAAAACGGCGAGGAATTGACTGAGGCCCTGTCCACATGGCAACGGATTCAGGTGAATCTGATAAAATTGTTTATTCGGTTCTGGTGTCTCTGAAGGGACCATCTTACAGCGCCCCTAGAGGTGTGGCATGTGTATTGCATCGTTTTCAGCAAGCGTTGAGTTGCCATATGGACCTGATATCTTACTGATCGTTGCCCATGTGGACGCGATATTTTTTTAAATAACATCTCGTTGCCGTTGTCGTGTGGATGTAGCCTCAGTTGTCTGGGAAGTGTGCCAAGGACTGCATTGTAGGTGGCTGATAAATGACGTCTTAGACCCCCACCTCTGTTCAGTGATGGCCGTTCCAGATTGACAAAAATGGCTTCTTTAACTCCTTGCTCATACCAACGATCCTCTCTGGCTAAAATGTGTACGTTGCAATCCTGAAATGAGTGTCCTTTGTTGTTAAGATGAAGGTAGACAGCAGAGACCTATTTATCAGAAAGAATCCAAAATGGCGAGGAATTTACTGAGGCCCTGTCCACACGACAACAGATTCAGGTGAATCTGATAAAATTGTTTATCGTTTCGGCCTGGCGTCCACACGGCACCGGCATTTTGGGTGCGCCAAAATGAAATCTTTTGAGAACGGGTTCCAGAGTGGAAAGATCTGGCAACGGCGCCATTGCGAAGTCGTCTGGATGAGCAGAACGGATTTGTTTACGATGACGTCACAACCACATGACTGTCAGTGCTTCACGCCGGGTAGAAGTGTAACGAACTCGATGCGAGTTGTCAACAACTCCTATAACTTGGTTCATGAAACGCGCTTACAAAATATTTTCACTGTGAATATTTATTGTGTAATGGTGCAAAGTGAGAGAGAGAGAGAGTGAGAGAGAGAGAATAGCCCTTAGGGCAGAGTCAATCCCACCAGCAAAAATAGGGAAAAAAAGGAGCGATCTCACCTCTTCAGATGTTGGTTTAAGTCCTACAATACATTCCTCAAAAAGGGCGTAGAAGAACAAATTAATCCATCAACGTGTAGCATTCAATTTATTCCGGACCATTAAAGACGCCGCCTTCCACGTAGAATCATACGTCATCCTCGCCGCCATATTGGATGGGGCAAAGCAGAGAATAAAGATGCCTCATTCATGTGCTGCGTTTAACTGTACCAACAGGTTTACCGTCCAAACGAGATCACATGGGATTACCTTTCACAGGTGAGACTGGAAAAATACTTTTCATTGTATTTGGTCATTATAACGTAACTTTACGAACAGATTTTCCTGACTTTGTGGCTAATATGAAGTCTCGCACATAATAGTTTATGCGCATGTGTCCTTACTTCTTCTATTGTCCTGGTGTCTCCCACGGGACCGTCTTACAGCGCCCCTAGAGGTGTGGCATGTGTATTGCATCGTTTTCAGCAAGCGTTGCATTGCCATATGTATCTGATATTTTACTGATCCGTTGCCCATGTGGACGCGATATTTTTTTAATAACATCTCGTTGCCATTGTCGTGTGGATGTAGCCTGAGAAGAAGCGATTTTTGTTGAACTGCTCATTACGGCTTAATTAGTCCATAACTTCATTAATAATTGTAATGAAGCAAATCTGGGTAGAAGTTCTGTGCACCCTAGGTACCCCTACCTTCATGCCAGAAAGAATCAAAATCAGTGAAGAATTGAGCGAGAAGAAGCGATGTGTGTGGAAACTGCTCGTTAGGGATTGATTAATTATTCCATATTTTCATTATTAATAGCAATTATGCAAATTTGGGTAGAAGCTATATGCACCCCAGGCAGATCTACCTTTCTGACAAAAAGAATAAAAATCGGTGAAGAATTGAGAGAGAAGAAGCGATTTTTGTGAAAAGTGGACGACGACGGACGGACGGACAACATGATGGCATAAACTCCTCACCTGTCGGCTGGATGAGCTAATAATAAAAATAATAATAGTTACCATAACATGGTTTTAAACAAATACACAGTTTTGCAGAGTAATGTTTACACACTACGCTCTGAACGTTACACACCTCGCTTCACTCAACCAAGTACCAACCAAACCTCTACAAGTTCACCAAACGCCCCCCATTAGCTTCTGCGCTCAAAGTCTCGGACTAAACCACAGTTCAACCAATGCACCGAACACAAACAAACAAAACGCACTCAATAAACGGCACACAAACGTTACATTGTGCATGAATGACATATCAGGATGTCGGAGAGTAAAGCTTCAGAACATACCGCACTAAAACTCTGACGGAGGCACATGGTGAACATATACAGTACACAGCAGTGAGCATCTATAGTATAACTAATACAGCTTCCTGGGCTGACAGCTCCGCCCGGAACAGGAATAATGAGTGATGGCTCTGCGTGGCACTTAGAAATACATTTTACACCCATCGGGAGCTCGGCTTTTAGGCAGTGATATAATAGATATATGGGTCCGTCTCAGAAACTGGTCTCTCATTGGGGACATTATGGTCAAAAGATACATTTTCTAATTTTACTATTTTTTTTGCATTTAGTGAACATTCAATGTTTCTTTTGTCATGTTTAATAAGAATAAAGATAGCATCTTGCTTTATCTGGCCTCCACTGCGGATTTTTTTTTTTTATTACAATTCAAATGCTTTTGTAAAACTGATTTCCATATAAAATAACTCCATCATGAAGAATTAAAGCCCCTCCTTCACAGATGAGTGAAAATATTGAATAAATTTCCTCTTTTTGATTGCTTGGGTTAAAAATGCCAAGTTATGATGACTAAATTGATTATTCACTTAAATATGAATAATATGATACATTTTGGGGATTTGATACGGCGAAATAGGGCACAATGGAAAAATCAAGAACACGCCGGAAAGATGAGAATAACGGCGGTGGTAAAAGAACAGCGACTGTACCGGCTGAAGGTCGCGTGGGTCTCTGCTGCGGCGCACGAGCAACGGGACATCACTACCACACCGGACGGATCGTGAGGTGGGGGCGGGGCAAAATGACTGGCCGTAGATTCTATCAAAAGTTCGATCTAAATTGACCACGGTTGCAAAATATTGGCCAAAAATACGCAAACACTACGAAATATGAAAGTAAGATCAAAAAGAAACATTCTATTGCCTTATACTGCAAGACTAAAACAAAATAAAACTGTCAAAACTCACCTTTTCAGTGATAACGCCCGAACAGATCACCCGCGTAACAGAGAGACCGCAAATGGAAGCATGATCAACTTCTAACTGTTGGAGTGGAAAATTCCATTCTACACATGCAGATTGTTAATGTGTGTCCTTCCCCGCACACAAATAACACGCTACGGTAAAAAATAGACCACGACTCATTTTATAGCTCAGAAATTTATACAAGACCAGCTACCATCATAACATATTCTGTAAGAAACATATTCTATACCTAACTTTCAGCTTTCGTTTTAAAAAACAAAATCGCAGATTTATAGCTAAATTTTTATACGGCGTAGTGATTTTAAGTTCCTACTTTTGGTGAGGTCGTGACCTTGACCCTGAGGCTTTCCGTTTAGATCAAAACACACGATCGTATTGGTTTTGGGTTTGCGGAAAATGGAATTACGACGGTGATGAAATATTTTGCATGATGTTTTATTACGGTTATGATTATTCTGTGAGCGCACCAATCCTTAGGTGTATAAAGTTACAACTTAAAATACAATTAGTGATAACTGTAGACTTTTCAGTGGACTACAACCTTTTTAAGGGAATGCGATGTAGTCGACCGTTTATCATGTCCCAGATCAAGCCGCCATTTTTCCACAAATTTGCAGAATTTTTGCCAAATTCTGAATAGAGTATTCACATCAAAGATTTAGTTTTATCTGTATTATTTCTTTCATCATTTTATTTCAAATTAAAACCAACATCACCATTCAAAACCGTATAGTTTATTGACTGTGAGTATATCTATTGGGCGACCCCCACAGTACCCAGTTTCTGAGACAGACCCAGATATGAAACGCGACGCTACCAAGCTGCCTGACAATCACAGTTGTTGTGGTTTGCATCACTGTGACTGTGACATGTTGGTAGATTTCTGAAGAAGTTCACATCAGGCTCTGGCGGAGGGTACAGTACGGTAGGCTATGTGGTTACACCATACCCCATGCCATAGATTCAACACAGAAGTATAAATTAGCTTTTATGCTCCAAGCTTGGTTTGGATTAACCACGTGCAAATCATAATTTCCTTATCATTTTAATAACATCTACTCTTTACTCTTTTTAATACACTCATCATATCAATGCACTTTACTCCTACTGCATTGACAACTTCAGGGTTAGCCATAGATTACATTATTTATTGATTATTATGTACGTAGTTCTCCTTCCTCAGTGAACGTACGGTATTTTGTATGCTACATGGATAGAGGAATCCTGTTGCTATGGAAGTTATCTGCAGTAAACTGTACATAACCTTCAGCGTCCAGGCTCATGTGGATTTCAGAGTTACACAGAGTGTGAGAATGAGAGAGGCTGAAGCGATAACATCTGCACGTTTTATATCGCATCATGTTGATTCAGTATCTATGGACACTTGCAGGCCACTTTATTAGGAACACCCATACATCCACCTGCGATTTTGTTTGATGCCGTTCTCTAATCAGCCGATCCCTTGACAGCAGCACAGCGCATCAAATCATGCAGATACAAATCAGGAGCTTCAGTTAACGTTCACAATGTTCAAACCAGGGGCGGATCTAGAAAAATATTTATGGGGTGGCAAGAGGGGGGCAGGAATTTTTGAGGGGTGGCAACGTATTACAGACGTGTATATATATATATATATATATATATATATATATATATATACACTGAATTTAATCACAGTTATCACAGTTTGATGACAAATAGTATGTACACACTACAAAAAGGCACGGGCTGCCATTTACAAACTCATACAGACAAACTTAAAGCGCCATTCCACCATTGGATGTATGGAGCACTTGCATGTGACGTCACAGCCGATCCAGATTGTGACAGACGCCATCGTGTCGGTCAAACGCCATATTCCGCCTTCTACTTCTGGTTCTACTTCTGCTTTTACTTCTACCTTTTCTTCTGGAAAACCCTACTATATACAATTCTACTATAACGGCTGCGGCTACAAGCTCTCCCTACCTGTGCACAGTTTTTATGTTTTTTGTGTGTATTTTTGCGTGTTGTTCGTCTGTATCGGACTTCAATATCCACTACAACCGTATGGACTTACTGGACATTGGTTTCCAGCAGAAAATGACGGTTTGTAGCGATTTCCATCGCATGCACAACATTCCGGACGAGAAAAAAAAAAAATAATAACATTCCCGACGAGATAGCGAGACCAGCGGGGTCTCCGTGGATTGTTATCGGAAGCAAAGCGAAGGAGGCAGCGCCGGGAGCAGAAGCAAAAGCGAGGCTGCAGGCAGAGCCGGCCTGTTGACTAAGCTTAGAAAACAGCTACTCAAACCTCCACTGCCAAGCCTCTACCTCTCCAACGCCAGATCCATGTAAACAACACGGACGATTTGGAATTACCTTATTCTATTCTATAATCGGCTGGTCAGTGCTATACTCAATACTTAAGTGACTTACCCATCCAATGAGGATTATTTTCTTGTTTACAAGATGCCACATCTGAGTCGCTGACAAATCCTGAATTTCTGTAAAGATAACTGTGCAGAGGTTTATAAGCACGCAGTGCTTCACCACTGAACAGCGAGGGAAAGTTGATGAGGTAATCATACACGTCCGGGTATTCCGCTGACAGTTCAAAATCCGGTCGTGAAAACTCCGTCCGGAAAGCCATAAGGGTCACTAATCTGTAGATCGTTTATTTTAGACATATATCTAGTTATCTGTTCATTAGAAAAATGAGCCGTGTAGTCCGTCGGTTGAAATTGATCCATTCTGTACACGAGTGCAGCAGTATTCAGCGGTGTTTTTGACCGACAAGATGGGGGTTGTGTACTTTCCGGTCACGTGACTGCAAGATCTCTATTCTTTGGCATAAAATACAATATATTTTATGACAACATGACTAGACAGAGAAATCTTTTAGCTTCAAAATGATATATCAAACATAATTTTTTGACAACAACAAGTATATTAATTTTGCGACCAAAGTCACCTACCCTTTTAATTTCCGCGCGGTAGTGAAACGTGATGTCATCGGCAGGTTCCCCTTCTTGTGTACTGTACCACGTCACACGTGACGTGGCACAGATTATCAGCAATGGCGGATAGAACACGATTGTCAGCTTCGGAAAAGAAGCGAAGGAAAATAGCAAGTGATGCCCAAAGGAGACGGTCGATGGTGAATATCGGCACAGCAATCGACAAGTGGAAATCGCGTTCTATCCGCCATTGCTGATAATCTGTGCCACGTCACACGTGACGTGGTACACAAGAAGGGGAACCTGCCGATGACATCACGTTTCACTACCGCACGGAAATTAAAAGGGTAGGTGACTTTGGTCGCAAATTAATATACTTGCCGTTGTCAAAAAATTATGTTTGATATATCATTTTGAAGCTAAAAGATTTCTCTGTCTAGTCATGTTGTCATAAAATATATTGTATTTTATGCCAAAAAAATACATCCAATGGTGGAATGGCACTTTAATCTCATGCTTTTATTGTTCACGAAGAACACACGTTCTCAGATGAGGTCTATACCGTTTCTGGACAGTTTTATACTGTATATGCAAAAGAACAGACACTAAAAAACAACAACAATAACAACACTGCTTCAAGTTCAGCATGATTTAAACCATTTACACCAGTGTCACATTTTATAGTTTTTTTTTTCTCACGCTTTGTAAAGGCTCACCAGTGAGCATAACATGAACTTGTCATGCCTACAACAGCTGAATGCGGCGATTTCCATGTTGCTCAGCAAAACGCTTCACATTACATGTATAGTTAGCTAAATAACGTTCTCCAACCTGATTTTTATCCTCGCAAAATCAGCATCGCAACTATGCTAGCACTGTTCATTCATTATAATTTCATTGCTTGATGGAGAGTTAATCAGCTTTTACCTCTTTCCTCCCGTGTCTCCTTTCCTCGCGACTCCTGGCTCCCTCGCTTCGCGCCTCTCAATTTTCCAAAACAACCAATCTCTGGCGTTATCTCGTGCTGGATTCGCCGCAGTCGGACATTGGAAATTCGCGCACGTAAACGTCAAATTGGCCATAATTTTTCTTTGAATTCGTCGCTGCCAACTGGGGTGGCAGCAGGGGTGGCAAGGCTTTCTTTTAGGGTGGCATTCGCCACCCTATGCCACCCCGGTAGATCCGCCCATCGTTCAAACATCAGAATGAAGAAAATTGCGATCTCAAAGTGTGACTTTCTTTCACTGTGGCATGGGTGTTGGTTTGAGCCAGATGGACTGTTTTTTTTGAGTATTTCAGAAGCTGCTGATCTCCTGGGGTTTTCACACACAACAGTCTCTAGAGTTCACTCAGAATGGTACGAAAAACAAAAAACAACAACGACAACAAAAACATACATCGAGTGAGCAGCAGTTCTGTGGGTGGAACAGGCTTGGAGGACTCACATCCGACTCGTGCCTTAATTTTAAGGGTTCGTGACTTGACTTGGACTTGAGCACTGATGACTAGGACTTGGACTCGTGCATTAACTGCATTCGGACTCTGATTTTTTTTTTTTGTAACATGCCACAATAATTTGGCATAAGATATATCTATATTAATTTTTATTCCAATTTCGACACATTCGCCTGCTCATGTGTCATGTTCAGGAACAAACGTTAATGGCGCTGAAATGCCTGGAGAGACGCCCCAGGATTGTCCGCTTTGCTTATACAGACTTCTCGTGCAGTGGGAAAAAATGCACTGCTACGGTACCGTATGTGTTCCATGTGTAGAACTATCGAGGAGACAACAGGGACGACCTCGAACTTTAATCATTTGGTGAGACTCCACCCAGAGAAGGACGTGACACGCTATGTCCATTGCCCTGTTGAGAGGGCGGCACGGTGGTGTAGTGGTTATCACTGTCGCCTCACAGCAAGAAGGTTCCAGGTTTGAACCTCGCAGCCAACGGGGGCCTTTCTGTGCGGAGTTTGCATGTTCTCCCTGTGTCTGCGTGGGTTTCCTCCGGGTGCTCTGGTTTCCCCCACAGTCTAAAGACATGCAGGTTCGGTACAATGGGGCCACTGTAATTGGTGCAAGCTGTAGTGGTTTCCCAGCCATAATGTATGTACATACTGTATATAGATCTTGCTATGGCAAAGCTAATAAATCTAAATCTAGACAGTGGGCGGGGCTTACTGAGCGATGAACTAGCTAGTGTTAAGGGGTCATCCATAATTTTCATCATTATCATGAGTCTACAAAGAGTAGACTTTTGAGCAACCCCCCTCCCCCCAAAAGAAAGTGTACATTAGCGGACAAAAAATGATGATGGATCTACGTGGAATAGGAATTCAAAATAAAACCATGTCTTGTATTACTTTTTATTAAAATCGGATGACAGGACAATACAAAGATTCACAAGACAAGAAAAGAAGACACAAGACGGGTCCAGAAGTTTTCATAGAAAGCAGGCGATTCATTTTTGAAAATTAGGGACTGTCTTTTTAAGGGGAGCTGTTGCCTTTTGGCTCCTCATGAACAAGGGGAAATCCATTGTTCATGAGGAACCCAAAGGAAACAGCTCCCCTTAAAAGAGAGTCACTGTTTTTGCCCCCAGATTAAATGTTGAAAATAAAGAATAAAACATATTTTGGAGGGGGCGGCACGGTGGTGTAGTGGTTAGCGCTGTCGCCTCACAATAAGAAGGTCCGGGTTCGAGCCCCGTGGCCGGCGAGGGCCTTTCTGTGCAGAATTTGCATGTTCTTCCCGTGTCCGCGTGGGTTTCCTCCGGGTGCTCCGGTTTCCCCCACAGTCCAAAGACATGCAGGTTAGGTTAACTGGTGACTCTAAATTGAGCGTAGGTGTGAATGTGAGTGTGAATGGTTGTCTGTGTCTATGTGTCAGCCCTGTGATGACCTGGCGACTTGTCCAGGGTGTACCCCGCCTTTCGCCCGTAGTCAGCTGGGATAGGCTCCAGCTTGCCTGCGACCCTGTAGAACAGGATAAAGTGGCTAGAGATAATGAGATGAATGAGATGAGACATATTTTGGAGCTGGGGCTGGTCGTGCAGGACTTTCATTCTGAAATGGAAGAAAAGAAGACTGACTGTATAAAATTCAACTGACTGCTGACGCAAGTACAAAATACCCATATGATATCCTATGTACTTATTTTACGAGAGAAATAATCCCGAATTGTAAAAGTCGACTTGATTTTTTCCATCCGGACGATCGCTTGCCGGCACAGCTCAACTTGCTTTGAAACGTTCGTTTTTGATTCTTTCCAAGCAGCCTGTCCTGCCCTAACTGCCTCCTGCCGCTTCTCAGATGAATGCAGGAAACAATAAACGTTTAAAAACTGCTCATATTTGTTTGAAGGAGTCTTGTGAATAGCGGTATTTCTGCTATTCACAAATTTGTAAATGCGGTCAAAATCTGGGTCAGCCATTGTTGTTGTATTGAAGAAAGAAAGCGTGTAGAGCTAGCTGACAACACCGATGTGGCGCGAAATTTTTTACATGGCGGCCGCCGATTCGCACATTGATGGATCATCATTTTTTCATTTTTAAAAAGTGTACGCCTGGTCATTAACCCCTTCCCCCCCGCGTACGGTTTGTACGCTCGTGATAATGATGAAAATTATGGATGACCCCTAACCCTCTCTCATGTTATTTGCCCTGTTTATAGTGGGCGGGGCTTGCTGAGCGATGAACAAGCTTTTTATCTGGAGCCTGTTAAATAAAATGGGGCAGTTGAGCAGGAACATTAGTCCAACACAGTAGCAGAGATGCTTTCACATATAATCTAAGGGGAGACCTAAATTTTAAAAAACCAAAGGTTCGAACAAATATGAAAAGCATGTGCGTATCGAGCTGTGGGGTGACTTTATGGAACAGACTGGAGACAGAAATAAAACAAAGTGCAAATATAAATCTGTTTAAAAAAAGGTACAAAAATATTTTTAAACAAGTATATAGAAGAGGAAGTATGTCAACGGAGGATGATGAGTGATAAATAGAATAGGGTTGATTGTTATATTAGAACTAACTTAGTATATGGTATATATTTATTTATGGGGATATTTTATATATTCATATTTACAGGGATAGGTATGTAGTAGATATTTATTTTTGTAATTATATATTTATATAGATATTTATAAAGTGTATATATGGTATATATATATATATATATATATATATATATATATATATATATATATTTTTTTTTTTTGTAATTATATATTTATATAGATATTTATGAAGTGTATATATATATATATATATATATATATATATATATATATATAAATTTTTTTTTGTAATTATATATTTATATAGATATTTATGAAGTGTGTATATATATGGTGTGTAGTATATATTTATTTATTTTTATAATTATAAAGATATTCATGAAGTGTATATATGGTATACATTTTTATAGGTGTATTAATGAAGTTTGGATTTCAGGGTATTTAAAAAGGGGTGGGAAATTAAAAAAAAGTATTGTACTTCTTCCCACTCCTTTTTCGAACAATCTGCGGTGTATTGTAATGTCTTAGCTTTTTATGTATTTTATTTATTAATTTGTTTTGTCACTTTCTCGTGTTCTTTCTTTTGTATGTACAAATAGTTACATACATTTTTTTATACATGTTCGAAAAAAATAAATCAATTCAAAATTCAAATTCAAATAAAGGCAGCAACAGCCACCGTCAAATGGTGCAGGTGGAGTCTTGTTCTCGGACTCGATTCGAAATTGTCTGTAATGAAAATCATTACTGGGGACTTGAGACTGGAATTGGACTTGAGGTTTAATGACTCGACTACAACACTGGGTTGGAAACAAACGCCTTGTTGATAAGAGAGGTCAGAGGAAAATGGCTGGATTGATTCGAGCTGCCAGGAAGGATATAGCAACTCATATAATCACTCTTTACAACCGTGGTGAGCAGAAAAGCATCTCAGCATGCAACAACAGAAGAGCACATTGGGTTCCAGTCCTGCAGCCAAGAACAGGGATCTTCGAATCAAGAACAAGTTCCTGTTAAAGTGGCCGGTGAGTGTATTATTCAGATGTTCAATCCATCTACTTCCTTGTGAAGAATAAAACTCCTCCCTGCTCTATAGTATTAAATTTAGTTGCGTCTTTAAAAGCTGCATGACTACACACATTATCATCAATTATCCTAATGCACACTAGATACACATGTGCCAATATCGCTAACAATAAATAGCTAACAGGCAGAGAGATAAAGCAGAATTTGACCATTAAACCTTGGTTTGTGCCTCTTTTTTTTATCCAGATCTCTGTTATTAGAAACAAATATCTGTTTCACGCCCTGCAGCCTTTCCTCTTAATTGGCTTTTCTTCCAGGTGAATTTTAGATATGGTCAGAGAATGATGTGGAAAAATGTCTCTGTATTGCCGTAGCAAGGTGTCAAAAATTGAGAAATAAAACATACAATTTTTTAGTTTATTTCAAATTTTAGTTGCAAGTTTGTGGTCTGACCCTTAACCCGAGGGGTCCAGGCGGCCCAGGTTTCCCATCCTGACCAGGACGTCCGTCTGTTCCAGCAGCTCCTCTTTCTCCCTGAGAGTTGAGTGTGTATACACACACACACAATAAAAACAGATGGTACAAATCATCTCGATGTAAAGCTGCTTAAATATTTTAAAGGTAATACACTGTGCAGCAGGTTTCAGACACATTACCAAATAAGCAGCCAAATATATCAACCCTGAAATTGAATTTCTACAACAACAAAAGAAATGTATCTTACCTTCTCTCCTGGACTTCCTCTCTCTCCTGGATCTCCCTACAGAAAAATAAAAGACATTAGAGTTATCATTTGTTATACTGCTGCCGAGAAGGTTATGTTTTCAATGCCGTTTGTCTGACTGTAAGCAGGACTGTGCAAAACCTACCAAACGGATATCCATGAAAGTTGGTGGAATGGTGCGTCATGGGCCAAGAAAGAACCCGTTACAATTTGGAGCAGATCCGAGTCACGGATCGGATCCACGAATTTAATTTCACTTTCCATAACATTGCAAGACATGGCATTTGGCCTTGGTGGACCATCTGCCCTCAACAATACCATACATCTTCAAATACAGTAAAGTTCAGTAGTGACAAAACAGAGCCAAATGTAGCAGGGGCGTCACTAGGCCTTTTTTACTGGAGCACGTGCCCCAGTAAGAAAATGTTGAAAGATTTTTATAACAAACTAGTTTCTTTGGCAGATCATTTATCTACTGTAAGTTGTAGGACAGAGTGTGTTTCAAACTTCTATCGCCTCTTCTTTCTAACTAATTTTCTGATTGGTCTAGGAGATTCTCACTGTAAACACAGCGTGTGTGCGGCGTGCCATGAGTCCATTTAGCCTACTGGAGAGATGAGTCTACTCTTTGGATGAGTCAGAGAACGGGCTCTGGATGAGTTAAGGTAGCGCGAAGTTTTTGCAACAAAACTTCAACCCTGATTCCAAAAAAGTTGGGACAAAGTACAAATTGTAAATAAAAACAGAATGCAATAACTTACAAATCTCAAAAACTGATATTGTATTCACAGTAGAACATAGACAACAAATCAAATGTTGAAAGTGAGACATTTTGAAATTTCATGCCAAATATTGGCTCATTTGAAATTTCATGACAGCAACACATCTCAAAAAAGTTGGGACAGGGGCAATAAGAGGCTGGAAAAGTTAAAGGTACAAAAAAGGAACAGCTGGAGGACCAAATTGCAACTCATTAGGTCAATTGGCAATAGGTCATTAACATGACTGGGTATAAAAAGAGCATCTTGGAGTGGCAGCAGCTCTCAGAAGTAAAGATGAGAAGAGGATCACCAATCCCCCTAATTCTGCGCCGACAAATAGTGGCGCAATATCAGAAAGGAGTTCGACAGTGTAAAATTGCAAAGAGTTTGAACATATCATCATCTATAGTGCATAATATCATCAAAAGATTCAGAGAATCTGGAAGAATCTCTGTGCGTAAGGGTCAAGGCCGGAAAACCATACTGGGTGCACGTGATCTTCGGGCCCTTAGACGGCACTGCATCACATACAGGCATGCTTCTGTATTGGAAATCACAAAATGGGCTCAGGAATATTTCCAGAGAACATTATCTGTGAACACAATTCACCGTGCCATCCGCCGTTGCCAGCTAAAACTCTATGGTTCAAAGTAGAAGCCGTATCTAAACATGATCCAGAAGCGCAGACGTCTTCTCTGGGCCAAGGCTCATTTAAAATGGACTGTGGCAAAGTGGAAAACTGTTCTGTGGTCAGACGAATCAAAATTTGAAGTTCTTTATGGAAATCAGGGACGCCGTGTCATTCGGACTAAAGAGGAGAAGGACGACCCAAGTTGTTATCAGCGCTCAGTTCAGAAGCCTGCATCTCTGATGGTATGGGGTTGCATTAGTGCGTGTGGCATGGGCAGCTTACACATCTGGAAAGACACCATCAATGCTGAAAGGTATATCCAGGTTCTAGAGCAACATATGCTCCCATCCAGACGACGTCTCTTTCAGGAAAGACCTTGCATTTTCCAACATGACAATGCCAAACCACATACTGCATCAATTACAGCATCATGGCTGCGTAGAAGAAGGGTCCGGGTACTGAACTGGCCAGCCTGCAGTCCAGATCTTTCACCCATAGAAAACATTTGGCGCATCATAAAACGGAAGATACGACAAAAAAGACCTAAGACAGTTGAGCAACTAGAATCCTACATTAGACAAGAATGGGTTAACATTCCTATCCCTAAACTTGAGCAACTTGTCTCCTCAGTCCCCAGACGTTTACAGACTGTTGTAAAGAGAAAAGGGGATGTCTCACAGTGGGAAACATGGCCTTGTCCCAACTTTTTTGAGATGTGTTGTTGTCATGAAATTTAAAATTACCTAATTTTTCTCTTTAAATGATACATTTTCTCAGTTTAAACATTTGATACGTCATCTATGTTCTATTCTGAATAATATGGAATTTTGAAACTTCCACATCATTGCATTCCGTTTTTATTTACACTTTGTACTTTGTCCCAACTTTTTTGGAATCGGGGTTGTAAGCAAACCATATTCTAACAAACCCATTAAACTACATCGAATTAAATTATATTAAATTACTTTTCCAGATGCATATCAGACAATTCTTCTAACAAAGCAGAGACAGGGGCAGGGAAACAGTGACCGATGAGGAGGAGGGTGAGAGAGGCAGTGCCCCAGTAAAGCTTAATTCCTAGTGACGCCCCTGAAATGTAGAAATACAATGTCTCCGTATCACAATCCACTTTCATGGGTACCTGTAATCCTCTGGGATACACATGTACGCACATAATTCTAATAGTTTTGGAAATGTATCCAGACATACCGTATAAAGTGGTTGTGGTTGCAGATTTGTACATCAGAAAAGAGTCCTTGGCAGTCTGTACTCTCTGAGTGATCTAGTCTGTATACGCTAATTAATTCTGATATTAAAAACAGTCAGTGGATTTATGAACGAGTAGCACATGCTGTAGTTACACCATTGATGAGTGCTGTGTCAGCATGAAGCGCATTAGGTTAAGATTACTTCAATCAAAATGAAAACTTATTTCCAGCACATTTTTTTTTTTAAGTGTCAGGTTTACTTTCGGGGCGGCACGGTGGTGTAGTGGTTAGTGCTGTCACCTCACGGCAAGAAGGTCCAGGTTCGAGCCCCGTGGCCGGCGAGGGCCTTTCTGTGCGGAGTTTGCATGTTCTCCCCGTGTCCGCGTGGGTTTCCTCCGGGTGCTCCGGTTTCCCCCACAGTCCAAAGACATGCAGGTTAGGTTAACTGGTGACTCTAAATTGAGCGTAGGTGTGAATGTGAGTGTGAATGGTTGTCTGTGTCTATGTGTCAGCCCTGTGATGACCTGGCGACTTGTCCAGGGTGTACCCCGCCTTTCGCCCGTAGTCAGCTGGGATAGGCTCCAGCTTGCCTGCGACCCTGTAGAACAGGATAAAGCGGCTACAGATAATGAGATGAGATGAATGAGAACCCAGCTGTCTGTTGGGCAACTATGGATTTAAAAAAAAAAATAGCCTGAAGATGAAATTTGTTTGTCATGCAGCAAAGGCTTTAAGGGCTGTTTCACAATCATGGTTGTCTTTTTGAATAACAACAACTAATTCGTGCAACTCGGTTCAGTATATTTATATATACACACTGGAATTTCTTGTAGTTCATTGTACAGGGACACACTTACAGCCTGACCTACAGCACTAATGTCTCTTATAAGCTCTTATAAATATGTTTAAGAGTCAAATGCAGCTCAGTTTTGACCTTGTGGTCATTTCATTTAATTCTACTTTAATTATTACACTTAGATTTTACTGGTTAAATTTGGAATTACTTTTTTTTTTTTAGCACAAACTGCATTTTACTTTGGGCATATCAGGGCACTTGCTGTGATCAGCAAACATCGTTTATTTTTTGGTTTTATTTGGCTTTCAGGAACCAATTTACCTCGCTCATTTGCACTATTCCGCATTACCTCATCTTAACAGCTGCTAGTTTGTTTATACTGCTTATTTCATGTTTACCTGCTAGACCTCAAGTGCCCTTGACTGTTTGGTGATTTGAACCAATTTATGTGTGTGTGTGTGTGTCTGTGTGTGTGTGTGTGTGTGTGTGTGCGCGCGTGTGTGTGTGTATATATATATATATGTGTGTGTGTGTGTGTGTTTGGTCTACGTCTAGTTCATATCTAGAGTGTTTATACTGTTTATATTGTCTGAGTGTTTAGTCTGTGTGTAGTTCTTATCTAGTGTTTACACTGTTTATATTGTCTGAGTGTTTAGATAAGAACAAGACATAGACTAAACACTCAAACAGACAATATAAACAGTATAAACACTCTAGATATGAACTAGACATAGACTAAACACTCAAACAATATAAACAGTATAAATAAACAGTATAAACACTAGATAAGAACAAGACAGACTAGTGTTTATACTGTTTATTTATACTGTTTATATCGTCTGAGTGTTTAGTCTGTGTGTAGTTCTTATCTAGTGTTTACACTGTTTATATTGTCTGAGTGTTTAGTCTATGTCTAGTTCTTATCTAGTGTTTACACTGTTTATATTGTCTGAGTGTTTAGTCTATGTCTAGTTCTTATCTAGTGTTTACACTGTTTATATTGTCTGAGTGTTTAGTCTATGTCTAGTTCTTATCTAGTGTTTACACTGTTTATATTGTCTGAGTGTTTAGTCTATGTCTAGTTCTTATCTAGTGTTTATATTGTCTGTTTGAGTGTTTAGTCTGTCTTGTTCTTATTTAGTGTTTATACTGTTTATTTATACTGTTTATTTGTTTGAGTGTTTAGTCTATGTCTAGTTCTTATCTAGTGTTTATACTGTTTATTTATACTGTTTATATTGTTTGAGTGTTTCGTCTATGTGTAGTTCTTATCTAGTGTTTACACTGTCTATATTGTCTGAGTGTTTGTCTAGTTCTTATCTAGTGTTTATACTGTATTTATACTGTTTACATTGTTTGAATGTTTAGTCTATGTCTAGTTCTTATCTAGTGTTTATATTGTCTGAGTGTTTAGTCTGTCTTGCTCTTATCTAGTGTTTATACTGTTTATTTATACTGTATTTGTTTGAGTGTTTAGTCTATGTCTTGTTCTTATCTAGTGTTTATACTGTTTGTTTATAGTGTTTATATTGTCTGAGTGTTTAGTCTGTCTTGTTCTTATCTAGTGTTTATACTGTTTGTTTATAGTGTTTATATTGTCTGTTTGAGTGTTTAGTCTGTCTTGTTCTTATCTAGTGCTTATACTGTTTATTTATACTGTATTTGTTTGAGTGTTTAGTCTATGTCTAATTCTTATCTAGTGTTTATACTGTTTATTTATACTGTTTATATTGTCTGTCTGAGTGTTTAGTCTGTGTGTAGTTCTTATCTAGTGTTTACACTGTTTATATTGTCTGAGTGTTTAGTCTATGTCTAGTTCTTATCTAGTGTTTATATTGTCTGTTTGAGTGTTTAGTCTGTCTTGTTCTTATCTAGTGTTTATACTGTTTATTTATACTGTTTATTTGTTTGAGTGTTTAGTCTATGTCTAGTTCTTATCTAGTGTTTATACTGTTTATTTATACTGTTTATATTGTTTGAGTGTTTAGTCTATGTGTAGTTCTTATCTAGTGTTTACACTGTCTATATTGTCTGAGTGTTCGTCTAGTTCTTATCTAGTGTTTATACTGTTTATTTATACTGTTTATATTGTTTGAGTGTTTAGTCTATGTGTAGTTCTTATCTAGTGTTTACACTGTCTATATTGTCTGAGTGTTCGTCTAGTTCTTATCTAGTGTTTATACTGTTTATTTATACTGTTTACATTGTTTGAATGTTTAGTCTATGTCTTGTTCTTATCTAGTGTTTATACTGTTTATTTATACTGTTTACATTGTTTGAATGTTTACTCTATGTCTAGTTCTTATCTAGTGCTTATACTGTTTATTTATACTGTTTATATTGTTTGTCTGAGTGTTTAGTCTATGTCTAGTTCTTATCTAGAGTGTTTATACTGTTTATATTGTTTGTTTTTTTCAATTATTCGATTTTTATTTATTGCATTGCCTGTTTGCATTGTGGGTCAGAGAGGACTGAAATTTCATCTGTGCTGTATGTCGAGCATGTATAGCATATTTGACAATAAAGTTGACATTTACGCCCTTATAAGCCCATTGCTTTAACATTAACTTATGATGTGGTAAGTGCTAGGACACCTTCATTAAACACGACCCAGCTTTTTTCAGTAGTACGAGCACGCAAAGTTTCATTGATGTAGCTTACGTAGTTTCTGAGAAAACTTGTCCAGATTGAGTCCACTTGTACAAAGTCCAATAACGAAAATCAAGGGCCATAACTCTGAAAATAATAATTTCTCATGAATAATTTTCAAACTCACCTTCGATCACGAATAGTAATATGAGCACGCAAAGTTTCACTGATGTACAGTGGTGCTTGAAAGTTTGTGAACCCTTTAGAATTTCCTATATTTCTGCATAAATATGACCTAAAGCATCATCAGATTTTCACACAAGTCCTAAAAGTAGATAAACAGAACCCAGTTAAACAAATGAGACAAAAATATTATACTCGGTCATTTATTTATTGAGGAAAATGATCCAATATTACAAATCTGTGAGTGGCAAAAGTATGTGACCCTCTAGGATTAGCAGTTAATTTGAAGGTGAAATTAGAGTCAGGTGTTTTCAACTAATGGGATGACAATCAGGTGTGAGTGGGCACCCTGTTTTATTTAAATTCAACACCATTGTTCCCATCCCCAGGAGTGGTCGACCAACAAAGATCACTTTGCAAGGAGAAAGCCATTGCCCTCCAAAAAGAGCATTGCTGCTCGTCTGCAGTTTGCTAAAGATCATATGGACAAGCCAGAAGGCTATTGGAAAAATGTTTTGTGGACGGATGAGACCAAAAAACTTTCTGGTTTAAATGAAAAGTGTTATGTTTGGAGAAAGGAAAACACTGCATTCCAACATAAGAACCTTATCCCATCTGTGAAACATGGTGGTGGTAGTATCATGGTTTGGGCCTATTTTACTGTATCTGGGCCAGGACGGCTTGCCATTGTTGATGGAACAATTAATTCTGAATTATACCAGTGAATTCTAAAGGAAAATGTCAGGATGTCTGTCCATGAACTGAATCTTAAGAGAAGTTGGGTCATGCAGCAAGACAACGATCCTAAGCACACAAGTCGTTCTACCAAAGAATGGTTAAAGAAGAATAAAGTTAATGTTTTAGAATGGCCAAGTCAAAGTCCTGACCTTAATCCAATGGAAATGTTGTGGAAGGACCTGAAGCGAGCAGTTCATGTGAGGAAACCCACCAACATCCCAGAGTTGAAGCTGTTCTGTACGGAGGAACGGGCTAAAATTCCTCCAAGCCGGTGTGTAGGACTGATCAACAGTTACCGCAAACGTTTAGTTGCAGTTATTGCTGCACAAGAGGATCACACCAGATACCGAAAGCAAAGGTTCACATACTTTTGCCCCTCACAGGTACGTAATATTGGATCATTTTCCTCAATAAATAAATGACCAAGTATAATATTTTTGTCTCATTTGTTTAACTGGGTTCTCTTTATCTACTTTTAGGACTTGTGTGAAAATCTGATGATGTTTTAGGTCATATTTATGCAGAAATATAGAAAATTCTAAAGGGTTCACAAACTTTCAAGCACCACTGTAGCTTATGTTGTTTCTGAGAAAACTTGTCCAGACTGAAGCGGACAGACGGAAGGACAGACTCCATTCCTATATCCCCCTGCGAACTTCATGGTGGGGGATTAAAAAAATATATATATATTCCTTCAAAAAAATTGAAGGGTTCTTAGCTTTTTTAAAGGGTTCCACTTTTTAGTGAACCCTTTTAAGGAACAAAATCTGAAGTCCCTCAAGTTAAATCTAAACTTTTTTTTTTCCTAATACCGTATTTCTGGTCATTTACACTCTTCCTTCAAGGGTGCTAGATTGGTGTTCTTAGCCTCCAAGCCCTCCTATTATCTTCAAAAATCAGTTACATCATTCATATTTTTAGGTCAATTTTGACCCTGTTTGGCTAAATCACCTCAAAACAATACATTTCACAGCATGCTGTATGGGTTACAGGTATTGGTGGGACATGGCGATTCATTTCCGCCAGTTCGTTCATGTCGGTCAGTTCAGCAAAGAAATTCGTTCGTTCAGTTCGTTCACTCGTTCATTTTGATGACGTCACACCAAAGCGGCACAACAATGGCTGTCGTCCGAAGTTTAGTTCATCTTGAGTGAACGAGAGGCGGCAGAGGTGCCATCCACAATAGATTTTCATACATTACAATGTGCTTGAGAAAAAGATGGAAGAAAAACATTATCCTAGCATTATCTGAAAAAGACTACATAAACAAAGCTCTGAAAGTTAATTAAATGTAGATGAGAATAAAGCTGTTTTTATATTTATTATATTTATTTTAGTAGAGCCATGGTCTGCCGGCTATGCAGTTGTTCTCTCAAACCCATTAAGCAAAAAAAAAAAAAAAAATTGCTTATTTAACAGCAACACTCATTTCAGAGAATAAATAACTTTACAAGTCATCGTATTCAGCGAACAGTAGCCTGCGATGTCTCTCTGCTGCATTCATGATCATTCATTGTTTGGCCTGGTCATGGACATGGAAACGGTTGTTATGCACGAACATTCGATTGACGTCATGTCTAGCGAGACCTTTTCCAGCTGTTCGAGCAAGAGACCTCCTTTAAACCCATTAAGTAACACCCATTTTGCTCATATTCAACAGCAACGCTCATTACAAAGAACAAACCACTTTATTACAAATTGCATTAACATTAAAAAAACAAACACAGTATGCCGCGATCTCCAGAGCCACGTTCTTCATTGTTTATCACAGTCATGGAAACCGTTGCTATGCGCCCAGCCCAGTATGGCAGCAGGCAGGCTGGCTGCTGGCTGTTCGTTCGTTCGCAAACTGCTGAGCTCGTTCGCTGTGAACTGAAATGTATTGCTGAGTGAGACCTCTAAATTGTAAACTAAAGACCTGGCATGTGTCAACGCTCTGATAATAGGGCTCAGATAGCCCTTAAAGAAGTAAAGTGGCGCTGCTCTGCACAGATCAAAATGCAAGTTGGACGCCCTTCTGCTACTGAACAGATCCTGCTGATTCGCCAACGACCGAGATTCAGCGACCGCCCTGCTGCCAGCGAGCAGAGACTGCTGATTCGCGAACGACCGAGAACGAGAGGCAGCGCGAACTAGTTCTAGTCGTTCACTTCGAAGACTCGTTCAAAAAGAACGGTTCATTCGTGAATGACACACCACTAGTTACAGGTGCTATTACGGACGTAGGAGTGACACATTTGATTGGATTTTCTCCTTCTAGCATGTGTGTACTTTAGATATTTTATTTGTGTTCATGACTTCGCAGATGAATAAATTCACAACTTATGTTGCAGGTTAAAATCAGGGCTTTGAACCGGTTCAAGGAACGAAAACGAAAACCGGGAACTTTTTCTATTTCACATGGAACAGAAACGAAACCAGAAACTTTATTATTTTTTATGTTCCGGAACAGAAACGCTTATTAAAAATAATGGTAACCGGTTAATACCGGTTTTTATTTCGTTCCTCAAAGTTTCCGTAGCCTGCGCAAGTTTCTATGACCCGCTGGGGTTCACTTCCTGTGTGACGTTCGCTGACTGAATGGAGAGAGCGGGAGGGTGGACTACTATCACGTCTCCACATCTTAAATAAAAGGTAAATATTGCAGTCTATCGTTATTCAAAAACGTCAATTTCAAACACTATATCAATATATTTGTCCACGTGAATGAGAGGCTTGCGAACATTAAATGACGTTAACCTCTGTTAGCCTATCAATGCATAGGGCCTGACTAGCCTTTGGTAACACACTAAACGAATTCTCTTTCATTTTTGGCACTTTTTCTGTTTGTGTAGATGGGAAGACATACTGAGAATCCAAATCGCCAACATTTGAAATAATAATTGTTTTGAATTATTTCTTGTCTTATTTAATGAAGGTTGTAATAGAATTAGCCTACATTTGGCTTAAGCTGGATGAGACAGAGACATAATTTTATAGCCATTTGTTAAACAGCTGACAGGGAACGTAATTAACCGTTCCGGGAACAAAATTTTTTTGTTCTAACCGGTTCGGGAACGTCTATTTAATGGTGGAACCCAAAACTGGAAACGTTAAAATTCCGTTTCTGTTCGGAACGAACCAATAGGAAAAAAATTCTGGTTCAAAGCCCTGCTTAAAATTGACTAATACGCACTGTCTTTCCAAAAGAGGCTTGTTCATTACACTCATTGTTGCATTCAGCTACAGGAGCATTAGTCAGATCAGGTCCTGATGCCATGTGAGGAGGTGGGGTTGAGTTCAGTCAGGGCTCTGTGCAGGACGCTCGAGTTCTTCCACTCCAAACTTATTACACCTTCTTACTTTCATTCACAATAGAAAGATATTTAAGTGGAAGTTACACTTTTTTGTAAACTCAATGCCTCTCACAGGATCCTTAATCCGTCAAAAATGTCCTCTCTGGAAATCACTCACCATATGATGAGGTTGTAAATGATTTCTTAAGAAAACATTTGTCTCTTCTGAAGCAGAATGCATGCTCTGTTGTTGCACAGTTTAAAAAAAAAAACACAAGAGTGCTCTGAGAGCATGATATCCCCTGCTGGCAACTATGCCATAATAAAATGTGACTGAACTGACCGAAATTGCAATCTGCGTATTACCGACATATAACAAAGAATCCTGTCAAGTTTTGTGAAATTCCTCCAAAAATTGTGAGAGGAGTTGATTTCAGAAGGTGACGGACGGACATCACGACATAATCCCCCTTCGGGCCTTTCGGCCAGCGGGAGATAAAAATTGTAAGGGAAAATTGTAAGGGAAGTTGATTTCAGAAAGCAAGCACACCTTGATGAAATTGCCAAAGTACAAGTTTAAGAGTCAATGGCGTAACTCTGGGAAAATTTGCCCAAATTAAACGAAATTTCAATCTGCGTATAACTGTCATATAACAAAGCCTTTTGCCAAGTTTGTTGAAATTCCTCCACAAATTGTGAGCGGAGTTGATTTCAGAAGAATGTACAGTACACCCTCATGAAATTGTCAAAGTACAAGTTATTTAATCAAGGGTCAAAACTCTGGGAAAATGTTCACAAATGAAATTAAATCACAATCTGCGTATTACCGTCATATAACAAGGCCTTTTACCAAACTTCAAGAAATTCCTCCAAAAATTGTGAGAGGAGTTGATGATGTCAGAAGGAAAACACACCTTCATGAAATTGTCAAAGTATAATTTTGTTAATGAAGCGCTGTAACTCTGGTAAAATGTGACCGAATTGAACAAAATTACAATATGCGTATTACTGACATATAACAAAGTCTTTTGCCAAGTTTGGTGAAATTCCTCCAAAAATTGTGAGAGGAGTTGATGTCAGAAGGAAAACACACTCATGAAATTGTCAAAGTATAATTTTGTTAATCAAGGGCTGTAACTCTGGTAAAATGTGACCCAATTTAATGAAATTGCAATATGCGTACTACCGACATATAACAAAGAATCCTGCCAAGTTTTGTGAAATTCTTCCAAAAATTGTGAGAGGAGTTGATTTCAGAGGCTGAGTACCCTTCCCGGGACGGACGGACATCGCCACGACATTAATCCTCCTTCAGGCCTTTCAGCCAGCGGGGGATAAAGAGAAAATAAACAGGACTTGAAACAGATGTGAGACGCTTTTGATTTGCAGCAGAGCAAATGTGATTTGAGTCAAAAAGTGTCCTCTCCGGAAAACCGCAAGGATCGTCCCCACTTCAAAGTGGTCAGTTTTAGAAATACACTATACACTTCTTCTCAGCACAACTAAGTACCTTGCCCAGTATATGACCTATAGACCCTTTTCAGTCACGTGACCTTTGTAAACGCAACCGCCATTTTGGACATGTAGTGGACTTCGGCTCGAATCGGTTTGAATGCGAGGAAGGCGACAAACATAAAAGAAAAAGGAGTGAGATGCAGAAAACTGTATTTACTAGTTTACTGTAATTATGATCTGGCAGCTATTTACACCGGATCCAGTGTAAATAGCTGCCGGAGCCAACGTCCGAGCTTGCCGGAGCGCGCTCCGGCCGGCCGCGAGCTAGCGCGCTCCGGAACCTCGGACGTTGGCTCCGGCAGCTATTTACACTGGATCCGGTGTAAATAGCTGCCAGATCATAATTACACTAAACTAGAATGGAATGTTAACAGCAATGTAATGCCTTTTCTGGCTAATTTTATTCATCTTACCTCCAACAAAGTGGTCACTACACAAGCGTTGGTATGCCGCTATCCATCTTCTCCGTCGGTCAGCATCTACCGGGATCCGATAAAATGATAACCCTTGCCTTGTTTGTTGATGGTTACTACATCCAGGTGCACAACAATATAGTGGCATGATGGAAGTCTTGCTGAAAATAAACACTTTCTTTGCTGCCGTTCCTCAATGTTGGCTGTGGTAAACTACTGGTAGTACATCTCCAAAATGGCGGCCGCGTTTGTCATGACGTCACGTGAAAAGGGTCCATAGCTCTGCCTCATTCATTTCCATCTCAAAAGGTCATTTTGGGCAGCAGAGAAACACAAAAATCTGAGATTGATTTTTTTTTGGACTGTTGTGGACCTGTAAAGTTTCCCCGATTGTCAAACAGCTCTAAAAGCAGTTAACTACACTTGGTAACTAACTTACTCTGGCTCCTACTGGTCCACGCTGACCCTCAGCACCCTGAAATTACAAAACATAGTTTACAATCAACTGAAAAGTTAAATAAAATTTTAAAAAATGTAAAAATAAAGTATGAACGTGTAGAGTGAACTTAGTGCTGTCTTTACCCGTAATCCTGGAGTGCCTGGTATTCCTGGTTGTCCTTGTTGACCTTTACTACCGTGTTCCCCGGGGTCACCGGGTTCTCCCTGTGCCAACAGAGAAACACCAGCTAACAAATCAGCAGTACAGGACTTGGAAATTAATACAATGTGCTGAAGAAAATAGAAATTGCACGCGTGTGTGTAGGGAGGTGTGCATGGAAACATGGAAGCTCTACTGTGCCTTTTCTCCTCTGTCTCCCTTGAGAAGAGCGTGTCCTTCTCCCTGAAATACAAATAAAAGTGCAGCTAAATAAAAGAATAAAACATGAATATCACTAACAGGACAATATAATAAATGTGCAAATGGGTATTTATTACATTAATGGTTACGGAGTCGAGGGGGGGCCTTAAACATATAAACTGAAATGCTAAATTTGAAGAAAATCTAATTACAGTCCTAGGAAAAAGAAAGTACTGTAACTGTTACTAAAGGTGGTTCGACATGTTACTGAATTATGGGGTGTACTTATTTTTCCCCCCACCTGAGTTTCTTAATGTTGGTTTACTTTCTGGGAAAAAAATGACAACATATTGAAATCTATTGAGGTATTTCACCTGACGTCACAGGGTCACGTGACGCCCCGGTGTCCGCCATTTTGGACGGCAAGCTAGCTAATGTCAACAACAGTAGCTGGTATGTTACTGTAGCAATGTTTACGTTCAGTCATTTGGATGACTGTTAAAACCTTTCAGTCTCAAGTTTTTCCTTTACTGGATTTACTAGTTTACTGAGCCAGCCAGCCCCGGAGTGCTAGCTAGCCAGCCAGCCGGCCCCGGAGCGCTAGCCAGCCGGCCCCGGAGCGCTAGCCAGCCAGCCCCGGAGCGCTAGCCAGCCGGCCCCGGAGCGCTAGCTAGCCCCGGAGCGCCAGCCGGCCCCGGAGCGCTAGCCGGCCAGCCGGCCCCGGAGCGCGCTCAGTAAACTAGTAAATACAGTAAAGGAAAAACTTATAATGGGCCATGTCTCAACAGACTAAGAAGTTATTTCAATGACATTTAATAACATTTTGTTTATCCTGAGGACCGAAAGTAAATGAAAATGTGAACACATCTTAGCTGTCAGTGAACAATCCTGGTGGAAGCAGGTAAACGTCGTTCTCTAAGCCTGCTAACCTCAATTTTTGCAAATACCTCTCCCTCTGCTTGCCCTGTAAATGCCCTACGTCGCTGGATAGTGAAGGTGTTTTCTGCATCTCGCTCCTTTTTCTTTTATGTTTTTCGTTTGTCGCCTTCCTCGCATTCAAACTGATTTGAGCCGTGCCGTCCAAAATAGCAGCGTCACATGACTTGGTCACGTGAGTGAAATACCTCAATAGTGGGTTTTTTTTTTATTTGTTTGTTTACAGAAGTTGTTGAGGACCATACGATTAACTAAAAGCACAGAATTGGAGGGTGTACTTTCTTTTTCCCCCTATGAGAACTTCATTAAGCACTGAAGTCATCAAAATGTACATTCTTTGTATTAAAATTATATAATATTAACATAAATATGGGCTTTACCGCATCTCCAGGGGGCCCTGGGGGACCTGGGTTCCCCTAAAATAAACACACATTCATTCAGTCATTTGCTGTGTGTGAGTTTGTGCCACATGTACAGTATGTGTGTACACAGATTAACAAAAAAAAAAAGCGTATGCATGGTTTCCTACCTGATCTCCCTTTTGTCCTCGTGGTCCCACAGGCCCTGGAGAACCCTATATGGCAAACACAAACCAAGAAATACAAAAATTGTACAGGATAATTAACAGTTATTCACGAAATCGAGTCATACATGAGCTGATCGCTGAGTTGTCTATAAGCCATGTACGACGATATTGAATGGAATAATTGTTTTATCCTATCCACATTCACAGGATTTTGAGAAACGGAACATTTTTTTTTTGCAAATTCGATCAATAAAAACTTTATACAAAACATCTGGAAAAATCATTTCCACTTCGCGGACACGTGAAAAATTGCATACGGTACGTGTAGTTAAATATTAGAAAGTGCCGTCTTGCCGAGGTCTAGAATAGCTTTAGACATTTATTTAATTCTTCCTGGAAAATTTCAGTTCTGTAATTTTCAAACTTCTTTGAGCTTTTGAACCAGTCTAAAAAAATTCAACAAATTTTAACGTTTAAAGATGAAGAATGTAAACAAACCATGAAAATGACAGGAGCAACTTGTGAACAAGAGTGCTCTGAGAACGCAATTTCCCCCGCTGGGAACTCGGCCAGAACTCTGATAAAATGCGACTGAATTTAATGAAATTGCAACCTGTGTATTACCGACATATAAGAAAGAATCCTGTCAAGTTTCGTGAAATTCCTCCAAAAATTGTGAGAGGAGTTGATGATGTCAGAAGGAAAACACACTCATGAAATTGTCAAAGTATCATTTTGTTAATCAAGGGCTGTAACTCTGGTAAAATGTGACACAATTTAATGAAATTGCAATATGCGTACTACCGACATATAACAAAGAATCCTGCCAAGTTTTGTGAAATTCCTCCAAAAATTGTGAGAGGAGTTGATTTCAGAAGGTGAGTATCCTTCCCGGGACGGACAGACGGATGAACATCACCACGACATAATCCCTCTTCAGGCCTTTCGGCCAGCGGGGGATAAAAATTGTAAGGGAAGTTGATTTCAGACAGCGACCACACCTTGATGAAATTGCCAAAGTACAAATTTGTTAATAATCGAGGGCGTAACTCTGGGAAAATTTGCCCAAATTAAATGAAATTTCAATTTGAGTATAACTGTCATATAACAAAGCCTTTTGCCAAGTTTGGTGAAATTCCTCCACAAATTGCAAGAGGAGTTGATTTCAGAAGAACTTACACCCTCATGAAATTGTCAAAGTACAAGTTTTTTAATCAAGGGTCAAAACTCTGGGAAAATTTTCACAAGCGAAATTAAATTGCAATCTGCGTATTACCGTCATATAACAAGGCCTTTTACCAAGCTTCGAGAAATTCATCCAAAAATTATGAGAGGAGTTGATGATGTCAGAAGGAAAACACACCTTCATGAAATTGTCAAAGTATAATTTTGTTAATCAAGGGCTGTAACTCTGGTAAAATGTGACCGAATTGAACAAAATTATAATATGCGTATTACCGACATATAACAAAGCCTTTTGCCAAGTCTGGTGAAATTCCTCCAAAAATTGTGAGAGGAGTTGATTTCAGAAGGAAAACACACTCATGAAATTGTCAAAGTATAATTTTGTTAATCAAGGGCTGTAACTCTGGTAAAATGTGACCCAATTTAATGAAATTGCAATATGCGTACTACCGACATATAACAAAGAATCCTGCCAAGTTTGGTGAAATTCTTCCAAAAACTGTGAGCGGAGTTGATTTCAGAAGAATGTACACCCTCATGAAATTGTCAAAGTACGTACAGGTTATTTACTCAAGGGTCAAAACTCTGGGAAAATTTTCACAGATGAAATTAAATCGCAATCTGCGTATTACCATCATATAACAAGGACTTTTACCAAGCTTCGAGAAATTCGTCCAAAAATTGTAAGAGGAGTTGATGTCAGAAGGCGAAAACACCTTCATGAAATTGTCAAAGTATAATTTTGTTAATCAAGGGCTGTAACTCTGGTAAAACACGACCGAATTGAACAAAATGCGTATTACTGACATATAACAAAGCCTTTTACCAAGTTTGGTGAAATTCCTCCAAAAATTGTGAGAGGAGTTGATTTCAGAAGAACGTACACCCTCATGAAATTGTCAAAGTACGTACAGGTTATTTACTCAAGGTTCAAAACTCTGGGAAAATTTTCACAGATGAAATTAAATCGCAATCTGCGTATTACCGTCATATAACAAGGCCTTTTACCAAGCTTCGAGAAATTCGTCCAAAAATTGTGAGAGGAGTTGATGATGTCAGAAGGCGAAAACACCTTCATGAAATTGTCAAAGTATAATTTTGTTAATCAAGCGCTGTAACTCTGGTAAAACACGACCGAATTGAACAAAATTACAATATGCGTATTACTGACATATAACAAAGCCTTTTACCAAGTTTGGTGAAATTCCTCCAAAAATTGTGAGAGGAGTTGATTTCAGAAGGTGAGCGCCCTTCCCGGGACGGACGGGCGGATGGACGGACGGACATCGCCACAACATAATCCCCCTTCGGGCCTTTCGGCCAGCGGGGGATAAAAATGCAATAATCATAATAATTTTTGAAAAAAAAAAGATAAGTTCTTACCGTCAAACACTTTCATTCCATATTTTGTTGCCTTTTTTGTATTTTTGGGGGTTTTGTTTTCGAGTAGAGTTTTTATTTCGTCCTCGGTTGGTTCAGCAACACGCTCCGCCATTTTGTTTTTCTCTACTCACGGTATATGAGCTGATATCTTACTAGTAGTGTAACCAATCAATCAATCAGAGCGTGCGATTGCTCATATCCAGTGAATGAGGATAGAATAATACTGCATATGATAATACTTTGACATTTTCACGAAACCTCAATACATGTACAAAACTAAAGGTTTAAATTGTATGTAAACAGAGATGTGTCTACAGAGAGTCTAATTCACGATGCACATCATGAAGCAGAAGAAGAACAGCCTGCGCGTTCATGCATACTGTATGTGCCTCTTACATTTCGTCCTTGCTCTCCAGGATCACCGAAGTCTCCCTTTTCTCCTGGTTGACCTGTTTGTCCTGGAACACCCTGAAATAAAACATCAAATGCCAGAAGGTTAGAAATGTGCCAGAGAAACTTATCTTCTATAAATGAGGAATGGACTCACCCTCAGTCCCCGTTCTCCTGGTTTACCAGGCAAGCCGGTTTCCCCCTGAGAGCACACGATACAGCAGGAAGCATTTACACACTCATAACCTCACCTCTCTAGACAAATCAGTACTGAGTACAAGTATGAGGCGCATGTCAAGAAATGCTGCAACACACAGACGCCTTCAAAAATTAAACATAGATTTAAAAAAAATCAACAATAAAGAGAATCGGACAGCACGAAAGGAACGAAAGTCAATATTTGGCTTGACAGCACTTCCCTTTTAAAAAATACACCAAATACAGTATTACAGGTACAATTTGTGCATTTTATCAGGAAATTGGCTGATGCTCAGGTTTTCGAAATCATCTTTATGCTTGTGTCACACATTGGCGTTTCAGCCTTGCGTATGTACGGTACGGTGTATCAGGATACGTGGCAGTAAGAAAGGAAAGGCACAGCATCGCCAGCTTACGTAGCTAATACTCTAGGATGTGTAACATGATCTCCTTGTACGCCAGGGTGCGGCGTATTTTTAAGTCCGCACTTTAAAATCTGTAGCACATACCGGTACATAGCAGCTTTGATGTGTCACACATACGCATCATACGTGTACGCTGTAAAAACAAACACTATGCAGCAGGAACGTTGCTTGAACATCTATTACGCTATGCAAACGCTTTAGTTGACACGTGTCTGATGAAGGTGGGTCCGGGACTGGCTGGGTGGATGTAGCTGATATCTTCCCTCTACCCTTGCCCTTCTGGGGTCCTGACTTCTTCACTGGCATGATTTCTTGATATGCCACAGGTACACAGTAGCAACGTTACAGGTAAGAACGAAACACCATGTCCAGCCATGGCAACGCATCATATGCCACACATACGCCTCAGTACCAGTGGCGGCTGGTAGTCTTTCAAACAGGGGAGGCTGGTCAGTTACGATATTTCCAGATTTTAAAAGAAAAAAGAAAAAACACATCAATTTTGCCCATACTCTTGCCTCTGATCTGGCTGATTGTTGGCAGGGTCACAAACTGTGAAATAACAGGTTCTTTTGGCCCATTAGCCTACTGTCCAATATACATGATGGTGGTGTTGGGGGGGGGTATATTTTAACATTTTATATTTTAAAATTGTGCCATGTTGTTTAAAAATTGATCATTATTGAAAGCAGCTCTTTGTCAGGAACCTCAGCAGTAACAGCAGAGTGTTCTGGAATAGGCACAAGCACTGACCTTGGGGAGCCAAACATAGAGCTGGGTGCCACACATTTCATTCAATGACACTTTCCCTATATTTTACTTATTTTGACTGAGAAATGTTTTATTGACAATTTTGATAACCCTTCACTTTTAATCCAGGTCTGTAGTGTGAAATGTTCTCGGCTGTGTTTTTGTTTAAAAATGTTTTCCAAATTGTAGCGGTGTTTAATTCATATCCAGAAAAATATATATTCCAATATAATATACTCAGCATAAACATTTTAAATAGATTCTATATTTTTGGTCCATCCATGACATATTACTAAAGTAGCCTATTTCCTGTTGTTGATGTGGGTCACTTGCTGTTAGCCAATTCACTTTCTCATACCAGGAGAGCTGAAAGGAACGAGTATTATTCCCTACCTTTTTCACCAAGTCAATTTGAGGCGTTGGTCTACCCTGCTCTTTAATTTTAATTTTTTCCTCGAAAGGAAGACTGGCAAATGGCTTCACCAAAATTAAATCAGCAACGCTTGGCATCCGTGTGCAGCTTTCTTGCTAGCTGACTAGCCCCCTCAAGTTCAAGTTCAGTCACTCAAATAAATGAAATTTCTGGAACTAAGATAGCAAACTTGACAACACTATATTTACACTTTATTTACAATGAAAATATATACAAACTAAAAAAGCTGGTAGAAACCGTATGTAATGAATGAAATCGAAATGTAAGCTGATCTCTTACAATACACCACAGCACGTGCGAATCCGCATGGGACTGAACTGAAATTCACTGCTGCCTGTCTATATTTGAAACGAGCTGTCAATCAAAGAAAATATCCAGCCGCTTTCACCAATCACCAGTCTCCTCGTGGAAACTGCCATGTCCCTCCCACTGTGAGGCTGGGAGTCCGTGGGCGGGCGTTTTCGCAGTATTTGTCCAATAACCGTCTTGCATTTTGATATTGAAAAGCGCAGAGCTCCCAAATGCCATTGAAATCCACTGAGGCTGGGAGTCCGTGGGCGGGCATTTTCGCAGTATTTGTCCAATAATCGTCTTGCATTTTGATATTGAAAGCGCATAGCTCCCAAATGCCATTGAAGTCCACTGAGGCTGGGCTGCATCGCACTGTCACGAGGGGGAAAAACTCACGCACACATTAGGCGAACTGGGGAAAGTTATAACGGAATGATTTCACACTGTAGTTGGGTTGAGCACATATATTTCTATGATTCTGGATCTGAAATAGCAATGTTATAAGGTCGGCTATAACATAAGCCTAGCGCAATTCATCCTACACGATGTTCGTCATTTTTAGAGGCTGAGCCTCCCTCGTTGTCTTAGAGCAATCACCCGTGCTCAGTACGCCATAACTTTACGTCCCTTGAACCCCATACAAGCCCCAGATACGCCACACATATGCCGTGTACATCACATGACTTTAATCTTGGACAAAATACACCTCATTTCTTGGCATTTGACCCACACGCTGCTTACGGTACGTGGCAAGATACGAGACAGTGTGACACAAGCATTAAAGGAACAGTCCACCGTACTTCCATAATGAAATATGCTCTTATCTGAATTGAGACGAGCTGCTCCGTACCTCTCCGAGCTTTGCGCGACCTCCCAGTCAGTCAGACGCAGTCAGACGCGCTGTCACTCCTGTTAGCAATGTAGCTAGGCTCAGTATGGCCAATGGTATTTTTTGGGGCTGTAGTTAGATGCGACCAAACTCTTCCGCGTTTTTCCTGTTTACATAGGTTTATATGACCAGTGATATGAAACAAGTTCAGTTACACAAATTGAAACGTAGCGATTTTCTATGCTATGGAAAGTCTGCACTATAATGACAGGCGTACTAACACCTTCTGCACGCTTCGGCAGCGCATTGATATCTGAGCTCCGTATCATATCTTCGTTTTCGTTCCTTGAACCGGTTCAAAGCCCTGCTTTACCGAGCCGTTTACTTTCTGCCTGACTTCCAGTGTTCAGACTGTTATCTACGTTCAGTCCCCAACCTCGCACTAGTGTTTTCTCTGCGTTATCCTGATTGCCGTTCGACCGACCCCTGCCTGTTACTCTGACTATGATTCCTGCTTTTTGTTTTGGCTCAGTCTGCAGTTTGCTTCTCCCTGCTCTCTCCTGCGCCTGAACCCTGACAGAAAGGAATAGTGCTAACAAAGAAAAAAAAAAAAATTAGAGATAGATAGGCAATAAAAATGTACAAATCTCATGAAAAGCAGGGGGGAAAGTATCTGCACAGAATTTTACTATTTTACAGCTTTAATCAAAGCTTCGTTATAAAGCATTAACTAATTGGCTGCAATCGGAGTTTGTAATTATTATAATAATACTGACAATACCCACAATAAAGTCTTAAACACCTTTTTTTTTCATACAAACTTTGTTATAGATTTCTATTTTATGACTTCTACAACCCTGATTCCAAAAAAGTTGGGACAAAGTACAAATTGTAAATAAAAACGGAATGCAATGATGTGGAAGTTTCAAAATTCCATATTTTATTCAGAATAGAACGTAGATGACATATCAAATGTTTAAACTGAGAAAATTAATCATTTAAAGAGAAAAATTAGGTGATTTTAAATTTCATGACAACAACACATCTCAAAAAAGTTGGGACAAGGCCATGTTTCCCACTGTGAGACATCCCCTTTTCTCTTTACAACAGTCTGTAAACGTCTGGGGACTGAGGAGACAAGCTGCTCAAGTTTAGGGATAGGAATGTTAACCCATTCTTGTCTAATGTAGGATTCTAGTTGCTCAACTGTCTTAGGTCTTTTTTGTCGTATCTTCCGTTTTATGAGGCGCCAAATGTTTTCTATGGGTGAAAGATCTGGACTGCAGGCTGGCCAGTTCAGTACCCGGACCCTTCTTCTACGCAGACATGATGCTGTAATTGATGCAGTATGTGGTTTGGCATTGTCATGTTGGAAAATGCAAGGTCTTCCCTGAAAGAGACGTCGTCTGGATGGGAGCATATGTTGCTCTAGAACCTGGATATACCTTTCAGCATTGATGGTGTCTTTCCAGATGTGTAAGCTGCCCATGCCACACGCACTAATGCAACCCCATACCATCAGAGATGCAGGCTTCTGAACTGAGCACCGATAACAAATTGGGCGTCCTTCTCCTCTTTAGTCCGAATGACACGGCGTCCCTGATTTCCATAAAGAACTTCAAATTTTGATTCGTCTGACCACAGAACAGTTTTCCACTTTGCCACAGTCCATTTTAAATGAGCCTTGGCCCAGAGAAGACGTCTGCGCTTCTGGATCGTGTTTAGATACGGCTTCTTCTTTGAACTATAGAGTTTTAGCTGGCAACGGCGGATGGCACGGTGAATTGTGTTCGCAGATGATGTTCTCTGGAAATATTCCTGAGCCCATTTTGTGATTTCCAATACAGAAGCGTGCCTGTATGTGATGCAGTGCCGTCTAAGGGCCCGAAGATCACGGGCACCCAGTATGGTTTTCCGGCCTTGACCCTTACGCACAGAGATTCTTCCAGATTCTCTGAATCTTTTGATGATATTATGCACTGTAGATGATGATATGTTTAAACTCTTTGCAATTTTACACTGTCGAACTCCTTTCTGATATTGCTCCACTATTTGTCGGTGCAGAATTAGGGGGATTGGTGATCCTCTTCCCATCTTTACTTCTGAGAGCCACTGCCACTCCAAGATGCTCTTTTTATACCCAGTCATGTTAATGACCTATTGCCAATTGACCTAATCAGTTGCAATTTGGTCCTCCAGCTGTTCCTTTTTTGTACCTTTAACTTTTCCAGCCTCTTATTGCCCCTGTCCCAACTTTTTTGAGATGTGTTGCTGTCATGAAATTTCAAAATGTCTCTTTCGACATTTGATATGTTGTCTATGTTCTATTGTGAATACAATATCAGTTTTTGAGATTTGCAAATTACTGCATTCCGTTTTTAGTTACAATTTGTACTTTGTCCCAACTTTTTTGGAATCAGGGTTGTACATTATCAAGTCAAAACATTACAAAAACATTTTAGAGTCCAAACGTTCATTTTTTTTTTCTAGCACAAAATTAAATGTTACAGATTAAAAAAAGTTTGTATCTGAGACGTATATTCCATAAGAGAGCACTTTTCAGATTAAAAAAGAAAACATAATGAAGGCTACTGGTGCAAAAGTTTTGGTACAAAATGAAGAAGTGAGTGTGACAGTCAAAGTGTCCAGAAGAACTGTGGCTGGTTCTGTAAGATGCTCAGTAAAACCTACAGCTCATTTCCTTATTAAACTGCACTCGTTGTACTGGAGAGTACTTTTTTTTTTAAGTAAAGGGTTGTCTCACACCAAATATTGACTTTTTTCCCCATTTACTATGGCTTATGGCTCACTGTTTATAGTATTTTTTTTAATGTTGAAACCTTTCATTTCATTATTTTTAAGCCATTTTTGGTCGACAGCATTTCTTTACATGTGCCTAAGACTTCTGGACAATACTTTGTGTGTGTGTGTGTGTGTGTGTGTGTGTGTGTGTGTGTGTGTGTGTGTGTGTGTGTGTGTGTGTGTGTGCAGTGCTTAAAAGTAGAGCTCCCAGTGAGTGTAAAATGTGTTAGTAAATAACCCCATGTTATTTTTTAAAAAGAAAATTAAAAATAATCACGGGATTAAAAACCTATCTATCTTACATAAATAAAGATACAAATGGTGGTCATGAAGTGTTTATGAGATACGTTGCCTTGCACTTACGATCAGGTTCCCTGTGGTGGTACACGTACATCATTTGTATGTCCGGATGTCATACAATCACAAAAGCCATCAAAAATCAGGTCGATGCATTCCCATATTCTCTTAAACATGGAGCTTCGCTTCACACGCAGGGAGCTCCACTATGATATTGGGATTATATTTCCTATCATTCTGTCCACATTCACTGGATATGAGCAATCGCACGCACTGATTGGTTACTCTACTCCCAGGATATCAGCTCCATATACCGTGAGTAGAGAAAAACAAAATGGCGGAGCGTGTTGCTAAACCAACCGAGGATGAAATAAAAACTACTTGAAAACAAAACCCCCAAAAATACAAAAAATAAATAAATAAAATGGAATAAAAGTATTTGATGGTAAGAATTTTGTTTTTTAATTTTTCAAGAATTATCATTATCATCGCATTTTTCACAAATTGCTCCTGTCATTTCACAGGTTTGTTTACATTCTAAGCAGAAATTATTTTGTCGGGCGTTTTATATAAAGTTTTTATTGATCGAATTTGCAAAAAATAAAAATGCTCCGTTTTTCAAAATCCAGTGAATGTGGATCGAATAAAACAGTTATTCCAATCAATCTCGGTGCTACACGCCTTGTCGGCTATCAGCTCATGTACACTACCGTTCAAAAGTTTAGGGTCACCCAGACAATTTTGTGTTTTCCATGAAAAGTCACACTTTTATTTACTATGGAATCAATTTTGTGCCAAAATGTTCATACAATACTTTTGAATTATCAAACAAAAACGACAAATCAAAATACAAAAAAAAGTCAATTTTTTTAGACTGGCAAACAAATTATTCATGTAATCGTGCAAAATATCAGTCTATTACTCTTCAGAAACCTTTTATTTTTGTTCCACGTCTTTCTCAGTTTTGTTTGACGTAATTTATTTTGGTTGCGATTCCAGCTTTCTCGTTTGCGCTCCCTGACTTTTTGCTTGCAGTTTTGGCACAAACTTCACGTGTGGGTGGGCTGTCCAGGAACGCATTCCCATTGGCTAACTTGTGTTTGACTGACAGCTACGCTCAGCGATTCCCCCGGAGGCTGTTGTGGCCATTTCCTACTCGGATTCTGGCGGACTGTTTGACGAGTGACCGATCCACTGACGGTAAACAAGGATGGAGTGGACTTCAGTGGCGACTATGATATTGAATTAATTCAACAAAGTGTAAATTCAATATCATAGTCGCCACTGAAGTCCACTCCATCCTTGTTTACCGTCAATGGATCGGTCACTCGTCAAACAGTCCGCCAGAATCCGAGTAGGGAACGGCTGAGTGTAGCTGTCAGTCAAACACAAGTTAGCCAATGGGAATGCGTTCCTGGACAGCCCGCCCACACGTGAAGTTTGTGCCAAAACTGCAAGCAAAAAGTCAGGGAGCGCAAACGAGAAAGCTGGAATCGCAACCAAAATAAATTACGTCAAGCAAAACTGAGAAAGACGCGGAACAAAAATAAAAGGTTTCTGAAGAGTAATAGACTGATATTTTGCACGATTACACGAATAATTTGTTTGCCAGTCTAAAAAAAATCGACTTTTTTGGGGGGTTTTTTGTATTTTGATTTGTCGTTTTTGTTTGACATTTCAAAAGTATTGTATGAACATTTTGGCACAAAATTGATTCCATAATTTACCACCATAAGTTGTAAAATGAATAGAAAAGATAGTCAAGACATTTTTCTGGCCATTTTGAGCATTTAATCGACCCCACAAATGTGATGCTCCAGAAACTCAATCTGCTCAAAGGAAGGTCAGTTTTATAGCTTCTCTAAAGAGCTAAACTGTTTTCAGCTGTGCTAACATGATTGTACAAGGGTTTTCTAATCATCCATTAGCCTTCTGAGGCAATGAGCAAACACATTGTACCATTAGAACACTGGAGTGAGAGTTGCTGGAAATGGGCCTCTATACACCTATGGAGATATTGCACCAAAAACCAGACGTTTGCAGCTAGAATAGTCATTTAGCACATTAGCAATGTATAGAGTGGATTTCTGATTAGTTTAAAGTGATCTTCAATGAAAAGAACAGTGCTTTTCTTTCAAAAATAAGGACATTTCAAAGTGACCCCAAACTTTTGAACGGTAGTGTACGACTTGATTTCGTAGAATAATTTTTAAATATTTCCCAGCTCTGAGTGGGACTACAGACATTTCCCTGCACCCACAAGAACAGAAAATATGTTTACTTACTTATAATGAAAGTCTAAACTTGTAATGTTGAACTCAATCAATAATTTTTTATGCGAATCTTTTGAAGGATGCTTTAAAAACACTGAGAATTTTGGCCATACAGTACAGTGCTTTGCATAATAATTGTGCAAAAACTATGTAAACTTTTTTCTTCCCATGTTGCTTTCATGACATACGACAAATAAAGCCATTTCCAGGTTGTAACATGACAAAATGCAGAAAAGTTATGCAAGTCACTGTGTGCACACAAATTGCAGTAGAAATAAATCTCACCGGAATCCCATCTTCTCCTTTGTCACCTTTCAGGCCCTAAATTAAACAGAGAGAGAGAAAAAAATACAGAGCACAGAGATAGATAGTATGAAAAACCACAAACTCATCATGAGAAGTTGATCAGTTACTGTGAGATATGAAACTACAGAAAAGCCGACAGTCTCTCACATCTTTCCCTCTGTGTCCGGGTGGACCTGCAGGCCCAGGATTTCCCGCCTCTCCTCTCTCTCCTGGTTCACCCTGGTTTCCCTGCAGCGTCACAGAGCATGGGATCAGTGTATAAAAGTACAGAGGGCTCGGTCAATGACGAACGTTTGCAAGGAGACGGTACAAACCTTTGCGCCAGCTCTTCCAGTAAGTCCAGCAGGACCCTGTTGAAGAAGTGCGAGGACTCTTATGAATCATTTTAAAATGCTGGAAAATATTTCACCCCTCATTTGGTGCTCAGTGAATACTTGCTGAGTCAAGTTTATTTGTATTGCGTTTTTAACAATAAACATTGTCGCAAAGCAGCTTTACAGAATTTGAACGACTTAAAACATGAGCTAATTTTATCCCTAATCTATCCCCAATGAGCAAGCCTGTGGCGACGGTGGCAAGGAAAAACTCCCTCAGACGACATGAGGAAGAAACCTCGAGAGGAACCAGACTCAAAAGGGAACCCATCCTCATTTGGGCAACAACAGACAACATGACTATAACATTAACAGTCCTAACAAAGTCAGCTTCATTGATGCTATAAACCCTCTACTGATGGAAACCCGAGCGCAAAACCATTCACGACAACCGCAGTCCCAAAGTCAGCAAGTCAACTGCAGTCCCCAGCCACAAAAGCACCACTGCAAGAGTCCAGAGCGTCCTCCAGGCGCGACTCCCAACTGTCCACATGGGGCCACCCTCCACAGGAGCTGAGTGCTCCTGTGGTGACCTGTCATGTACTGTCCACCATCCAGAGACACGATTTTCTCAGCCTGCAAGTGATTGCAGAGGCTCCGGTGTTTTCCAGCATGTATTTTCTTGACATAGCGTAAAACCCTACTGCAACTGGTTGCAAGCACAGCAACGAGAAACAGCCAGTGAGGGTCTGAGAGAAAATCAAATTTATACAGATCTCAAAGATCGTGGAAAATGTAGCAGCTGTGCAGTTGACTGGGTTTGTCCAGAAAAATAACCTGAGCAGGGACTTTCAATCTGCCTATAAAAAGAACCATAGCACAGAAACCACTCTTGTTCAAGCGTATAATGATATTGTAATAGCCATTGATTCTCAGATGAGTGTTATTCTTCTTTTACTGGACTTGTCGGCGACTTTCGATACTGTTAACCACGCCTTCCTAATCCATCGTCTCTGTAAGCGGTATGGCATTGTTAGTTCAGCTCTTAAGTGGTTTTGCTCGTATCTTTCAGACCGGACACAGTTTGTTAGTATCGAAGGATCATCATCATCTCACAGCAAACTGGAATGTGGCATTCCACAAGGATCCATGTTGGGACCTATGCTTTATTCTTTGTATACCTCTCCTCTCTGAGACACTGCATGTGACCACCAGATGAACTATCGCATGTATGCTGATGAGACACAGCTATACGCCACCTTTAGAACATTATCTGTTCATGGCATGGAATCTTCTGAACAATGAATTGAAAGCTGTGTGCGTGATATTGATCACTGGATGTCCTATAACAAGCTTAAGTTGAACAGAGACAAAATGGAGGTGCTTGTAAGATCATTTTCACACCAGGGGTGCAAGGCCACCTCTGCAATCTATATCTGTTTGCGATGAAACAGTATTCTCCTCTGAGCAGGGATGTAACATTGGTGTTACATTTGATAACTGCCTTTCCATGAAGTTCCACGTAACAGCTACTTGTAAAGTTGCATTTTATCATCTTTGAAACATTGCAAAGATTCAGAATGCATCTTACACCTGATGCTACCAAGATCATCATCCATGCATTAGTTACCTCAAAGCCTGATTACTGTAATGCTCTTTTCAACCCAGACAAGACAAAACTCATGTTCTTTGGAGTTAAACGGATATTAAATACTGTTTCTAATGTTACTGTCCCCTTCCTGGGTCAAGACCTGGTTCTTGTCACGTCATGCAAGGACTTGGGCATCACCTTGGACCCTAGGCTGTTATTCAATGATCACATTGTCTCTCTGACATCATCGCTACTGGATGGATTATGCCAAATTAACAGATTTAGACACTTATTCTCAAGGGATGTTCTCCAAGTCATTGTAAATGCCCTGATTTTTAGCAAGTTATTTTACTGTTCCACTGGCTGGTCCGGTACTACTAAAGGAAACATTAGTCTTGGGTATGAATTTTAAACTGCAACCAGTGGTGAGTCTCAGATCTGGGAGGACTTGAGTATTGGGGAAAGTAGAGTTACCCCTTAATCACCATTGCTCCCAGGTCTGATCTGACCCGGAGTGGTAGCACCTGCCTGGGTTCCAGCTATGGGTTAAATAGTACATCACCAATAAGGCGCTGGCAGCAGGGCGCTTTTCAGTGCAATGTGGCAGATGAACCCAACAGGGTCAATGGCATACCACCAGATGGCACATGGAAGAGCCACTCAAATGGCCAACAGATGGCATTATTTAGCAAGTCAGTGGTCACTGCGGGGCAACTTCCATACCCGTCAGGTCTGTGGCACTTTTGTACACCACTTGGCATCAGGTCTGGGGTTCCAGAGAGACAACACGATGGGGGCACGACATCATTTGTCTTGCCTAACTGTGCAAGGCACTTCATTAGGAAAGGAGAATAAGTCTGGCACACTCTGGTGCAGGCCTCACGGACCATCTGTGTTTCTGTGCATCCTAATGAAGCAGTCATCATCGCTAACAATGGACAGCCGACAATGACAACCAAAGGAAACATACAAAAGCTACAACTCATGCAAAACTTCGCAGCATGAGTTATAACGGGGTAAGAAAGTTTGATCACATTTCAGCCACATTAAAGGAACTAAAGTGGCTCTCAGTTGAGCAACTTGTATGACTTTGTGATGTTACCATGATGTACAAATGCTTCAATCAAATGGCGCCTGATTACCTTTGCCAGAAATTAGCCATGAGATCTGATACACACATTGACAACACAAGAGGAAAAGACATCAACAACACACCATGGTGTCACACACAGACAGCCCAACGCTCCTTCTTCCATGGACCCAAATCATGGAACTCTTTAACTAACACAGTTTGAGACTCCAATACCATCTGCGCTTTCAAGAAGAGTGTTAAAGAATTTTTAAGGAACAATGACATTTAATAATTATATTTAATATCCCTATATTTGTATTCATAGGCTTTTAAAATTATTATATATTGTTTAACTTATTTTGTAAATTAAGCTCTGAAAATCCCTTGGGGGAGGAAGTTAAATGGTAAAATTGTATTGTATTGTATGACATGGCTCCTGACTACTTCAAGAATCTAATTACTCCTTGGGCGGCACGGTGGTGCAGTGGTTAGCACTGTCACCTCATAGCAAGAAGGTTCTGGGTTCGAGCCCAGCGGCTGACGGGGGCCATTCTGTGTAGAGTTGGCATGTTCTGCCCGTGTCTGTGTGGGTTTCCTCCGGGTGCTCCGGTTTCCCCCACAGTCCAAAGACATGCGGTTAGGTTAACATGGGGCAGTCTTGGGCTGAAGTGCCCTTGAGTGAGACACCTAACCCCCAACTGCTCCCTGGGTGCTGTAGCATAGCTGCCCACTGCTCTGGGTATGTGTGTGTGCTCATTGCTCACGTGTGTGTTCACTGCTTCAGGTGGGTTAAATACAGAGAGGAATTTCACAAGTGTATGTGTGATGAATAAAGTTGTTGTTCTTCTACAAGCCATCACATTCCCTCTGTTCCTCCAGTAGGAATCTCTTAAAGAAACCTTCCTTCAATCTCAAGACCTTTGGAAGTCGTGCTTTTTGTATTGCTGCTCCTGAACTGTGGGACAACTTACCAGAAAACATCAAGGACTGTACCAACATCGACTGCTTTAAATGAAAACTCAAGACACGTTTGTTTAAATCAGGCCTTTGAATTGTAATGGTCACCAGCACTATTGAACTCGCTGAAATGGCGCTTATAAGTCCATCATCATCACAGCAGAGTCCCAGAATCCAGTTTATCATCTGTTTATTTCTGTGCGATAATGATGATAATAATGCTTCTATAATAAATTACTTGGCATGTTGAAGAAGAAGAAGAAACCTTTATTTGTCACATGCACACTTCAAGCACAGTGAAATTCATCCTTTGCATTTAACCCATCTGAAGCAGTGAACACATACACACCCAGAGCAGTAGGCAGCCACACTACAGCGCCCGGGGAGCAGTCAGGGGTTCGGTACCTTGCTCAAGGGCACTTCAGCCCAAGGCCGCCCCACATTAACCTAACTGCACATCTTTGGACTGTGGGGGAAACCGGAGCACCCAGAGGAAACCCACGCAGACATGGGGAGAACACGCAAACTCCACACAGAAAGGCCCTCGTCAGCCGCTGGGTTCAAACCCAGAACCTTCTTGCTGTGAGGCAACAGTGCTAACCACTACACCGCCATGCCGCACAAAATATGTTATATGCAAACGATTGTTAGGAAAAGCAAAAAGATACACAAACAAGGTGTGAAAGGTCTGGGTTCAGCCTCGCAGCCAACTGGAGGCTTTCTGCCCGACATGATTGAAGTGGTGGGCAGAGCTGTCGGCACTTAGACTGTGGATATTCAGAACTTGAGCCGCTCTGTGGATTCCATCGAGGAGAAGTTGATGGCTTTGCAGAGAGAAATGGTTTTTAGGGACCAGAATGGACGAACGGGGTAGTCTGCCATGTCTACCCGTTTCAAGCCTAAACAAATTCTAATCTTATCTTTGGCTCTCTCAGCCAGCACTGCCTTGGTCAAGGTTGTTGCTGGAGCAACAATCTTCCCCTGAAGATCACTGCAGTTAGACTCTCTCTCTGTATTCCCTATTATTCCCGACTATTACCATTCCTTTGTTTTGTTTGCTTTGTGTATACGCTTTATCTGTGTTGTATTATGAAAGCTACGGTAAGTGGTACTGGAGTCAAATTCCTCACGTGTTCACATACTTGGCAATAAAAGTGTTTCTGATTCTGAATGGAATAATGTTCTCCTTGTGCCTATCTGGGTTTCCTCAGTGTTCTCCAGTTTCCTCCAACAGTCCAAAGACATGCAGATTAGGTCAACTGGCTACTCGAAATCCCCCATAGGTGTGAATGTGAGTGTGAACATGATGGTTCTTCATCTCTGTGTAGCTCTGTGATAAACTGGCAACCTACCCAGGATGAACCCCGCCTCTCACCTGGGATTGGCTCCAGCTTCCTGATGGATAAGCGGCATAGATAACAGATGGATGTAGTTTGCACTTGGCATCAGAGAACACTTTCTGTGAGACTAATCACCATGAATCGAGCAATTTGCTAAATTTATTATGAATGCCAATGCAATTGCTTCCATTTGTTCTATTTTTTCTATTTAATTTGGTCAGTCTGCTGTACAGCCACTAAGGTCTGAATAATTTATTCAGGAAATAAATCAGGTGTGTGTGTGTGTGTGTGTGTGTGTGTGTGTGTGTGTGTGTGTGTGTGTGTGTGTGAGATTAAAGCAGGTCAAAATGATTAGCTTTAATAATTTAGCTTTCAGTGTCATTTATCGATACAGGATCTATACAGTTACTGGGGAGACGTGAGAATAGTGAAAGCACACCGTTTCCCTGCTCAGATCTTTCATCATTCTAGCAGTACAGTACAGATTTCTGTTGCTGTTGTGTTCAACAGACAAGTTGAGGGGGTCCTTTGTCCCCAGGGCCATCCAGCTGTTCAACTCAGCACAGAAGGGGAGGGGTGGAATGGGCTTTTTGAGCATGAGTCTGCCTCATTCTGTCCCCACCACATCATACCAGCCTACACCCAAACTGTCTCTTTTCTTTTACTGGCTATATTAGCCCCTATACACAACTTTTTTTTTTTTTTTTTTGCATTTGTGTGTGCTTCATATAAGCTACTGGATTCCTTGATTTCCTTTAGGATGAATAAAGTATCTATCCATCCAATTTCTATTTCTGTTTCCAGGCGAGAGTATGCTGTGCACTGTGTTTTGGCTGCAGCTTCTCACCAGAGTCTTGTCTTTTCTTTCTTTTTCTGCGTTTGTATGTTTGATGTTTGTTTTCTGTTAATGTTTTACTGATTTTGTCCCTTGGTCCTCTGGTTGCCGTTGTGGTGTAGCTCCAGACCCAGTCTTGAGTGTCGAGTTCCCCAGGTGTTGCTCCACCATGAGTGATGGCTTTGTGAATCCATGGTGTGGCATTGCCTGGTGCCATTGCAGCTGTGAAGGATGCATGGGACATACCTTTTGGTCTAGATTAGATTAGATAAAACTTTATTGATCCCTTTGGGAGGGTTCCCTCAGGGAAATTAAGATTCCAGCAGCATCATTACAGATAAACAGAAAAGAAATAGAGAAAATGTCTAGATAAATTAAAATAAATTAAGTATTTACATATACAAATATAAAAAGAATAAGATATGGGGAAGAGGGGGAGGGGGAAAGGGGGGAGAAGTGGGGTTAGGGTGTGTGTGTGTGGGGGGGGGGGGGGAGAGCAGGAAAGATATTGCACTTTATATTGCACATTGTCCAGTATTGCTTATTGTTAGGCTAGGCTACTGCTCCTTCCCATCCTCTGTCCTCCTGTTACCCCTCCTCCCCCCCAGAGAGGAGTTGTACAGTCTGATGGCATGAGGGACAAAGGAGTTTTTGAGTCTGTTTGTCCTGCATTTGGGAAGGAGCATTCTGTCACTGAACAGGCTCGTCTGGTTGCTGATGATGGTGTGCAGAGGGTGACTGGCATTGTCCATGATGTTCAGTAGTTTGTCCATAGACCTCTTCTCTGCCACCCTCACCAGAGAGTCCAGCTTCATGCCGACCACAGAGCCGGCCCGCCTGATCAGTTTGTCCAGCCTGGATGTGTCCTTCTTGGATGTGCTGCCCCCCCCAGCACACCACGGTGTAAAACAGGACACTGGCGACCACAGACTGATAGAACATCCACAGAAGTTTCCTGCAGATGTTAAAGGACCACAGCCTCCTAAGGGAGTATAGCCTGCTCTGTCCCTTCCTGTATAAGTGATTGGTGTTGCAAGTCCAGTCCAGCTTGCTGTCCAGCCACAGCCCGAGGTACTTGTAGGAATCCACAGCCTCCACCTCGACTCCCTCAATCAGAACTGGTCATGACCTTGGTCTGGACCTCCCAAAATCAATGACCAGCTCCTTGGTCTTCAAGGTGTTGAGCTACAGATGGTTCCTGTTGCACCACACAGCAAAGTCCCTCACCAGGCTCCTATACTCCTCCTCTCTGTCGTCACTGATACACCCAACGATGGCTGTGTCATCGGCAAACTTCTGAATGTGACACAGCTCCGAGTTGTAGCAGAAGTCAGCGGTGTACAGGGTGAAGAGAAGAGGGGCCAGCACTGTGCCCTGGGGTGCACTGGTGCTGCTAATTACAGTGTCAGACATGATGTCCTTCAGCCTGACATACTGCGGCCTGTCAGTGAGGTAGCTGGAGATCCAGGTGACCAGGCAGGGGTTCACTCGCATCCTGTTCAGTTTGTCCTGACGCAGTAGGGGCTGGATGGTGTTGAAGGCACTCAAGAAGTCCAAGAAGAGGATCCTCACTGTGCCATTTCCCTTATCCAAATGCAAGTGGGCTAAGTGTAGCAGGTAGAGGATGGCGTCTTGCACACCAACACCTGCCCGGTACGCAAACTGCAGACAGTCCTGGGCATGTTGTACCTGGGGTCTGAGGAGGCTGAGGAAGAGCCGCTCCAACGTCTTCATCAGATGTGAAGTGAGCGCCACCAGTCGGAAGTCATTCAGCTCACTGGGCCGATTCTTTTTGGGAACTGGAACAATACATGATGTCTTCCAGAGGGTTGGCACTCTCCCCAGCTGCAGGCTGAGGTTGAAGATGCATTGGAGTGGTTCACCCAGTTCAGCAGCATGGGTCTTCAGTAGTCATGGACACACCTTGTCCGGGCCTGCTGCTTTCCTGGGGTGAAGCTTCCTCAGTTGACCTCTGACCTGGTCTGCAGTAATGCATAGAGGAGTCTGTGTTGAGGTGGGGGAGGAGGGGGCTGCTGTGATGACTGGGGGGAGGTGTGTTGAGGGAAGAAGGAGAGATGGCTGCAGTGAGGGAGAGGTTGGGGGGGACATGGGCTGGTTGAACCAATTGAAGAAGTCATTCAACTCGTTCGCCCTCTCCACTGTCCCCTCAACAACTCTGGTCTTTGTATTGTGGCCTGTGATGGTTTTCACACCTTCCCAGACCTCCCTCATGCTGTTCTCCTTCAGCTTCTGCTCCACCTTTCTCCTGTAGCTGTCCTTGGCTTCCCTCATGCAGCGTTTCACCTCCTGCTGTGCTGCTTTCATCGCCTCCTTATTCCTGCTCCTGAAGGCGGCCTTCTTCCTGTTAAGGACAGCTTTGACTTCCTGTGTTACCCATGGCTTGTTATTAGGGCAACACCGTACAGTCTTAGCGGGGGAGACCACATCTGCACAGAAGTTAAGGTAATCTGTCAGACAGTGTGTCAGCCCCTCTATGTCCTCACAGTGTGGGCTAAGCAGCACATCCCAGTCCATGATGTCATAGCAGTCTCTGAGGGCATCTTCCATTTCAGGGGACCACCTCCTGATGGAGCTAGTTGTTGCAGGCAGCCTTTGAACCAGGGGGGTGTACTTCGGCTTTAGAAGAACCAGGTTGTGGTCAGACTTCCCTATTGGGGGTAGGGGTGTGACTCTGTATGCATCCCTCACATTAGCATACAGCAAGTCAATTGTCCTGTTGTTCCTTGTTGGACAATCCACAGCCTGGTAAAAAGCAGCCAAAGTAGAGTGCAAAGTAGCGTGATTAAAGTCCCCAGAAATGATGATAAATGCCTCAGGGTGCTGTGTCTGCAGCCTTGCTGTGACAGAGTGAATCCTCTCACATGCAGTGGCTGCGTCTGCCCTCGGAGGGATGTAAACACAGATGGTGATCACGTGACTGAACTCCCTCGGCAGATAATATGGCCGCAGGCTAACGGCTAGCAGCTCCAAGTCCGGGCAACATAAAACTGTCTTTATGGAGGTATGTCCCGGGTTACACCAGCGGTTGTTAACATAAATGATGAGTCCCCCACCTTTGCTTTTCCCGCATGTGTTAGTGTCTCTGTCGGCTCTCACAGCAGTGAATCCCTGCAGGTCCACGTTAGCACCTGGTACAAGGTGTGTTAGCCATGTCTCCGTAAAGATAAATAAGCTATGGTCTGCACCTTTTGGTGTGACTGTGAGCAGCTACGCCACTGGAGTTACATCCTGACGGCTTTTAGGAGGCATATCAGATGCTCGCTGGCTGTGCTGTGAAAACTGTGCATACAGATGCTCATCTAAGTTTCCAAACCTGTCATTGCTTAACTCTTGAATATTTTCTATCACTAAAAAGCTTATAATCTCTGCCTTCCAAAGAAATGTATCTGGTTAAGATCTGTTCAGTACTTTGGAAGTAACGGCAGGTTGAAGTCGGTACAACAGAGTAAAAGCTCTGCTCGCGTGACGTTGGGAAACTGCCGGTACTTTTCTTTTTGAGTCACGGGAAAGCGGTCAGGCTCTCTCTCTCTCTCTCTCTCTCTCGATCGGTTTCCCAGTGGATTACTCGTCAATATCAATCAGATAACTTTTATAGGGATGTTCTCTCACTCTCACGGTTTCTGATGAAGGATTCAGCAAAATATTCCGTCTGCTAGTTTTGATATTATGATTCACGGTAGATTCTGAAGTGAGTTTTCAGAGCTTTACCTACTTATTTTTTTTCAAATCAAACTGATTCATGGAAATAAATAACTATTTTAGAATATAACTGAAGCTGTTTTGATGAAAATATTGAGAGCTTAGTGGTCGGAGTGAGATTTTAAAAACCCAGAAGTCAGAAATGCAAGTGTCAATTTCAGTTGAGTTAATGTGAATTGTTTATTGGATGTGGATCAGACAGTTTTTTTGAGGTTCGCCTTGAAAGCTGTGAATATTAATCGAAATAAAAATCATTTATATTCTTTCATATAAACACTAGTAGGCTCTACTTTTGAGAAATACAAGGCCTACAGAGCACAAAGAGGGGATTAGAAATAATCTTTTATTCCTTTTTTTATTGAGTGTACCGATTTAACGGTTTACCTAATTAGCATAATTAATACTAATTAAACACTAATTTGCATAATTTATTTTTGCTAATTTTTCTAACTTTGTATTCAGTGTACAACCATCTATGTGCCGCCAATTTCCATGTAAATATCTTGTAAAATAAAAAAAGTTATGAAGAAAAATAATTTGGTCTCATTGGTTAATGAGGCCCATTTTGGACCATGTGATGATGATGCCCTTTATTGTCACTAGTCACATGTACCAGCGAAATTAGCCATCAACCTATCCGTACATATACAACATACAATTGACATAGGGTAGACAGGACAGGAAGACAGGGATAAAGATAAAAAGGAAACACAACATGAGGAGAGATAAGGAAAAAAAGAAACCCCCCCCCCACTATGCTCCTGTCAGGAGTACAGTGTGGGAGCATTAAAAAAAAAGACCTTTGCATAAGCACAACTACAACACAGGTACACTTTAAACACGGGACTTGAGGGGGGGAATCAGGGGTAGAGGGGGAAGGGGGGAAGGGGAGGAGGTAATCCAGCGCAAGCAAGCAGCTGTCCGCTCCTGCAGCCATGAAGGCGCTGGTCACACACCCGCTTGTCACACTGGGGGTAAAAATGGCGACCGCAGAGAGTTAGAGAGGAATTCGAAAAATGAGAGTGTCTCCCGGCATTGACCTTCAGGGGGAAATGTTTTCTCAGCAACGGCCTAAAACAAGACCGGTTCTGTCTCAGGGCACCGAATGTCGATAAGATATGAATTGTTTGGTCGTTCCAGACGCAGTCTTTGCACGTCCTCACCGCTCGTCCATATCTGTCCATTCTATTCAAATTGATCTCCGAAAAACGTATTCCTTGCAAAGCTGAAAGCTGCTCCGAGATGAGATAACCATTTTGTGGTTAAAGTTCTGAATGTCCACAGTCCAAGTGCCAACAGCTTTGCCCACCACTCCAATCATATCGGGCAGCTTTGTGGGGCTTTGAACAGCTGTCACCGTTGTCTGATTTCCTCAATATACCAGGGCAATGCCTAATCCAATCAGCAAAAGTCCTGTAATCATGGTTCCGAATAGGTAGATCTCTTCAATGTCCTCCACAGAAAGAATCGCCAGGCACACGACCCGCCACCGCTCCCACGCATCCATCGTGTAACCAGCCGCAAACGTTCCGGCAGGACAAACGGGTTCCCCCGAACCCAAAACTGTGTCAATTTCGTTAGGAGACCAGTTTATCAATTCCATGCTTTTTAGTTTAGAAAGTAATGCAGGAAGAGTCTCTTCAAAAAGTACAGCAGACGAGACAAGACAGAGCACAAGCAGGGAAAAAAGGAGGGAGAGAGAGAGAGCAGAATGCGACCGCCTTCCGTGGAAGCACGGAGAGAAAAAAAATATGTATGTGATCCTCATACAGAATATTATGGCAGTTTTCGAAAAATTAAGCCATTTTTTCAATCTTTGATTTGTAATATCTCCAGAACGGATACACATATTTTAATTCTGTAAAAAGTCTGTTGTTCTGAATTCAGTGAGAGCAGTTTCAAGCGATTTGGATTGAATTTTAATTTTCACCTAATAACATTTCTGTTGGCTGTGTTACCCCGGTCATGACTTTACGTAGAATCGATTCACTGTCGAACAACGTCGTCTTCTGCATCATCTTCTCTGCTTCCTTCTTATCCTCGATGAGTGAGTGAACAGCCTTCAAGCACTCCCGTCCACCACCACCCAATCACCACAGACACTACCTTTACAGTGAAGCCTGGTCTCGCCTCTCGATACACCATCATCTTTTCACATACTTTCTCCACCACATACGCCATATCCACTACATGGACCTTCTTTTCAACTTTTAATTCAAACACCAAATCTGGTCTACGTGCCTTTTCCGTTTTCCTCAACCGCTGTTCAAAGTCCCACTGCAGCTTACACGTATCTGATTCCAATACCCTCCCTGTTTTCCAATCATAATTATACCATAACGTATCAGAGGGGAGAAATCGCTCCTGAATGCACCATGAAAACACTGCAGACACAGATCATGCCTTGCTGTGCTGATTTCGGTAATCCACTCCTGCCAAAACTTTACAGGTGTTCAACAGTTTCATCACACTCACCCCACAACCTACATTCCTTCTGATTCCCAATACCTCGATGAACTTTCCACGTATTCGTTTCAACCATTTGTTCTTGCATGTTTTATTATTATTATTATTATTATTATTTATACTGACCCGATCACCCTGCTCCCCCTTAGGTCCAAGCTGACCAGGTGCTCCTACCCCAGGAAAACCCTGAAAGAGAGGGTTGTATAAAAAGAAGCATGCGATTGACCAAAAAAAAAAAAGCCAGTTCAAGTATAACTACTCTTACTGTGTAACTTTAAATAATAAAAATAACTGATGTAGAATTATAAACAAACAATGTGGCAACTTTGATATGTCAAGATCAACTACAAAATTACAAAACGTACCCTTTCTCCTTTCTGTCCTGGATCTCCCTTTTCGCCTGCAGGACCCTCAGGACCTGGAGCTCCTCTCGGACCCTGAACAATGAACAGAAATAGAAAACAATGGCTTTCTGATAACTCGGATTGGCATCAGAATAATACGAGAAAAAAAATGGAAGATCAGATAACTGAGGAAAAAAAAAAAGAAACTCCGTCCGATCCGATCTCCGTTGGATCTTGTAACAAACGGAAAAGACTGGAACTGGATTGGAAAAAGTTTTTTTTTTTAAACTGAAATGCTTGAATATAAAGAGGCATGATAGTATTTTTGTTAGGATTGTATTTTTTTTTTTTTTTTGCGGTCCGGTTTCCATCAAATCCTGCACTGTGATTGGCTGGCAAGCGGGTCCGTATCCAACAGTATGGACCCCAGTTACGGACCCCGGTTATGGACCTCTGGCGACTCGCTCGTTCACAACAACAACAAACATAGTAGCAATTTTTGCCAGCATTTCTCAGGAGAATAGCATTAATTTTACAGCATGGATAGCGATAACGACAGCGTTCACAGCGAAAGCGAGTTTTACTACCCTGAGGAAGAAGAAATAAAATAAAACATTTCAGGAGAAAGATAAAAACCTGTAACTGTTGCTAACGCCGAGCAAAAACATGGCTGAATCCTGAATGACTCAATTTTGTATAAATAGGGGACGACATAGGCGGCAAAATGTAGTTTTTTTCCTGCCATGGAAGTGCACTTGTATACCGAGGAGGAAGCAATTTGCATTACAGCCGTGAATGAGGATTCAAAATGGCGGCTCGGCTCGGTTTTCCCTTTCGGGCGCTCTCGTTTTCTGTTAGAATTTGGTAAAGAAAAAAATAAATATATTATTTACCAGCTTAAGGTCGGTCCGTATGGTGAAATAACCGTGACCTCGGCCTTGAATACTGACCTCGGCCCAGAGGGCCTCGCTCAGTACTTTCAAGACCTCAGTCACGGTATTTCACCATACGGACCTCCCAGCTGGGAAATAACATATATTTTAGTATATTTACTATACAAGTGAAAGTTTAACTGAATACAAAATCAGCAGTGTTAGGAATTTTCGGAAATTACCAAAAAAAAAGTGCCATCGTGCCAACTCTAAAATAAACACAAGTTCACAGCAACACACAGTACTGCGCAAAAGTCTTAGCCCCCCCATGTTTTTTTTTCATACAAACTTTGTGATAGATTTCTATTTTATGACTTCTACATTATTGAGTCAAAACATTACAAAAATATTTTAGAGTTCCAAACATTTGGCTTTTTTTTTTCCCCAGCACAAAATTAAATGTTACAGAAAAAAAAAAAAAAGTTTGTATCTGAGCATTCCATAAGGAGACACATTTCAGATTTAAAAAAAAGAAAACATAATGAAGGCTACTGGTGCAAAAGTTTTGGTGCAAAATGAAGAAGCGAGTGTGACAGTCCAAGTGTCCAGAAGAACTGTGGCTGGTTCTGTAAGATGCTCAGTAAAACCTACAGCTCATTTCCGCATAAAACTGCACTCACTGGACCTGAGACTACTATTTTTATTTTTTTTAAATCAAAAGGTCGTCTCACACCAAATATTGACTTTGTTTCATTTATTATGACTTACTAATTACTGTTTATGGTATTATTTTTAATGTTGAAACGTTTCATTTCATTATTTTTAAGCCATTTTTGGTCGACAGCATTTCTTTACATGTGCCAAATACTTTTGCACATCACTGTATGAAAGAAAAAAAAAAAAACAACAATCAGATATTTAACAGTTATTCCCTGAAATCGAGTCGTACATGAGCTGATAGTCAACGAAGCGCGTAGCACCGAGTTGTCTATAATCCATGTACGACGAGATTGAGTGGAATAACGGTTTTATTCTATCCACATTCACTGGATTTTGAGAAACAGAGCATTTTTATTTTCATTTTCTGCAAATTCGATAAATAAAAGCTTTATACAAAATGTCTGACAAAATAATTTCCGCTTAGAATGTAAACAAACCGGCGAAATGACAGGAGCAATTTGTGAAAAATGCAATAATAATAATAATTCTTGAAAAAAAAAAGATATCTTCGATTTTTTCTTGCTTTTTTGGGGGGGGTCAAGTAGAGTGTTTATTTCATCCTCGGTTGGATCAGTAACACGGTCCACCATTTTCTTCTTCTTTAGGTTTTTTTTTAGCGGTTGGCAAACCAACTTAAAGGTGCATTACTGCCACCAACTGGACTGGAGTGTGGAACAGGAGATATGGGGGGGGGGCTATATTCTTTTATTTAGCCATTTCTATTTCTTTTAAACACTTGATAACAAAGTAATATATCTGACTTGATGCACTGCACCATTTTGTTTTTCTCTACTTATGGTATATTAGCGGATATCCTAGAAGTAGAGTAGCCAATCAGAGCGCGTGATTGCTCATATCCAGTGAACGTGGATAGAATAAATATCAGTATACAACATTTTTTTTTTAAATCAAAACTTCTAACATAGAGTTTTAGTACGTTTAATGATCGTTGTAGAAAAATTATTCTAGGACATAAACCTGCCATATTTATTTTTGGAAAGAATACCAGCAAGGAAGCAACCACATTACTTTTCTTACCTGCTCTCCTTTCTTTCCGAGGAAACCCGGGCCCTGGAACCAAAACAATATTAAAAATCACCATCGCTATCGGCTTTGTGCTAAATGAGTCAATGCACAGCAGATTAAAAAAATCTACAATCTCTCAGTTTATTTTAGTTGCTGCATTAGTATTTAACATGAAGTTTCTCTTTGTGGAGGTTTTGCACAATGCATCATGGGACTCAGGAACATTGTGGGTAGACTCAAGTACAGTATGAATAATCAGCATAACTCATAATCTAATGTATCTGAGATTTAACTCACACCACCCGGTTCTCCTTTCGCTCCTGTAGCTCCCTGCACACACACACACGGTAAAGATGAACACACTGCACTGCATTCCCTCTGTGTGCTGCATTCAAAAAAAAAATCCTCACCTTTTCCCCTGGAAGTCCATTTTCACCTGGCAAACCCTGAAAGCACATTCATTTATGACAATTTCACTTTCTGCAGTCACACACACACCTTCACAAATGATGAAACACTAACTCAATACTGACCCTGGGCCCTTGGGGTCCTGGAAGTCCCGTTCTACCCAGATCACCCTAAAACATATAAAAATAAACACATAACACACACTGTACATATGTGGAGAAACAAAAGGTAACACAGACATACAATAAAAATACCAGAAATACGTCAGTGTGAAATACTGGTACACACCTTATACCCTGCTGGACCCACTGGTCCTCTGTCACCCTGAAAAAGATGGACACAGGCATCAAAAAAGATTCAGTTCCCAACAAATCCAACTGAAGTTATGTCAAAGTGGGGAAAAAAAAATCTGTTCCAATCTGTTAAAGACGATACCTCAGCCCTGAGGGAAACTCGCAATATTTTGTTCAGAGAGTGATAAAAATTTAAAGGAGAAGTTTTCACACAAAATCTGATTCTTCTTTCCCCCCCAAATTGCTCATACGCTACTGTTCAAAAGTTTGGGGTCACTTTGAAATGTCCTTATTTTTGAAAGAAAAGCACTGTTCTTTTCAATGAAAATCACTTTAAACTAATCAGAAATGCACTCTATACATTGCTAATGTGGTAAATGACTATTCTAGCTGCAAATGTCTGGTTTTTGGTGCAATATCTCCATAGGTGTATAGAGGCCCATTTCCAGCAACTCTCACTCCAGTGTTCTAATGGTACAATGTGTTTGCTCATTGCCTCAGAAGGCTAATGGATGATTAGAAAACCCTTGTACAATCATGTTAGCACAGCTGAAAACAGTTGAGCTCTTTAGAGAAGCTATAAAACTGACCTTCCTTTGAGCAGATTGAGTTTCTGGAGCATCACATTTGTGGGGTCGATTAAATGCTCAAAATGGCCAGAAAAATGTCTTGACGATATTTTCTATTCATTTTGCAACTTATGGTGGTAAATAAAAGTGTGACTTTTCATGGAAAAAACAAAATTGTCTGGGTGACCCCAAACTTTTGAACGGTAGTGTATTGCTATTTGGTTTCAAATCCAATCAACATCAAATTTCTGCACTTGACTTAATCAGACCGGTCAAATCTGCAGTGCAACCTGATGAGGTGCGACTGATCTGAAAAACAAAACAACGGACCAAAAAAAAAAAAATTTAATTAAATAAAAAAAAAACACACACACACACACACAAAAAAAAAAACAAGATAACGGCAAAGCTCCAGACTCCAGAGAACACGGCAATGCATCGATCTGATTTTGATATCTTTTGCAACCGTACGAATGAACGACATCCAAACATTTACCACCACAGGGAACCAGATCATGATAGATAGATAGATAGATAGATAGATAGATAGATAGATAGATAGATAGATAGATAGATAGATAGATAGATAGATAGATAGATAGATAGCACAAGAGAGAGATAGACAGCAAGATCGATAAATAGGTAGAGATCGACAGACAGATAGCAAGATTGACAGAGAGATAGACAGAAATAGAGGGAGAGAGATAGACAGAGATAGCGAGATATACAGACAGACAGATAGCTAGATAGATCCCTAAACTGTGATCAATTTGAGGGGATTAAAGCAAATAATGTGCATGAAATTGCTCGCTTCGTGCAGTCAAGCAGACAGAGGAAGTCCGTGTGCGCATGCGCAGGTTTACCACCTTCTTCTTTTGGGTTTTACGGCAGCTGGCATCCACAGTGTTGCATTACTGCCATCTACAGGTTTACCTTTGAGCGTGCACTGACAGTTCCATCATTGTGTCGCTAAACGAACAGCTGATCACACCGAGGTGCTCGCTGACCGCCGATATTTATTAGTTTGGTCCTGCGTTTCCTTTCCTTCGTATAGAACATAACGCCTTTTCTTCGTGTTCTTTCTGTTACCGTAGTCGGTCTTTCACGTTTCATTCGCACACTCACGTCCTCCATTTTTCTCTCCTGTTTCAAATTTGTATCCCACAATGCCTTGCGTGAATGGGGAAAGCCCACCACGTGATGCATGACGTAGTATCTTGAATTGAGTCATGGTGAAGCAGGAAAAAATAGCGGAGAATTTCGGGCCACACGGAGATAAATTCATTAATTATTCGATTAAAAAACTAATAAAATTGGAAGTCTGTGATTCAAATTCAGTAGCTTTTGGTCACTAAACAAAAATAATTGGGTGTCGGGGAAAATAATTTTTACGACCTACACTTGAAAAATCTGAAAGGCAGTCTATCTTTCATTCATATAAAATGTATTAAAATCATACAGAGCACCATGATCCTCCCACCTCTGTACTTCACTGTAGGTGTGGAGTTTTTATACACGCAACCCTGCTTTCTCCAAAAATGATCAGCTGAATTGTTGAGGCGTAGGAGCTGTTTGTGGTGCAGTTAACTGCTTATTGTTCTCTGTATAACTGCTGTTCCAGCTGCTTTCAGGTCGTCCTGCAACTCCTTTCCATTGACTCCAGGCTTTTCATGTGTTGAGAACTTTTAAATGGCAAACCTGTGGTTCCATTCGAGTGAAGGCTGGGTGGTATGGCATAAAATTTATATCACGGTATGATCTGAAGCACAGGCAGTAACAGTATTTGTTTTTCTTCAAAATTGTATAAAATATAAACACTTCTAAAGGGGTTAAGCACTGGTATGGCGACTGCATGGCAACTATTCAGGCACTCTTAACCGTATTACTCGTATTACACATATTTAAGAACATTTATTGTACAAAATAGATTTAAAAAAAAGAAAAAACTTTCCTCAGTGACGATCTTTACTGAGGATGCAGACATCACAGAAGGGTCCTCAAAGAATATAAATAAATTAAAAACGATAAAAGTAATACAAAATAAAATACAACCCCGATTCCAAAAAAGTTGGGAGAAAGTACAAATTGTAAATAAAAATGGAATGCAATAATTTACAAATCTCAAAAACTGATATTGTATTCACAATAGAACATAGACAACATATCAAATGTTGAAAGTGAGACATTTTGAAATTTCATGCCAAATATTGGCTCATTTGAAATTTCATGACAGCAACACATCTCAAAAAAGTTGGGACAGGGGCAATAAGAGGCTGGAAAAGTTAAAGGTACAAAAAAGGAACAGCTGGAGGACCAAATTACAACTCATTAGGTCAATTGGCAATAGGTCATTAACATGACTGGATATAAAAAGAGCATCTTGGAGTGGCAGCGGCTCTTGGAAGTAAAGATGGGAAGAGGATCACCAATCCCCCTAATTCTGCGCCGACAAATAGTGGAGCAATATCAGAAAGGAGTTCGACAGTGTAAAATTGCAAAGAGTTTGAACATATCATCATCTACAGTGCATAATATCATCAAAAGATTCAGAGAATCTGGAAGAATCTCTGTGCGTAAGGGTCAAGGCCGGAAAACCATACTGGGTGCCCGTGATCTTCGGGCCCTTAGACGGCACTGCATCACATACAGGCATGCTTCTGTATTGGAAATTACAAAATGGGCTCAGGAATATTTCCAGAAAACATTATCTGTGAACACAATTCACCGTGCCATCCACCGTTGCCAGCTAAAACTCTATAGTTCAAAGAAGAAGCCGTATCTAAACACGATCCAGAAGCGCAGACGTCTTCTCTGGGCCAAGGCTCATTTAAAATGGACTGTGGCAAAGTGGAAAACTGTTCTGTGGTCAGACGAATCAAAATTTGAAGTTCTTTATGGAAATCAGGGACGCCGTGTCATTCGGACTAAAGAGGAGAAGGACGACCCAAGTTGTTATCAGCGCTCAGTTCAGAAGCCTGCATCTCTGATGGTATGGGGTTGCATTAGTGCGTGTGGCATGGACAGCTTACACATCTGGAAAGACACCATCAATGCTGAAAGGTATATCCAGGTTCTAGAGCAACATATGCTCCCATCCAGACGACGTCTCTTTCAGGGAAGACCTTCCATTTTCCAACATGACAATGCCAAACCACATACTGCATCAATTACAGCATCATGGCTGCGTAGAAGAAGGGTCCGGGTACTGAACTGGCCAGCCTGCAGTCCAGATCTTTCACCCATAGAAAACATTTGGCGCATCATAAAACGGAAGATACGACAAAAAAGACCTAAGACAGTTGAGCAACTAGAATCCTACATTAGACAAGAATGGGTTAACATTCCTATCCCTAAACTTGAGCAACTTGTCTCCTCAGTCCCCAGACGTTTACAGACTGTTGTAAAGAGAAAAGGGGATGTCTCACAGTGGTAAACATGGCCTTGTCCCAATGTTTTTGAGATGTGTTGTTGTCATGAAATTTAAAATCACCTAATTTTTCTCTTTAAATGATACATTTTCTCAGTTTAAACATTTGATATGTCATCTATGTTCTATTCTGAATAAAATACGGAATTTTGAAACTTCCACATCATTGCATTCCGTTTTTATTTACAATTTGTACTTTGTCCCAACTTTTTTGGAATCGGGGTTGTATGAAAATCACATAAGTTAGTCGAGTGGTTTACATCAACCCATGGAATAAAAGTACAACTATGAATAAAAGTGAAGAACACATATCCAACCAGTGAAGTGGATTAGAGAGCACTGGGGGGATTCTACAACTGAAGTACAGTAAGCTAAAAAGGATCAACTTTGATTTCAAGGGTTAATGAAAATGACTTGAATACTGCACTGATCAGGAAGCGCAGGTAACTTCCATCTCTGAAAAAACACTCTTTAATGCATCACCACACCATGCAACCACTCCCATGATATAATTTACAAATTATTGTTTTGCCTGACTTTTTAAACCTGAAGCTGAATCAGTTTTTTTTCTTAAACAAACGCCTCCTCCACGTTTTCATTGTTCTGCCATTTCTTCGTTCCCAAGCAAAACAGCATAGGATGGGTTCTCACATTTTCCAGATGATTCGCTGGTGCAGGCTGAGGACGACGAAGCCTGCAGTGAATCGAAATCTTCCTTTTCTTTCTGGCAGACTAGACCCAGTTTAGTGCACTGCTGCCTCCCACTGGTGTACTTGCATCATTGCAACTTTAAATCTGTGAAGGCTCGACTGGTCAGGGGTAGGTTTCCTGATAACGTTGCCCTTTAGAGCTAAAGAGTGAGTTGAGAGACTCTCTTAAGCAACAAACATTGTCTCTGTACATGGTTTTCCAAAACTCACTCGTGAGAAGGAGTCTAAAGAGCAATGGGACGAAGAGTGTCTTTGCAATGCGCGTCCCTGATATAGGCATTAGTAGTTGCTAAATGCAATCGTACTGACGTTGCTGAAGGCATTAGTAGCTGCTGAATCCAGTCGATAAGGTCACATGGCATTCGTTTTTAACCAAAATCTAATGAATATGAAGCTTTTAAAATAAGATAATATATAGTATCATCTGGAAGCTGCGCATGCGCATTCTCTGCTATGCACTTCCTGGTTCCTGAGTTGTTTGCGACGAGTCCTTTTTTCCCCGCGAGTATTGACGTTAATTACTAATCTTTTTTAACTTTTTTCTACATATAATTTTCCAGTATCCTCTTCATTTTTATTGTACTGTCGCTTTCCTTTTTGTACCTTCCACTTTCGCTTTCCTTTTTCCATTTTTTTCTCTCTCTTTTTTCGGAAGAACGCCGAGACTGGAAGCTTTCTTTTTCTTTTTTTCTCTTCCTGTGTAAAGACCAGAAGCGGAGGCCATCTACATCGGATCTGCTTTAATATCAACAGATCTTCGAGTCCGTGGGCGGCACGGTGGCGTAGTGGTTAGCACGGTTGCCTCACAGCAAGAAGGTTTCCGGGTTCAAACCCAGCGGCTGGCGAGGGCCTTTCTGTGTGGAGTTTGCATGTTCTCCCCGTGTCTGCATGGGTTTCCTCTGGGTGCTCCGGTTTCCCCCACAATCCAAAGACGTGCAGTTAGGTTGATGTGGGGCGGCCTTGGGCTGAGGTGCAAGGTACCGAACCCCTGACTGCTCCCCGGGCGCTCTGGTGTGGCTGCACACTGCTCTGAGTGTGTGCATGTGTTCACTGCTTCAGATGGGTTAAATGCAGAGGATGAATTTCACTGTGCTTGAAGTGTGCATGTGATGAATAAAGGTTTCTTCTTCTTAAGGTATGTGAATCTTTTCATCATGGTACACTGTTCAGTGTGCTGAGTGCAGGATGTTTAGTCATTCTTCCTCAGTCGCTAGCGATAGCTTTATTTGTGATAAATGCAGATTAGTTAGCTCTCTGACAGAGAAGATTATAGTGCTAGAAGTGCATGTCCAGGCTTTAGAGAAGGTCAGTGAGTGTGAGAACAGTGTAATTTCTGTAGAGAAAAGTCTGGATGCCCTAGGTGGAGCTAGCAATCCCCCAACTCCAGCATTAGGGCTCTTACAGCAGGGGGAATGGGTGACGGCTCGGCGGCATAAGCGTAGATCCAAAGCTACCGCTGAGGCTCACCCACGTGAGCGCCACTTGCTCTCCTTAGTGATGCACCCACTGAGAAACCTGAAAGAGCTCTGGTTATAGGGGACTCTATCATACGGCACGTGAAATTAGCTCAGCCTTTAGGGGCACCAGCAGCTTTATACTTTGTTTACACGTAGCCGGGTATTTATGAAAACGGGTATCTTCTCCTCCCCATACTAGAAAATACAGTAATTCCGTTTACACAATGCTCAAAAACAGCCAGGGAAGGCTGTCAAAAATGTCAAACAAATAGAAAGCCAACCAGAGATCTGAAAGCCAAGGAGGAGGGACCGTCAGATCACAATGCTAAAACTCCATTTTCCACTATTTACACGCAGGCATGAAAACGGAGTTTTCACAAATCTCCACTTTGCCTGGAGTTGTTGAAAGTAGCCGTTTTCAGTGGCTGAAACCTCCATTTACATGTAAATGATGGGTGCAACCGCATAAATAAATATCCGTTTTTATGGATACCTGGCTACGTGTAAACGGGGTCTTAGTCAGGTGTATACCGGGAGCCAGGGCGTTGGACATAGCAGGTAATCTTAGGGTCCTAGGCAAGCACAGGTTCTCAAAGATAGTTATCCATGCAGGAGCTAATGATATACACCTTCGTCAGTCTGAGGTTACTAAGAGTAACTTTGTAGAGGTGTTTAAATTAGCAAAGGCGATGTCCGATGCTGTAGTATGCTCTGGCCCCATCCCAGTGCGGCGTGGCGATGTAGCTTACAGCAGGTTATGGTCGCTGAACTGCTGGTTGTCCAGGTGGTACTCTGAAAACAGTGTGGGCTTTATAGATAATTGGGCTAATTTTAAGGGCACTGCTCGCCTGTTAGGGCGGGACGGTATCCATCCCACTCGGGAAGGTGCTGCTCTCATTTCCTGCAGCACAGATCTTATGGCCCTTTTCCACTACCCTTTCTCAGCTCACTTCAGCCCGACACGGCTCGCGTTTCGACTACCTTAGAGCAGCACGACTCAGCTCGCTTCAGCCCTGCTTAGCACCCAAAACTCGCACGGCTTTGGAGTAGGGCTGAAGCGAGCCAAACCGAGCCGAGTGGGGCTAGGGGCGTGAGGAGACACTCCCCTGCACACTGATTGGTGAGGAGGAGTGTCCTCACATGCCCACACGCCCCACGAGCACGCTGGGAACCACCATCTGTAAACACCGTAAACCTGGAAGAAGAAGAATTACGAATTACTAGAATTTCTGAAGCCTTATGCGCCTCGCCTCATCTATACGCTCTTGCCAGTATCTGTTGGCATTGTCGGTGACAACAAGCCACAGCACCAAGACCAGCAACACTAACGACTCCATGTCCTCCGTGTTTGTTGTTTACTATCCGGGTCGTGAGACTACTGCTTAAAAGCTCACTGATGTCACTGTTTGCACCGCCTAACGACATCACGTGACGTCCACCCACTTTCGCTAACTCCACCCAATGTGTCCACCCACTTCCAGCCAGCACGGTTCAGCGCAGTTGTAGTCGAAATGCAACTCCAACAGCCCCACTCAGCTCGACTCAGCACGGCACGGCTCAGCCCAACTCAGCCGCGTTGGTAGTGGAAAAGTGGCAATAGTCTCAGAACAGGCCTGGTTCATTTCTGACAACCCAGAGCCAAGGTCAGGGAGCAGACGAACAGGCTAAACTGACTGTCTGCTAGCTGCACAGAGTTGTCACTCAGGGTCCACTACATCGAGACTGTATCTGTTCCCCGAGCTCAACAGAAAGGTAGAAATATTCAGTGAGTTTGTTCCAGTAACCTAATCAATATAAAATTAGATCATACTGACTGTACAGCCGCTGCCAGCACCTTTGATCTAAAGGTGGGGCTATTAAATATTAGATCTCTTACATCTAAAGCGCTAATGGTTAATGAACTCATTACTGATCAGGAGTTTAATGTACTTTGTTTAACTGAAACATGGATTAAGCCAAATTAATAGCATTAAATGAAGCGAGTCCTCCTGGATACAGTTATATACACCAGCCTCGTCTAACTGGCAGAGGAGGCGGCGTCGCGGTTATTTATAATGATTATCTAGGTGTAACACACAAACCTGGTTATAAATTTAATACATTTAAAGTTCTTCATACTCATATAATGTATGTAGCCTCGAAAAATAAGTCTACCCAGTTAATTCCATTACTTATTATTTACAGGCCCCCGGGGCCATATTCTGAGTTTCTTTCTGAATTTGCGGATTTCATTTCAGACCTGGTCATTTCCTTAGACAAAGCTTTAGTTGTCGGAGAGTTTAATATTCACTTCGATAACCCAGAAGACCCTTTGAAAACAGAGTTTGTGTCCATTTTAGATTCAGTAGGGATTAATCAGAATGTCATAGGACCGACCCATAATGGTGGTCACACCCTCGATCTAATACTAACATTCGGGTTAAACGTAGAAAATATAGTCACACTTCCACAGTCTGAAGTTATCTCAGATCATTATCTTATCTCATTCAAACTATGTCTGAGTAATAATATATGCACCTCACCACACTACTGTATTAAACGTACATTCACATCAACTACTGCACAGAGCTTTATAAATAATCTCCCAGAGTTATTGACTTTGATTGGGTCACTGTCAGCCCCTGCAGAACTTGATCAGGCAACTGAATGCTTAGAGTCAATATTCCGCCATACCTTAGATAATGTAGCTCCTCTTAAAAGGAAAATAGTCAGAGACAAAAAATTAGCACCCTGGTATAATGATGACACTCGCACTTTAAAACAGACCACTCAAAAATTGGAACGTAAATGGCATCAAACAAAGTTGGTAGTGTTCAAATTAGCGTGGAAGGAGAGCTTCCTGAAGTATAGAAAAGCTCTTAGTGCTGCTAGATCAACATATCTCTCCTCCCTAATAGAAGATAACAAAAATAATCCTAGATTCCTATTTAATACTGTAGCAAAATTAACCAGGAATAAGTCCACTATAGACACATGTGCACCTGTAGTATGTAGTAGCAACAATTTCATGAATTTTTTTTAATGACAAAATTGAGAATATCCAACAAAAAATTCAAACTACTAATTTAAGGTCAGAAAATGAAAGTAACCCTGTAGTTAACAATATAACTGTATCAGATCATCAATTAGAATGTTTTACTCCCCTTAGAGAAACTGAATTACTTTCATTAATCTCGGCATCAAAAGCCTCAACTTGCGTACTAGATCCCTTACCTACACGTCTATTCAAACAGATAATACCTGAAGTAATTGAACCGCTTCTAAAAATAATAAATTCTTCTCTTACGATTGGCTATGTACCCAAATCCTTTAAACTAGCAGTTATCAAACCCCTGATTAAAAAACCTGACCTTGATCCCTGTCAGCTGTCCAATTATCGGCCAATATCAAACCTCCCCTTTATCGCCAAGATCCTAGAAAAAGCTCTAGCACAGCAGTTATGCTCATATTTACATAGGAATAACGTCCATGAAATGTATCAGTCAGGATTTAGACCTAATCATAGCACATAGACAGCTCTGGTTAAAGTAGTAAATGACCTACTGTTGGCGTCTGATCAGGGCTGTGTCTCGCTGCTTGTGTTGCTTGACCTTAGTGCAGCATTTGATACCATTGATCATTCCATTCTTCTGCATAGACTAGAAAATGTTGTGGGAGTTAAGGGAATGGCCCTCTCCTGGCTCAGGTCTTATTTAACTGATCGCTATCAGTATGTTGATATAAATGGTGATATTTCTAGATGTACTGAGGTAAAGTTTGGTGCTCCACAAGGTTCTGTCTTGGGTCCACTGCCTTTTTCTTTATACATGTTACCTCTGGGTGATATTAATCGTAAACATTGTATTAGTTTCCACTGTTATGCTGATGACACACAGTTGTATGTTTCTGCAAAACCTGATGAGAGACACCGGCTTAATAGAATTGAGGAATGTGTGAAGGACATTAGACACTGGATGCTTATTAATTTCCTTCTGCTTAACTTTGATAAGACTGAAGGACTTGTATTAGGACCTCATGCAGCTAGAAGTAGGTTTTCTGATTCCACAGTAACTCTGGATGGCCTTTCTGTTTCTTCGCGTGCAGCAGTAAAAGACCTCGGAGTGAATATTGACCCCAGTCTTTCATTCGAAACTCACATTGATAACATTATCCGGATAGCTTTCTTTCATCTCAGAAATATTGCTAAGACAAGAAATGTAATGTCACTACATGATGCGGAAAAACTAGTTCATGCTTTCGTTACCTCCAGGTTGGATTATTGTAATGCCTTACTGTCTGGATGTTCCAATAAGTGCATAAACAAGCTCCAGTTAGTTCAAAATGCAGCAGCAAGAGTCCTTACTAGAACTAGAAAATGTGACCACATCACCCGTCTTATCCACACTGCACTGGCTCCCAATCAAATTTCGTATCGATTATAAAATACTACTATTGACCTTTAAAGCACTGAATGGTCTCGCACCACAGTACCTGAGTGAACTTCTGCTCCTCTATGACCCGCCATGCCTACTTAGATCAAAAGGTGCAGGCTATCTGCTGGTACCTCGTATAGTGAAGGCTACATCAGGGGGCGGAGCCTTTTCTTACAAAGCCCTACAGTTATGGAACAGCCTTCCAAGGAGTGTTCGGGAATCAGAAACAGTCTCAGTGTTTAAGTCTAGGCTGAAAACATATCTGTTTAGTCAAGCCTTTTGTTAATGAGGTAAAGGAGTAGATCTGGAGGATCCTCAGACATGGAGTGTTTTGGTAAACTGGGATGTATGGATGCTGTCAGTCCCCACTTGCTTGCTCACTCGAGTTTGTTGACGGTGTAGTGGCTGCTGCTTTATGTCCCGGGGCTCCCTCATGCCTGTGTTACCTTCTGGCTCTCCCCTTTTAGTTATGCTGTCATAGTTAGTTTTGCCGGAGTCCCTGCTTGTACTCAGTGCAATATGTATACTGATCCTACTTATTCAGGTGGCATTGGGCATACCTAACAACCTGTGTTTTCTCTCTCTTCCCCCCCAAATCTGTCCCTCTGAGTTACATGTCAGTCCTGGGATCGAGATGCTGGCCTCTTCTGCTCCTCGGACCTGCCTGGTCCATCCTGGTGCCCTGTGTCTGGTTGGAGAATCATCGCATCGCTCCTGTGGAGGGCGGCCCCATGTGGACAGTTGGGGGTTGCACTTGGAGGATGCTCTGGACTCTTGCAGTGGTGTTTTTGTGGCTGGGGACTGCAGTTGACTTGCTGACTTTGGGACTATGGTTGTCGTGAACGGTTTTACACTCGGGTTTCCGTCGGTGGGGAGTTTATAGCATCAATGAAGCTGACTTTGTTAGGACTGTTAATGTTATAGTCATGTTGTCTGTTGTTGCCCGGATGAGGATGGGGGTTCCCTTTTGAGTCTGGTTCCTCTCAAGGTTTCTTCTTTGTGTCATCTGATGGAGTTTTTCCTTGCCACCGTCGCCACAGGCTTGCTCTTGGGATAGATTAGGGATAAAATTAGCTCATATTTTAAGTCGTTCAAATTCTGTAAAGCTGCTTTGCGACACTGTTTATTGTTAAAAGCGCAATACAAATAAACTTGACTTGGAAGCATTATATACTGTATGTAATGTGGTAATTAATTAATTAAACTATTTTACGTTTTTGGGCAATTTTTTCTTCCAAGTGTGTTTTTAATTAAATGAACAAATGTTCACATGAAAGAATGAGCAAATAATAAGCTAAATAATTAAGTAAATGTGTTCCCCGTGCTGCCCTGCGATAACCTGGCGACTTGTCCAGGGTGTACCCCGGCTCTCGCCCATAGTCAGCTGGGATAGACTCCAGCTTGCCTGCGACCCTGTGGTACAGGATAAGCAGCTACAGATAATGGATGGACGGATGGATGTTCCCCGTGTGCGTTCGTTTCACTGTTACCCCCCCCAGTCATGCAGTCAGGATGATTACCTCGCCCCGGGACGGAGTTCACCAGGGGACAAGGTATTGTTTTCGGTCGGGTTTCTTTGTTTCTTTATTAACGATATTACGGGAAAACAGCTGGACCAATCTTCATGAAACTTTCAGGATAGATGTGCATTGCTCATGTCAATCCTGGGATTGAGGTGCTGACCTCTTCTGCTCCTCGGACCTGCCTGATGCCCTGTGTTTGGTTGGAGTCTCATCGCATCGCTCCTGTAGAGGACGGCCCCATATGGACAGTTGAAAGTCACACTTGGAAGACGCTCTGGACTCTTAAGGCCAATTTATGCTGACAACCCAGTCCTCGCAGATAGCATCGCAGACAGTGTCTGCGTAGCCCCCCCACCTTCGCAGACGCTCTGCGCGCACCTCCCAAAAATTGTGACCACCGCAGAAGCCTCGCAGACAGCATCGCAGACAAGAGGGCTCTGATTGGTCCACTCTACATCCGCTGTACACGCACTTCCGCTTCCCTACTTTCCCGGTTTGGTTTGTTTTCATGACCGACATTTTTAAAAACACGAGCGAAGATGGAGCAGCACGAAGAGCGGTTGATCGAGGAAGTACGTACATCTATACGACTCCAGTTCTAGTCATTATAAGTAACCGGAGGATAAACACTCCACTAACCACACCCACCAACTACTCCTAGCGATTTCGCGACTTCACGCCCCCTTGCCTTTCTCTGTGGAGTTTGCATGTTCTCCCCGTGTCCGCGTGGGTTTCCTCCGGGTGCTCCGGTTTCCCCCACAGTCCAAAGACATGCAGGTTAGGTTAACTGGTGACTCTAAATTGAGCGTAGGTGTGAATGTGAGTGTGAATGGTTGTCTGTGTCTATGTGTCAGCCCTGTGATGACCTGGCGACTTGTCCAGGGTGTACCCCGCCTTTCGCCCGTAGTCAGCTGGGATAGGCTCCAGCTTGCCTGCGACCCTGTAGAACAGGATAAAGCGGCTGGAGATAATGGATGGATGGATGGAGATATATAAAAAAAAGTGTGTGTGTGGAGGTCAATTCAATCTCCTTAGGTACACACTACACACAAATCAAAACCTCTCTCTCTCTCACGCACACAATGTTAGAGGTGCAGAAATGTGCCTCATTTATGCCACTAAATTAGTTAACCACTTGCCTAATCGAGTTAAATTTGATTAAAATGTAGTGATAATGTGACATTCCGATATCCATACGTAATTTAATAACATACTGAAATATATTCATAATGTTTTGCAAATATTTATTTAATAATTAACTCGATGTACTTGCAATGTCCAAGAACAATAATTGAACACCAGCAGCAGATTCAACACCAGTTTCCCGCGCTGACTGTGAGAGTCCTTCAGAGGCGCAGCGCATTCTGTGTCTTCGGCGACGAGCGAGTCGCTCTTTGTCGTGGACGAGTGGTCTGGGTCCCTCGTAAATTCCAAGCAAACTAAAGGACTACTTGGACTACGATGTTGTTCGGGAAAACCACATTAGCTTGACGATGGATCTTAAGAGGTAATTTAAGACTCTCTTGGCCTTAAGAGGCTTTCGGGAAACCCACCCCAGTGCACTATAGTCAAAATCTATACTGTAATGTACAGCAAATTCAGACTGGTGTACGTTCTATATTATTCTATCCACATTCAGTGGATATAAGCAATTGTGCACTCTGATTGGCTACTCTATTACTAGGCTATCAGCTCATATACGGTACCATGAGTAGAGAAAAACAAAATGGTAGCATGTTACTGAACCAACCGAGGACGAAATAAAAACTCTACTCGAAAACAAAAGCCCAAAAATTATCAAGAAACAGAAATAGCTAAAAGAATATAGTTTTTGTTGGTCCCCCCCCCCCCCCCCCATATCTCCTGTTCCACACTACAGTCGTACATGGCTTATGGCCAATTCAGTGCTACGTGCCTCATCGGCTATCAGCTCATGTACGACTCAGTTTCGTGGAATAACTTAACTGTTTACACCATAAACCCCTACCTTGAGTGTTGATTAATAATGTCCCTGAGAAGTTTAGGAAGCTCCTTCAACTTCACCATGATTGAGACTGGTTTTGTGATTTTTTTTTCCCAACTGATGTGCTTTATAATGACTTATTTGCATCATTTATTTCTAGAACTTGATTTACTTTTACGTAATCTTTATACACACACACACGAACACACACTCCCTCACCTTGTCACCCTGTGGTCCGGGTGCTCCAGTCTGCCCACGGTCTCCCTACACAGGACAATCAGGATTAAGGGTTTTTTTTTTTTTTACAAAAATAAAAAGTCAAAATAAACTTCAACAGTTTAATAACCTTGCTTCCTATTTCACCAGGAGGACCTCTCGGACCCTAGGACACACACACAGATTAATAATAAAACAGGCTTTAATAATTCAGGGAAGGCAAAGCAAGCACAGTAATTTAAAGCAATTCTTATGCCTTTTATGGTCTGTAGATGAGAGTGTGTGAGCGTAACATAACTCATTTTTTTCCCAAAACCAACCACTATATATAGAGCAGCGGTTACAATTACCGACAGTCCATAATTATCGACACCTTTTCAGATTTACCAATAAAAAACTATTTTACAAAGGTGAGTTTCGGTTCCGGGCGGCACGGTGGTGTAGTGGTTAGCGCTGTCGCCTCACAGCAAGAAGGTCCGGGTTCGAGCCCCGTGGCCGGCGAGGGCCTTTCTGTGTGGAGTTTGCATGTTCTCCCCGTGTCCGCGTGGGTTTCCTCCGGGTGCTCCGGTTTCCCCCACAGTCCAAAGACATGCAGGTTAGGTTAACTGGTGACTCTAAATTGAGCGTAGGTGTGAATGTGAGTGTGAATGGTTGTCTGTGTCTATGTGTCAGCCCTGTGATGACCTGGCGACTTGTCCAGGGTGTACCCCGCCTTTCGCCCGTAGTCAGCTGGGATAGGCTCCAGCTTGCCTGCGACCCTGTAGAAGGATAAAGCGGCTAGAGATAATGAGATGAGATGAGTTTCGGTTCCAACAATTATTATTGGTTAATTAATCAACCGGAAGACCTGCCCCTCACCCTTTGATCTTGTCATCTGATGATGCAGCTCATTACCGGAGATGGAATTTTTTTTCCAGCGAGATCAGCAATTTTTTGGAAAACCCGGACGTTATCATCGCAGGTAAGCGTGGTGGAAAGGTCATGGACATGTTTTTACTGATCAAATTCACTGATATTTCATGATCTCCTCATTGAAACCTACTTTGTTTCTTAGTCTTTCATTTGACAGCCGCCATTTTGTATCTAAATGGGCGTTTGAGAAGTCACATGTGTGAGGTGTCGATAATAGTGATCACTTTCACCAGTGTCCACCATTATCGACACCCTGTGGAATTAAGGGACATTTACAACTGTTATGGATCGATCTTTGGGTAACATTGTTGAAGTAGATGAAGTACATTTTAAAAAAATAATAAAAGTGCTGTGATTTACAATAATTTTTTTTTCTGATTCATAACAGAATGGAATGTTTATAGAGTATTTGGAATCCGAGTGCAATAAATAGAATTAGAGCAGAATTAAATTCCTCGCATATAAAAAATTACATGCTTGAAATATTCAGATTTTTCTGTTCATTCAGAATATTTTTTGCAGTTTGTTGTAAATATCGACCACATATTACAATATCAGTAGACGTTTTAGATTTTGGTTCGAGGAACAACATGCGACCTTTGACCTGGATGTTCATGTGGTTACAATGTCGAGTCCCTGTTGACATTTATTGGTAAACGACAAAACTAGAAATTAATACAAACAACAAATGATTAGCTAAATGTGATCGATGAAAATACTTAGAAAGTGGAACAAAAAGATTTTCTGACGCAGGTTAAACATTATCAGCTCGTTTGTTTACAAACATTAGAATTACTTCCTCATTTACATAAACACTGACATCCATATATTTATATAAAAATATTTTGTACTAAATATAAGTCTATGGAAAACATTTTACAACCCCGATTCCAAAAAAGTTGGGACAAAGTACAAATTGTAAATAAAAACGGAATGCAATAATTTACAAATCTCAAAAACTGATATTGTATTCACAATAGAACATAGACAACATATCAAATGTCGAAAGTGAGACATTTTGAAATTTCATGCCAAATATTGGCTCATTTGAAATTTCATGACAGCAACACATCTCAAAAAAGTTGGGACAGGGGCAATAAGAGGCTGGAAAAGTTAAAGGTACAAAAAAGGAACAGCTGGAGGACCAAATTGCAACTCATTAAGTCAATTGGCAATAGGTCATTAACATGACTGGGTATAAAAAGAGCATCTTGGAGTGGCAGCGGCTCTCAGAAGTAAAGATGGGAAGAGGATCACCAATCCCCCTAATTCTGCGCCGACAAATAGTGGAGCAATATCAGAAAGGAGTTCGACAGTGTAAAATTGCAAAGAGTTTGAACATATCATCATCTACAGTGCATAATATCATCAAAAGATTCAGAGAATCTGGAAGAATCTCTGTGCGTAAGGGTCAAGGCCGGAAAACCATACTGGGGGCCCTTAGACGGCACTGCATCATATACAGGCATGCTTCTGTATTGGAAATCACAAAATGGGCTCAGGAATATTTCCAGAGAACATTATCTGTGAACACAATTCACCGTGCCATCCGCCGTTGCCAGCTAAAACTCTATAGCTCAAAGAAGAAGCCGTATCTAAACATGATCCAGAAGCGCAGACGTCTTCTCTGGGCCAAGGCTCATTTAAAATGGACTGTGGCAAAGTGGAAAACTGTTCTGTGGTCAGACGAATCAAAATTTGAAGTTCTTTATGGAAATCAGGGACGCCGTGTCATTCAGACTAAAGAGGAGAAGGACGACCCAAGTTGTTATCAGCGCTCAGTTCAGAAACCTGCATCTCTGATGGTATGGGGTTGCATTAGTGCGTGTGGCATGGGCAGCTTACACATCTGGAAAGACACCATCAATGCTGAAAGGTATATCCAGGTTCTAGAGCAACATATGCTCCCATCCAGACGACGTCTCTTTCAGGGAAGACCTTGCATTTTCCAACATGACAATGCCAAACCACATACTGCATCAATTACAGCATCATGGCTGCGTAGAAGAAGGGTCCGGGTACTGAACTGGCCAGCCTGCAGTCCAGATCTTTCACCCATAGAAAACATTTGCCGCATCATAAAACGGAAGATACGACAAAAAAGACCTAAGACAGTTGAGCAACTAGAATCCTACATTAGACAAGAATGGGTTAACATTCCTATCCCTAAACTTGAGCAACTTGTCTCCTCAGTCCCCAGACGTTTACAGACTGTTGTAAAGAGAAAAGGGGATGTCTCACAGTGGGAAACATGGCCTTGTCCCAACTTTTTTGAGATGTGTTGTTGTCATGAAATTTAAAATCACCTACTTTTTCTCTTTAAATGATACATTTTCTCAGTTTAAACATTTGATACGTCATCTATGTTCTATTCTGAATAAAATATGGAATTTTGAAACTTCCACATCATTGCATTCCGTTTTTATTTACAATTTGTACTTTGTCCCAACTTTTTTGGAATCGGGGTTGTAAATAAAAACACTTTGTTAACTTAATACCACATACCAATTATTTTTTAATAAAAATCATCTGGGTGTCAATAACTGTGGACAAAGGTGTCGATAATTGTGGAACGGTGTCACGTGATCTGATACGCTAAGTGATCGGGAATAGACTCCCCCCCCCCCCAGTGGAAGTTTGAGTAATTATTCATGCACAATTTACATATTGAAAGTCTTTTCTACTTTTGCAATGGCCAAAAGATCATTAAGGTGTCGATAATTGTAGCCGCCACTCTATACAAGATTGCCACGCCTTCCTGTGCTCATGCCCCAGTTTCTGCACCCTGTGGCTAAAACCCTCCCTCAGTAAAGCAGCTTTTATTCCATTTAATAATTGGCCATAAATCATAAATCTACATCAGGACATGGATAATGGGTTGTGTGTGGTGTGTGAGTGCGCGCTGACAAACCCGGTCACCCGGCTCTCCTTGAATCCCTGGAGGTCCTGGACTGCCCTTTCTGCCCTCTCCCTGAAATACACAGTTAACAGCCTCAATACTCACAAATATTCACACAACATTTTCAATGCTGGGAAACAAACCATACACATAAACATAAATAAAAACACACACTGTGGATCTCTCTTTTCCAAAAGAACACACTGTGCATCTTAATCAATGGTCAATAGTGCAAAATATACGTTCACATAGGACTGGGTGAGATCAGTAAAGGGGATATAACCATTCGTACCATCAGCCAACTGAATATTCTGAGTCTTGGGATTTATCAGAAATATCAACTTTCCTCCAGGTGCTGCAGTGTTTTTATCCCCGTTAATACGTTAATGAAGAGTCTGTATCATGTACCATGATACATAGAATTAGCTTCATAAATATTCAGCCTATTATTAGGCATGGAACGATGTATCATGTGTTGATAAATCGCGATACAAATTATGATGATTGGAATCGATGAAATTTTTTTAAAAAAATTTGCAATTATGATCAGACCGGGTAATCTTAGTTTTCCCAAGCCGTAATTGTATTGTTTAGACAGCAGAGGGAGCTCTATACAACATACAATAGTGGGAATACACATTAGTTCACTGTAGGCGGAAGTAACACAGCTCTAATACTGTGAAAAAAAAAACACAAAAAAAAGGATCTAAAATGCGAAAGAGCTGTTGTGTGATTGTGTACATATAGATTTAACAAGAAATCAAAGCTCTCTTTTTACAGAAAGCTCTCAGGTATTATTTTTAAAATAATAAAAAAAAATTAAAAAAAAGGTACAAACTGACAAAATGGCGACACCTCACGAGAAATAAAGGTGGATAAGGCGCCATACCATAAATCCGGGGACCCGGGTTCGATTCCGACCCGAGGTCATTTCCCAATCCCTCCTGCTCATTTCCTGTCTCTACACTGTCCTATCCAATAAAGGTGAAAAAAGCCCCCAAAAAAACATGATTCATGCCGTCAGTGAACATTACGTCTTAAATGACTCTGATAGATCGCTCGTCATCACTGAAACACACACACGCCGTAGTGCAAAATGAATTTGAAAATGCCACACTTACCGGATCACCTTTTTCTCCTTTAACTGCTGCCCCACTGCCCACTCCAGGAATGCCCTGTCCATCAGAGACAGCGCGCACACACACGTCTCAGCTCACAGGAAGTGCTCAGGATCAAACATATTCTTACAATACTATTATAATCATAATTCATTATTACTCACTGGTTCCCCACGATTTCCTTTCTCACCCTGAGAGAGAGAGAGAGAGATGTGTTACACCAACACTCACTCGTGTTTTATTCAGATCAAAATGACTCACTGACTCAAGGAACAAACAAAGAAGCACGTCTTTTTATCAAAATATCAAAACACAAAAACAATCACTGAATTCAACTATCTAATAAAAATTACAAGAGTGCTCTGAGAGCACAATCTCCCCCGCTGGGAACTCGGCCAGAACTCTGGTAAAATGCAACTGAATTGAATGAAATTACAATATGGGTCTGTCTCAGAAACTGGGTACTGTGGGGGTCCCCCACTAAATATACTCTCAGTCAATAAACTATACAGTTTTGAATGATGATGGTTTTAATTTGAAATAAAATGATGAAAGAAATAATACAGATAAAACTAAATCTTTGATGTGAATACTCTATTCAGAATTTGGCAAAAATTCTGCTTATTTGTGGAAAAATGGCGGCTTGATCTGGGACATATTTCATAGTGTTTGCGTATTTTTGGCCAATATTTTGCAACCATGGTCAATTTAGATCGAACTTTTGATAGAATCTACGGCCAGTCATTTTGCCCCGCCCCCGCCTCGCGCTCCATCCAGTGCAGTAGTGATGTCCCGTTGCTCACGTGCCGCAGCAGAGACCCGCGCGACCTTCAGCCGGTACAGTCGCTGTTCTTTTACCGCCGCCGTTATTCTCATCTTTCCGGTGTGTTCTTGATTTTTCCATTGTGTCCTATTTCGCCATTTCAAATACCCAAAATGCATCATATTATTCATATTTAAGTGAATAATCAATTCAGTCATCATAACTTGGCATTTTTAACCCAAGCAATCAAAAAGAGGAAATGTATTCAATATTTTCACTCATCTGTGAAGGAGGGGCTTTAATTCTTCATGATGGAGTTATTTTATATGGAAATCAATTTTACAAAAACATTTGAATTGTAATCAAAAAAATTTCCACAGTGGAGGCCAGATAAAGCAAGATGCTATCTTTATTCTTATTAAACATGACAAAAGAAACATTGAGTGTTCGGTAAATGCAAAAAAAATAAAAGTTAAATTAGAAAATTTATTTTTTGACCATAATGTCCCAAATGAGAGACCAGTTTCTGAGACAGACCCATATACATATTACCGACATATAACAAAGAATCCTGTCAAGTTTCGTGAAATTCCTCCAAAAATTATGAGGGGAGTTGATTTCAGAAGGCGAGTACCCTTCCTGGGACGGACAGACGGACGTCACCATGACATAATCCCCCTTCAGCCAACGGGGGATAAAAATAAGGGAAGTTGATTTCAGAAAGCAAGTACACCTTGATGAAATTGCCAAAATACAAGTTTGTTAATAATCAAGGGCGTAACTCTGGTCAAATTTGCCCAAATTAAACAAAATTTCAATTTGCGTATAACTGTCATATAACAAAGCCTTCTGCCAAGTTTGGTGAAATTCCTCCACAAATTGTGAGCAGAGTTGATTTCAGAAGAACGTACACCCTCATGAAATTGTCAAAGTACAAGTTATTTAATCAAGGGTCAAAACTCTGGGAAAATTTTTACAGACGAAATTAAATCACAATCTGCGTATTACCGTCATATAACAAGGCCTTTTACCAAGCTTCGAGAAATTCATCCAAAAATCGTGAGAAGAGTTGATTTCAGAAGGTGAGCACCCTTCCCAGGACGGACGGACGGACAGATGGACATCGCCACGACATAATCCCCCGTCTGGCCTTTCAGCCAGCGGGGAATAAAAATCGCAACGTGTATTTAAATTATAACGTTGTGTCAAATTCAACACATTTTATGATCTTGTGAAAAAAGATGCCCAAAGGAAAGAAATAATTCTGTAAAAATGTTTACCAGTTCATCATTATTAATATTCAGCTTACAAAATGATGACTAAATACCGCTTCATACTGAACTATGATTATTATTACCGTTACTCAGCCAAGTCACGACACGGTTTTCAAATTTATCGTTAAAATAAACATGCCTTCTCTTTCACACAGTCGATTATCAACCTGCATTACTTCACATGGACATCTCTGTAAATTAGATAAGACTGCTGATGTCCATCCATCCATCCATCCATCCATCCATCCATCCATCCATCCATGATGTTTGTTTATAATATACAGTTAGGTCCATAAATATTTGGACAGAGACAACATTTTTCTAATTTTGGTTCTGTACATTACCACAATGAATTTTGAACAAAACAATTCAGATGCAGTTGAAGTTCAGACTTTCAGCTTTAATTCAGTGGGTTGAACAAAATTATTGCATAAAAATGTGAGGAACTAAAGCATTTTTTAAACACGATCCCTTCATTTCAGGGGCTCAAAAGTAATTGGACAAATTAAATAATTGTAAATAAAATGTTCATTTCTAATACTTGGTTGAAAACCCTTTGTTGGCAATGACTGCCTGAAGTCTTGAATTCATGGACATCACCAGACGTTGTGTTTCCTCCTTTTTAATGCTCTGCCAGGCCTTTACTGCAGCAGTTTTCAGTTGCTGTTTGTTTGTGGGCCTTTCTGTCTGAAGTTTAGTCTTTAACAAGTGAAATGCATGCTCAATTGGGTTGAGATCAGGTGACTGACTTGGCCATTCAAGAATATTCCACTTCTTTGCTTTAATAAACTCCTGGGTTGCTTTGGCTTTATGTTTTGGGTCATTGTCCATCTGTATTATGAAATGCCGACCAATCGGTTTGGCTGGATTTGAGCACACAGTATGTCTCTGAATACCTCAGAATTCATCCGGCTGCTTCTGTCCTGTGTCACATCATCAATAAACACTAGTGACCCAGTGCCACTGGCAGCCATGCATGCCCAAGCCATCACACTGTCTCCGCCGTGTTTTACAGATGATGTGGTATGCTTTGGATCATGAGCTGTACCACGCCTTCACCATACTTTTTTCTTTCCATCATTCTGGTCGAGGTTGATCTTGGTTTCATCTGTCCAAAGAATGTTCTTCCAGAACTGTGCTGGCTTTTTTAGATGTTTTTTAGCAAAGTCCAATCTAGCCTTTTTATTCTTGAGGCTTATGAGTGGCTTGCACCGTGCAGTGAACCCTCTGTATTTACTTTCATGCAGTCTTCTCTTTATGGTAGATTTGGATATTGATACGCCTACCTCCTGGAGAGTGTTGTTCACTTGGTTGGCTGTTGTGAAGGGGTTTCTCTTCACCATGGAAATTATTCTGCGATCATCCACTACTGTTGTCTTCTGTGGGCGCCCAGGCCTTTTTGCATTGATGAGTTCACCAGTGCTTTCTTTCTTTCTTTCTTTCTTTCTTTCTTTCTCAGGATGTACCAAACTTTAGATTTTGCCACTCCTAATATTGTAGCAATTTCTCAGATGGTTTTTTTTTTCTGTTTTCGCAGCTTAAGGATGGCTTGTTTCACCTGCATGGAGAGCTCCTTTGACCGTATGTTTTCTTCACAGCAAAATCTTCCAAATGCAAGCACCACACCTCAAATCAACTCCAGGCCTTTTATCTGCTTAATTGAGAATGACATAATGAAGGAATTTCCCACACCTGCCCATGAAATAGCCTTTGAGTCAATTGTCCAATTACTTTTGGTCCCTTTAAAAACAGGGTGGCACATGTTAAGGAGCTGAAACTCCTAAACCCTTCATCCAATTTTAATGTGGATACCCTCAAATGAAAGCTGAAAGTCTGGACTTTATGTCCATTATACAACTATAACTTGAATATGTTTCAGTAAACGGGTAAAAAAACAAAATTTGTGTCAGTGTCCAAATATATATGGACCTAACTGTATTACAGACTGAATGTGAGTAATGCACACAGTCTTATGGCCTTGACACACCAGATATGACACGAAACTGCAATGCGAAAAATGTACGAGAAATTTCCGCACAGAAAGCGTACACGCCAAATCGTGCTTCAATGCCGCTCCGAACCTAGATTTTCTGTGCCGTTACTGACAATAATACATTAGTAGTAGCTTCATATGTGTCACTGGTAAAGCATCGAGATGTGTATTGCATCGGCCTCAGAGACGGAGATGTACACCCCTAACACACACACTCCATTACGAGCTCACCTTTATCGAGAGCCCAGGTGTACCCGCTACTCCAGGGTGGCCATTTTGTCCTGGCAGCCCAGGAACTCCTGGCTCTCCCTTTTCCCCGTCTATGCCTGCTCGCCCTGGAGTGCCCTGCAAACAGGGAAAGGGGGGGGGGGGGGGGAAGACATTTTCACCAATGTCTAAAAAAAAGTTATTCAAAACCGGAAAAAAAATGTAAATAAAAATCTATTTTTTTACAATTCATACAAAGTACAGTTTATAATATATATTTATTTGAGCCATTCCACCGAATTGGTGCCATTTCCGTCCCTAGAAAATTATATGTATAAATGCACATAAAAATGTACTTCAGAATACATTTCCTTATTACGCAGAATGTCCTGCACATTGATCTGATTTCAAATTTAAGATATATAATTGTAAGGATTAATAAAAACTACCTAAAACACTGAAAAATAGCATGTGTTACCTGTCCCCGCACTCTAACTTTATACTTAACTATGAAATATTATGATTAAAATCCTTCAGAAACAGTATTTCTTTTGCACTGTTGTGTGACTCCATATCCTATCCATGGTTTAAATATATTTTTTTCATAAGAAATCCACAATATCTTAGTTAAAATACACATTAGTCATGTCCCTGGGTTTTCACTCAGTCCTGTTACCCAAACATACTGTATTGCCCCATCTGACAAATTTGGAATATTCCATAAATCACATGCTCAACAGGAAGTTACATCAGTTGTGTTTTCTGAAGGCCATGAGAAGACCAAAAGTTAGTTCTCTCATTTACTTTTCTGTATATTTGATGATTTTTTAACTTTGACTGGTAAGGTCAATGTCAACATACTGTCCTGTTACTTAAATTATTTCTTAGATGAGATTTGTTTATTTTAAAAATACAGATTTTTGGTAAAATCACTAGAATGTGCCAAGTGTGGTCATGCTATTAGCGATGACGCCATGTGGCTTAATTCCATGTATTAGCTAATCCTAGGCTAAAAACTCAGTCCTGTTACTTTCAGTCCTGTTACTCATATAAAGAGTATGCAGCCATCTTTGACTTCCAAACCTTGTAAAAAAAATAAACAACATAGCCTGAGGTTGACCAATACACATTTTGAATAGTTAATTATGTGTGTTATTATAATCAGTGTTGAAAACATATAATTAATTAAGTTTAATTTGGGAGTGGTACAACAAGCAAATGGCACCCATTTGGTGGAATGTCCCATTTATATATGATTAAATTATAAGAATAAAAAAGATAGCATGGTATTCACAATCTCTCATACAAGTGTATCATGATATAATGTTTGATGATATCGATATCATCATCATGATCATCACCACCACTCAGCCTTAGTGTTATCTGAGCGTCTTACAGGTATCCCAGGTAGACCCGGCTCTCCTTTGCGCCCCGTAAAGCCTCCGGTAACAGACCCAGGTTCACCCTGTAATGAAACAAACATTTCTCTTCAGCACAACGACAGAAACCTGGCTCCGCCCCTAATCTGTGCTGCCAGCGTACCATCACAAGCCGAGCTGGACTCTCACTAAATTGAGGAGATGGTGAAAGTCCACCTGAGTCTGACATTCGTCTGCTCTCTCACATACCCAGTGTCTGTATCTAACCAAAGCACACAACCTGAGCCCTGAACATTGTACATCATCTTTCTGCACTGGAACACATCTCCTGTGTGAGAGGTGAAGCTCTTACCCGATCACCTTTCTGTCCCTTTGATCCCGGCAAACCGACACCACCAGATTCTCCCTAATAAACAGGAAAAATCATTCAATACTGAAACATTAAAATAATGTATATATATGTGTGTGTGTGTGTGTGTGTGTGTGTGTGTGTGTGTGTGTACACACTCACAGGGTCTCCTCTGACTCCAGGTAATCCCTGTAAGCCCTATAATAAAATAAACCATATAAATAACTTCTTTTGGTTACGAAATACAGATGATTTAATCCTGAGATCTCAAATGTTAAAGATTTTCCTCAAAGGCCGAGTCAAAGAGCAATTTTTCTTTTTGGAAACAAGAAAATGTAAAAGGGTCAAATAAAGTAAACATAGATAAACAAATATAGACATCTAGTCAAAAAAACAAAAGACAGACAGATACCAAGAGACAGACAGAAAGACAAACAGAGAAAGAGAGAAAGACAGTAAGAAACAGAGATGAGAGAGAGAGAAAGATGGACAGAAAGAAACAAAAGATAGAGAGAGGTCAGAAAGAAACAGAGAAAAACAAAGAAAGACAAAGATGGACAGAAAGACAGAGATAAATAGAGAGAGAAAAAAGACAAAGATGGACAAAAAACAGAGAGAGAGAGACAGAGAGATGGACAGAAACAAAAAGAGAGAGAGAAACAAAGACAGCGATAGAGAGAGACAAAGACAGAGAAAGATGAACAGAAAGAAACAGAGAGAGACAGAAAGATGGACAGAGATAGAGACAAAGAGAGAAAGATGGACAGAAAGAAACAGACAAGAGAGAGAGAGACAAAGACAGAGAAAGATGGACAGAGATGGAGACAAAGACAGAGAAAGATGGATAGAAAGAAACATAAGAGAGAGACAAAGATGGACAAAGACAGAAAGAAACAGAGATGAGAGAGAGACAAAGACAAAGATGGACAGAAAGAAAGAGATGAGAGAGAGATGGACAGAAAGAAACATAAGAGAGAGACACACAAAGGCAGAGAAAGTTGGACAAAAACAGATAGAGAGAGAGAGACAGATGGAGAAAGAGAGACAAAGACAGAGAAAGATGGACAAAAAGACAGAGAGAGAGAAATCAATAAACAGAGAAACAGACAGACATATAGTAAAGGAGGGAGAGAAAGGACAGACAGACACAGATATGCAGACACAGACAAGCTGACAGATTGAATTTTTATTTTCCTTTAATACGTATTTTTATTAATTGATGCTGAAAATAACTGAGACACTGAAGAAGTAACAGTGGTGTAATATATAATTCCACATGTTCTGTAAAATTATCCATTTTTTTTCCCGTTTCCGGTTGAGAGTACGTCGTGCGCATTCTGGCTGCCGCTTCTCACCGGAGCTTTTTTATTTTATTTTTCTCTCCTTTTTTTATTCTAATTTGTTTTCTTTTTTCTGTGTTTGATGTTTGAGTGTTTTAGTCCGCCGGTGGTGGTGTAGCTCCGGACCCAGTTTTGGGCATCAGTTCCCTCCAGGCCTTGGTTTGCTGTGGGTGATGCCTGTGCTCCCAGCTATGGACTGCAGTGAGCTCGTTGCTCATTTTACATCGTGGTTGTCCAGCGCTCTGCGCTTTAATGCTTGGCGTGATGTTCCGAGCGATGTTGCTCGGTGGCGTCGCGGTGGCTGTGCAGGCGGTTTGGGGCACACCAGCGCTCTGCATGGCGGTGCTTCTGTGCTCGCTTTGTGGATCCATGGCGTGGTGTTCGAGCGATGTTGCTGACGGCGTCACGGTGGCTGTGCTGGCGGTGTGGGACTCGTTTTCATGCGCCTTTTGGTGGGACTGTGGCTGCTACACCACTGGAATGATATCCTGACCTCTATTTGGTGGAATTTTTTTCCTGCCTATTATTGTAAAGCGACCTTGGGTTTTGAGAAAGACGCTATATAAATTGAACATATTATTTGTAAAAACGGGTCGGGTATCGTCTGTGACCCACTGCACAGCTTTTATCATCTCCTCCCCAGGTTACTCACAGGAGGTCCTGCAACACCGGGGTTTCCTGAACGACCAGGAACGCCTGGATTCCCCTGCAACCCTGGAACTCCCTGCCAAAAACAAACAAAATAAATCAATTATTTGGGTTATGATTTGGAATTATTCTAATGAACTGTTAAACAGTGTAGAGAGATGTGTTTGAGTGTTTCAGAAACTGCTGATCTCCTGGGGTTTTCACACACAACAGTCTCTAGAGTTTACACAGACTGGTGCGAAAAACAAAAAACACTGAGTGAGTGAGCGACAGTTCTGTGGGTGGAAATAAACACCTTGTTGATAAGAGAGGTCAGAGGAAAATAGACAGATTGGTTCGAGCTGCCAGGAAGGATATAGTAACTCGTATAATCACTCTTTACAACCATGGTGAGCAGAAAAGCATCTCAGCATGCAACAGAAAACAAAAGAATACATAGGGTTCCACTCCTGCAGCCAAGAACAGGGATCTTAGAATCAAGAACAAGTTCCTATTAAAGTGGCCGGTGAGTGTGCATGAGAACACACAATCTGTGAGGGAGGGGTGGCGGCGGCATCTATAAGCTCATGTATATGGAAATGGGTGGATAGCGTTGCCCTCAGTGTGTTATATCGCCCCCTAACGTTACAGAAGCAGCAGTACGAAAAGTTGCAGTCGGCTGGAGGAAGCATGTGATGACCTTCACCCTCTCGGGTTGGTAACGCTCATGTGATGGGGAGAAATTCTAGATGGGAATTGGCCGTGACTAAATTAGGGAGAAAATATAAAAAGGGGGAGGGGACACAAAATCTTCATAGTTACACCGATATTCAAATTATTAATTTGTAAAATAAATGAAAACAAAAATGGAGATTGTTTGTCTTTTTTTTTTCCTCTCATTACCCTATTTGTAAACTCATGTTTGGAAACAAGGCATCTTTGTTGCAAATTCCCATGTAAGTGATTTTGTCAAATTTCTGTTTGTCCCCACAGTTCTGGCAACAATGCACTTATCTTCTGGTTTTTAAAGCTCAGAGGCAGCGGTTTTAATTTTATGCACATTTGAAACGTTATATGTTAAAAAACCCTCTGTAATTTTCTTCTGGTCCCAAGAAGTATTGTTAATAAGTAATAATTACAATAAGTTAGCGCGGATCGTGGCAAATTTCTGTTCGGCTATTTTCGTGACGTCATTTAAGCCAAACAAACTGCTTGAGTTGAGTCCACTTCCGTTTACTTACATTGCCGTTCGGCTTGAGTGCAGACGTGCGTTCGGGAATTTAAAAAAAAAAAAAACATGCCTTGTTGTGCAGTGAACTGTAACAACAGGACCGGTTCAGGAAGAAGCTTTTACCTTTTTCCGAGAGAGGAGAAGAGGCAGAGAGAGTGGATTGGCTTTTTCCGAAAGAGGAGAAGAGGTAGAGCGAGAGGATTGGCTTTTTCCGGAAGAGGAAAAGAGGCGGAGCAAGTGGGTTGGCTTTTTCCGGAAGAGGAGAAGAGGTGGCGCGAGAGGATTGTTTTTTTTTTCCCAGAAGAGGAGAAGAGGCGGAGCGAGTGGGTTGGCTTTTTCCAAGAGAGGAGAAGAGGCAGAGACAGTGGATTGGCTTTTTCCGAGAGAGGAGAAGAGGCAGAGTGAGTGGGTTGGCTTTTTCCGAAAAAAGAGAAGAGGCGGAGAGAGTGGGTTGGCTTTTTCCGAAAAAGGAGAAGAGGCGGAGAGAGTGGGTTGGCTTTTTCCAAAAAAGGAGAAGAGGTGGAGAGAGTGGGTTGGCTTTTTCCGAAAAAGGAGAAGAGGCGGAGAGAGTGGGTTGGCTTTTTCTGAAAAAGGAGAAGAGGTGGAGAGAGTGGGTTGGCTTTTTCCGAAAAAGGAGAAGAGGTGGAGAGAGTGGGTTGGCTTTTTCCGAAAAAGGAGAAGAGGCGGAGAGAGTGGGTTGGCTTTTTCCGAAAAAGGAGAAGAGGCGGAGAGAGTGGGTTGGCTTTTTCTGAAAAAGGAGAAGAGGCGGAGTGAGTGGGTTGGCTTTTTCTGAAAAAGGAGAAGAGGTGGAGAGAGTGGGTTGGCTTTTTCCGAAAAAGGAGAAGAGGTGGAGAGAGTGGGTTGGCTTTTTCCAAAAAAGGAGAAGAGGCGGAGAGAGTGGGTTGGCTTTTTCTGAAAAAGGAGAAGAGGCGGAGTGAGTGGGTTGGCTTTTTCTGAAAAAGGAGAAGAGGCGGAGAGAGTGGGTTGGCTTTTTCCGAAAAAGGAGAAGAGGCGGAGAGAGTGGGTTGGCTTTTTCCGAAAAAGGAGAAGAGGCGGAGAGAGTGGGTTGGCTTTTTCCGAAAAAGGAGAAGAGGCGGAGAGAGTGGGTTGGCTTTTTCCGAAAAAGGAGAAGAGGTGGAGAGAGTGGGTTGGCTTTTTCCGAAAAAGGAGAAGAGGCGGAGTGAGTGGGTTGGCTTTTTCCGAAAAAGGAGAAGAGGCGGAGTGAGTGGGTTGGCTTTTTCTGAAAAAGGAGAAGAGGCGGAGAGAGTGGGTTGGCTTTTTCCGAAAAAGGAGAAGAGGCGGAGAGAGTGGGTTGGCTTTTTCCGAAAAAGAAGAAGAGCCGGAGAGAGTGGGTTGGCTTTTTCCGAAAAAGGAGAAGAGGCGGAGTGAGTGGGTTGGCTTTTTCCGAAAAAGGAGAAGAGGCGGAGAGAGTGGGTTGGCTTTTTCCGAAAAAGGAGAAGAGGCGGAGAGAGTGGGTTGGCTTTTTCCGAAAAAGAAGAAGAGCCGGAGAGAGTGGGTTGGCTTTTTCTGAAAAAGGAGAAGAGCCGGAGAGAGTGGGTTGGCTTTTTCCGAAAAAGGAGAAGAGGCGGAGAGAGTGGGTTGGCTTTTTCCGAAAAAGGAGAAGAGGCGGAGAGAGTGGGTTGGCTTTTTCCGAAAAAGGAGAAGAGGCGGAGAGAGTGGGTTGGCTTTTTCCGAAAAAGGAGAAGAGGCGGAGAGAGTGGGTTGGCTTTTTCCGAAAAAGAAGAAGAGCCGGAGAGAGTGGGTTGGCTTTTTCCGAAAAAGGAGAAGAGGCGGAGTGAGTGGGTTGGCTTTTTCCGAAAAAGGAGAAGAGGCGGAGAGAGTGGGTTGGCTTTTTCTGAGAAAGGAGAAGAGGCAGAGTGAGTGGGTTGGCTTTTTCTGAAAAAGGAGAAGAGGCGGAGTGAGTGGGTTGGCTTTTTCCGAAAAAGGAGAAGAGGCGGAGAGAGTGGATTGGCTTCTTCTGAAAGAGGAGACAAGGTGGAGAGATTGGATTGTGTGTGTCAAGCCAGAGGAGTGTTTTTTTCCGGAAGAGGAGACGAGGCAGAGAGGGTGGATTGTGCGCATGAAACAAAATCAAGCAGTCAAAGAAGAAACGGAGCAGCAACGCTCAAGCAAAAAGGAGAAGATCGGAGGGAAACATTTTTACTTTTGCTTGCAATTGACAAGTCAAGAATCCTGAGGGATCCTGTACAATCATTGTGGAAATGAGACAAAGGGATATTTCCTCGCTTAGAGTCGGCTATAAATAGTATAATGCCGTGGATGGCAGGCTAATGTGGCCTACCGGCGCACTGTCCAGTAATCGTTCCCTATATCCACTAGGGAGGGCAGTTTAATTATTCTTCAAAAGGGCTCTTATTTAGTATTACAACGAAAGTAAGAGTTTATCATAACTACCAGGATAAATTGTTTGGGCGCGAGTCTTGTTGAGGTCCGGGGTCACCGCGATCAGAGTCGGCCGAGTCGCTGTCCGATTCCGAGGCCGCACGGTCAAACCAGTGAGCCACATTCACCGATTGCTTCGCAACGGCCATAGGGTCATACAGATACGGTTTCACCTCTCGATATTCAATTTGGAGAGTTCCTACTTCAAAATCGCTATCAGACATTTTACACAACCTCTCACGACCAAAGTCCGTACACGTGTGCTCGGTTCGCAAGTAAACGCAGAGGTGCTCCCGGTCTGTTTGGCTTGAATGACGTCACGACGACGGCCCCCTGGTGGTGAAAGTGCGCATGAGTGAGGTGTAAACAAACCTTCGGAAATTGGGCAAAACAGTATATTTTAACCATTTTATTCAATATTAGGGTGAAAATTAGACACTAAGAAGAGTGAATTCGCTTTTTGGGTCGTTCTTCTAGACAATAAAGTTGATCTTCTACGTTTCACCTCCGACCGTTCACTGCAAAAAATGAGCTCTTGTTGAGAGAAAATATCTTTAATATGGGTGAATTTATCTATTATTTCTTATTAGAAGTTTACTAGAACTCAAATACAAGATTATTTAGCTTACTTTGAGACGCTTTTACTAATTTCAAGCCTTAAATTTTCTTATTCTATAGAGATCTTGCAGTCACATGACTGGAAAGTACACAACTGCCATCTTGTAGGTAAAAAACACCGCTGAATACTGCTGCACTCGTGTACAGAATGGATCAATTTCAACCGACGGACTACACGGCTCATTTTTCTAATGAACAGATAACTAGATATATGTCTAAAATAAACGATCTACAGATTTGTGACCCTTATGGCTTACCGGACGGAGTTTTCACGACCGGATTTTGAACTGCCAGCGGAATACCCGGACGTGTATAATTACCTCATTAACTTTCCCTCGCTGTTCAGTGGTGAAGCACTGCGTGCTTATAAATCTCTGGACAGTTATCTTTACAGAAATTCAGGATTTGTCAGCGACTCAGATGTGGCATCTTGTAAACAAGAATCCTCATTGGATGAGTAAGTCACTTAAGTATTGAGTATAGCACTGACCAGCCGATTATAGAATAAGGTAATTCCAAATTGTCCGTGTTGTTTACATGGATCTGGCGTTGGAGAGGTAGAGGCTTGGCAGTGGAGATTTGAGTAGCTGTTTTCTGAGCTTAGTCAACAGGCCGGCTCTGCAGCCTCGCTTTTGCTTCCGCTCCCGGCGCCGCCTCCTTCGGTTTGCTTCCGATAACAATCCACGGAGACCCCGCTGGTCTCGCTATCTCATCCGGAATGTTGTGCATGCGATGGAAATCGCTACAAACCGTCATTTTCTGCTGGAAACCAATGTCCAGTAAGTCCATACTGTTGTAGTGGATATTGAAGTCCGGTACAGACGAACAACACGCAAAAATACACACAAAAAACATAAAAAACGTGCACAGGTAGGGAGAGCTTGTAGCCGCAGCCGTTGTAGTAGAATTGTATATAGTAGGGTTTTCCAGAAGAAAAGGTAGAAGTAAAAGCAGAAGTAGAAGGCGGAATATGGCGTTTGACCGACAAGATGGCGTCTGTCACAATCTGGATTGGCTGTGACGTCACATGCAAGTGCTCCATAGGCAGATAAATTTGTTCATTTTAAGCATTCAATTCTAGAAAGAAGCAAAATTATCTGCCAATAGAATAAGAAAATTTAAGGCTTGAAATTAGTAAAAGCGTCTCAAAGTAAGCTAAATAATCTTGTATTTGAGTTCTAGTAAACTTCTAATAAGAAATAATAGACAAATTCACCCATATTAAAGATATTTTCTCTCAACAAGAGATCATTTTTTGCAATGTTGCCTATGACCTTTAAAACTCTATCACATTGTCCAAATGTCCACACTGAAAAATAAAAGTGGCCTAATATGATTTATTTGGACTGTAGCGACATCTGGAGTGTAGTCAAGTGGACTTATACTGTACCACATCACTGTTGAATTCCCCGGGGAGCGGATATTCAGCATTTTTTTTTCGATTATCGGAAATCAGATGCTTAAATAATTTGTTGCTGCTCAAAGTTTTATTTTTAATTAATGTACACTACCGTTCAAAAGTTTGGGGTCACCCAGACAATTTTGTGTTTTCCATGAAAAGTCACACTTTTATTTCCCACCCTAAGTTGTAAAATGAATAGAAAATATAGTCAAGACATTTTTCTGGCCATTTTGAGCATTTAATCGACCCCACAAATGTGATGCTCCAGAAACTCAATCTGCTCAAAGGAAGGTCAGTTTTATAGCTTCTCTAAAGAGCTCAACTGTTTTCAGCTGTGCTAACATGATTGTACAAGGGTTTTCTAATCATCCATTAGCCTTCTGAGGCAATGAGCAAACACATTGTACCATTAGAACACTGGAGTGAGAGTTGCTGGAAATGGGCCTCTATACACCTATGGAGATATTGCACCAAAAACCACACATTTGCAGCTAGAATAGTCATTTACCACATTAGCAATGTATAGAGTGGATTTCTGATTAGTTTAAAGTGATCTTCATTGAAAAGAACAGTGCTTTTCTTTCAAAAATAAGGACATTTCAAAGTGACCCCAAACTTTTGAATGGTAGTGTATATGTACAGTGGTGCTTGAAAGTTTGTGAACCCTTTAGAATTTTCTATATTTCTGCATAAATATGACCGAAAACATCATCAGATTTTCACACAAGTCCTAAAAGTAGATAAAGAGAACCCAGTTAAACAAATGAGACAAAAATTTTATACTTGGTAATTTATTTATTGAGGAAAATTATCCAATATTACATATCTGTGAGTGGCAAAAGTATGTGAACCCCTAGGATTAGCAGTTAATTTGAAGGTGAAATTAGAGTCAGGTGTTTTCAATCAGTGGGATGACAATCAGGTGTGAGTGGGCACCCTGTTTTATTTAAAGAACAGGGATCTATCAAAGTCTGATCTTCACAACACATGTTTGTGGAAGTGTATCATGGCACGAACAAAGGAGATTTCTGAGGACCTCAGAAAAAGTGTTGTTGATGCTCATCAGGCTGGAAAAGGTTACAAAACCATCTCTAAAGAATTTGGACTCCACCAATCCACAGTCAGACTGATTGTGTACAAATGGAGGAAATTCAAGACCATTGTTACCCTCCCCAGGAGTGGTCGACCAACAAAGATCACTCCAAGAGCAAGGTGTGTAATAGTTGGCGAGGTCACAAAGGACCCCAGGGTAACTTCTATGCAACTGAAGGCCTCTCTCACATTGGCTAATGTTAATGTTCATGAGTCCACCATCAGGAGAACACTGAACAACAATGGTGTGCATGGCAGGGTTGCAAGGAGAAAGTCACTGCTCTCCAAAAAGAACATTGCTGCTCGTCTGCAGTTTGCTAAAGATCACGTGGACAAGCCAGAAGGCTATTGAAAATGTTTTGTGGACAGATGAGACCAAAATAGAACTTTTTGGTTTAAATGAGAAGCGTTATGTTTGGAGAAAGGAAAACACTGCATTCCAGCATAAGAACCTTATCCCATCTGTGAAACATGGTGGTGGTAGTATCATGGTTTGGGCCTGTTTTGCTGCATCTGGGCCAGGACGGCTTGCCATCATTGATGGAACAATGAATTCTGAATTATAGCAGCAAATTCTAAAGGAAAATGTCAGGACATCTGTCCATCTCAAGAGAAGGTGGGTCATGCAGCAAGACAACGACCCTAAGCACACAAGTCGTTCTACCAAAGAATGGTTAAAGAAGAATAAAGTTAATGTTTTGGAATGGCCAAGTCAAAGTCCTGACCTTAATCCAATCAAAATATCGTGGAAGGACCTGAAGCGAGCAGTTCATGTGAGGAAACCCACCAACATCCCAGAGTTGAAGCTGTTCTGTATGGAGGAACGGGCTAAAATTCCCCCAAGCCGGTGTGCAGGACTGATCAACAGTTACCGCAAACGTTTAGTTGCAGTTATTGCTGCACAAGGGGGTCACACCAGATACTGAAAGCAAAGGTTCACATACTTTTGCCACTCACAGATATGTAATATTGGATCATTTTCCTCAATAAATAAATGAAGAAGTATAATATTTTTGTCTCATTTGTTTAACTGGGTTCTCTTTATCTACTTTTAGGACTTGTGTGAAAATCTGATGATGTTTTCGGTCATATTTATGCAGAAATATAGAAAATTCTAAAGGGTTCACAAACTTTCAAGCACCACTGTATATCTGACAACCACAATTAAAAAAAAAAAAAAAACACACTTCTGTAGTCTGTCTTTATGTCGCACCCACAGTGGTTTTGGATTAGTAGACACGTGGACCACGTGTCGAGTAAACCCAATCACCTGTGTTCGCGTCCACGGTGAGAAGAACAGGAAGAACAAGGTGAGACGGTACAACAGTCGGCAAAAAGCGCGATACACTCAGTCATATAATTTCGCTCATTCACTCTCACACACAGCCCTTGAGATGACGGCTGTCGTCGGTACACTTTTCACCAATCGTTGCTCAAAAGTACTTTTTTTTAAATAATGTTCTAAGATTAAACATTATATTCATTAAATGTAAGCTGTAAGAAATAATTAAATTCTTGTACATTTTTCAAACACTTGTGGTAAATGGATATCGGTCCAAATTTCCGTTATCGCTGTCCTTGATTACTAATAATCGGTCCTGGTATCAGCCCAAAAATAAACACATCAGTCCACCACTAGAATGCTCAATTCTGATTGGTCAGAAGGTTTCTATAACGGCACCTATTACGCATTTTCGACCAACGGGGAACGGGTTTTTGAACCAATTCCATTCAGGAATCTCTGAACCTTGGTGCCAGTTACCGAACCCACCCACGTTTCCACCAGTTTTGAGCAGAACTGTTGTAATCATGAACAGAGAGCATTGCTCAATTCACAACAGGAGTAAACTGTAGTCGCAAGATGGCGGTGCCCATCGATTACCTCCGAGCTTTTGTTCTGTTATTGGAGATGTTTGTTTTTGGTCCATTTATTCCCCCTGAAGATGCATTTTTTTCCTTTTTTGTTGCGTTCTCCATTGCTGCACCTTGCTTCCTCTCCAAGCTAATGACATGCCCACCAATGTCATCACGGTTCATGCTGGAAAAACCAGCTGTATCTTGGTTCCGGCTGGGAACCAACTTATTTTTGGACGAAATTATCTGGGGTGGAGGCGGCATGGTGGTGTAGTGGTTAGCGCTGTCGCCTCACGGCAGGAAGGTCCGGATTCGAGCCCCGTGGCCGGCGAGGGCCTTTCTGTGTGGAGTTGCATGTTCTCCCCGTGTCCGCGTGGGTTTCCTCCGGGTGCTCCGGTTTCCCTCCACAGTCCAAAGACATGCAGGTTAGGTTAACTGGTGACTCTAAATTGACCGTAGGTGTGAATGTGAGTGTGAATGGTTATCTGTGTCTATGTGTCAGCCCTGTGATGACCTGGAGACTTGTCCAGGGTGTACCCTGCCTCTCGCCCGTAGTCAGCTGGGATAGGCTCCAGCTTGCCTGCGACCCTGTAGAACAGGATAAAGCGGCTAGAGATAATGAGATGAGATTATCTGGGGGTGGGTTTCCCAAAAGCATCGTAGCACAAAGATAATCATTAAATGGTAGCGCGAGCATAAAAATGTACACTCTCTCTCCTAGTTAAGCTGCTCTTAGCGTTAAGAGGCTTTTGGGAAACCCAGCCCTGAACGGTTCAAAATTTGGTGCACAAACCAGAACGGAACCCGATTCCTGTTGGTCAAAAAGGGGTATTGACCATCATGCAGCTTCAAATCACAGATTTATATTAATGCACATGTTCTCATACATTATCTTGTTTTGCTGACATTGTATGTAACTACAAATGGATAAAAATGTGCTAATTTTTTCATAAATTGTTGACAAAATGATGAAATTTAAGCAGAATCACAACACCCTGTTATTGATTATTTTCCTCTAACAGCAAGTCCCGTGGATTTTTCTTCCCCCGACAAAGCACATCTGCACAAGTAGAAATAACATGAATTATTTTTTTCGTGGTGCAGTTTTCATCAAATCCTGCGCTCTGATTGGCTGGCGAGGGGGTCCATATCCTACGATACGGACCCCGGTTACGGACCTCTGCTGACTCGCTCATTCACAACAACAACAAACATAGTAGCAATTTTTGTCAACATTTTTCTTTTTTATAAGATTTTTATCAAAAATCTTATAAATTTTTGCCCTTATTTCTCAGCATAATAGAATTAATTTTACAGCATGGATAGAGATAACGACAGTGTTCACAGCGAAAGTGAGTTTTACTACCCTGAGGAAGAAGAAATAAAATAAAACATTTCAGGAGAAAGCTAAAAACCTGTAACTGTTGCTAACGCCGAGCAAAAACATGGCTGAATCCTGAATGACTCAATTTTGTATAAATAGGGGACTACATAGGCGGCAAAATGTAGTTTTTTTCCTGCCATGGAAGTGCACTTGTATACCGAGGAGGAAGCCATTTGCATTACAGCTGTGAATGAGGATTCAAAATGGTGGCTCGGCTCGGTTTTCCCTTTCGGGCGCTCTCGTTTTCTGTTAGAATTTGGTAAAGAAAAAAATAAATATATTATTTACCAGCTTAAGGTCGGTCCGTATGGTGAAATACCGTGACCTCGGCCTTGAATACTGACCTCGGCCCAGAGGGCCTTGCTCAGTACTTTCAAGACCTCGGTCACGGTATTTCACGATACGGACCTCCCAGCACACACACACACACATATATATATATATATATATATATATATATATATATATATATATATATATATATATATATATATATAGGCAAAAGTTAACAAGCTACCAACAGACACTCACACTTTCTCCTTTTTCTCCTCTTGATGATGGTCCTGGAGGACCAGCAGGTCCCTCGGGTCCTCTGGGGCCCTCGCGACCAGGTGCGCCATCACGACCCTAACACACACACACAACCTTACATTTATTAAAATCACAAAGGCAGGAAATCATAAAATGACAATATTAGAACATCTTTCTGTCCATCTCAGAAAATAAATGCTAAATCTCCATGATTAACTCACAGGTTCTCCTTTCCTCGCAGGAATTCCATCACTTCCTCTCTCACCCTGAACACAAATTCAAAATCTTCAGAACATCATTGCTTCTTAGGGTAACAAAAACACTATAGATGTTGAGTATCGTTGAAAAACAATTCATCTTGATGTTTACAGTGCCTTGCAAAAGTATTCATACCCCTTGAACTTTTTCACATTTTTCCACCTTACAACCACGAACTTAAAAGTTTTTTATTGAGATTTTATGTGATAGACCAACACAGAGTAGCACATAATTGTAAAGTGAAACGAAAATGATAAATGGTCTTCAAAATTTTAAACAAATAAAAATCTGAAAAATGTGATGTGCATTAGTATTCAGCCCCCTGCATCAATACTTTGTCGAGCCACCTTTTGCTGCAATTACAGCTGCAAGTCTTTTGTGGTACAGTATGTCTCTACCAGCTTTGCACATCTAGACACTGAAATTTTTGCCCATTCTTCTTTGCAAAATAGCTCAAGCTCAGCCAGATTGGATGGAGAGCGTCTGTGAACAGCAATTTTCAAGTCTTGCCACAGATGCTCAATGGGATTTAGGTCTGGACTTTGACTGGGCCATTCTAACACATGAGTATTCTTTGATCTAAACCATTCCATTGTAGCTCTGGCTGTATGTTTAGGGTCATTGTCTTGCTGGAAGGTGAATCTCCTTCCCAGTCTCAAGTCTTTTGCAGCCTCCAATAGGTTTTCTTCCAGGATTGCCCTGTATTTAGCTCCATCCATCTTCCCATCAACTCTGACCAGCTTCCCTGTCCCTGCTGAAGAAAAGCATCCCCATAGCATGATGCTGCCACCACCATGTTTCACAGTGGGGATGGTGTGTGCAGGGTGATGAGCAGTGTTAGTTTTCTGCCGCACATAGCGCTTTGCATTTAGGCCAAAAAGTTCAACTTTGGTCTCATCTGACCAAAGCACCTTCTTCCACATGTTTGCTGTGTCCCCTACATGGCTTCTTATGCCCGTCTTTCAACAATGGCTTTCTTCTTGCCGCTCTTCCAAAAAGGCCAGATTTGTGGAGTGTACGACTTATAGTTGTCCTGTGCACAGATTCTCCCACCTGAGCTGTGGATTTCTGCAGCTCCTCCAGAGTGATCATGGGCCTCTTGGCTGCTTCTCTGACCAGTGCTCTCCTTGCTCGCTCTGTCAGTTTAGGTGGACGGCCATGTCTTGGTAGGTTTGCAGTTGTGCCATACTTTTTCCATTTTTGAATGATGGATTGAACAGTGCTTCTTGAGATGTTCAGAGCTTGGGATATTTTTTTATAACCTAACCCTGCTTTAAACTTCTCCAGAACTTTATCCCTGACCTGTCTGGTGAGTTCTTTGGTCTTCATGATGCTGTTTGTTCTTCAGTGTTCTCTAACAAACCACTGAGGCTTTCACAGAACAAGTGTATTCATGCTGAGAGTAAATTACACACAGTAGGACTCTATTAACTAATTAGATGACTTCTGAAGGCGAGTGATTGCACTGGATTGTATTTAGAGGTATCAGAGTACAGGGGGCTGAATACTAATGCACACCACATTTTTCAGATTTTTATTTGTTTAAAATTTTGAAGACCATTTATCATTTTCGTTTCACTTCACAATTATGTGCTACTCTGTGTTGGTCTATCACATAAAATCTAAATAAAAAACTTTTAAGTTTGTGGTTGTAAGGTGGAAAAATTTGAAAAAGTTCAAGGGGTATGAATACTTTTGCAAGACACTGTACTGCATCAATTACAGCATCATGGCTGTGTAGAAGAAGGGTCCGGGTACTGAACTGGCCAGCTTGCAGTCCAGATCTTTCACCCATAGAAAACATTTGGCGCATCATAAAACGGAAGATACGACAAAAAAGACCTAAGACAGTTGAACAACTAGAATCCTACATTAGACAAGAATGGGTTAACATTCCTATCCCTAAACTTGAGCAACTTGTCTCCTCAGTCCCCAGACGTTTACAGACTGTTGTAAAGAGAAAAGGGGATGTCTCACAGTGGGAAACATGGCCTTGTCCCAACTTTTTTGAGATGTGGTGTTGTCATGAAATTTAACCGGCAATCTTTTGGTCCCAAAGCTAGGCCATGGCTTCCTCATGCATTACGCTTTATCCTGCATGTAGAGGCAGTGGTAAAGACACTGTGCTACCGACAAGAAGGTTATGAGTTTAAATCCCAGCAAGTCACTTTGGATAAAAACGCCAGCCAAAGAATAAAGTCTGTTTTGAGAGCAACAGAGGCTCTACCCTGTATTACGTATACCACGTGTTCCTAATAAGGTATACATAGTGTTGGTAATAAAGTGCTCAGTGAGTATGTCTGAACAACAATGCAATAAATTCTCAGTCACATTATTACACATTACACACACACACACATTACCTTCTGTCCTGGCTCCCCTTTTGGACCCTATTAAAAAAGAAATTAATAATGATCAACAGGATAAAAACGGGCATTATGACTCACTCTCCCTCTGTTTATGTGGACATGTAATCACTTACCTGTGGGCAGTGAACAGTACACTCTGAAGGTCCAGGACCCTATAACAAAATGCAGGGGGCAAAAGGCAAAATTAAATATTCAAATTTAAAAAACAACTTTGTGTTTGGTCTTTTTGTCTGTGCGCTTTTGACTACATCATTGGGACACCTGCTGCAGTGCATGATGGGATTTAAGGAGTGCACAGGACGGTCCTCACAAATTTTAGGGATGATTATAAAATGGAAAACGTCCCTAAATCGTTCACGATATTCATTATTAGTCAATAGCTTAGACTAGGCATGCAACGATACATCATGTGACGAGAAATTGTGATACGAATTTATGATTATTCAAATCAATGAAATAAAACATGAATGGTGATTGTTATCAGGCTGCGTAATCTTAGTATTTCCTAGCTGTAATTGTGTTGTTTAGACACCAGAGGGCAGAATTATGTACAACAACAGGAATACACTTAACTTCACTGTAGGTGGAAGTAACACAGCTCTAGTGCCATGAAAAAAACATAAAAACAGATAAAACGTGAAAGCGCTGTTGTGTGATTGTGTACAAATGTTTAACAAGAAATCAGAGCTCTCCCTTTTTTATTTTTAACAGACTGCTGAAACAAAGAAACGAGAAGGAAATGGAAGTACAAATGTTCGTAAAAGTTTATTAAGAAAATGACTATTTGTTATGGACTTTTTTCAGTTTTAATAAAATGACTATTTTAGTTAATAATAGGCTATTATATTTTACTCCAACTTTTACAAATGTGGCTAAATAATTATTGTAAAGAAAAATGAAAAAAAGTATTGAATGAAGTTCAAGAATGAAGTTGATGAACAGGAAAATAAATGTTGTGTCATAAAATGTTCTTCATTTAATTTTTTTTTTCAAAAACGTGGGGAAAATCGATTCGCGAGCCCAATATCATGAGTTGAATCGTGAACTGGGTGAATCATTACATGCTTAGTTTAAACACATGATATGAGTGTTAGGCTGCTTTCACACATGAATAATAGTCCTGAGTCAGGGGGGTATAATAACACTGGCTAAGGGGCAATTAGGTCTGAACACACATTTATAACATGCAGAACTGGTCAAAAATAGGAAAATACTATAACAAATAACCAAAGAAAAAAAAAGCAAAGAGAACACCGAGCTTCACTCAATATATTACTAGATAATGATGGAAATTTCTAGTTTTTAAATATTTTGTGAATCGCATCCACCATTTACTTTCTCTTTTTGGTCGGCAGTCTGAATCTCCAGAACATCTCACGTTTACGCAGCACTTACAGTGGTGTTTGAAAGTTTGTGAACCCTTTAGAATTTTCTATATTTCTGCATAAATATGACCTAAAACATCATCAGATTTTCACACAAGTCCTAAAAGTAGATAAAGAGAACCCAGTTAAACAAATGAGACAAAAATATTATACTTGGTCATTTATTTATTGAGGAAAATGATCCAATATTACACATCTGTGAGTGGCAAAAGTATGTGAACCTTTGCTTTCAGTATCTGGTGTGACCCCCTTGTGCAGCAATAACTGCAACTAAACTGCCCGCTTCAGGTCCTTCCACAACATTTCCATTGGATTAAGGTCAGGACTTTGACTTGGCCATTCCAAAACATTAACTTTATTCTTCTTTAATCATTCTTTGGTAGAACGACTTGTGTGCTTAGGGTCGTTGTCTTGCTGCATGACCCACCTTCTCTTGGGATTCAGTTCATGGACAGATGTCCTGACATTTTCCTTTAGAATTCGCTGGTATAATTCAGAATTCATTGTTCCATCAATAATGGCAAAGCGTCCTGGCCCAGATGCAGCAAAACAAGCCCAAACCATGATACTACCACCACCATGTTTCACAGATGGGATAAGGTTCTTATGCTGGAATGCAGAGTTTTCCTTTCTCCAAACATAACACTTCTCATTTAAACCAAAAAGTTCCATTTTGGTCTCATCCATCCACAAAACATTTTTCCAATAGCCTTCTGGCTTGTCCACATGATCTTTAGCAAACTGCAGACGAGCAGCAATGTTCTTTTTGGAGAACAGTGGCTTTCTCCTTGCCACCCTGCCATGCACACCATTGTTGTTCAGTGTTCTCCTGATGGTGGACTCATGAACATTAACATTAGCCAGTGTGAGAGAGGCCTTCAGTTGCTTAGAAGTTACCCTGGGGTCCTTTGTGACCTCGCTGACTATTACACGCCTTGCTCTTGGAGTGAGCTTTGTTGGTCGACCACTCCTGGGGAGGGTAACAATGGTCTTGAATTTCCTCCATTTGTACACAATCTGTCTGACTGTGGATTGGTGGAGTCCAAACTCTTTAGAGATGGTTTTGTAACCTTTTCCAGCCTGATGAGCATCAACAACGCTTTTTCTGAGGTCCTCAGAAATCTCCTTTGTTCATGCCATGATACACTTCCACAAACATGTGTTGTGAAGATCAGACTTTGATAGATCCCTGTTCTTTAAATAAAACAGGGTGCCCACTCACACCTGATTGTCATCCCATTGATTGAAAACATGTGACTCTAATTTCACCCTCAAATTAACTGCTAATCCTAGAGGTTCACATACTTTTTCCTCACTAAATAAATGAGCAAGTATAATATTTTTGTCTCATTTGTTTAACTGGGTTCTCTTTATCTACTTTTAGGACTTGTGTGAAAATCTGATGATGTTTTAGGTAATATTTATGCAGAAATATAGAAAATTCTAAAGGGTTCACAAACTTTCAAGCACCACTGTAGCTCATTCCTTTGGCTCAGTTTAGCAGCTCAGATCGACAGAAAAATGTCGCCTGCAACTCAAGACCACCTCAAGAAGAGGGTCTCAGACCGGCTGTTTTGTTTTGGTCTACACCAGATTCGATTTGTTTGTGCTTAAATGCACAAATAAACCATACCGAAGAGGATGGACAAAACACTGCAGATGTGGCAAAGTGACAGACAGATTGAGAGAGAAAGAGAGAATGCAGAGGGTGACTAACTGGTACAGCAGTTCCTCTTGCGATGCCACAGAGACGATCTGCGAGTTCAGATTGGAGTCTGTAGAGATCATCTTCATCCCGAGCCTGCAGCAGATTCTGAGGGCTGCTGTCTGTAACCGCCAACAGCAGCTCCTCCGAGTTCGCACGCCCGACTCCAACAGCCAGCACCGCCACACCTCAAACGCAACAACAGAACAGTATTAAACAGGGGCGTAATGATGCAACAGACAATTTGGATCTATGAATCAATTTGAAAAGGCAATGACTGAACTGAATCAAGGTGTTGAACATGAAACCTTACCTTAACATGGCAGTATCATCAAATATCACATCACAGTCGTACTGTATCATGTGGAAACCCTGACATTTACATCCCTATTATTAAACCATCTTGAGAGTCAGTGGACATACTTTTTTTTTTTAAGAACAGATTTTCTCAGGGGCGGCACGGTGGTGTAGTGGTTAGTGCTGTCGCCTCACAGCAAGAAGGTCCGGGTTCGAGCCCCGTGGCCGGCGAGGGCCTTTCTGTGCGGAGTTTGCATGTTCTCCCCGTGTCCGCGTGGGTTTCCTCCAGGTGCTCCGGTTTCCCCCACAGTCCAAAGACATGCAGGTTAGGTTAACTGGTGACTCTAAATTGAGCGTAGGTGTGAATGTGAGTGTGAATGGTTGTCTGTGTCTATGTGTCAGCCCTGTGATGACCTGGCGACTTGTCCAGGGTGTACCCCGCCTTTCGCCCGTAGTCAGCTGGGATAGGCTCCAGCTTGCCTGCGACCCTGTAGAACAGGATTAAGCGGCTAGAGATAATGAGATGAGATTTTCTCAGTACATCCATATTAAATCGTTCCAAAACAGGCTCAACAGACCAGGGGTTAAGTAGCAGATGTCAGTTCTGCTGTATGATGCTTGGAAGTATCTGGATATGAATTTTCTACATATGTATATACACAGTTGAGATATTTTCTAAAATGCAACAAAGACAAAAAACTAATTTGCTCATTCACATGAACCTTTATTTAACTGATAAGAGGACAAAGAAAAGATTTTCGATAGTTTTGCTGACCAACTTAATTGTATTTTGTAAATAGAAATTAAGTTAGAATTTGATGCCTGTATCATGATAGCCCACTCAAAAAAAAGTTGGGACAGAAGCAACGGTAATAATGTGTTCCATCAACTTTCCTTTTAACCCTTTTTAATCGTATGCGATCTGAGGATACTAATTGTTGCAGTTGAAATTTTTTTTCCATTCTTGCTTGATACAAGACTTCAGCTGCTCATCAGCCCGTGGTCACCATTGTCTGATTCTCCTCTTCATGGTGCACCATACATTCTCAATAGGAGACAGATCTGGACTGGCAGCAGGCCAGTCAAGCACACGCACTCTATGGAGCTATGCTGTTGTAGCCGGTGCAGAATGAGGCCTGGCATTGTCCTGCTCAAATAAGCATGGACTTCCCGGGAAGAGACGCTGTCTTGATGAGTATGTCTCTCTAAAATCCCAATATATCAACAGTACCTTCACACACTTGTCAAGTCAAGTTTATCTTTATAGCGCTTTTAACAATAGACATTGTCACAAAGCAGCGTTACAGAATTTAAATGACTTTAAACATGAGCTAATTTTATCCCTAATCTATACCCAATGAGCAAGCCTGTGGTGATGGTGGCAAGGAAAAACTCCCTCAGACGACATGAGGAAGAAACCTCGAGAGGAACCGGACTCAAAAGGGAACCCATCCTCATTTGGGTGATAACAGACAACATGACTATAACATTAACAGTTTTAACATGAAGTCAGTTTCATTGATGTTATAACTCTTCACTGATGGAACCTTGAGTGCAAAACTGTTCATGACAACTGCAGTCCTAAAGTTAGCAAGTCAACTGTAGTCCTCAGCCATAAAAGCATTACTGTAAGAGTCCAGAACATCTTCCAAGTGTGACTTTCAACTGTCCACGTGCAACTCACCCATGCTGTGGGCAATGATGCCCCCCATACCATTATAGATACTGCTGGCTTCCACACCTTTCTTTGATAACAAACCAGATGGGCGTGTTCACCTTTGGCACTGAGAACTCAGCGTCTGGTTTTTCCATAAACAAGCTGAAATGTGGACTCATCTGACCACTGTCTTTCCATCTATCTGAGATGAGTTCAGGCCCGGACAACTCAGCTGTGTTTCTGCAAAGAATTGATGAACGGCTTCCTCCTTGTGTAATACAGTTTCAGGTTGCATTTCTGGATGCAGTGGCGGACTGTGTTAAGTGACAACGGTTTTCCGAAGTACTCCCGAGCCCATGTGGCTATATTTGTCACGTTAGCATGACGGTTTCTCAGCAGTGCTGCCTGAAGGCTCGAAGGTCACGCACATATGCATAGGACCTGGATGATGTAGATCCCAGAACCTGTGTGCTAACTAACCTGTTAAGTAGCTAACTTATCTAATGTCAGTGATGAACAGAACTGTAATTTTTTTTTCTGTTGAGAAATATGACTCACCAGAATCCCGAAGTGCAGTCGCAGGACGCCGGATATCATCTTCAGATGTCCCATCAGTGATGATAACGACCACGCCCGGAACGCCAGGCCTTCGACCAGCACTTGTGCTCAACAGAAACTGTCGTGTAAACGTCAAGGCTTGACCTAAACACACACAAAATGCATTTTACTTTACAAAGTTCTGGCAATGAAATCAGGACAAAACAAACCACAAAAAACAGAACAGCGAGTTTTATGGATATTTGTAACAAGAAGGGATGTTTGTATTGTATTCCCCCCCACACACACACACCTATATTATTTCCTGGTCTATCAGTAAATGGGGTGGTGAGAATTTCCCTCAGCAGTGTTTCGCTGCTGCTATGATGACTGAGGAGAAAGCGCACTCTGGGTTCATCACCGTAGACCACCACCGCCACCTGGAGGAAGACAGCAGTAGACACAGCAGCATAGTTAGAGCTCGCGTTACTTCAATCCGAATTCAACTGTTTGCAGATATTTAGTGCTCAACTGCAGCTGCATTTCAAATGAACCCATTACAACACGATGCCATGTGCAGAGTGAAGATTAGCACGGCACATCACGGGTGCATCACAGAAACCTCAGGAAGTGACAAGTACGGGAGGGAATTTTTTAATTTATGATGACCTGGAGACTTGTCCAGGGTGTACCCCGCCTTTCTCCCGTAGTCAGCTGGGATAGGCTCCAGCTTGCCTGCGACCCTGTAGAACAGGATAAAGCGGCTAGAGATAATGAGATGAGATGAGAAGTTTCAGGTTTATTCATTCACTGAACTTTGAGTCAGCACTTGATCACGGTGGAGGAGGATCTTATCCTGAGAACACTTTATTAATACTCTGAAACAAAATTCAGGCAGCACAGTGGCACGGCTCGTAGCTTTGCTGCCTCACAGGTCCATAACCCCATGGCTCAACCCTGAGTTTCATATGTTCTCCCCATGTCTGTGAGGGATGAATCCCATAATCAACGGTTTCCTTTTCATTCAGGACACTGGGTTCGGGATTCGATTTTCCCCAAATTATTTTGAAAACACAATTAAATGAAGAAAATTTTATTCCCCCCCCCAAAAAAAAACCCCAACCCACCCCTTAACATTTATTTTCTTATTCTTTATCAACTTAAACATTCCTTTTTTTAATGAAAAAAAATTTTTGCTTCATTTTCTTAATAACCAATAATAATTATTTACCCACATTTGTAAACATTGGAGTAAAATATAATAGCCTATTAACTAAAATATTCCTTTTATTAAAAATGAAAAATTAATAACAAACATTCCTTTTCTTAATGAATTTCTATGAACATTTGTACTTCCTCCATTTGCTTCTCTTTTCTTTATCTTTCAGCAGTCTGTAAAAAGAGAGCCTTGATTTCTTGTTAAATCTATTTGTACATAATCACATAACAGCTCTTTCCGATTTTAGAGCTGGTTTTTGTGTGGGCGTTTTTGCAGCTGTGTTACTTCCGCATACAATGAAGTCATGTGCATTCCCTCTATTATACGCTGCTGTCTAAACCATGCACTTACAGCGTGGGAAAACTAGCTGAAAAACAGATTATGCAGCCTGGTATAATCTAATAGTTAAACTGCATAATCTAATAGATTAGTGTGGCAGCGGGGGCGTGGTCAAGCGCCGGTCTGTGACAGGAGGGCGGAGTCAGGGAAGGTAAGTGGCAGAATCACGTCACCTGAGAGCAATTAACGTGTTTGTGTGTCTTCCCAGTGACTGCGCCCTATATCAGGAGGGAGAGCGAGAGCAGAAGGTGCTGATCCCTGAACCAGACGCCGGTTGTGTGTGTGTCTGAACGAATAATCATTGTTAAACTGAAAAGTGTGGCAATAAAGCCGAATTATAAAACCTGATCTCTGTCCTGCCGTCCTCTGTGCTCCACCCACACGTAGAGAGCGTTACAATTAGCTAATAGTTCTCTTACGGGATTTACTTCAGTGTTAGCGAGCTTGTTTTATTTATGAATTTTCACTGATGTCAGACGGTGTTTGGACATTTTCTATGATATTAGCAATTAGCTTTGTCTGAAAATATCCTCTAAGAAGTGTGATTTTTTTTTCTAAACGTTAACTACCTACATTTTCATTGGATTTTCTCTGCCATTTGCTAGATAACTCTGGGGGGGTTCTATTACGCTAGCAAGTTTTTGGAAATTTTCAACAATGTCAGATTTTGTTTGGAAATTATATTTAAACTTAAGTATTTCACTAGTTTTCTTTGGAGGAGTTTCTACAATGTTAGAGCTAGTTAATTTTTTTGTGCATTTTCTCTCATGTTGAGATTATAAATTTTCTATGATGTTAGCTAGATTTGTTTTAAAATATTCTCCAACAAAGGAATTTTCTTGAAACATTCGCTCGCTAGGTTTTGGTTGGATTTTACTCTGGCATTTGCTGACGAGTTCCTATGCCATGGTTTTGGAAATGTTCCATAACAGCAGTTTTTGCTTAGAAATCTTCGGTTAACTAGCTAGTTTTGTTTATGGGTTTTCTCCAACTTCAGCCAGTACTGATGTGAGGAATTTTCTATGAGGTTAGCTTGCTATCATTGTCTTAAAATATCCTTTAACAAATTTCATTTTTCGCTAAAACATTACCTCGCTAGCTACCAAGTTTTGGATGGATGTTACTGCTGGCTAACTTTTGGGCGGTTCGGGAGTTTCTATTACACTAGCAAGGTTTTGTTTGGTAATTTTCCATGATGCCAGTTTTTTTTTAGAAATGTTCTTCGGTTAGCTAGCTAGTTTTGTTTATGGGATTTCTGTAATGTTAGCCAGGGTAAGGACACATTGTCCAGATTTAAAAAAAAAAAAAAAGTTTTTGGTTGAAACTAAAGGGTTACACATTTTCTGTTTAGCATGTTTGGTATTCAGTGTTATTCAATTTACATGTTGTTAGACTCACCTGTGACTCCCGGGCTCCAATGGAGGGGAGAGATCTGGCAGCACTTGCAAGTAGTGACAAAATGGACTCCTTTAAAGCAGAGTGATCACGAGTGGCGGGGACCAGGAACACCACATCCAAACGCCCACCCACACACACTGAGAGAGACAGAAAATAATATGGGACTCACTAAACAACTCTTAGCACACATTACAAAACCACTAACTCCTGTACAGGAACATCTCCAAGGCATAACATCGAACAGACTGACAGAAGCGTCAAAGTGTGGCTTTCCACATTTTTTTTTTGAGGGAGGTGGATGTGGGGTTCCCTGCCTGAGCAAAGTTCTTGTGTACAGTCGACAAAAGCGCTTGGATTAGACAGTTATGATAGTACAGACAGATTGACTTATTCTTTAAAAAATTAAAGTTTGGACCAAATTGATCATTTTAGTCCAATAAACACGTCTGGATATTTGGATAATTTCCATCAGTTCCTGCTTTTCTATTTAACACTAGAATTCTGATGAGCTGCAAGAATTTTCTTCCCAAGCCAAAGGGGTGCCCCTCCTCTTTTTCCCCATACAAACTCATCCCTCTGTCTTTAGTGCACTTATCACCTATTCAACTTTATACTGTTCTACAAATGATGAGTGCAGGGTCAGTTTGAGTGAAGTAACACCTGAGAAAGAGAAAAACTAGAGTCCTGTGCAAGTCTGAGCTCAGCCTTTGTCTGATTGGGAGAAGCTACGGTACATAAATAGAAAAAATAGCCCGCTCAGAAATATGCTGACGCCAGGATTTGAACCCATGTTGCAAAATCTGGCAAAGACAAAAACAGAAACTAAGAACAGGAAACAGAATCGGAAACCCAGGGAATCTACACAGGGGAATAAGGCTTGGCAATGTGCGCTGATGTGGTGTAATACTTCACACTGAACATGTGTTTTCTCAGTCTTTATCTAGGCCCACTGATGCCTCTTGATCATGTGCACTCCGGACTGTGCGCGCACCGAGCGGACTCTCGCATGCGCACTGTTAATGAGGCTCACCTGCACATGATCAAGAGGCATCAGTGGGCCTATATATCCATCCATCTTCTACCGCTTATCCGGATCCGGGTCGCGGAGGTAGCAGCCTAAGCAGAGCAGCCCAGACTTCCCTCTCCCCGGCCACCTCCACCAGCTCTTCCGGAGGAATACCGAGGCATTCCCAGGCCAGCCGAGAGATGTAATCTCTCCAGCATGTCCTGGGTCTGCCCTGGGGTCTCCTCCCGGTGGGGCATGCCCAGAAAACCTCCCTTGGGAGGCATCCAGGGGGCATCTTAACAAGGTGCCTGAACCACCTCAACTGACTCCTTTCAATGTGGAGGAGCAGTGGTTCTACTCTGAGTCTCTCCTGAATGACCAAGCTTCTCACCCTGTCTCTAAGGGAGAGCCCAGCCACCCTGCGGAGAAAAATTTCTACCGCTTGTATCTGCGATCTCATTCTTTCAGTCACTACCCATAGCTCATGACCATAGGTGAGAGTGGGAACGTAGATGGACCAGTAAATTGAGAGCTTTGTCTTTTGGCTCAGCTCTCTCTTTACCACCACAGACCGGTTTAGCGTCCGCATCACTGCTGACACTGCCCCGATCCGTCTGTCCAACTCTCTCTCCCCCTTACCCTCAGTCGTGAACAAAACCCTGAGATACTTAAACTCCTCCACTTAAACCTCCACTTTTGCAGATGATGTGGTCCTGTTGGCTTCATCAATCTGTGATTTACAGTATGCGCTGGGACAGTTTGCAGCTGAGTGCGAAGTGGCTGGGATGAGAATCAGCACCTCCAAGTCCATGGCCATGGTGCTCAGCCGGAAACAGGTGGAGTGCCTACTCTGGGTCAGGGGGGAGTTGCTACCTAAAGTGGAGGTGCCTATATAAAGACTGAGAAAATGCACGTTTTGTCATATCTGGATATCATCTCTCATATCTCGCACTTGCCAAGGATATCTGGAAAGTACGAGTATAGATTTTCTGTGTAATCTGGTCTATCAAAAACGATCTCCAGCTGAACGTGCCCGAAGTCAATACTCGCTGGTTCCCATCATTTCCGATTTTATTTTCATTTTGCAAAAATGTTTTTGGCTTCAGTCAAATTCCATTGAGAATTCCTCCTTTTTTCGAACAAATAAATACCTGAAATATAAAATAATTGATAGTGTGTATGAAAAAGGCTTTGGACGAAATGTCTTAACTATTGGACGAAACAGTTGTTGGACGAAATGAGCTGTATGGTTTGTTTATATCTCAAGCTTGTCGCACATATAAAATAACTGATTGTGTGTATGAAAAAGGCTTTGGACTGTCGAGTTGCGACCTGAGGCGGGCACGCCAATTACATTCTTAAACACACTCAAACTCGGTTAAACATACACATACAAACAGGCGCCTCTATAGGCTTCAGCCAAAGGCTGTGCATGTGCACATGCTTGACACAAACACGATACATGCATTAGTGCAGAACGTGCAACATTCACGAGAGACAGTATCACATGGTGTATCAGATAAGTGCTTTTATGCAAGAATAAAACTGAGTAAATTAAAAAATGACTCAAATAACATGTTTCGGCATACGGGTCCATCTCAGAAACTGGTCTCTCATTTGGGACATTATGGTCAAAAAATAAATTTTCTAATTTTACTATTTTTTTTGCATTTACTGAACACTCAATGTTTCTTTTGTCATGTTTAATAAGAATAAAGATAGCATCTTGCTTTATCTGGCCTCCACTGTGGAAAAGTTTTTAGATTACAATTCAAATGCTTTTGTAAAACTGATTTCCATATAAAATAACTCCATCATGAAGAATTAAAGCCCCTCCTTCACAGATGAGTGAAAATATTGAATAAATTTCCTCTTTTTGATTGCTTGGGTTAAAAATGCCAAGTTATGATGATTGAATTGATTATTCACTTAAATATGAATAATATGATACATTTTGGGGATTTGATACGGCGAAATAGGACACAATGGAAAAATCAAGAACACACCGGAAAGATGAGAATAACGGCGGTGGTAAAAGAACAGCGACTGTACCGGCTGAAGGTCGCGCGGGTCTCTGCTGCGGCGCACGAGCAACGGGACATCACTACTGCACCGGATGGAGTGGGGGCGGGGCAAAATGACTGGCCGTAGATTCTATCAAAAGTTCGATCTAAATTGACCATGGTTGCAAAATATTGGCCAAAAATACGCAAACACTATGAAATATGAAAGTAAGATGAAAAAGAAACATTCTATTGCCTTATACTGCAAGACTAAAACAAAATAAAACCGTCAAAACTCAACCTTTCAGCTATAACGTCCGAACAGATCACCCGCGCAACAGAGAGACCGCAAATGGAAGCACGATCAACTTCTAACTGCTGGAGCGGAAAATTCCATTCTACACATGCAAATTGTTAATGTGTGTCCTTCCCCGCACACAAATAACACGCTACAGTAAAAAATAGACCACAGCTCATTTTATAGCTCAGAAATTCATATAAGACCAGCTACCATCGTAACATATTCTGTAAGAAACATTCTATACCTAACTTTCAGCTTTCATTTTAAAAAACCTTTTAATTTCCACGCGGTAGTGAAACGTGATGTCATCGGCAGGTTCCCCTTCTTGTGTACCACGTGTCGGTCTATTTTTAGACCAGGAAACCCCCAAAGTGAGAGAGTCATTTCTCCTCGTATATGGGGGCCAAAAAAATTGCGAAAAATTTTGAGTTAATCTTTCAGTTAGCTAGATTTATTGGTATTAGCTAGATTTATTGGTATTATTTTTATCGCGTTCTATCCGCCATTGCTGATAATATGTGCCACGTCACACGTCACGTGGTACACAAGAAGGGGAACCTGCCGATGACATCACGCGCGGAAATTAAAAGGGTAGGTGACTTTGGTCGCAAAATTAATATACTTGTCGTTGTCAAAAAATTATGTTTGATATATCATTTTGAAGCTAAAAGATTTCTCTATCTAGTGATACCATTTATATATGTTGTCAAAATATATTGTATTTTATGCCAAAGAATACATCCAATGGTGGAATGGCACTTTAAGTTCCTACTTTTGGTGAGGTCGTGACCTTGACCCTGAGGCTTTCCGTTTAGATCAAAACACACGATCGTATTGGTTTTGGGTTTGCGGAAAATGGAGTTACGACGGTGATGAAATATTTTGCATGATGTTTTATTACGGTTATGATTATTCTGTGAGCGCACCAATCCTTAGGTGTATAAAGTTACAACTTAAAATACAATTAGTGATAACTGTAGACTTTTCAGTGGACTACAACCTTTTTAACGGAATGCGATGTAGTCGACCGTTTATCATGTCCCAGATCAAGCCACCATTTTTCCACAAATTTGCAGAATTTTTGCCAAATTCTGAATAGAGTATTCACATCAAAGATTTAGTTTTATCTGTATTATTTCTTTCATCATTTTATTTCAAATTAAAACCAACATCCCCATTCAAATCTGTATAGTTTATTGACTGTGAGTATATTTAGTGGGCGACCCCCACAGTACCCAGTTTCTGAGACAGACCCATATTTTGTGAAAGACTGCGTGGACGATGGAAAATTCATCCATCCATTATTTGTAGCTGCTTATCCTGTGCAGGGTCGCAGGCAAGCTGGATCCTATCCCAGCTGACTACAGGCGAAAGGCGGGGTACACCCTGGACAAGTCGCCAGGTCATCACAGGGCTGACACATAGACACAGACAACTATTCACACCTACGGTCAATTTAGAGCCACCAATTATCCTAACCTGCATGCAAACTCCACACAGAAAGGCCCCCACTGGCCACTGGGCTCGAACCCAGAACCTTATTGCTATGAGGCGACAGTGCTAACCACTACACCACCGTGCCGCCCCACAATGGAAAATAATAAGGAAAAATGTTAAACTCAAATGTAGACTGTGTGAAGTTCAAATTGATGGTAATTAAAAAGGAATGCTAATGCGTATAGATTTAAAATACATTTAACAGTTATTCCCTGAAATCAACTCGTACATGAGCTGATAACCGACGAGGCACGTAGCACTGAGTTGGCTATAATCCATGTACAACGAGATTGAGTGGAATAACTGTTTTATTCGATCCACATTCACTGGATTTTGAGAAACGGAGCATTTTTATTTTTTGCAAATTCGATCAATAAAAACTTTATACAAAATGTCAGACAAAATCATTTCTGCTTAGAATGTAAACAAACCGGCGAAATGACAGGAGCAATTTGTGAAAAATATTATAATAATAATAATTCTTGAAAAATAAAAAAGATAAGTTCTTACCATCAAATACAGTTATTCCATATTTTGTTGCTTTTTTTTGTATTTTGGGGGGTTTTGTTTTCAAGTAGAGTTTTATTTCATCTTCAGTTGGTTCAGCGACATGCGCCACCATTTTGTTTTTCTCTTCTCACGGTATATGAGCTGATATCCTAGTAGTAGAGTAGCCAATCAGAGCGCACGATTGCTCATATCCAGTGAATGTGAATAGAATAAAAATACATTTTTATTAGAATCTTACCAACTTCTAAATTTGTTCCCAATCATATTGGTCCAAACTTTTCTTTGCGTAGAAGGGGGAATTTTTCGCTTGTTAACCGGTTATTGAACCACACCTGCACAGGACTCACCCCATACACTAGGTGGCAGTGTATTCCTAAAGCACCGACTAGAAATCCAAGGATAAATTCAAAGCAGCAACAACCTTTGTGACTACGTTACTTTTTTCTACCTGTATTCCAACACATTGGAAGTAAATTATTCACACCTCCTGAATTAGGATTGGCTGACGGTTCTTACAAGCAGGTCACTGAGTGTAGAATTAAGAATTGGGATTTGGGGAAATGGACACGTATCCAACAAGACAGATTGCTGCGTCAGATCTCCACAAATCAGATTTGCATGGTTCAAAGTATCTGTTTTGAAGAGGGTTGGATGAAAGCTACCATACAATGACCACCTATTAAAAAAAAAAAAACCCACAACTAGCCACCATCAAGCTGTGAATTGCACATGGGTAATTTCAATCATCTGAATGAGCCACCCAGAAAATCAATCAATCTACCAACACATATCTGACTGAATATGGAGATAAAAAGGGAACTACATTGAAACAAGAACCAAAAGCGTAACACGTAGAAGTTAAAATAAAACTGTGGAACCTGTGTGCTCTTCCATGACAGCCTCGAGGCCAGGGTAATCATAGAACACAGGCTGAACGATGAAACGGTACCGATGACCCAGTCTCAGACTCGTCACACGGAACGAGCTCGTCGTATCAGGGAGAGTGAGCGACTGGATGCTACCTGGATCTGAAACCAATAAACACCTGTTACACACTGAAATTTAATTTAGATTCATTTCAAAAAGCTCCATGTCTCACCTCTTTCATCCTGCCAGCTCAATCTGTATCCGGTGGCACCTGATAACGGGTTCCACGCCAGCAGTACAGAATTCTGGGTAATGTCTAGCACCCTGAGGTCCGTCACAGACTGCTGTGGACCTGAAAGAGTGACATGTACACACACACACACACACACACACACACACACACGGTACAGCAATTTAGGAACAGCAAGTGAGTGAAGTGTGATTAGCAAACTGGGCAAAGTGTGTGTAAGTGTTTTCACTCTGTACCAGTGGACTGTGTGATGGTAACAGGGTGACCTTCTCTGCCATTCAACACGGCAGCCAGTCGGATGATGTAACTCGATCCAGGACGGAGACCTTCTAACGTGTACGAGGTCGCGTCTCGATCGATCAGACGACTCGATTCGGTTTCACCTAAGAAGAGCAAGCATGTGAACTTTAAGGAAAGACACTATTTAACCCTCTGGGGTCTGAGGGTATTTTCTGGCACTCTAATTATTCTGGTATGCTCTGATTTTGTTGTCAATTTCAACAAATCTAAGCAGTATTCTCAAAGTCATATGACTTTTTTTGTATTCAGCACAAGTTCAGCTACAATAATATATCTGTAGTCTGTATGTCATGATTGTACTTTAAAAGAATAATAACAGATAAATGAAGATGTTGTAAAAAGCAGGTTTAGAACTGTGTTAGAATGGGTGAAAAAACATGACCTTACCTGTTGGGACAAACTGTTGTGGTTACTTGAGGTGATTCTGTTCAGTCTTAGGAATGGATCAAGCACAAAAACTTAAATCTGTGCCATTGATTTGGACAATTAATTGGATATCAAAAAAATGTCCTATTGTTTTGGGGTAAAGGGTTGGCAGTGGGAGGGGTATTCAACGAGAAAAGTAAAAAATTCCATTCCATTCAATGAGAAGAGTGAAAAACCCTCCCACTGCCAACTCTTAATCCCATCAGGTCAAGTCCCAATGGGTAAGGTCACGTTTGTTCACACATTCCAACCCAGTTCTAAACCTGCTTTTTAAAACACTTTCATTTATCTGGTATTTGACTTTATTTTGGTATTTGACTCGATTCAGTGCATCTTGAAATTAATTATTGTACTATTTTACTCAGTTCAGAGCCACAACCAACTCTGTTACTCTGCTACACAATTACTCTGTAATTTCACTCCCACTCCAAATTTTACTCTCGAAACTCAAAATCAAGCAAAATTAACTATTTTTGAGGAAAATACTTTTAACTCTGGAAGAATTGCTCAGTCATTTTTCCTGTGTTTGCACTACAGCGCACGTATATCACCTGATCTGCTCATCAGAAATAGAAGAAATATTTACACTTACTCGAGCTGTGCTTTGGCTGGACTGAGTCGAAGTTAAAAAAAAAAAAGGCACCGTTCATCATCAGTGTTGCAGTTCTCAAGATTGAATTGAATCGCTGTCCTGAACCACGAATTGAATTGCTGCCCTGAAATTGAATCGCTGTCCTCATCTCATCTCATTATCTCTAGCCGCTTTATCCTATTCTACAGGGTCGCAGGCAAGCTGGAGCCTATCCCAGCTGACTACGGGCGAAAGGCAGGGTACACCCTGGACAAGTCGCCAGGTCATCACAGGGCTGACACATACGGTAGACACACATGGGCGCCGCCAGGGGGGGAAAGGTTAGAACAATTCTAGGGGCCCAGCACTGCCATGGGGCCCTTTAAGGGGCTGATAATATGCTTTTAATGATTTTAATAAGACTTTTGAAATAACAACAATGCAATATTCCATCTGGTAAAATGAGCTAACTGAACAAGGTTGTCTATTTCTTGAGTTCTTCAACATATTGTCATTTAACCCTCCCCCTTTTGCGAAATGGTACGGTCCAGTTCTGGTAGAAGTGCGATGCGTTAAATCTGTGTGCTGATCAGTGCAACGCTACTTGCTGCTGTGTCGCGGTGCAGCAGCCAGCCAGCCAGCAGTGGAGTGCGTACAGTCTATGATCGCTAAATATGAAGAGTGGCTGTCAAAAACGTAAAGAAAGGCAGCTGAAAGCTGAGAGGGACCGGAGAGGCAGGCAACTGGTCACTCAGTTTTTCCCAAAGAAAGGTAGCTATCGCTCACATGTGTGTTCAAAATATTAGCGAATGGTAAATGAACAGTATGAACGTGGTTGGATTAGCCTATCAAGAGAACACTTTTACAGTTTGTACAGTGACATTTTTTCCATTTTAATAACTGAACTGACTTGTCTGATAATAAACGATATGAAATATTACGTTATGCTGGTGCTAATAACTAGTGCTAATAACCAGTTTCATAACTAATGGGGTGCCCTAAATATGCACAGATTCAGCCTCAGGGGGGCCTCCGCCCTACCAAACCACTGAACCACCCTTTGGAGAAGGAGGTAAGCAGCAATACAACCCATAAATGCTTTAGGATTGAAGTTTTTAATGAGCGAGCGCCATATACAGTTTGCTAGATTAAAGTGTTGCTAATAACGGACACCAGTCAAGTGTTTGACATGGTTATGTGTGTGGAATGTTCACACATTCTAAACCATTGGTTTCAAATTGAGGAGCTGGAGAAAGCGCAGCACACATAAAAGAGGGATAGAGGTTACAACATATGAAGAAATACGTACGTAATTGATCAAACTTTTGCAGAACAGTACACACAGCTTTCTACCTAACACATAACAATCCATGGGATTTCCATAGGTATTTTGATGCTGGGTAGAAAACTTTTTCTATGATTTATTAGCAGTCACATCACACATTTCACTACCAATTGTCCTAGCACAAGAAGGCATGTGGCAAAATCTTGAATTTTCATTTGTGATTGTAAATGCACCAGAATTAGTCACTGACCAGTTTTCATCTAGTCCCTGGTAGGTTAATACATAAAATGTAATAAAGTCACAAACTCAAGGTCCATGGGCTATCAAAAGTCAAATAATGACAATAGTGCAATTGTGACGAGGGTGGGCAAAGTTGGGGGGCCCAAAATTCTAATCTTTCATGGGGCCCAAAATTTCTGGCGGCGCCCCTGTAGACACAGACAACCATTCACACTCACATTCACACCTACGGTCAATTTAGAGTCACCAGTTAACCTAACCTGCATATCTTTGGACTGTGGGGGAAACCGGAGCACCCGGAGGAAACCCACGCGGACACGGGGAGAACATGCAAACTCCACACAGAAAGGCCCTCGCTGGCCACGGGGCTCGAACCCAGGACCTTCTTGCTGTGAGGCGACAGCGCTAACCACTACACCACCGTGCTGCCTGAATTGCTGTCCTCTCATCTCATCTCATTATCTCTAGCCGCTTTATCCTTCTACAGGGTCGCAGGCAAGCTGGAGCCTATCCCAGCTGACTATGGGCGAAAGGCGGGGTACACCCTGGACAAGTCGCCAGGTCATCACAGGGCTGACACATAGACACAGACAACCATTCACACTCACATTCACACCTACGGTCAATTTAGAGTCACCAGTTAACCTAACCTGCATGTCTTTGGACTGTGGGGGAAACCGGAGCACCCGGAGGAAACCCACGCGGTCACGGGGAGAACATGCAAACTCCACAGAGAAAGGCCCTCGCTGGCCACGGGACTCGAACCCGGACCTTCTTGCTGTGAGGTGACGGCGCTAACCACTACACCACCGTGCTGCCTGAATTGCTGTCCGAATCATGAAATGAATCATGAATTGAATTGCTGTCCTGAAATTGAATCGCTGTCCTGAATCATCCGAAACGCATAAAATCTGCATGCCATCTCGCAACAAGTTTTACCTCCAAATAGCCTGAACTTTGTCTGACAGATTTTATCCTGTTTACGGTGGGCATTCCCACCGTGAAAGAGAAACCAATCGAAACCGAAGGAGTGAAAGTGATTATCATGCCGTTACCATGTGAACAGTCTTTTGCAGTATGAATGTGTAAGTGAGCGCTCAGCGCTCTGACTCCGATGTGACTGAGGAAGGTGACAAGTTTTGTGTTTTATCTAATTTAGGTCATTTAAAAACTGTGGGCACATAGGAAAGTGTAAAGCATAAAGTTTCTGCCAATATGTTTATCATGCTTGTATGATGAAAAACTCGAAGATATTTATCTAAATACATGACCTACTCATTCTAAACCTGTCGCGCTCTGCCGGCGAAGCTCTCAACCCCAGAGGGTTAAGGACATCACCATATGCACCGCAAGTCACCAACTGCAGTTACACCCACTGAGTGGCACGGAACTTTTTTTTTTTCCTCTCCATGTCCCTTCTGGGGCCCTGTACATTTCTGATATTCTCACTTCTCATCTTTTTTTTTATACTTTATACTTGCATTTATTTATGCAAATGAGGCTTCATCACATTAAATATGTGTAAATTCGCATACTTTATAAAACCAAAAATCTAGTCTTTGGAAGATGCTGGAATTTATTTATTTTTTCCCCACTATGAAGATAAATACGAGAAAGAACAGTTCGTTACACTATTTAATCAATTTTAAAACATCAAATGGCGTTATTACTCAAAATGGCATGAAATACATTTTAAATTTTCATCCAGAATGAGAAACATGCTGTATTTCCTGCACTGTTCACCTGATTTAGATGTAAATTTTCTCTTATTAAAGCTGGAATTCTGCACTATCAGCTCTTATTCATTATTTAACTTCAACTCTAATATACTGTGTTAGACATAAAAACAACAGTGTCGTCATTGTCCAAATATTAATGGACCTGACACAATGACAGGTAAATTGGCGTACATACATACAGATTATATATAATATATAAAGTGTGGTGAGAAAGCAACAAATCTGTCTAAAGACTACAGTATCTTGAAAAGTACAATTTAAATTTTTAAAGGAAAAGAAAAAAGAGCGGGCGGCACGGTGGTGTAGTGATTAGCGCTGTCGCCTCACAGCAAGAAGGTCCGGGTTCGAGCCCCGTAGCTGGCGAGGGCCTTTCTGTGCGGAGTTTGCATGTTCTCCCCGTGTCCGCGTGGGTTTCCTCCGGGTGCTCCGGTTTCCCCCACAGTCCAAAGACATGCAGGTTAGGTTAACTGGTGACTCTAAATTGACCGTAGGTGTGAATGTGAGTGTGAATGGTTGTCTGTGTCTATGTGTCAGCCCTGTGATGACCTGGTGACTTGTCCAGGGTGTACCCCGCCTTTCGCCCGTAGTCGGCTGGGATAGGCTCCAGCTCGCCTGCGACCCTGTAGAACAGGATAAAGTGGCTACAGATAATGGATGGATGGAAGAAAAAGAGCTCAGAGACTTCGTCCATAACTGCCATCAACATGACAGGCTGAAAAGAAAGGAGCTACATCAAGCAAACGACGGCGAGTGTGACTTATTTCCTTTACTTAACCTCTTAAGGCCTTGGGTGCTGGGAGATGTGACTTGCGTAGACATACCCAAAATGAAATCTGGAACTATTCTTCATTATCAGGTCTAAACACATGTAAATCTTGATCTCTTTGGATGTGTAAGACCTCAGAGAATACATTCCCAGTGTCAGTAACTCTGTAACTGTTACTATGCTTGAGTAAACTGTGATAAAGGAGAAACAAGATCAACTATGAGCTATTGCTCACTTCCGTATCCCCCCCACACTTGCCTATATCAGAATGCAAGCGATCGAAGGAATAGAACCCTTATTATGAATGTTGACGTCAACAAATAATGAACCCTGAAACAAGTAGGTAAAGAGCAGTGTCTCTCCCCAGGGGTTTCACATAGCATCCTGGTAAACTGTCTTTTTGAAACGGCATTTTGCTTCTTGAAATAGCGTCAAAATCCACCCTATATGTTTCGTAAATACATTCAGTCAGTAAACAGGAAGTCGATGTGCGACAGACCTGAAAATGGTATACATGGTATTGAGCCCCAAGCTGAAGCTCGGTACCAAATATCAAGCAGTTGTGATTTGTATTTGTTAAGAAAAGTGTTACGAAAATTTTGTAAATCCACCCTATATGTTTCGTAAATACATTCAGTCGGTAAACAGGAAGTCGATGTGGGACAGACCTGAAAACGGTGTAGAACCCCAAGCTCAAGTTTGGTACCAAGTGGCTATGATTTGTGGTTGCTGAGAAAAAGGGTGTTTCGGACAGACGGAGATACAGACGGACAGTATCTGTATCTGGTAAATAAACCAGTATCCTCGCCTAAAGTTTATTCAAGATTAAACAGTGGATAACACCATGATAGCAATGGTCCCATGTACAAAGATACTACTTTTTTCATTCAGTAACTCTTTGACTACAACTAGACAAAAAAACAACAACACGATAGATAAAATGGGACGTCACGAGATCTCGCGTCCACAAGATGACGTCCTCAAAATACACAAGCTGCTTTTTTAATTATTATTTTGCAACTTTCTAATATCTCATCATTATCCCATCTCAAGCCGCTTTATCCTGTTCTACAGGGTCGCAGGCGAGCTGGAGCCTATCCCAGCTGACTACGGGCGAAAGGCGGGGTACACCCTGGACAAGTCACCAGGTCATCACAGGGCTGACACATAGACACAGACAACCATTCACACTCACATTCACACCTACGGTCAATTTAGAGTCACCAGTTCACCTAACCTGCATGTCTTTGGACTGTGGGGGAAACCGGAGCACCCGGAGGAAACCCACGCGGACACGGGGAGAACATGCAAACTCCGCACAGAAAGGCCCTCGCCGGCCACGGGGCTCGAACCCGGACCTTCTTGCTGTGAGGCGACAGCGCTAACCACTACACCACCGTGCCGCCAACTTTCTAATATCGACAATGAAATATTTTCAATTTGGCAGCACTTTGCTGTTCTCAATGTTTGCTTTTCTGACTTGCCCAGAACATGCAATCCGATTGGTGCAAAGCAAAAAAAAAAAGGGGGGGGGGGGGGTTACATCACTTGATACTGTATTTTTTGGAAAGGTTTTCCTTTCTGTACAACTTTCAAAGCTAAGACCAAAAAAAAAAAAATCTCAGTGAGGCTGTAGTTCATATTGGACACTGCTGTGTATGAGATGAAATGAAATGAGATGAGATGACCTTTATTGTCCCACAATGGGAAAATTTCCTGTTTGCAGCAGCACAGTGGATAGCAGCAGAAGAGGATATATCAAGTCACACAAGTAAAAAAATAAATAAATTATATATATATTATACCTAAGACAAATACTAAATTAGAGGAATTATGAAGTTGATGAAACACACTAATTGCACATATCAGGTGGTTGTAATTGCAAAAGATAAAAACAGAAAAGAACAGAAAACAATGCAATAACTATTGACAGACATACAGATGTGAGTCTACTACACAACACCCTGGGAGACGTTCTATACGAGTTTGATCAAAATCTGATCACTCTTGTAGGAGTAGCAGCGATTTTCATGAAATTGCACGTGACTCCTCTGTAGCCTCATCCATGGCAGGTGGCGCCACCTGGTGAACAATTCTTGTTGGAAAATGTCTTTAGAGTCTTCTGGGTGAGTTTCAGTGAAAACGTCCCAACAGTTTACAAAGAGTAGCGTTTAACGTGACGAGTCACCCAAAAATTTCAGATGCACATAAAATCGTAAATATGACAGGTGGCGCCACCATCTTGACAACTTTTATACACTCCCACCTGGGGAACATTCTCTATAAGTTTGATCAAAATCTGATCACTCCTGTAGGAGTAGCAGCGATCATCCATGGCAGGTGGCGCCACCTGGTGAACAATTCTTGTTGGAAAATGTCTTTAGAGTCTTCTGGGTGAGTTTCAATGAAAACGTCCCAGCAGTTTACGAAAATTAACGTGACGAGTCACCCAAAAATTTCAGATGCCCATAAAATCGTAAATATGACAGGTGGCGCCACCATTTCGACAACTTTTATACACACCCACCTGGGGAACATTCCACATGAGTTTGATCAAAATCAGATCAAGCCTGTAGGAGGAGTAGCGATTTTTGTAAATTGTGGTTGGATGGACAACATGTGATCACATAAGCTCCTCCGGCTTGGCCTACGACTGGATGAGCTACAAAAGTGCAGATAGCAATGCTTTGAAGAAGTAGTGGCTGCATTCCACACAATTAGGGATGGATTTAAAATTATTTACGAGTAGAATCATCTGGATTTGTACTTCCATGCTCAAATACATCATCGTCTGTAGAAATATAAAAACATTCGTTAACCCTATGATGCTGGACTTACACCATGAGTAAATCATATACTGGGACCACACACACCAATAAGGGCTCCGTTTTTGTATTTCTGAGGAACCTGGGTGAACCTATACCCTACACACATGGCTTATAAAGAGGAGTGAGAGGAGCTGAGTTAATAAGATAGTGACACATCTTATAGACCGGTGTATTAATATTAACCACACCCTGTTTTCTCATCACCAGGTTACCCCCCCCCCCAGTGATGACATGCGTTGTTGCTGGGTTTGAGTTATGATCATGGGAAGAGATGCTGAAGTGTGTTGTAAACTTCACAGCTGAAGCTGTTTACCTTGTGAGGAGCTCCAGTAGATTCTGTATCCATCAGCTCCTCTTACTGCTCTCCAAACAACACGCAGTGATCCTGGAGCTAACTGTTCAACACGCACTTCCTGTGGTCGGTCCTCATACGGTCCTGAAAAACACAATCACAACAAACCTAAAACACATGCATTATGAAAGGCTACGGTCACACTGTAGCTCGCAATGGGTTTGTGAAGACTTGGAGATGAAAAATTAGTAGCATAGCCACCAATCATATGATGCACAGCAATTGTTCTCCAAGCTTCGGGAGTTGTGTTTTGGTGCATCTCCACCTCATGAGTGGCCAAAAACGTCATGAAAAATTTTAAACGCATGCATTGAACACTAGTGGCGATGTTTGCGTTGGCAAACTAAGTGGTGAAGACTCACAGATGGGTTTGGGGAAACTTCTCAAAGCTCGGGGAAGCATCACCACCAAATGCCTCATTTTCATTAATAATCCATCAAAAAGCATTGCGAGCTGTAGTGTGACCGTAGCCTTAGCAGTTATGCATGATGTACACATGCGCGTGCGCGCACGCACACACACACACACACACCTGTGGTGACCTTGACAGAAACTGGAGGTCCTTCCCTGTTCTGGACCAGAGCCACGACCTGAACGTCATACTGAACTCCTCCTTCCAGTTGTCTCAGATCCACTGAAGTGACATTGCCACCAACCAGCTGAGTCCGCTCCTGTCCACCTGCGCACACACACACACACACACACACACACACCAAATCAACCAAATTCCAGATTGATTAAAGAGATAGTCAACATGGTACATAAACTTTTACCTACTGGAATTCTGATGTAATGAATTAAAACTGAATAGATAGATAGATGGATGGATGGATGGGTAGAAGGAGAGATAGATGGATGGATGGATGGATGGATGGATGGATGGATGGATGGATGGATGGATGGGTAGAAGGAGAGATAGATAGATGGATGGATGGATAGGTAGAAGGAGAGATGGATGGATGGATGGATGGATGGATGGATGGATAGAGAGATGGATGGATGGATGGATGGATGGATAGGTAGAAGGAGAGATAGATGGATGGATGGATGGATGGATGGATGGATGGAGAGATGGATAGGTAGAAGGAGAGATGGATGGATAGGTAGAAGGAGAGATAGATGGATGGATAGACAGAGATGGATAGAGAGATAGATGGATGGATGGATAGACAGAGAGATGGATGGATGGATGGATGGATGGATAGGTAGGAGAGATAGATGGATGGATGGATAGAGAGATGGATAGGTAGAAGGAGAGCTAGATGGATAGATAGATAGATGGATGGATGGACAGAGAGATAGATAGATAGATGGATGGATGGATGGATGGATGGATGGATGGATGGATGGATGGACAGAGAGATGGATAGAGAGATGGATGGATGGATGGATGGATGGACAGAGATGGATAGAGAGATGGATGGATGGATGGATGGATGGATGGATGGATGGACAGAGAGATGGATGGATGGATGGATGGATTTGTTAAGGTAAAATTACATGCATGTAGGCCAATATACTAATGTACAATTGAATTGAATGCATGAAACTAAACCAAGGATCACACAATAAAATGTAAAACACTTATTTCCATTGTGGTCCTAATCTGGATTGTTTAAAAATGAACTCTGACGTTACCAACGGTGATGCCAGAATTGTCTTGGTAAAAAAAAAAAAAAACATAGATGAACAAACAAACAAACAAACAAACAAGATGAAATCTGTGGAAATCTGAGATTGATATTTCCATCACAATCGCACCAAATCCCTGTTTATGACCACAAAGTCACCTCAGTAAACCAAAACTAAAATTCAGGCACGCTGAGCAATTCATATCTTGAGTGCCATCATTTGGTCATTAACGGTGTTGGCATTAAAAGGCTTTTAAATTCCTCACTGACAAATGAAGCTCTAGTTACTGCTCAGGTTTTCATTTCCTGGAGTCAACTTGTAGCAAGCACTGAGTGAGATATCACCAAAAATTCAGTTCAAATAGACACCAAACCGTTTATCACCATTGGCATGAAACTGACGCAAGTGGACATGTGATCCAACCAACCTTCACAGTTACAGTATGGGTCTGATTTACTGGCAAAAAATGTGATATCTGATACAAACATCTGATACGCGATGATACGCCACGAGAATCTGACTGTATTACAGCACCAGCAATGACAATCAAAACAAAGCAGATTGTTAATTGTGTTTCTCTACACTGGCCCGAGAAATACCACAGATGGGTCTCACACACACACACACACACACACACACACACACACACACGGATAACCTTCATTAACAGTTATTTCCCATTCAGGGATGTTTATATCATTTATATAGTTATAATTTATTTCAGAAATACCTTGCTGCAGAAAATTCTTGATCACTCTGGATTAAAAAAAAAAAAGCAGCTAATTCTCACTCACCATCCGATCTCCTCCATATCACCCTGTACGCTGTTGCCCCCTGAACTCCGACCCAGCTGATCCGTACCACCTCCCCTCGAGGCTCTTGGTGTAAGTTAGTAACAGGTCCGACCACACCCTCCTCTGTAACGGAGCACAAGAAACAGCAGTGTGTTCAACCAGACGTCAAAAAGCAACATATCCGTTTTTACACATTTTATTTCAAAACACTTTAGGCAAGTATTTTTTCCCCCACAAATGTACGCAGTGCTGTGCAAAAGTCCTAGGCACATGTAAAGAAATGCTATGGACCAAAAATGGCTTAAAAATAAATACTATAAACAGAACTCAGTAAGCCATAATAAATGGAACAAAGTCAGTATTTGGTGTGAGACGACCCTTTGATTTAAAAAAAAAAAAATAGTAGTCTGAGGTCCAGTTTTATGCGGAAATGATCTGTAGGTTTTACTGAGCATCTTACAGAACCAGCCACAGTTCTTCTGGACACTTTGACTGGCACACTCACTTCTTCATTTTGCACCAAAACCCAGCAGCCTTCATTATATTTCCTTTTTTCATCTGAAAATCTCTCTTCTGGAATATGCTGCTAAGATACAAACTTTTTTAGTGCGCTTGCTGTTGCTACCTGTACCTGTTACCATGTTAGCTGTTGCAAAAGTCTTAACATGTTAGCATTCTAACATGTTAGCTGTTAGCCTTTGTATGTTAGTATGATACCTGTTAGCATGCTAACAGTGATCATGTTAGCCATAGTATGTTAGCGTGTTTGCCTTAGCATATTAGCATGCTAACTTACCATATTAACCTCAATATGTTAGCATGCTAACGGTTAACATGTTAACCGTTAACATACTAGCATACTAACCTTAGGCCCTGTCCACACGGCAACGGATTCAGGTGACTCCGATACAATTGCTTATCGTTTAGGCCTGGCGTCCACACGGCACCGGCGTTTTGGGTGCCCAAAATGCAATCTTTTTGAGAACGGGTTCCAGAGTGGAAAGATCTGGCAACGTTGTCGTTGTGAAGTCGTCTGGATGAGTAGAACGGATTTGTTTACGATGACGTCACAACCACATGACTGTGAGTGCTTCACGCCGGGTAGAAGTGTAACGAACTCGATGCAAGTTGTCAACAAATCCTATAACTTGGTTCATGAAATGCGCTTACAAAATATTTTCACTGTGAATATTTATTGTGTAATGGTGCAAAGTGAGAGAGAGAGAGAGAGAGAGAGAGAGAGAGAGAGAGAGAGAGAGGGACTCTGCCCTTAGGGCAGAGTCAATCCCGCCAGCAAAAATAGGGAAAAAAAAGGAGCGATCTCACCTCTTCAGATGTTGGTTTAAGTCCTACAATACATTCCTCAAAAAGGGCGTAGAAGAGCAAATTAATCCATCAATGTGTACCATTCAATTTATTCCGGACCATTAAAGACGCCGCCTTCCACGTAGAATCATACGTCATCCTCGCCGCCATATTGGATAGGTCAAAGCGGAGAATAAAGATTCATGTGCTGCATTTAACTGTACCAACAGGTTTACCGTCCAAACGAGATCACATGGGATTACCTTTCACAGGTGAGAAACAACAAATTAATCCATCAACGTGTAGCATTCAATTTATTCCGGACCATTAAAGACGCCACCTTCCACGTAGAATCATGTGTCATCCTCGCCGCCATATTGGATAGGTCAAAACGGAGAATAAAGATTAGCTGCGTTTAACTGTACCAACAGGTTTGCTGTCCAAACGAGACCACATGGGATTACCTTTCACAGGTGAGACTGGAAAAATACTTTTCATTGTATTTGGTCATTATAATGTAATTTTACGAACAGATTTTCCTGACTTTGTGGCTAATATGAAGTCTTGCGCATAATAGTTTATGTGCATGCGTCCTTACTTCTTCTATTGTTCTGGTGTCTCCGAAGGGACCGTCTTACAGCGCCCCTAGAGGTGTGGCATGTGTATTGCATCGTTTTCAGCAAGCGTTGCGTTGCCATATGGACCTGATATTTTACTGATCGTTGCCCATTTGGACGCAATATATTTTTAAATAACATCTCGTTGCCGTTGTCGTGTGGATGTAGCCTTAGTGTGTCAACATGCTAACAATTAACATGGTCGCCTTTAACGTCAGCATGCTATCTGTTATTGTGTTTGCATGCTAGCTCTTACCATGTTAGCCATTAATAAATTAGCCTTAGCATATTAGGATGCTAACGGGTAACATGTTAACCATTAGCATGCTAACATGCTAGATGTTAACCTTAGCATGATGTTTGCCGGTTAGTGCTAGCATGCTAACAGTTAACATGCTAGCCATAGTATGTTAATGTTTTTGCCTTAGCATGCCAACTGTTAGCATATTAGCTGCAATGTGTTAGCATGCTAACAGTTAAGATCTTAACCGTTAAAATGTGAGCATGCTAGCTCTTTGCATGTTAGCTGTTAACGTTAGCATATCAACCTTAGTGTTGAGATGTTAACAATTAACATGTTCGCCATTAGCTTGTTAGCGTGTTAGCATGCTGGCTGTTATGTTAAGTATAGCATGTTAGCATGCTAACTGTTAGCATGCAAGCTATTAACATGTTCACATTAGCAGGCTAGTTGTTGACATGCAATCAGTTGGCATGTTAGGACACGAGCTGTGAACATGTTAGCATGCCGGCTGTTAACATGCTAGATGTGAGCATACTGTCTGTTATTGTGTTAGCATGCCAGCTGTTACCATGTTATCCATTAGCATATTAGCATGCTAGCTGTTGGCATATTAACCTTCGCATGATAGCTGTCCTAGTACAGCTCAGCAAGCACACTGCATTTTCTCTGCAGAAATACAGTCTAGTTTTTCTGTAATATTTAATTTTGTGCTGGAAAAAAGGAACGTTTGGAACGCAAATGTTTTTGTACTGACTTGATAATGTAGAAGTCATAAAATAGAAATCTAACAAAGTTTCTATGAAAAAAATACGGTGTTTAAGAATTTCACAGTACTGTACCAGTTCTCTTTCAAAACAACTTAAGAACGACCGTTACATCAATATTTATGCAAATAAACCTGCACGAATTAGACGATTTCTACACAGCTGCTTAAAGTCACTTTTTCTGCTTTCTTCATTCAGATTATGCGGGCCAGTTCACATCTTCAAGGTTGCCAGATTTTCTCCTCCAGAGTCAAAGCAACAGAAATAACATTTAATCAATTAGGGACAGAAAATAAGGACCGGATAAGGAATTAGCATTGATTTTTTTTGCTGTAAAATGTAATATGATGCAACATAAAAGAAAGAGACAACTTAAAGATTAAAAATAAATAGTAGTTCACCTCGAGCATGGAGGTAAATTTATAAAAGACATCCAGTATATTGGCTAGGCCATCCTTAAAAAAAAATCCGTTTCCTGTCCACCGGGTGAGCAAAAAAATTTTCAGTCGGGAGGGATTTATTCGTCTCGTTCTCGTTATCTCTAGCCGCTTTATCCTTCTACAGGGTCGCAGGCAAGCTGGAGCCTATCCCAGCTGACTACGGGCGAAAGGCGGGGTACACCCTGGACAAGTCGCCAGGTCATCACAGGGCTGACACATAGACACAGACAACCATTCACACTCACATTCACACCTACGCTCAATTTAGAGTCACCAGTTAACCTAACCTGCATGTCTTTGGACTGTGGGGGAAACCGGAGCACCCGGAGGAAACCCACGCGGACACGGGGAGAACATGCAAACTCCGCACAGAAAGGCCCTCGCCGGCCCCGGGGCTCGAACCCAGGACCTTCTTGCTGTGAGGCGACAGTGCTAACCACTACACCACCGTGCCGTGGGAGGGATTTATTATTTTATATATATATATATATATATATATATATATGGATAAGAAATCGCAATGCTGTGTTTGCTTTTTCTTTCAGTACTTTATTACAAAAGCAGACACATTTAATAAAATATGACAGTTTAATCAACTGAAACTTGTACAAAAACTTTGTTAGCATTTTAAATGCTGACTGCAACATTTGCAAAACTTTTACAAAGGTACTTAAAATGTCCGACACACGGACTTTTTGTAGTTCTAAATCGAGCGTTAGGCCTAGTTCGGATGAAATTACACTATTAAAATGATCACTGAATGATTTGTTTTTCTGAATCTTTACCATTTTGTTGTTCGCTAGAATACCAATTTACGATTTCACACTTAAGCAAATGTTTGAAAACTCCGGATCTCCTTCCTTCATGGTAGCTGCCATTTTTTTGTGCTGCACGGCGCATGCGCAGAGCTGATTCAGTTCAGAGTGCGCGTGCACTCGGCGGAGGCAGTAGTGTGTCAGAGGGAACAGAAGCAGAGATGACGCTTATTTTGTCTCCGGTAAACCAGTCTTCTCTCGTTCAATTACGTGCTGGCATCAAAAGACACCGTTGGTTGTAAATGAACCCAAACTGAGTGGTTGGAGTGTATTTTCATACACAAATGGAGAAATGTTCGCTGAGTGTGTAATTGTGTAGCCCAGGGGTGGGCAAACTTTTTGGCTCAGGGGCCACATTGACTTTTGAAATTTGCCAGGCGGGCCGGGCCAACACCAAATTCATACATATCGAACATAAACCGGAAAAGCTTTAGTGTTATTGTAAGGCCTTCACTGACAGAGACCCAAATGCAGATCAGATTGACATTTATTTTAGTTCTCAGTCAACAAAGGCAGAGCAGAAAAAGGCTTGCAGTTCAATAGATTGGCACTGGATCTATCCAGAAAAGTAACACACACACACACACACACGTGACAGTAAGAAAAGTAGCACACTTAATTCTTAAATTACATCTGTGAGCTGCCAGGATGAGTAGGATGCCAGTGTATTTGTGTATTTGTATCATTTTATCAAAGTCAAAAGTCAAAGTCCTTCCCACGCCTTACAGTACCTGGTATTCCTAGGCAGTCTCCCACTCAAGTACTAACCAGGCCCAACCTGTATGGTGGCGCATCGGGCGGCGCTGATCTCCGTTTCCATAGCCCTCGGCCTCTCGCCTATTACATCGCTAGGGTTACAGTGGGGGGCTAGTCCTCTGGTAACCACGAGAGTTTAACTCCCCATGCACATCTGTATTGTAGCGTGCCTTGCCAGATGGCGGTAGGTACCATTTTTATGATGGTCTTTGGTATGACCCGACCGTGAATAGAACTCACGATCTCCCGATCAAGAGGCGGACACGCTACCACTAGGCCACTAGTCGGTCGTATCATTTTATACATACAACTAAATTGCATATCATTAAATTGAACTAAATTACATATCAGTACATATCATTTTTGTACATTTCACTGAACTCGTAGATTTACACCCGAGTGTTTTTTTTTTAACCATCCACTTCCAGCCTGCCAGTACAACCAACCACCATTAGTAGGAGAGGTACCACACCATTCCAAAATGTTTGCAGTTCAACAGTTTGGGTACCACACCATGCCAACATGTTTGCAGTTCAATGGCTTGGCACTGGATCCATCCAGCCCACAAAATCAAACAAAACGGCTCAAGAAAGCAAAAAACTCCAAACTGGTTTTCAGGTTCAAAGTCACTCACTGAAATATTTCCAGTCCTCAAAAAATCAAAACACAGGTTCCAAACAGGTTTTCATATTCCAAAAGGCCACTCATAGATCAGAATAACCTCCACAGGCAAAAGTCCAGGAACAGATACAAGCAGAAGCAAGGTCAGCTGCTCATAATACACCTATAATAGCAGACAGGGACATAAATGAGTTAATACTCACATTCACTCAGCAACCGCTGAGCTGTATTCGTCCGTTCTTGCGCTGACTGGTTGTTAGCATAATTAGCATGCTTGGAGGAAAAGTGCCGTTTGATGTTATATTCCTTTAAAACTACAACGGTTTCTTTGCAAATACGGCATACAGCCTTTGATCGGACTTCAGCAAAAAAATATTTAGTTGTCCATTCTTTATTGAACACCCTGCACTCACTGTCCACTTTTCTTTTTTTAGGACCACTCATTGTAAAGTTTTATCCTGTGTTCTCGAGATCATCAGTGGCACGGGCGCCAGAATGACTTCCATGGCACGCGCTGCACCACTCTGCAAATGTAATCCCGCGTGAATACGACTGACTGGAAAGACGGATCTCTAGAACACCTGTCTACGTGATAACACTGACGCTTATAGTTTATAGATCTGCTCAATCGCGTTTATATGATTGTCTTCCGCGGGCCGGATTAAAAACGCCAACGGGCCGGATGTGGCCCGCGGGCCGTAGTTTGCCCACCTCTGGTGTAGCCCCACTGCAGAGCATTGTCGTTGTTAATTCATAGCATGCTCAGCTGCATGAATGTGTCATGCACCGAAAATAAGAGATTTACAAGCCAGGAACGCCTCATGATGCAATACGCAAGAAAAGAAAGCAGATTTACTGCCATTTTACTTTGTATTTGAGTAAAGTGAATAAATAAATGGTCTGTGGAAAATACAGTTAATCCTGGGAACTGCGTGCACAGGAGTTTATTTTGTGTTTACTCCCCCCGGCTGGCTACTTATTTGTCATGGCTGGCTAGTATGAGCCTTAGTGGAAAGCCCTGGGAATGCGGAAATGTCAAGTTCGATTTTAGATTTACGAACCCGAAAAAAATGTCGAAAAAATGGCATTAAAAAAAAAAAATTTCAACCGCACAAACAGCACTCACCCGGCCGGTGGACCGGAAACAGAACATTTTTTAATAACGGCCCTAGGCAACTACTACACCGTGTTGTAATCACCACATTAATTACTGCAAATTAAGTTTAACTTAACAAATATGGCTTCATTAGTTGCCAACTTATAAAATAGCACTTGATCCAGTACGTAAGATTATTCTGTCGGCAGGCTTCTAGTACTCGAGTCCAACTCATGCCCTAATTTTAAGGACTCGTGATTCGGACTCATAAACTGGTGATGAGGACTTGGATTTTTTTCTTTACTTTTTGTAACATGCCATAATAATTTGTCATAAGATACATTTCTATCTACATTAATTTTTATACGAATTTGGTGCAAGAGAATGCACATTCACCTGTCCATACGTCATGTTCAGGAACAAACTAACGTTAATGACGCTAAAATGCCTGGAGAGACGCCCCTGGGATTGTCTGCTTTGCTTCTACAGACTTCTCGTGCAGTGGGAAAAAAATACACTGCTATGTGTTCCATATGTAGACGAACTATCGAGGAGATGACGGGGACGACCTCGAACTTCAATCGTCATTTGGTAAGACTCCACCCAGAGAAGGACGTGACAAGCTATGCTCATTGCTCTGTTGATAGCAGGGCTTGCTGAGCGATGAACTAGCTAGTGTTAACCCTCTCTCATGTTATTTGCCCTGTTGATAGTGGGCGGTGCTTGCTGAACGATGAACAAGCTTTTTATCTACAGCCTATTAACTAAAATGGGGCAGTCAAGCAGGAACGTTAGTCCAACACAGTAGCAGAGATGCTTTCACATACCGTAAAGGCAGCAACAGACACCGTCAAATGGTGCAGGTGGAGTCTTGTTCTCGGACTCGAAATTTTCTTTAACGAACACTGGGGACTCAAGACTGGACTCGGGCTCAAGGTTTAGTGACTCGACTACAACTCTGTCTGCAGTTATATTCTTTATCGCATGCTGACAGTTACTCATGGACACAACTTAAGGTATCGAGGTCATGAAATTGTCCTGTTTGCACAGGATGAAGGTGAACTTTGAAGAGTTTGGTTCCAAAACGCGATAAACGCTAAATTTGAAAAATTGAAACTCCCGCCACCAAACCATCAGCAATTATCATATCTTACTCGTACCATATTCAGTTTTCGCCAAAGCATGATATCTGCCATTGATTTACACACTGCATTACGGCCTTTCATTCCAAAACGCAACAAGCGCCATCACCAATTTTTCTCAAAACCAGACCTGTCCATTTGGCCAATCAGAGGCCGCCATTGGCTTGAAGTCTTCTAAGATGGCTGCGCCCATTAAGTAGGAAATCGCTTCTGCACTTCTCGCATTTATTGGACAATTTCATGCTGAATTATGAATAATTTCGATAAAATAATCTAAAAAAATAATCCATAAAATAAAATAATCTGTCATGAAAGAACACGGTTAAATGCATTTTAAATAGAAAGGGATATGTAGCATTTTTGGGGAAAATGCTGTGGCATGGTAGCCTGGCAAGCCAGACTAAATGTGAATATTTAGTCTGGCCTCGCTCGTAGACATTTCCGAAGGGTGCGGGAGGAACAACCCGCTGTCTTTCAACCTGTCTCTGTGCGTATAGGCCAACGCTCTGACCAATCAGCGCAACAGTGACTGTGACGTAGTCAGAGCGACAGAAAGCAGTGGGGGAGGCCTTGAAATAAATAATTTTTCAAAATGCGTATTAATTAATAAACAGGTTCTAGATATTAAGAAGTTTGGAGATAATGACCACAAGTTTGGAGTCTGTACCACATACTTAAAGGATATGGGACATGGATTTTTACCTGGGCATAATTATGTATAAAGGACATAAGAAATGCCATCTAAATCACTGCAGGGCGTCAAAAATGTGAAAATCATCACATTATTCAAGTTTTTCTATACATCAGCGTAAAACAAGGATTCGTTAATGAGCTAGGTGGTCACGTGACCCGTGATGTCACAAAAACTTTCCAAGGAGCCAGCGCTTGGGAATCTAATGTAAACAGGTTACCGAAATGGACACCATCGACAGTGACATTCCCGATGTTTCACAGAGATGTGAAGTTAGACCCTATCAATTCGAACCGATAGCTGGAAATTCACATGAACATGGATCTTGTCTTTACTCTGACGGGTCAGATGATTCTGAGAGTGAGAGTTCATTCAGCCCTCATGAAACTGAAAGCGGTCGGCTGGATAACACTTCCTGGTAAGTTAAAAACAATTCTGCTCAAAGGCTAATGATCTGTTGAAAGAAGTATTATTTTTGTATCATACATTGAAAGTTCATCATAGATCTAGCTAAAGTCCGTCGCAAGCCAGTTTTTTTTTTGCTGATATTTTTCGAGATTGATTGAGATACAATGCTTCCAGAGTCCGAGATGAAAACATTCAAAATGGCGAAACGAGTCAGAATTATGATAATCAATAATTGATACACCCAAAATTATAATACTAATCCTTACCTCGGCTTTCAGTCGCTTAGCGCAGAGGTCTTCAACAGGGGGGTCGCGAAATCGCACCGGATCACTCATATCAACAAAAATATTCCTGCCCTGTCCCCTGGCCTCCGTGCAGGGATGCAAACAGCGCGCCTTTTGGCGGATGCCGCCTTTTTCACGGCTGAATCGCGCAGATCCGATTTTTAAAAAAAAAATAGCGATGTTGGTTCATGGAGCATGAGGCATGAAGTGTAAGGATGAGAGAGAGACGGTTTGGGTCGGGAAGCTGCGCGCATTTGTGCAGCCTGGCGCAGGTGTGCGCGGCTTCCCGATTTGAACTGTTTTTTTTCTCATCCTTATGCTTCCTGTTTCATGAATTAATATCACTCAGTATCTGAGTATTAATGTTGAAAGAATCCTCAGTGAAATGGTCCGAATACAGTTTGTGGGAAACAGTAGGTGCAAAGTTTTTTCAACAGGTGTTCTGTAAAGTTATCCTACCAAGCCTACTGCGCATGCGCGAAGCCTACTGTGCATGCGCAGGTGAGCCCACACTTTCCTCAGCTTCGGGTCCTTGGGGAATGCAAAAAAACTTACTCCAGGGCATTTCCCATTGGAATTATTGCAACCATAAGCAGCACAATACACCATGATGTCCAATGTATGATGTCCAATGTACTTTAAAGACTATAAAAACAATTTTCTTGTCATCCACTTCTCCATTCATCTACCCGCTTGTGCTGTGCCCGAAAGTTTTTGTGACGTATGATCATGTGACAGCGGCTCTTCCGGTTGCAAAAAATGCATATCGGAAGTCGAGCAGAAATGCCATATAATCATCACGAATATAACGATTTTGCTGAATTTAATAGATGATTTTGTATTTGTTGATGCAATTAATTCATATTTTTAATGGAAAGAAACTGATATAGCGTGTATTTATGTTTCATGTCCCATGTCCTTTAACATACACTCTTATTTTTTTTTCAAGTGTTTTTCAAGGGTTTGCTTAAACTGTTTTGGAGAGTTTTTATTTAGTGGTGTTTGGTGAGATAATTTCCCTTAAATTTAAAATAACGGGAAAATAAGAAACAATCAAAAAGTAATGTTTCAAAGCGGTTTATTAATTCTTCGTACTGCACAAACTAGCCCCATCCTTTTGGCTACGAGCGGAGCTAGCTGGTAGATCAGACTTTTGCCATAGCCGGTCGGCAAAACAGCGAAAACGTCCTTCTTGAAAAGGAATGAGCGGAGAGCCTCTTCCTGCTCATGTTTCAACGAAAACTCCAAGTCTAATTCTTCTAAAACTGATTCCAAAGCGGAGTCAAACGCGCGCTGTTCACTAGCCGTAGCCATCTTTCCTGTTGTGCTTTCTCCAGCGTCGCGCAGCTTTGTCGTCACTCCTGCAAAAGCCCGCCCAAAGAATCCAAACAAAAACCTTGCGTTGTGATTGGCGGGCACGATTTGATGCCCGGGGTGTTTTGTTGATATGGTGCGAGGCTAGACCCACTCGTAGGCAAAAATATTTTTGGCCGCTAGGCGGGTGGGTCTAGTTTACTAGGCTAGTGGCGTGGATATGTAGCGACTTGACAAAAAAAATAATTACTTGGTTCAGTTAAAAGCTGTTAATTAGTTCTGGATTTCATTTTTGAAGTTTATTATCATTCAGGAGTTAATCAATAAATTTTAAAACAGGATACCATGGTTTTCCTTTCATCACTTCCTGTAATCAGAAAAAGTGATTTTTCTCGAAACAATGGAATTGGATATATAGCGTTTTATAGGAACCAAACTCTTCATTTATTGTGATGAACTCTTCTTGAAAAGAAAGTTCGCCCATGGTTTGAGTGATAAGTCGACCGAGCACTCGGCTTCACCGAGTGTTGTTCACGACTCCATAAAAGCAAACAATGTCTATAAATACAATGCTAACGTGAGCAATTTCTGTATTAAACCCTCACAGTGCATAACTCATCTCTGAATACAGCCCTGTGTCTTCGTAATTAGAGATGTGCGTGTTTGTACCCGTCCTGGCGATCTGAGTGGCAGCTGGTCCCTCACGAGAGCCAATCAGAGCAGAGACAGATATTCTGTAGGAGGCGCTTTGCTGTAACCTGCTGATGGTGTAGGACCTGACGCCAGAAGATATGATCTGAGAGTCTCCCGTTCCTGTGAGGAGAAAAGACAGAATATTCTTCAAGACAAATCCAGTACGAGTCCTGGAGGCACTCGTTACTAATCTCACACCTCATTTCCTGCCTACCGTCACTATGCTGCCAGGTGATTTTGTATCCCGTTGCTCTGGATACAGGATTCCAAGATATGCGAATCTGTGTGGAACCAACGTCAGTAAGCTGTAAACCTGTGACTGTCCCAATGTAGCCATTTGTCCTGGTGGAGAGAGTGACCACGTCCCCGACCTGACTGCCAATCACAGCAGCCACGCCCACAATGACAGATTCATCAGGCTGTAATCGTTCTATAGTGTAGGAAGTAATGTCTGCGCCAAGCTCACGGAACTGCTCCGGATCTGGATACGAGAGAGAGAGAGAGAGAGAGGATAATCTCACAGCAATACTGTTTCTGCTGTTATCATAAAGACTGATCCATGTTCATCCCAGGACAGGTTTAAATTAATCTGTTCCTTCTAATACATTATCATTTCTACAACAACAGCTCATTCACAGGGACGGACAAGGCAGACAAACCGATTTTAAAAATGTCTGTATTCGCTGATACGATGAGGGTTTCTGTGAGGAGATCTTTATTTAACATTTCTGTACGGTAAGGCGTGTCCATGGTGTGGACGTGTCCATATAATATAAAGAACATTACACGGTAGCAAAAAGAGATGAAGTTTATCTTCTCATGCTGAAAGATGCATCACTCGTGATGTATCCATTCACCACTCGAAGATAAACTTCACATCTTCGCATCACCGGATGCATAATATCCTCTATTCATTCTCTCCACATTCACTGGATCTGAGCAACCGTGCGCTCTGATTGGCTACTCTACTACTAGGATATCAGCTCGTATACCATGAGTAGAGAAAAACAAAATGGTGGAGCGCATCAAGTCAGATATACCCAGAGTTCTAACTTGACCAAAATATCAGCGTAGTGGCGGCAGTCATAATGGCCGGGGGTTCACAGCTTACGGGTTCTACATGCTCGGAGATGCGTTCTAGTGCATTTCCTGGCACTTGCAGGTCTCGCTGAAAGTCACTCTTTTTTGGTAATATTAATGAGATTTTTATTTTGCCAAAAGTTGCTGTGATTGCTTTTGATTGAAGATTTATTATAATTAATATTCAACAACATTATTAACATTTTTGGAGTAAGAATAAAACAACCAGTTGATGTTCACCAAGTGTCAGCTTTATTTTCAGCTTCAGTCATTCAATTACAATACATGACAATCCAGATCTAACTCGTATCATACCTTCATCTACTGACCGTTACTCTGACTGTTTCAATGCACCGTGTTGCATAGTGAAAAAAAAAATTGCCGGGGACCAGCATGTATGCGTAAGCACCTCTTAACACGGGTGGAACTTTACCGCCAACACAGCATAAGGCAGAAGGTAAACCGGACTAGCATGATAAGTGACGATCTTCACACAGAACGACTCTGGCAACTCTTCACTGGGAGCTTACGTGGCCGGGTAGTGGAATATGTCCCAATGGAGAACATCTGCATGGCAGTGCGTCGTCACCACCGCATGGGGATAACGAGAGAAAATTAAACAGAGCTCATTGAAGATTGACAAGAGCTCCTGCGCAGGCCAAAGGCATAGAGTGTGGATACATAAAGAAACCCATCGAGTTGTTTTCTGATGGTTTTGGTCCTGTGCGTGCCAACCACCATACCAGTGTTAGCAATTACCAGTCATACTCACCGCCTAGTGGTCAGTGTTAGTAATTACCAGTCATACACACCGCCTAGTGGCCAGTGTTAGTAATTACCAGTCATACACACCGCCTAGTGGCCAGTATTAGTAATTACCAGTCATACACACCACCTAGTGGCCAGTATTAGTAATTACCAGTCATACACACCGCCTAGTGGCCAGTATTAGTAATTACCAGTCATACACACCACCTAGTGGCCAGTATTAGTAATTACCAGTCTTACACACCGCCTAGTGGCCAGTATTAGTAATTACCAGTCATACACACCACCTAGTGGCCAGTATTAGTAATTACCAGTCATACACACCGCCTAGTGGTCAGTGTTAGTAATTACCAGTCTTACACACCGCCTAGTGGCCAGTATTAGTAATTACCAGTCATACACACCGCCTAGTGGCCAGTATTAGTAATTACAGTCATACACACCGCCTAGTGGTCAGTGTTAGTAATTACCAGTCATACACACCGCCTAGTGGCCAGTATTAGTAATTACCAGTCATACACACCGCCTAGTGGCCAGTGTTAGTAATTACCAGTCATACACACCGCCTAGTGGCCAGTATTAGTAATTACCAGTCATACACACCGCCTAGTGGCCAGTGTTAGTACTTACCAGTCATACACACCGCCTAGTGGCCAGTGTTAGTAATTACCAGTCTTACACACCGCCTAGTGGCCAGTATTAGTAATTACCAGTCATACACACCGCCTAGTGGCCAGTATTAGTAATTACCAGTCTTACACACCGCCTAGTGGCCAGTATTAGTAATTACCAGTCATACACACCGCCTAGTGGCCAGTATTAGTAATTACAGTCATACACACCGCCTAGTGGCCAGTATTAGTAATTACTAGTCTTACACACCGCCTAGTGGCCAGTATTAGTAATTACCAGTCATACACACCGCCTAGTGGCCAGTATTAGTAATTACAGTCATACACACCGCCTAGTGGTCAGTGTTAGTAATTACCAGTCATACACACCGCCTAGTGGCCAGTATTAGTAATTACCAGTCATACACACCGCCTAGTGGCCAGTGTTAGTAATTACCAGTCATACACACCGCCTAGTGGCCAGTATTAGTAATTACCAGTCATACACACCGCCTAGTGGCCAGTGTTAGTACTTACCAGTCATACACACCGCCTAGTGGCCAGTGTTAGTAATTACCAGTCATACACACCGCCTAGTGGCCAGTGTTAGTACTTACCAGTCATACACACCGCCTAGTGGCCAGTGTTAGTAATTACCAGTCATACACACCGCCTAGTGGCCAGTGTTAGTAATTACCAGTCATACACACCGCCTAGTGGTCAGTGTTAGTAATTACCAGTCATACACACCGCCTAGTGGCCAGTATTAGTAATTACCAGTCATACACACCGCCTAGTGGTCAAGTGTTAGTAATTACCAGTCATACACACCGCCTAGTGGTCAAGTGTTAGTAATTACCAGTCATACACACCGCCTAGTGGTCAAGTGTTAGTAATTACCAGTCATACACACCGCCTAGTGGCCAGTGTTATAGTCGGTAAAGAAATAAATCAAAAGAGGTTGGCTATGATATAAGAAAATTCTACAACCCAGAAGCTCCACTTTTAGGCAGTGCCTAAATCTATACATTATTAATGTGGTGGAAACTTTTACAGGCGTGTCGGGAATATAGATAGATAGAACTTTGTCATTGTTTTAGAAACAATGAAACACAGTTTAGCAGCTCTGGGTACTGGCAGTGCAAAATAGACACACGAGAAGAAAATAACACAAAAAGAAACACAACAAAGAGACATAAAAGCAATAAACAGGCATTTTCCTTGGGGGAGGAGTTTGTTGCCCCTCACTGGTGGAGTTGGGGCAGGGGAGGTGGGGTTGTGCATCCGACAGCTTGAGGGTAGAAGCTGTTTTTAGTCTGTTTGATGCAGCTGAGTCTGTATCTCCTTCCAGAGGGCATTAGGGAGAACAGATGATGTCCAGGGTGGGTGTGGTCCTTTAAAATACAGCTGGCTGCCTTTTGTAGTCAGTCAGTGTAAATGTCTTTGAGGGGAGGTAGTGGTGGATCAATTATGCGCTCTGCTGCCCTCACCACCTGCTGCAGGTCCTTCCTGTCCTCTGCGGTACAGCTGGAAAACCACACTGTACAACAGTAGGTCAGGACACTCTCTATTACAGATCAATAAATGTTGATCCGCACGTGGCGAGGGAGACGAGCTTGCTTTAACTTCCTAAGGAAGTAAAGCCTCTGTTGGGCTTTCCCCACCTGATGGGAGACGTTTGTGGTCCAGGTGAGATTAGCCAAGATGTGGATGCCAAGGAACTTGAAGGTCTCCACCCTCTCCACCTCCTCACCGTGTATGCAAAGGGCAGTATGTCCGGTGCTCCTCAATCTCCTAAAGTCCACCATCATTTCCTTAGTTTTTGAAATGTTTAAGTCCAGGTTATTGTCTGAACACCATTTTGTCAAGTGCTGAACCTCCTCCCTGTAGGCTGACTCGTTGCTTTTAGTTATCATTCCCATTATTTAATATGGGGCAGCACGGTGGTGTAGTGGTTAGCGCTGTCGCCTCACAGCAAGAAGGTCCGGGTTCGAGCCCCGGGGCCGGCGAGGGCCTTTCTGTGCGGAGTTCGCATGTTCTCCCCGTGTCCGCATGGGTTTCCTCCGGGTGCTCCGGTTTCCCCCACAGTCCAAAGACATGCAGGTTAGGTTAACTGGTGACTCTAAATTGAGCGTAGGTGTGAATGTGAGTGTGAATGGTTGTCTGTGTCTATGTGTCAGCCCTGTGATGACCTGGCGACTTGTCCAGGGTGTACCCCGCCTTTCGCCCGTAGTCAGCTGGGATAGGCTCCAGCTTGCCTGCGACCCTGTAGAACAGGATAAAGCGGCTACAGATAATGAGATGAGATGGAGATTATTTAATATTGTGGGTGTAGCGGTAAGGAAACATTGCATGTCGGCCTGATACGCTGAAAACGCCTAATTAGAACCCTTTTATACATCACTTTGTTATCAAGCATTTCAAAGAAAAAGAAATAGCTAAAAAAAAAAGTCCCCCCACCCCAACACAGCTCCTGTTCCACACTCCAGCCCAGTTGGTTGCGGTAATGCACCTTTAAGTAATGCAAACCGCCAAAAAAACCCTAACGAAGAACAACAACAAAATGGCAGAGCATGTTGCTAAACCAACTGAGGACGAAATAAAAACTCTACTCAAAAACAACCTCCCCTCCCAAAAAAAAAAAAATTAAACAATACAACAAGAGTGCTTCGAGAGCACAATATCCCCCGCTGGTAACTCTGCCGTAACTCTGGTTAAAATGCAACTGAATTTAACGAAATTATCATTGCATTTTTCACAAATTGCTCCTGTCATTTTGCCGGTATGTTTACATGCTAAGCAGAAATGATTTTGTTGGACAGTTTGTGTAAACTTTTTATTGATCGAATTTGCAAAAAAATTAAAATGCTCCGTTTCTCAAAATCCAGTGAATGTGAATAGAATAAAACAATTATTCCACTCAATCTCATCGTACATGGATTATAGACAACTCGGTGCTACGCGCCTCGTCGGCTATCAGCTCAGGTACGACTCGATTTCAGGGAATAACTCTTAAATGTTCAATGCATGTCATATACGTACTGTTGCCTTGTCTCCAGGTGACTCTGTACCCCGTAGCCTCGGTGACCACGTTCCATGCGATCCGAATTCGTCGACTGTTGATGTTTACGAGACGCAGGTTCGTCACCTTGCTCGGGATTTGTGTTGTTGTAAAGTCTGTTAGGGAAACACATCAGGCAGGAATGCAGTTCCTTATCAACCTTCCCTTATCAAAAAGAAGTATACTTCAAGTTCATTTTATGAAGTCTACTTCAGTAAAGTTAAAGTACATTTCCTCAAGTATACTTTTGTGTACCAAGTATACTGATATCAATGTACTTACAGTATACTTGTACGTAAACTAATCTAATACTTCTTGGGACTAAATTGGCCCGTTTTTAGTTTATAAAAAGTATACTTTAAGTCTCAGAGAAGTAAACCGAGTATTCAAATCGTATTTATTTTGTACTGCAAGTATATCACAAGTAAGCTTATATACTAATAGTTTCCTAGTTCTATACTTGTAGTCGACTCTTTAGTTTACAAAAGCATACTTCATAGTATACTGGAAATATACTATGAGTTTACTTGTTTTATACTTCGAGTCCACTTTTTAGTTTATACTTTATAGCATATTGGAAATATACTGCTAGTTACTGGTTATATACATCTAGTCCACTTTTTAGTTTTGAAGTTTATTGCAATTACCCTTCTCGGTATACTATTAGTTTTCGAGCCTTAACCCTTACCTCATGCACACTACCAGTAGGCAACTTAAGTGTTTTGTAGCTTAAGTTACAATGACGTTATAAAGGTAAGAATTCACAGAATAACAACAGATACTCAGGATTAAGAACATATTCATTTTCTTTAAAAATCAAAATTTAAAGCAACATTGTATTATATGCCAAAGTATAAACATATGGCAATGACAACTGAAATTGACATCCAAAGTTCTAAAGAAAAATAAATAAATAAATAAATAAATAAATAAATAAAATTATCCGACTCAGGAGAAATAAAAACAAAACCTCCCAGCAAACACACACGTACAACCCCAATTCCAAAAAAGTTGGGACAAAGTACAAATTGTAAATAAAAACGGAATAGACGGCACTGCATCACATACAGGCATGCTTCTGTATTGGAAATCACAAAATGGGCTCAGGAATATTTCCAGAGAACATTATCTGTGAACACAATTCACCGTGCCATCCGCCATTGCCAGCTAAAACTCTATAGTTCAAAGAAGAAGCCGTATCTAAACATGATCCAGAAGCGCAGACGTCTTCTCCGGGCCAAGGCTCATTTAAAATGGACTGTGGCAAAGTGGAAAACTGTTCTGTGGTCAGACGAATCAAAATTTGAAGTTCTTTATGGAAATCAGGGACGCCGTGTCATTCGGACTAAAGAGGAGAAGGACGACCCAAGTTGTCATCAGCGCTCAGTTCAGAAGCCTGCATCTCTGATGGTATGGGGTTGCATTAGTGTGTGTGGCATGGGCAGCTTACACATCTGGAAAGACACCATCAATGCTGAAAGGTATATCCAGGTTCTAGAGCAACATATGCTCCCATCCAGACGACGTCTCTTTCAGGGAAGACCTTGCATTTTCCAACATGACAATGCCAAACCACATACTGCATCAATTACAGCATCATGGCTGCGTAGAAGAAGGGTCCGGGTACTGAACTGGCCAGCCTGCAGTCCAGATCTTTCACCCATAGAAAACATTTGGCGCATCATAAAACGGAAGATACGACAAAAAAGACCTAAGACAGTTGAGCAACTAGAATCCTACATTAGACAAGAATGGGTTAACATTCCTATCCCTAAACTTGAGCAACTTGTCTCCTCAGTCCCCAGACGTTTACAGACTGTTGTAAAGAGAAAAGGGGATGTCTCACAGTGGTAAACATGGCCTTGTCCCAACTTTTTTGAGATGTGTTGTTGTCATGAAATTTAAAATCACCTCATTTTTCTCTTTAAATGATACATTTTCTCAGTTTAAACATTTGATATTTCATCTATGTTCTATTCTGAATAAAATATGGAATTTTGAAACTTCCACATCATTGCATTCCGTTTTTATTTACAATTTGTACTTTGTCCCAACTGTTTTGGAATTGGGGTTGTACATATTATGTAATGGTTAGGTAGTGGTTTGTTAATGTCATGGAAATACGTTGTAGTTACGTAGCAGGCACGTCCTAATACAACGTTGTGCCAATACATAACGACAATGTAGTGGTAATAGGTAAACTTCTTGTTTGTAAGGGGAGTCATCACTACGTTTATCAATACCTCATGTGTAAATCTATACACACACACACATATTGCTGTTCTTCTTTTATCAAACCACCCACGTCTGATCTTGCGATCAGGACTTCAGAAATAATATCAGAGTAAGACAGGTAGGATTGGAACTCGTGTTGGATCATATTACAGAAATTTATTTCAATCATATTTTCAACATTCTTCTCAGGAAAGGTACAGAATGTAGGAATCATCGAAATGTGAAAAAATAATTAACTTGGAATATGAGCTGGAATAATTTAATGTTAATGTCTATTTCCACGGGTTTGTAATGATTTATTTATTTATCCTGTCATTTATTTATTTCATGATTGCTGGTACCATTAAATAATTAAAGGGGAACTGAAGGCAATTTTTTTATTATCAAAATTCTATTTATCTCATTTTATTAAATATACTGTAGGAATGCATTTTTGATCGCTATTTTGTCGCTGCTATAGCAAGTTATGAGTGTTTTGAAATATGCTCCATAATAGATCAGTCCATATGTCAAAGCAACAGCTGTAAACGAGATTCGCTGAGACCTGTGCGAGACATCGTAGGACGGGAGTAAAACATACAGCGGAAATCAAAGTGACCAACCCTGTGTCCGAAATCGCTCACTTGTTCACTACTCCCTACTCCCTATATAGGGAATTACTGTATAGAGGACTATATAGTGAGCTCATTGGTAAAATGAAAAAACGCTTTCGGACACTAGTCCGTCGCGCTGGTATTTACGTCATTACTGTCGCACAATTAAAACGTGCCAGATCAGTCAGCTGGTGGGTTTCAAAATAATAAATACACACGTGTTTTTGTGATAAATCCACATTATACTGAGCGCATGTCCCACATTAATCAAGACAAAGTACCTGGAGCTTTCAGTTCTTTTAATTCAGGGCTAAATACTTTCTTCTTTGCCACTGCCTTTTATTAAATCAAATTTGAGACTTTTAATTTGATTTCTTTCAGCGCGACTGCTATGCATGATGGGATATATTGCTTTGGTTAGTGACCATTGTTGTACACTACTTTTCGTGATGCATTGTGGGATACTTTGAGTGCACTATATAGGGTGTAAATAATCCTCACAAAGGTTTCGGACAGCACTACAAAATGGCGTCCTCACTATATAGTGCCCTATATCGTGAGTAGGGAGGGATTTCAGACACAGGGGTTGTCAAAAGATGCACGCGCCCTCTTTCGAATGCTGATGTAATCAAGCCGGAAGTTTTGTTTGTTTTGATAGCAATCAGGAAAGTTTGAAGTCGGCAGTAATCATCATTTAAACTTGTTTTTGTGCAATACTTCGTTCGGAAAACAGTTTTCACAAAATGGCGGCACTGACACCTGGCTGACACGTCACATTTCGAAGTCTCGCACAAGTCTCGTGAAGATCGCGCGGATAAGCGACGCCTGCCGTGGACCAAACGCACTAAATTCAACATGGCTACAAACCAAATAGGCCGATAAGTATAATATTGAATTGCAATTAGTTGCCAATACGAGTTACGATATAAGGTTACTAAAACTGAAAACGTCATTGAATAACATGTTAATTAAGAAATAAAGCAAGTTTAAAAATGACTTCAGTTCTCCTTTAAATCTATCAGAGTCACACATGAAAGTTAGTGGGTGGGATTGAGCATCTGATTGGTTACAGTGCACTGAAAGTCATGACCAAGCAATCCAGCTGTTCTAATGTACAAACCACACACACACACACCAGGGCTTTACATTAACTGTTTTGCTCACCAGCCACTGTGGCTAGTGGTTTTCCCGAGTCACTAGCCATTCAGCCTTTTCACTAGCCACAATTTTGTTCCCAGGAAATCGCAGTTTTTTCTTCACCAAGATATGTTAAAGTTCAGAAGATCTAGATTTAATTATGAACGGCAGCATATAATGTATCTCTACAGTAGCACTCAAGTATTCAGTGCTGTTAAGGTCGCTCCCTATATGAAAACATGCAACCAGTTCAGACAAAAATATAAACAGAGTATTCTGTTTATTGAACTCAAATTCAAGCCCCTTACAATATGAAATATCGTATAATATGAAAAATAACATTCAGTACAACTGAACTGATTCTAATATTAAAAGTCCAATTCAAAACATTTATCATTGAAAAAAATTGATGTTTTGATATGCAAGTATTACAGTGGGGCAAAAAAGTATTTAGTCAGTCACCAATTGTGCAAGTTCTCCCACTTAAAAAGATGAGAGAGGCCTGTAATTTGCATCATAGGTACACTTCAACTATGAGAGACAGAATGAGAAAAAAAATCCAGAAAATCACATTGTCTGATTTTTAAATAATTTATTTGCAAATTATGGTGGAAAATAAGTATTTGGTCAATAACAAAAGTTCATCTCAATACTTTGTTATATACCCTTTGTTGGCAATGACAGAGGTCAAACATTTTCTGTAAGTCTTCACAAGGTTTTCACACACTGTTGCTGGTATTTTGGCCCATTCCTCCATGCAGATCTCCTCTAGAGCAGTGACGTTTTGGGGCTGTCACTGGGCAACACGGACTTTCAACTCCGTCCAAAGATTTTCTATGGGGTTGAGATCTGGAGACTGGCTAAGCCACTCCAGGACTTTGAAATGCTTCTTACGAAGCCACTCCTTCATTGCCCAGGCAGTGTGTTTGGGATCATTGTCATGCTGAAAGACCCAGCCACATTTCATCTTCAATGCCCTTGCTGATGGAAGGAGGTTTTCACTCAAAATCTCACGATACATGGCCCCATTCATTCTTTCCTTTACAGGGATCAGTCGTCCTTGTTAGGACTTGGACTGTTTTGGCCTCTAGAGGCCGCTGTTATTTCCTTTTCGTGTCTTGTTTATTTTGGCCTCTAGAGGCCGCCACTGTTCCTGTGTTTTGTGTTTTTGTTAATTGCCTGTTAGTCCTAATTATCTTCACCTGTGTCCTTAATTAGTTTGTGTATTTATACCCCTGAGTTCAGTCCTCTTGTCACGGAGTCTTTGTGCTGTTATGTTTATCTCCAGTTTCCTTTGTACTGTGTTTTGTGGATCTTCTGAGCTTTTGCATTTTTGCCTTTTTCTTTTTGAATTATACTCTTTGTTTTTGTTTTTTTTTGTTTTGCCCTGGATTGTATATAGTGTACATAGTATAAATAAACCTTTTGTTACTTTTTCTACTTCCGCCTCACGCCTCTGCATTTGAGTCATTCCCCTGGTGGCCTAGTGGGGGTTTGCTGGATCATCACACCAACGAACCAGGTTCGAATCCCAGCAAAACCCTAACAGAAAGACTCTGTCATGACCGACTCAGCAGAGGCTGCTTCTACTGTCTACCCGGCCAACCTTCAGGGAATTATGGCAGCTTTGACATGCTTCGGAGCGACCATGGACGCTCATGGACGTACGCTCACCAGCCAACGTGAGGCCCTTGCTCGCCACGAGGAACTGCTTCAGCAAATTGGGAAAACCCTGGCACAGCTGACATCTCTGCCTGCATCTCCTGCTCCTGATCCAGCTCCCACTCCTGCTCCAGTGCCTCCTGCCATGCTGCCTTCTTCACCTCGCGAACCCAGCCTTCCTGCACCACAGAGGTATGACGGCAAGCACAGTGAGTGCCGAGAGTTCCTTACCCAGTGTCAACTCACCTTTGAGCTTCAGCCTACCACCTACACTACGGATCGCCGCAAGATTGCCTTTGTGATCACCTTATTAGCTGGTAAGGCGTGAGCCTGGGCTACTGCTATCTGGCAAAGACAGGGACCTGAGTGCTTTGATTTCCAGCTGTTTTCTGAAGAGATGCTTCGGGTCTTCGATCAGGCAGACATCAGTACCGACGCAGCCCGAAAGCTCATGTCCATCCGGCAAGGAGGAAGCGTCGCAGATTACGCCATCTCGTTCCGAACACTCGCAGCAGTAAGTGGATGGAACGAGACTGCCCTGGTGTCAGCCTTCCACCATGGTCTGTCTGACCCCATCAAGGACGGTCTGGCCTCTATTGGATGCCCAAGTGACCTCGAAACCCTCATCTCACATGCTATTCGTCTGGACAACAGGATGAGAGAACGCCACCAAGCCTTGAGCCCCCCCAGCCTCCCTACCTCTACCTGGAGACCGTCTACCTCCTTCAGTGACTGTCCAGAACCCATGCAAGTGGGTCGTACTCGCCTCTCCGCATCTGAGAGGGAGCGCAGAAGGAGGGACAAGTGCTGCATCTACTGTGGCAAGCCTGGTCACTTCCGAGCATCATGTCCCGAACTCTTGGGAAAAGGACCGCCCCGTCCAGCCGAGGGAGGGTTGTGACGGGGCCTACCCTCTCTCCCGGACTCCCTGGCCAAGGAATCTACATCCCGGTCTCCATCTCCTGGGGTGAGTCTGTCCACTCTTGTCAAGCTTTGATAGACTCAGGGGCAGCTGGGAACTTTATGGATATTCACTTCGCCCAAAGCATCAATATACCTACTGCACCTCTTGAAGTCCCTCTGTCTGTGTCTGCCCTCGATGGCCAAGCGTTAGGTGATGGAAGAGTCACTCAAGTTACTTCTCCAGTCTTCCTCCAGTCTCAAGGTCACAAGGAAGAAATATCCCTGCACCTGATTCCTTCACCTGAGTTCCCAGTTATTCTAGGCCTTCCTTGGCTTACTCGCCACAACCCTCGCATAGACTGGGTAACAAGCCAGGTTGTGGAATGGGGCCCTGCATGCCATGCCTCTTGTCTGCTCTCTAGCTCTCCTGTGTCTCCTGCCGAGCCCCCTGATCTCACCGAGTTATCTCAAGTTCCCACAGAGTACTGGGATCTCAAGGAGGTATTCAGCAAGAGCAGGGCCGCCGTTCTTCCTCCGCACCGAGCCTACGACTGTGCCATCGACTTGCTCCCTGGGACTACCCCTCCTTGTGGCAGACTGTTTTCCCTCTCTCAGCCAGAACGCAAGGCTATGGAGGAATACCTCAAAGACGCCCTGGTCTCTGGGTTCATTCGACCCTCCACCTCACCTGCTGGTGCCGGCTTCTTCTTTGTCGGCAAGAAGGATGGGGGGCTTCGACCATGTATTGACTACAGGGGCCTGAACAAGATCACTGTGCGCAACCGATATCCCCTTCCGCTGATGTCCACTGCTTTCGACCTGCTCCAAGGCGCCACCGTCTTCACCAAGTTGGACCTACGGAACGCATACCACCTCATCCGTATCCGACAGGGAGACGAGTGGAAGACTGCCTTTAACACCCCGTCTGGGCACTACAAATACCAGGTGATGCCCTTCGGACTCACCAATGCACCAGCTGTTTTTCAGGCCCTAATCAACGACGTCTTAAGGGACATGATTAACCTGTACGTCTTTGTCTACCTCGACGACATCCTTATCTTTTCCAAGACCGTGCAGGAGCACCGCCACCATGTCCGCCAGGTTCTCCAGAGGCTGCTACAGAACAATCTGTTCGCCAAGGCCCAGAAATGCGAATTTCATGTTCCCGAGGTCTCCTTTCTGGGATTTATTGTACGGACAGGCCAACTCCAAATGGACCCTGCCAAGACCCTGGCCGTCCGGGACTGGCCTACTCCCAAGTCCGTTAAGGAGGTTCAGCGGTTCTTAGGATTCGCTAACTTCTACTGCAAGTTCATCAGGAACTTCAGTTCTGTGGCAGCACCCATGTCAGACCTCACCAAAGGGACAGGTGGATCTTATGGCTGGTCTCCTCAGGCAGAAAAGGCGTTCAAAGACCTCAAGGCCCGCTTCTGCACGGCACCCATTCTGGTCCTCCCGGACACCTCCCAACCATTCATCGTGGAGGTGGACGCCTCGGACAGTGGTGTCGGCGCGGTACTCTCTCAACGTTCGGAAGGAAAGCTGCACCCCTGCGCTTACTTCTCCCACCGCCTGAGTCCTGCGGAGTCCCGGTACGATGTGGGGGATCGAGAACTGTTAGCGGTCAAACTGGCCCTTGAGGAGTGGAGGCACTGGCTGGAGGGAGCGCAACATCCATTCCTGGTTTGGACTGACCACAAGAACCTGGAGTACCTCCAGCAAGCCAAGAGACTGAACCCTCGACAGGCTAGGTGGGCCCTGTTTTTCAGTCGGTTTGACTTCACCCTCTCGTACCGTCCCGGCTCCAAGAACACCAAACCTGACGCACTGTCCAGGCTGTTCTCTGCCACTAACAGGGAGAATGAAGTCGGGCCTATTATCCCGGTGTCCCGGATTGTGGCCCCTGTCCGCTGGGGTATTGAGGAGGCTGTTCGACGAGCCCAACGCCAGGACCCCGGTCCTGGGACGGGGCCACCGGGCCTCTTGTACGTCCCACATCAAGCCCGGGCCAAGGTTCTCCAGTGGGGTCACTCTTCCCCTCTCACCGCCCACCCGGGAGCTCGGAGGACCCTGGACTTCCTGAAAAGACGCTTCTGGTGGCCTAACATGGAGCAGGAAGTAAGGTCATTTGTCCTGTCCTGTGAGGTTTGCACCAGAACCAAGAACCCATGACAGCGTCCCCAGGGTCTCCTGCATCCTCTGACCATTCCCCGGCGTCCCTGGTCCCACGTGGCAGTCGACTTCATCACGGGTCTCCCTGAGTCACAAGGTAACATGGTCATTTTGGTCATTGTTGACAGATTCTCCAAGGCCTGCCGCTTCATACCTCTGTGCAAACTCCCCTCTGCTCTTGAAACAGCAAAACTTATATTTAATCATGTCTTCCGAGTCTTTGGTCTTCCACAGGACATCATCTCAGACCGAGGGCCCCAGTTCTCCTCCCGAGTGTGGCACGGGTTCTGCAAGGTCATCGGAGCCACTGCCAGCCTCTCTCTCCTCTGGGTTTCACCCACAGTCCAATGGTCAGACGGAGAGGCTCAACCAGGACCTGGAAACCACCCTGCGAGGCCTGGCTATGGATAACCTGACATCGTGGAGCACCTGGCTGCCATGGGCAGAGTACGCCTACAACACCCTGCAGTCATCGGCCACCAAGCTGTCGCCATTCCAGTGCCAATTCGGGTTCCAGCCACCTCTGTTCCCGGACCAGGAGGAGGACGCGGGGGTGCCCTCGGTCAACCAATATGTGAGACGGTGTCGCAAGACCTGGAGCAAGGTCAGGAAGACCCTCATACAGACCTCCAGAACCAACCAGACTCAGGCCAACTGCCACAGAAGACCTGCACACACTTTCCGCCCTGGGCAGCGGGTTTGGCTGTCCACTAAGGACCTTCCGCTGCGGGTGGAGAACCGCAAGCTTGCTCCTCGCTACATTGGCCCCTTCAAGGTGGTGCGCAGGGTGAACCCTGTCTCCTACCGGCTCCAGTTGCCCCGGACTCTGAGGATCAACCCCACTTTCCATGTTTCCCTGTTGCGGCCTGTACTGACGTCTACGTATGCCCCTGCCCCTAGGAACCCCCCACCCCCCTGCATCTTCCAGGGGCAGACTGTGTTCACTGTGCATCGCCTGCTTGACTCCCGCCGGGTCCGCGGCGGGTTGCAATATCTGGTGGACTGGGAGGGCTATGGTCCTGAGGAGCGCTGCTGGGTTCCTGCTCGGGATGTCCTAGATAAAGAACTGTGTCGGGACTTCCATTCGGCCCATCCGGATCGCCCTGGGAACGTCAGGAGACGCTCCTAGAGGGGGGGGTCCTGTTAGGACTTGGACTGTTTTGGCCTCTAGAGGCCGCTGTTATTTCCTTTTCGTGTCTTGTTTATTTTGGCCTCTAGAGGCCGCCACTGTTCCTGTGTTTTTGTTAATTGCCTGTTAGTCCTAATTATCTTCACCTGTGTCCTTAATTAGTTTGTGTATTTATACCCCTGAGTTCAGTCCTCTTGTCACGGAGTCTTTGTGCTGTTATGTTTATCTCCAGTTTCCTTTGTACTGTGTTTTGTGGATCTTCTGAGCTTTTGCATTTTTGCCTTTTTCTTTTTGAATTATACTCTGTTTTGTTTTGCCCTGGATTGTATATAGTGTACATAGTATAAATAAACCTTTTGTTACTTTTTCTACTTCCGCCTCACGCCTCTGCATTTGAGTCATTCCCCTGGTGGCCTAGTGGGGGTTTGCTGGATCATCACACCAACGAACCAGGTTTGAATCCCAGCAAAACCCTAACAGTCCTGGTCCCTTTGCAGAAAAAAACCCCCAAGCATGATGTTTCCACCCCCATGCTTCACAGTAGGTATGGTGTTCTTTGGATGCAACTCAGCATTCTTTCTCCTCCAAACACGACAAGTTGAGTTTTTACCAAAAAGTTCTATTTTGGTTTCATCTGACCATATGACATTCTCCCAATCCTCTTCTGGATCATCCAAATGCTCTGTAGCAAACTTCAGACGGGCCTGGGCATGTACTGGCTTAAGCAGGGGGACACGTCTGGCACTGCAGGATTTGAGTCCCTGGTGGCGTAGTGTGTTACTGATGGTAGCCTTTGTTACTTTGGTCCCAGCTCTCTGCAGGTCATTCACTAGGTCCCCCCATGTGGTTCTGGGATTTTTGCTCACCGTTCTTGTGATCATTTTGACCCCACGGGGTGAGATCTTGCGTGGAGCCCCAGATCGAGGGAGATTATCAGTGGTCTTGTATGTCTTCCATTTTCTAATAATTGCTCCCACAGTTGATTTCTTCACACCAAGCTGCTTACCTATTGCAGATTCAGTCTTCCCAGCCTGGTGCAGGTCTACAATTTTGTTTCTGGTGTCCTTTGACAGCTCTTTGGTCTTGGCCATAGTGGAGTTTGGAGTGTGGCTGTTTGAGGTTGTGGACAGGTGTCTTTTATACTGATAACGAGTTCAAACAGGTGCCATTAATACAGGTAACGAGTGGAGGACAGAGGAGCCTCTTAAAGAAGTTGTTACAGGTCTGTGAGAGCCAGAAATCTTGCTTGTTTGTAGGTGACCAAATACTTATTTTACCGAGGAATTTACCAATTAATTCATTAAAAATCCTACAATGTGATTTCCTGGATTCTTTCCCCCCATTCTGTCTCTCATAGTTGAGGTATACCTATGATGAAAATTACAGGCCTCTCTCATCTTTTTAAGTGGGAGAACTTGCACAATTGGTGGCTGACTAAATACTTTTTTCCCACACTGTATGTGTATTATCAAGTATTATGTATTATCTACTAATAGTGTGTGTGTGTGTGTGTGTGTGTGTGTGTGTGTGAACATGTGTAGAGAGAGACATTAAATGTCCCCATTACATTCATCATCAGATGAGTCTGAATGGTCCATGAAAAATGGTCTTCGTGACCTGAGGCTTCCAGCAGGCCATAAGTTGATAGCTGGGGTGGATCAACTTCTTTACAATTGCGTGAATGTTTCTAAACAGCAGCTCCATCCTCTCCAGCTCAGCCGACTTCATGACAGCCAGGGACTGAAAGCAATGCTGTCCTGTAGTGACCAGCCGTCTTCGCCTGTTTTGATGTTATAGTACCGATGTGTGCATTTGACTTTTCGTGGTCCTTTATAGTTTCGAGTTTAAAATTACTGGTGCCTGTCTTTGCCAGACTTTCTACAGTCTTCGCAGTACATGGTATTTTCGGTTTTGCTATGAACTAGCCAATCTCGCCCGAGCTTCCATTTGTCATTGAACTGTCTTATCTTCCTATTAGCGTCTTGTTCATCTCCATGGCCGCAGCCAGCTCTGAAGTCCCCATGGTCCAGACCTCGGTCATTTTTAAGAGCTGAAAATACATTTGTACGCTAAATATTCAACTGGATAAAAAAAAATAAACATTAAAATGTCTCCGTAAAAAGTGCATTGTTAATTATATTAAACGTTGATTCTGTCTTCTGTGTGTGTTTCGTGCGCATGGCTCTGAGACCAAGAACACAAAAGCGAATGAGCGCGCGACTCGGAGGAGGAACGCAGTGCAGTAGACACGGGGTTTCCATGGTAACCATCAGTGCACTTTCATCAAGCTGTTCAATTTACATTTTGGAAGCAGCGCAGTTGTAGCCTGCCTTGTTTGTGATTTTAAAAATAAATCATTCGATAAGCCAAAGCAATAGAGTGGAAAGTTTCAACTTATGTTTGCCTTGGATAACTTTACCTAAAACATGGTGGTGTATACTGATTCTTTTCACAGATTTTTTTTTTGTGTAGGTGTAACGGATGTCAGATTGTTAATGTATCTTAGTTCCATAGGCTACATGGTTAAGGTATCTTTTGTCCTCATTGCTTGGGCCAGATCAAACCATTAAACAAGTTTAAATTATTCTTACTCTTGCCACATACATGATTTTTTTTTCCAAAACTGATGATATTCTGTTCAAACACCATTAAAAGTAATTTCAGGAATAGATATCTTGTGTGGTGTGTAATTCACCCCTCGTTTAAATATGTCGAACATTTTTTCGGCGTGCGCTTTGCGCATCATGGACCTTGGTGATTTTAAAATGCTGCTCCGGCCCTGATCATCTCATCTCATCTCATTATCTCTAGCCTCTTTATCCTTCTACAGGGTCGCAGGCAAGCTGGAGCCTATCCCAGCTGACTATGGGCGAAAGGCGGGGTACACCCTGGACAAGTCACCAGGTCATCACAGGGCTGACACATAGACACAGACAACCATTCACACTCGCATTCACACCTATGGTCAATTTAGAGTCACCAGTTAACCTAACCTGCATGTCTTTGGACTGTGGGGGAAACCGGAGCACCCGGAGGAAACCCACGCGGACACGGGGAGAACATGCAAACTTCGCACAGAAAAGCCCTCACCGGCCACGGGGCTCGAACCCGGACCTTCTTGCTGTGAGGCGACAGCGCTAACCACTACACCACCGTGCCGCCGGCCCTGATCATCTCTGCCCCTTTTTCCCCTGAGCAGCAGGGTTTGAAACTCCAGTGATATGCCACCACATAGTGTGCTTGTCAGTCGTCAGCAACTTTGTTGCTTCGTTCATTAACCGCAGGTTACCGTATCACTGATTTTATCTGAGACGTTAACGAACGGGACGGCACGGTGGTGTAGTGGTTAGTGCTGTCGCCTCACAGCAAGAAGGTCCGGGTTCGAGCCCCGTGGCCGGCGAGGGCTTTTCTGTGTGAAGTTTGCATGTTCTCCCCGTGTCCTCGTGGGTTTCCTCCGGGTGCTCCGGTTTCCCCCACAGTCCAAAGACATGCAGGTTAGGTTAACTGGTGACTCTAAATTGAGCGTAGGTGTGAATGTGAGTGTGAATGGTTGTCTGTGTCTATGTGTCAGCCCTGTGATGACCTGGCGACTTGTCCAGGGTGTACCCCGCCTTTCGCCCGTAGTCAGCTGGGATAGGCTCCAGCTTGCCTGCGACCCTGTAGAACAGGATAAAGTGGCTAATGAGATGAGACGTTAACGAATGTTCTAAGCAATTCTAACATGTTGTCAGAATGTTTATGCAGGTGCTCATGGGAGTTGTAGGCGCATAATATTACATTGCAATGCATTTATTATATCAGATGCCTTCCGAGAAAACTACAATTAAAATATATTGTCAAGCCCTGACACACACACGGAAAGAACAACAATCATTTATTTCTGAAAGTTAGTTCAACAATTACTGGCACTGAATGCTTGAGAGACTGTAATTAACCCATCCATTTATTTTCCGTTTCATTTCATTTTGGAAAAACCGTGGCGCTCAAATCTGCATGACAAGCAAAATAGAGACCGAGAGCTTCAAAGGTTTCAAAGGGTTCCTGGACTGCTGATGACCTGCTTTGTCGCACAGAACATCTTGATTTCTCACTTTTTTTGTGGGAAATTTGTTCTCTGGATTCTTTGAGTTCAGCTTTTGAATGAACATTGTAGTACTCTTTAAAAAAAAAAAAAAGCTAAAATTAAAAACCTACATGTGCAAGGCCTTATGTTTGTAACCAACTCCAACAACATATTTTGTTTGATTGTTTTGTTTTTTTAAGTTTGTCATGGTCCTACCTGTGGGCTTCTCTCTTCAGGTAACATCTCCACTCAGCATTACCGGCCACGCCCGCACTCACTTCCTCTTATTATCTTTCAGCGACTGTCATTGGCTGTTGCCGATCACCTGCTTTCCCCCTGTGTGTATTTAAGCTGCAGTCCTCCCAAGCTTCTGTGTCAGATCGTCTGCAACTCTCAGCCTGATTACCTACTCTGTGTTCCTACTACCCTGACTCCTGAAATTGTTCTGTTCCGTTTGACTCTGTCTGCTCTCCAGCCCCGGTAACCTGATCTGCCTTCTGTCCCGTTGACTCTGTGTTCCTGTTTGCTCTCTAACTCCTGCCTGCTGAGGGACTGCTCGCTTGGAGACTGCCTGAAACCCAAGTTCTGTCAGCCTACAGCCACAGCTCTCTGACTACGCCAGATCCCGTCAAATCTCTGCTGCTAAGCAGGGTCGGGCCCGGTCATACTTGGATGGGAGACCTCAGACGTCACCACCAGCCATTCCTGCCTCTGGACTTCACCCACACACATTCTCCCAACTCCCTTTTCCCCTATTATTAATAAACTGTGGTTTGAGCGCATTTGATCTCCTCTCCTGTCTGTTCCGTGACAAAGTTAGATTTTCTTGTATTTCCACGTCGTATCCATATCCATTTGATGTTAAAAATAACATTTGATGAAATGTTTGGACAGTATTACTCACAAAGATAAACAGAGTGACAAAATAATGAAAAAAAAACAACCAAACAAACCCTTTTCTATTTTTATTCTCAGCTGGAGGCTTGTTGTCCGAGCTTGGACTGAGGCAGAGACATCCTTTTCAGGTTTAAAAGTCAGAGAAAGATGGAAAACTCTGGACCACATGTTTGCTTGGGTGTTTAGTCATGTGACATTACAGAGAGTAAACAGGATGAGGCACCCTGCATAAACAAGTAGGCACACACACACACACACACACACACACACCTGGTGTGATGTAGATGGTTGCAGGAGGTCCCTCACTGTAGCCCACCAAGGCATTCACACTCACAGAGTAAGAAACGCCTCCTGTAAGGTCATGGAGGTCAAACGTCGTCTGATTTCCATAAACAACACTGCGTTTTACCTCTGACCCAGCTGGAGAGAAAAATACATCACCACACACACACACACACGATGAGCACAAAAACCGAGATGAAAAGTTCACAGAAAGCCAGAACTAAGAAAAAGCACATTAATAAAAGATCTCTGAATGTCTCAATAACACTAATTATTAATATTCATAATCGGACATGATTAATAATTATGAACTAACAATATTTGTTCGTGAGATTATTATTATTTTAATATCAATATTTACATTAAGGAATACTGCCACTGCAAAGGACAGTTAAGTTTTTAAGCTTATTTGTAATTTAAAAAAAAATTAAATAACGGCTGCGTTAATTCACTAAGACTGAATGATTATTTGGTTAATTGATCAATTAGCATAAATCAGTATTAATACTAATAAGCTAATGAGAACGGTAATGACAGCGTAGCTCACTCCGGCCCCATCTAGTCCAGAAGGAACGATCTAAAATGGGCCGCCTTGTGCAGTTCTCCTCTCAACCAGTCCAGCTCAAATATTTGCCAGAAAGAATCCAAAACGGCGAGAAGCAGCGATTGTTGTTGAACTGCTGTTGAATTAAGGCTTAATTAGTCCATAACTTCATTAATAACTGCAATGAAGCAAATCTGGGTAGAAGTTCTATGCACCCTAGGTCCCCCTACCTTCATGCCAGAAAGAATCAAAATCGGTGAAGAATTGATGGAGAAGAAGCGATTTGTGTGGAGACTGCTCATTAGGGATTAATTAATTACTCCATATCTTCATTATACAATTATGCAAATCTGGGGAGAAGCTATCTATAGACAGCCCAGGATAATAATAAGAATAAAAATTGGTGAAGAATTGAGAGAGAGAAGAAGCGATTTTCGTGAAATGTGGACAACGCCCATTGGACAAATGACGGATGACACATGATGGCATAAACTCATTACCTGTCGGCTGGACGAGATAATAATTAATAACTATAATAAATTAATATGATTAATACCTGTTGCTAAGTGGTTATCATCAACCTTCCAGTTGGTTGCTAGGATGCTGCCATCCCTATTGGTTGCTAGAATATTCTGGCTGGTTGCTATGGAGTCCTAAGTGGTTGCTAGGCAGCATACATGTTGACCAGTGGTTGCTCGACGGTTGCTAGGAAATCTCAACTGGTTGCTAGCATGTTAATTGCTAAATTGCTTTGTTATTCCTGCTGGTTGCTAGGGCTGTAGTAAGTGTGAAATAGTTCAGTAACCATGTGAAAGTCGGACCAGTGGACCACGTATTCCTACGCAGTACGCAACACATGAAGCGATACTTTTTTCTTTTTTTCAGTCAAGCTAACATGATATAATGGCCAACATTATTTTATTAATATTTATGCATTTATTCTTTAGTGCCTTACTCCTAATTGAGTTTTATAAACGAGACCCTGTTTATATTAGTTCGCTTCTAAAACTAACATTCTGAAATATTACAGTATTTCGTGGACGTACAGGAAATAAAAATAAACTGAAGCTCTTCATTCACAACGTTCTTGGTCTGTAAAGTGTGTTCTTACACTTGGTGTTCTGGACAATGATGTTGTATTGCGTTGCCCTGGCAACCCCGGTCCACGCCAGCTGTACGGTGCGTCCAAAGATCTCCACCACTCGCAGGTTGGAGACTCGACCAACCAAAGGCAGCGCTACACACAGTATTCACCCAGTAAACAACTCAGTGCAACAAATAACACACTGTGCACACATGCAGTTATAAATCCAACAGTTCATATTCACTTCATCATCATCAGGCCTGATGGATCACTTTAAAGCTAGACAGCCTTTCAGATTTTTCAAGTGTAGGTCATGAAAAGAATTTTCCCCGACACCCAATTATTTTGTTGAGTGGACTGAAAGCTACCGAATTTGAATCAGACTTCCAATTTTATTAATTTTTTTTTTTAAATAGAGCAATTAATAAATTTATCTCCACATGTCCCTAAATTCTCCGCTATTTTTTCCTGCTTCACCATGACCCAATACAAGATACGATGTCGTGCATCACGTGGTGGGCTTTCCCCATTCATGCAAGGCATTGTGGGATACAAATTTGAAACAGGAGAGAAAAATGGAGGACGCGAGTGTGTGAATGAAACGTGAAAGACCGACTACAGTAATGGAAAGAAAGCAAGAAGAAAAGGAAACGCAGGACCAAACTAATAAATATGGGCGCTCAGCGAGCACCTCGGTGTGATCAGCTGTTCGTTTAGCGACAGAATGATGGAACTGTCAGTGCACACTCAAAGGTAAACCTGTAGATGGCAGTAATGCAACACTGAGGATGCCAGCTGCCGTAAAACCCAAAAGAAGAAGATAAACCTGCGCATGCGCACACGGACTTCCTCTGTCTGCTTGACTGCATGAAGCGAGCATGCAGTCAAGCAGACAGAGGAAGTCAATTATTTGCTTTAATCCCCTCAAATTAAATAACGTCCCAGCCACAGAATGGCCTGATATTTTGTGAGATATTACAGAAATAAACACGCATCACAATGACCACATTTCAGAGCGAATTAAATTTCATCGGTTTTATGAAATCGAAAGGCCGTCTAGCTTTAAAGTGCCCATGCAGGTAGAAACTTTTTTTTTTTATGATTATCTCCTTCTGCACTTTCTCAACATGCATCACAATTTATAAATTTGTGAATAATCTCTGAGAAATATACTCATGATGTTTTTAATCCTGTTCACTGAGACTACATTTTAATATCTATTAAAAATAGATTTCTTACATTTAATAAATTGCATTATTATTTATAAAACAGGGGTGGCATGGTGGTGTAGTGGTTAGCGCTGTCGCCTCACAGCAAGAAGGTCCGGGTTCGAGCCCCGTGGCCGGCGAGGGCCTTTCTGTGCGGAGTTTGCATGTTCTCCCCGTGTCTGCGTGGGTTTCCTCCGGGTGCTCCGGTTTCCCCCACAGTCCAAAGACATGCAGGTTAGGTTAACTGGTGACTCTAAATTGAGCGTAGGTGTGAATGTGAGTGTGAATGGTTGTCTGTGTCTATGTGTCAGCCCTGTGATGACCTGGCGACTTGTCCAGGGTGTACCCAGCCTTTCGCCCGTAGTCAGCTGGGATAGGCTCCAGCTTGCCTGCGACCCTGTAGAACAGGATAAAGCGGCTAGAGATGATGAGATGAGATGAGAAAAAACGTTAATACCGTGACATAACTTCTTAACTAGATTTTTACTTAACTAACTGGTCACTAATTAAAGATTGATGCACAATATTAATTTAGATTTTTCGTTAATATATATATTTTAGTATATTTTGAAGCATATGTAATGAATAAAACATTTCAGGATGTGCTTTTCTAGGAAAACAATCAACGATGGTCTTGAGTAATGAAGCAGAGTTGCTATTCCCACCTTAAAGTTGCTTTTGTTTCTGTGGCATATTCTACAGTATAAAAACGGGTATATCTGAGTAAACAAATCAAAATAAAATCACATTTCATGAAGTTTTTTCCTTAAAGTAAACTGCAACCCCTGAAATGAACCAAGAGTAGGCATATCAGACGCTCGCTGGCCGTGCTGTGAAAATTCTCCATGCAGACGCTCATCTAAGTTTACAAATCTGTCATTGCTTAACTCTTGAATATTTTCTATCATTAAAAAGCTATTAATCTCTGCTTTCCACAGAAATGTATCTGGTTAAGATCTGTTCAGTGCTTTGGGAGTAACGGCAGGTTGAAGTCGGTACAACAGAATAAAAACTCTGCTCGCGAGACGTCGGGAAACTGCCAGTGCTTTTCTTTTTGAGTCACGGGAAAGCGGTCAGTCTCTCTCTCTCTCCTGATCGGTTTCCCACTGGATTACTCGTCAATATCAATCAGATAACTTTTATAGGGATGTTCTCTCGCTCTCACGGTTTCTGATGAAGGATTCAGCAAAATAATCCGTCTGCTAGTTTTGATATTATGATTCACGGGAGATTTTGAAGTGAGTTTTCAGAGTTTTACCTACTTATTTTTCCAAATCACACTGATTCATGGAAATAAATAACTATTTTAGAAGATAACTGAAGCTGTCTTGATGAAAATATTGAGATCTTCATGGTCGGAGTGAGATTTTAAAAACCCAGAAGTCTGAAATGCAAGTGTCAATTTCAGTTCAGTTAATGTGAATTGTTTATTGGATGTGGATCAGACAGTTTTTTCGAAGTTCGCCTTGAAAGCTGTGAATATTAATCGAAATAATTATTTTTATTTTTTTCGCGGTCCAAATCCTGCGCTCTGATTGGCTGGCAAGCAGGTCCGGATCCTACGGTACGGACCCCAGTTACGGACCCCGGGAGGCTTGCTTGTTCACAACAACAAACATAGTAGCATTTTTTGTCAACATTTATCTTTTTTAATAAGATTTATTTATAAGATTATCAAAAATCTTATAAATTTTTGCCAGCATTTCTCAGGAGAATAGCATTAATTTTACAGCATGGATAGTGATAACGACAGTGTTCACAGTGAAAGCGAGTTTTACTACCCCGAGGAAGAAGAAATAAAAGAAAACATTTCAGGAGAAAGCTAAAAACCTGTAACTGTTGCTAACGCCAAGCAAAAACATGGCTGAATCCTGAATGACTCAGTTTTGTATAAATAGGGGACTACATAGGCGGCAAAATGTAGTTTTTTTCCTGCCATGGAAGTGCACTTGTATACCGAGGAGGAAGCCATTTGCATTACAGCCGTGAATGAGGATTCAAAATGGCGGCTCGGCTCAGTTTTCCCTTTCAGGCGCTCTCGTTTTCTGTTAGAATTTGGTAAAGAAAAAAATAAATATATTATTTACCAGCTTAAGGTCGGTCTGTATGGTGAAATACCGTGACCTCAGCTTTGAATACTGACCTCGGCCCAGAGGGCCTTGCTCAGCACTTTCAAGACCTCGGTCGCAGTATTTCACGATACGGACCTCCCAGCTGGGAAATAACATGTATATATTCTTTCATATAAACACTAGTAGGCCTTACTTTTGAGAAATACGAAGTCCTACAAAGCACAAAGAGGGGATTAGAAATAATCTTTTATTACTTTTTTATTGAGTGTACCAATTTAACATTTAACCTAATTAACATAATTGATACTAATTAAGTACTAATTTGCATAGTTGGTTTTTAATCTTTTTAAAAAACTTTGCATTCAGTATACAACCATCGATGTTCCTGCCAATTTCCATGCAAATATCTTGAAAAATAGAAAAGTTATGAAGAAAAAACATTTTATCCCATTGGTTAACGAGGCCGATTTTGGACCATGTGACCCTCATACAGAATATTACGGCAGTTTTAGAAAAATTAAGCCGTTCTTTCTATCTTTGATTTGTAATATCTCAAGAACGGATAAACATATTTTAATTCTGTAAAAAGTTTGTTGTTTAGCATTCAATTCTGAATTCACTGAGACTTGTTTCAAGCAATTTGGATTGAAGTTGAATTTTCATCTGATATGCTGACCAGCAGCAAGTGAGTAATTTGCGTCATTTTTCCTCAAAAGTCGTTATAAATATTCTGTCCACAGCGCCATGTCCTGCACTGTGTGTGGAGATGAACTGGGGGAAAAAAAAAAAACCCTGTTGTGTCTTGTCAGAGCTCCCGTGCGAACGTTACCAATAAACTGAAAACTTCTATGGGAGCGTTACGAAATTACAGACTCCGAAACCAAATTTAAACCGTTCTATTGACCAGATTATGATTGGGTTAGATCTGAAATTTGACGTCAACACTCCGTTTAGTGAAATTACGGTAAAAAAAAAAAAAATCTAAGTAAAACAAAAATAACAGACTGTTTTGAGATGATCAGAAAATGAGATAGGATCATTTCTGTCCACTTTCTCTAGAACACACCCCATAACAGCACATCCCGAAGTGTTTTATTGCCCTTAAACCTTATTAAAAGGACGACATGCAGTACTTTTTGTCCATTTATAGTTACATGTAATGTTGTGGAGCCCTTGTTCCCTTAAGAGGAACCCAATCAGATCTACCAGATCGCAACAGAAAAATTTACTGGTAAAACCTGTTGTTAAAACAAAGTGTGGTGAAGCAGCTTTTAGCTACTATGCAGTACAGCTATGGAACCAACTGCCAGAGGACATCAGAAATGCTCCTGCTGTTGGCAGCTTCAAATCTAGATTAAAGACCAAGCTGTTCTCAGATGCTTTCTGTTAAATAATTAATATTGTCTTCTTTACATGTTTTATAATCTGTACTTTTACAGTCTCTGCATGTTTCAAATTTTACTTAACTTTTATTCTATTTTATTCTGCTGGGTTTTTTCCCCCTATTTGAACTTCTACTTCATTTTATTATTTTATTTCTACTATTGTTTAATTCTTATTATATTTCTTATGTAATTTTATTCTCTATTGTTTACTGTTTGCTTTTACTTCTGTAAAGCACATTGAACTGCCACTGTGTATGAAATGTGCTATATAAATAAACTTGCCTTGCCTTAAGAGTCACTTTTTTCTTTTCTTGAAGATAATAAGCCAAAAAAAAGCATAGAAAAATTATCACTACTGTTCTAGAAAATTAAAGAATAATTCTTAACATTAAAATGTCTGACAATTAAGATTTGAGACTTGAACAATGCTGTGGTATAAAAACAGATATTAAATACATTATGCTGCTACATGGACTGTTAAGGGGTTTAAAATACCACACCCAGGGTTACTTTAAAGCTTAACGTGTCCATGTTATTGGGACATTTTTAGTGGTTTGGGGGTTTGTTTTGTTTATTTGACCTGGTGTGGGCTCCTCCCGTCCATCGTACTGCGTGTACAGAGTTATGACATAATCCGTACTCGGCTGAAGACCTTTTATCTCGTATCTTGTGGTACCCTGAGGGAAGGTCTGCGTGTGAACCCTGCTGCCTGTGGATAGATGAGACGAAGGATTATTTAAGATCCATACCCGAATCCTGGAAAACACTCACTCACTCACTCACTCACTCACTCACTCATACAGTACTTGATTTGAATAACACAACTATGAATGAATTGACCCTGCAAGAAGCCACGCCCACTTTCGGTTCTTTGGTTATTGGTGATAAAGATTTCCACGGCAAGGGCAGGGCAGATGATTAGCGCCTGAAATTCATAGCAATCCCATAGTGTGAGTTGATTATAGAACTGATAAAAAGTGAGAAATAAATAAGAGAAACAATCTCTCACAACATCCTGCAGCTTGGACTTGTGTGTGTACTGGTGTCTTTGGGGGACATCTCTAGATCTCCTTCACCCACTGCGAAGAACCTAGGGGTTGTGTTCGAACATCGCTGCAGTGACCTGGACATGTAGAGTCTTCCTCTACAACATCTGGAGGATCCATCCTTTTCTCACCACCTTCTCTACTCAGCTCCTGGTCCAAGCACTGATCCTCTCCTGCTTGGGACTACTGGAACTCTCTCCTTGCTGGCCTTCCAGCTTCTGCCATCAGACCCCTGCAGCTCATCTGGCCTACACCCTCCCTCTTTCTTCCCACATCATCCTTCTGTTTGCCGACCTGCACTGGCTACCTATCCCAGCTCATCAAATTTAAGACATTGGTGCGAGCTTACCAGGCTCTCAAGGGATCAGGCCCAGCATACCTCCAGAGTCTGATCCGGCCCTACACGCCAGCCAGATCCCTACACTCCACTACTACTGGTCACCTTGCCCCGCCTCCTCTCCACTCCTGCCCAGCCCGCTCAAGACTGCTGTCTGTCCGGTATCCAGTTATGTAGCACAAATCCAAAGTCTTTTAGCACAAGTTCTAAAGTCTCTTAGCATAACTCCAAGTTCTTGAGCACAACTCTGGATTATGGTCACAATAATTAAAAAAAAATACTCATCTTGATATAGGAAGGGGTTTATTAAGATTGCTTAGGGACTGGAAGATGGAATTTCTGCTGCTGTGCATGTTAAGGATCAGTTGTTGATCCCTGAAACTTGGACTGAAAATCTGATTCTTTGGTGTCTTTGGATATTTGTAGTTAAGCCATAACAAGCCTTGAATTGTGGGCACCTTCATACAGTGGTGCCTGAAAGTTTGTGAACCCTTTAGAATTTTCTATATTTCTGCATAAATATGACCTAAAACATCATCAGATTTTCACACAAATCCTAAAAGTAGATAAAGAGAACCCAGTTAAACAAATGAGACAAAAAATATTATACTTGGTCATTTATTTATTGAGAAAAATGATCCAATATTATATATCTGTGAGTGGCAAAAGTATGTGAACCGCTAGGATTAGCAATTAATTTGAAGGTGAAATTAGAGTCAGGTGTTTTCAATCAATGGGATGACAATCAGGTGTGAGTGGGCACCCTGTTTTATTTAAAGAACAGGGATCTATCAAAGTCTGATCTTCACAACACATGTTTGTGGAAGTGTATCATGGCATGAACAAAGGAGATTTCTGAGGACCTCAGAAAAAGCATTGTTGATGTGCATCAGGCTGGAAAAGGTTACAAAACCATCTTTAAAGAGTTTAGACTCCACCAATCCACAGTCAGACAGATTGTGTAAAAATGGAGGAAATCCAAGACCATTGTTACCCTCCCCAGGAGTGGTCGACCAACAAATATCACTCCAAGAGCAAGGCATGTAATAGTCGGTGAGGTCACAAAGGACCCCAGGGTAACTTCTAAGCAACTGAAGGCCTCTCTTACATTGGCTAATGTTAATGTTCATGAGTCCACCATCAGAAGAACACTGAACAACAATGGTGTGCATGGCAGGGTTGCAAGGAGAAAGCCACTGCTCTCCAAAAAGAACATTGCTGCTTGTCTGCAGTTTGCTAAAGATCATGTGGACAAGCCAGAAGGCTATTGGAAAAATGTTCTGTGGATGGATGAGACCAAAATAGAACTTTTTGGTTTAAATGAGAAGCGTTATGTTTGGAGAAAGGAAAACACTGCATTCCAGCATAAGAACCTTATCCCATCTGTGAAACATGGTGGTGGTAGTATCATGGTTTGGGCCTGTTTCGCTGCATCTGGGCCAGGACACCTTGTCATCATTGATGGAACAATTAATTCTGAATTATACCAGCGAATTCTAAAGGAAAATGTCAGGACATCTGTCCATGAACTGAATCTCAAGAGAAGGTGGGTCATGCAGCAAGACAATGACCCTAAGCACACAAGTCATTCTACCAAAGAATGGTTAAAGAAGAATAAAGTTAATGTTTTAGAATGGCCAAGTCAAAGTCCTGACCTTAATCCAAACAAAATGTTGTGGAAGGACCTGAAGCGAGCACTTCATGTGAGGAAACCTACCACCATCCCAGAGTTGAAGCTGTTCTGTACGGAGGAATGGGCTAAAATTCCTCCAAGCCGGTGTGCAGGACTGATCAACAGTTACTGGAAACGTTTAACTGCAGTTATTGCTGCACAAGGGGGTCACACCAGATACTGAAAGCAAAGGTTCACATACTTTTGCCACTCACAGATAAGTAATATTGGATCATTTTCCTCAATAAATAAATGACCAAGTATAATATTTTTTGTCTCATTTGTTTAACTGGGTTCTCTTTATCTACTTTTAGGACTTGTGTGAAAATCTGATGATGTTTTAGGTCATATTTATGCAAAAGTATAGAAAATTCTAAAGGGTTCACAAACTTTCAAGCACCACTGTAGATAACTTCAGTCACTTCTGATCATATCAGAAATTCAACTCACTGTCAATAATTACACATTTGCCGAATTAATTAACCGAGGGATTACGTCTCTTGTCCTGCTTGACAACATGCATTTTGCCGACTAAGAGCGGAACCTATTCTGAAAAACTTACTCAGAGTCCATTTGATATCACATATTACTGTTTTCAAATCAAACATGGCGGTTTCAAGACGGCGGAGTGGGGAAGCACAATCGCTAGTTTTCAATCGGAATCTCGGCAACTTTCATTAAAAAAAAATCTATCAAAGATGATGAGTAAGTCTTCATAATAAAGATGAAGTGTTTTTGGATCTAGAGCTGCACGGTAGTGTAGTGGTTAACACTGTTGCCTCACAGCAAGAAGGTTCTGGGTTCGAGCCCAGCAGCCGGGAGGGGCCTTTCTGTGTGGAGTTTGCACATTCTCCCCGTGTCTGTATGGGTTTCCTTCGGGTGCTCCGGTTTCCCCTCACAGTCCAAAGATCCAGGTTAGGTTAATTGGTGGCTCTAAATTGTGGTTGTCTGTCTCTATGCGTCAGGCCTGCGATGATCTGGCGACTTGTCCAGGGTGTACCCCGCCTCTCGTCCATAGTCAGCTGGGATAGGCTCCAGCTTGCCTGCGACCCTGTGCTGGATGTGATGGATGAATGTTCTTGGATCTTGTGCTAAAGAACTTAGAGTTAAGAGACTTTAGAACTTGCTAAAAAACTTTGGATTTGTGCTAAATAACCATACACCATCTGTCCTGGCTCCCTGTTGGTGGAATGACCTTCCCACTGAGGTCAGAACCGCCGACTCCCTGACCACCTTCACCCGCAGAATGAAGACTGACCTCTTCAGGCTGCACCTCTTCCCTTCTTCTCTGCCCACTGTGTTTCAGTCCTGACCAACCCAGGCTGTGTACGGTCAAGCCTGGGGTTAGTCATTTTGAGTTCCCTATTTAGTTATACTGTACTTTATATGGTTGGTTTGTTTCCTTGGCTGTTTGAATATTGGTACTTCAACAGAATATTACACTCGGTGTTGCGGTCACTTGTTCAGTTGGCACTAGAACTTTGTTATCTAGAAGTTCAGCACTTTGTGTACTTGACTTTTGCACTCGTCGTACATCGCTCTGGATAAGAGTGCCTGCTAAACGGCATGTAATGTACCTCACGGTAACACACAGCCTTGTACTGAGTGTCACACCATTACAACCATCAAGGATCTGCAGTCCGAGTGTCTGCCACGTGCGCCAGACTCACCACATATCTCACGGAGTCATTTCCATGTTTTTGGACTAAAAAAAAAAAAGAGGCACTGGATGGAAAACATTTCTGATCAGTGCAACAGACGGTGCGTTAGTGGCTGCACATGCAAGTGGTTATATTTCCCCCCCCAAAAAAAAAAAATTGTAAAAAGTAACACTTTTGTGACACCTTTATGTCTGGAAGTCCAGACGTGAACTCCATGAGTTATTTATATTTGTTCTGTGCCGTTACCTCGATATGACGACTTATTTTTCCTCATGATCTCATCTACATCATAGACGTGCTCATCCGTATTTACTTTAATCAGGGACTGACGTAAGAGGAAGCTGCTGTACATTTGTCAGTGCTTGACAATTTCCAAATTAGCGGCTACATCTGAATACTCATCCCTCTATACCCATATAGAAATTTATTCACTGCCTGAAAATGAAGCTCCTGATGAACGAGTGTATGAGCAAAAGGGCACAAAACCAACCTGAAGAGGAGAATAATAATAATAATAATAATAATAATAATAATAATAATAATATTGCACCATGAATGAACCATTGAATTGTGTCATGTTTGTTATCGAGATCACGAGAAAGATACATCATGATCTCGAGAAAACCACTGAGCTCTATATAAAATCTGAAGAGCTCATCAGCTCATCAGAGTAAAGCCATCTGGCCGCCATCTTACCACTCACATTGCGTGGATTTGGTTTAATGTGGCATTTGACTAGAGGTTATAACTCCTAGTTCCCGAACTCCAACTAGGAAAAAAAAAAACTACTTAATTCAGAATTTCCTACTTGGAAACGCAGGAAGGTCTCCTCAACCCTGAGTCGACACGTAAACAAAGCAGCACTTCGTAGATACGGACAAGCATTTGCTTTAGATTCATCAAAGGACAAACATTCACGTGTTTTCCCCACTGAGCTCTATATAAAATCTGGAGAGCTCAGAGCCTATCCCCCGCTGTAGAGATGAGTGATGCCATCTGGCCGCCATCTTGCCACTCACATCGCATGTATTTGGTTTGTGTGTTAAACCGTTGTATCAGATCAAATTTGTTCCAAGAAAAGTATCTCCTGACTTTTTTTTCTTTCATTACCTCCTCTTATATAGATTGTTGTGGACTTTAGGAGAGAGCACACCCAGCATGCTCCATTATCTATCGACGGTGCTGCAGTGGAGAGGGTGAGCAGCACCAAGTTTCTGGGTGTGCACATCTCTGAAGACCTGTCCTGGAGCAACAACACCGCATCACTGGCCAAAAAAGCCCAACAGCGTCTGTACTTCCTCCGAGGAAACTGAGGAGAGCAAGAGCCCCGGCCCCCATCATGCACACATTCTACAGAGGCACCATCGAGAACATCCTGACCAGCTGCATCACCGTGTGGTACGGTGCCTGCACCATGTCCTGCTGCAAGTCTCTGAAGCGCATCGTGAGAGCAGCTGAGAGGATCATTGGTGTCTCTCTCCCTTCTCTAATGGATATTTATAACTCCCGCCTCACCCGCAAAGCCATCAGGATTGCAGGTGACCCCACCCACCCATCTCACAACCTCTTCAGCCTGCTGCCGTCGGGGAGGAGACTGCGGAGTCTCCGGGCCAAAACCAGCAGGCTCAAGAACAGTTTCTTTCACCAGGCGGTCAGGAGGCTCAACTCCCTCCCTGTTCTGCCCCTCCTCCCCCCTCTGCCCCCTGCCACAGATTCTGCTCGCACACCCCCCTGCCCCCCCTTCAGCATCTGACATGTCACCCTCACAGCCCCCCCCCCCCCCACATACATCTCATCGTTCATTAACACACTGAACTCAGGGACCGCACATCTCACTTTACCTCGCTCATTTGCACTATTCCGCACTACCTCACCTTAACAGCTGCTAGTTTGTTTATTCTGCTTATTTCATGTTTACCTGCTATACCTCAAGTGCCCTTGACTGTTTGGTTATTTGTACCAATTTATTGTTGATACTGTTTATATTGTTTGAGTGTTTAGTCTGTCTAGTTCCTATCTAGAGGTGTTTATACTGTTTATATTGTTTGTTTTTTCAATTATTCTATTTTTATTTATTGCATTGCCAGTTTGCACCGTGGGTCAGTGAGGACTGATATTTCATCTGTGCTGTATGTCGAGCATGTATAGCATATTTGACAATAAAGTTGACTTGACTTATTACCCACATTCCTTACATATCTTTATAGTGCTCCGCTTCACTGTTATTGTTTTTTTCTTTTCCAGTTCAGTCGCTGATCTTTTTTTTTTTTTAATGGCTCTTTTACGACGATTATTTTTACGGAGACTATTTCAGTTTTTCTCGTATACAGTGCATCTTTCTCTTTTGTATAGTTCTTCATTTCTATCTATCTATCTATCTATCTATCTATCTATCTATCTATCTATCTATCTATCTATCTATCTATCTATCTATCATTACAACATAAAGGCTGTATAATACTTCCTTTCTATTTAGGACAGTTGTTGAAACAGGATTATTTTCTCATGTTGTTTGCTATTTTCACTTCATTCTCACAGTCACGTCTTAACAGTGTTTAATGGTCACAAGCTGCATGAACATTGTGACAGTGAATGCTGTGACCAATAAACACTGTTAAGGCGTGACTGTGAGAATGAAGTGAAAATAGCAAACAACATGAGAAAATAATCCTGTTTCAACAACTGTCCTAAATAGAAAGGAAGTACTGTACAGCCCTTGTGTTGGTACGATTGATAGATAGACAGACAGACAGACAGACTACCATTCAAAAGTTTGGGGTCACCCAGACAATTTTGTGTTTTCCATGAAAAGTCACACTTTTATTTACCACCATAAGTTGTAAAATGAATAGAAAATATAGTCAAGATATTTTTCTGGCCATTTTGAGCATTTAATCGACCCCACAAATGTGATGCTCCAGAAACTCAATCTGCTCAAAGGAAGGTCAGTTTTATAGCTTCTCTAAAGAGCTCAACTGTTTTCAGCTGTGCTAACATGATTGTACAAGGGTTTTCTAATCATCCATTAGCCTTCTGAGGCAATGAGCAAACACATTGTACCATTACAACACTGGAGTGATAGTTGCTGGAAATGGGCCTCTATACACCTATGGAGATATTGCACCAAAAACCAGACATTTGCAGCTAGAATAGTCATTTAGCACATTAGCAATGTATAGAGTGGATTTCTGATTAGTTTAAAGTGATCTTCATTGAAAAGAACAGTGCTTTTCTTTCAAAAATAAGGACATTTCAAAGTGACCCCAAACTTTTGAACGGTAGTGTAGATAAGAAAGGAAGAACTACTATACAAAAGCGAAAGGTACACTGTATAAGAGAAAAACTGAAATAATCTCCACTGAAATAATGATAGAAGATTAGTAAAAAAACCCGTTCAAAAAAAATGATCAGAGACTGAACTGGAAAAGGGAAATAACAATAACAGTGAAGCGGAACGCTATAACTGAACATCATGGACAATGCCAGTCACCCTCTGCACACCGTCATCAGCAACCAGAGGAGCCTGTTCAGTGACAGAATGCTCCTTCCCAAGTGCAGGACGAACAGACTCAAAAACTCCTTTGTCCCTCACGCCATCAGACTGTACAACTCCTCTCTGGGGGGGGGGGGGAGGGAGGGGTAACAGGAGGACAGAGGACGGGAAGGGAAGGAGCAGTAGTCTAGCCTGACAAAAAGCAATACTGGATAATGTGCAATACCTCTCCTGCTGGACTTTTTTTTTTTCATATTTTATCTTTTATATTTGCATATGTAAATATTTAATTTATCTAGAAGTTTTCTCTATTTTCTGTTTATCCTGTAATGATGCTACTGGAATTTTAATTCCCCTGTGGGAACCCTCCCAAAGGGATCAATAAAGTTTTATCTAATCTAATCTAATCTAAAGATATGTAAGGAATGGGGGCAAAGTGGAGAAAATAAGAGACAGTAATGAAAGGAAAAAAAAAGTCAGGAGATGCTTTTTGAGGGGGCAAGTTAGATCGGATACGACAGTTTAACACACAAACCACATACACGCGATGTGAGTGGTACGATGGCAGCCAGATGGCTTCACTCATCTCTACAGCGGGGGATAGGCTCTGAACTCTCCAGACGTTATATAGAGCTCAGTGGAGAAAACACGTGAATGTTTGTCCTTTGATGAATCAAATGTTTGTCCATGTATACCGTACAACTCACACAAATGTCCAAAGTGCTGCTTTGTTTACGTGTTGACTCAGGGTTGAGGAGACCTTCCTGAGTTCCTGAGTAGGAAATTCTGAATTAAGTCGTTTCTTTGGGTTATCTCCCTAGTCGGAGTTCAGGAACCATGAGTTATAACCTCTAGTCAAATGCAGCATTAAACTGGAGGATAAATGACCACAGATATTTATTCGTGAGTGAGTAATACAGGGATGTAAACTTACTTACTTAGGCCGCCCTCAGGCGAGCCTCCTGTCTCCCACGCCAGTCACATTTTTCCATCATTAACGTGGCAAGCTCATTCAGGGTGGCAACCCCGGCATCAGATTTAAGGATGTCAATAAACGTTTTAATGGGCCGCCCCTGGTTTCTCCTCCCATGGGTGGGTTCCCACAGGAGGACTTTGCTGGTAACAAGCTCTTCATGCCGTTGGCAGTGACCTGCCACGCCCATTCTTCTACTAGCAATTACATTGCTTAGACGTGGCAGATCACCATATAGAATGGCATTTGATCATGCCAATTTACATTGAGCACTGTAGGCAACATTCTGGTATATGTTCCATCCAAGGATTTCTCGAGATGTTTTGTCAAAGTCCAACATTCCGAACCATAAAGGAGAACTGTCTCAACTGTTGCTTTAAAGAAGGAAAGCTTTAACTCTCTGGAAAGACTGGAGGTCCACACTGTTTTCATCTTGTTCATTGCATTCCATGCTAGTGCTTTTCTAACTTTTATGTCTTGCTCAGAAGATTTTACCCATGCCCCAAGATATTTGAAGTCATCCACTTCCTTAAGTTGTTGTCCCTCTCTTGTCTTAAGAGGAAGGGTTGGCCAGGGGATGTTCGTTGTTATTACTTCAGTCTTTTTGGCATTTAGGTGTAGACCAACTTTGTTACATTCTGACTCTACATTTAGCAGTAGTTTTTGTGCTTCCTCTAGCGTGTTGGAGAGTAGACAGATGTCGTCCGCAAAGTCAAGATCCGTTAAGGTAATTGCATGGTGTCTACTGGAGCGTCTGGGTGTGATGGTAAAACCCAGATCTTCACTATGGTAATCAATAGCTTGTCGCAGGGCGAAATCTAAGACGATAACAAAAAGGTATGGTGCAAGGGTGTCTCCCTGTAGCACTCCAGCTTTTATTTCAAATTCTTCTGTTATTCCATCTGGAGAAAGTACTCTTGCTCTAGTATTAGTGTACATTTCCTGAATCGCGTTTAGAAGGCGCGTTGGGATGCTGTAGGCTTGAAGGATTTTCATCATTTTCCCTCTGTGTATACCGTCAAATGCTTTTTTGAAATCTATAAAGCACATCACAGCCGAGAGATTGTTGTTCTTTGTTTCCTCCATAATCCGACGCAGCGGGAAAATCTGATAGAGTGTGGATCGACATTGTCTAAATCCATTTTGGTTTGGTCTTAGACAGGGCCGTAACTACCATTGAGGACACTGAGGTCATGTCCTCGGCATTTTTTTCCCACTGTATTTTTTTTTTTCACTCAGAAATGTGAAATTAATATATGATGAAAATCGTTCTGACTTTGATCGGTGGAAAATTCTAAATTCAGCTTGCATCCCCCTGTTCTCATTTGTTTGTCTAAAAATAAAGTCCACATAATCATTTTTAAACGAAGCTGAAATATCCGACATTGGAAACATTTCATATTAGGCAGCCTCGCGATAGTCAGCTAAGCGCCACGGCATATACAAGAGTTGAGAAGTGTTCTCATCAAGGTCCGACTCCGCAGCCAGGCAGTTTGTCAATTAGTCGTGGAATCTGAAAATTGACATAAGATGAAGAAGTCTACTACACTAAAACAAACCAAACTCAGCTCTGGAAAGTCAACAAGTGAGAGAAAAAGAAAGAGGGAAGAAGGTGAGTTAATTTTGCCGGTCACTGACAGTTATGTGCCGGAATGCTTATGATCATTAACAGTGCAATTTTAATTAGCATTTCAAGCAACAACAGTCGAAGCCACTTAGCTAGATAGGATTTTCGTTTTCCAGGCGGCACAAACTCTTTTATTCTCTCTCTCGTCTCGATTTGATTTGGTGCGTTTCAGATCAGAAAAGGCTGGACAGTCGTGACCTGTTGTTTATGAAGTTATTGGGTGCTGACGAGACTTGAGCTATTTTGCTAACTTACCAGACTATAGGCTAACGTGAACACAAGACACTATTGTTTTGATCATTGGTTGTATTTTCGAACGGAAATGAAAACGGGTAGCAAACTTATTATGTTCACATTTTATTTACAACATGATGTGCCACCTCTGACTGCTTTCTGTCAATCATGAGCAGCCCAGCCGCGTTCACAGCTCCTCCTCCGATCACCAGCTGAGATGAGCCTCCTCTCGGGAAGTCTTGTCCCGCCCCTCTTATTGACTCCCATCTCCAGTGAGGCTCAGTCTCCGAATGGAGCGTTTTAGTCGGTTTTATCCAATAACCGTCTAGTATTTTGCTATTGAAAAGGGCAGATATTTTTTAAAAAGCAACTGAAGTCTAGGGGCAGCACGGTGGTGTAGTGGTTAGCGCTGTCGCCTCACAGCAAGAAGGTCCTGGGTTCGAGCCCCGTGACCGGCGAGGGCCTTTCTGTGCGGAGTTTGCATGTTCTCCCCGTTTCTGCGTGGGTTTCCTCCGGGTGCTCCGGTTTCCCCCACAGTCCAAAGACATGCAGGTTAGGTTAACTGGTGACTCTAAATTGACCGTAGGTGTGAATGGTTGTCTATGTGTCAGCCCTGTGATGACCTGGTGACTTGTCCAGGGTGTACCCCGCCTTTCGCCCGTAGTCAGCTGGGATAGGCTCCAGCTTGCCTGCGACCCTGTAGAAGGATAAAGCGGCTAGAGATGATGAGAATGAGATGAAGTCTATTCAGGCTCGGCTAGATTGCATTGTCACTCACTCATGCACGCACACACACAAAATACTTTTGTGATCGTGCAGTTTTGAAATTGTTAAAATAAACATGTTCACCTACATGTTCATCTTGTTGGGCTTGTGATTTTGACTCGTTTCCAAAATGTATGAAAAGCCACCATATTAGGACATTTTTTTTTTGGCAAATAAGATGTATCGCAATGTTTGACCTCGGTATTTGAAAAATCCTGGTTACGGCCCTGGTCTTAGATGTATATCTAGCTTGTCCCTGATTCGGTTCAGTATCATCCTGTTCATGACTTTTGTGATGACACACGTTAAGCTGATGCCACGATAATTATCAGTCATAGAGAGATTTCCTGACTTGGGAATAGGTTGTATGTGCGAGAGTGACCACTGTTCTGGTCTGTTCCCTTCAATTAGTACCTTATTACAGAAACCAAGAATGTAGTTATCAAGATCACAATGCTTGAGCACTTCCATTGGAATACCATCTGGACCAGCACTTTTATTATTCTTCAATGCTCTTTTCACTTTTAAGAACTCTTCGTGTGTGAAGGGTCCATCATCTATATTCAGATCACTAAAAACTATTGGAATTCTTTCATCTCCATTTTCATTGCCAACTGCTGGGGGTTTTCCAAGAAGATTTGTGAAGTGGTTGTACCATGCTGTTGTTCTTTCTTCTGCATTGGCACCTTTTAACTGACTCTCTTTCAGGCCCGGCGCCATGGGGGGGGCGAAAGGGGGCGTCGCCCCCTTGTGGCTACAGCCCCGCCCCCTCAACGGAGACTCAGATCACTTAATTGTTTTCTTATGAAAATATAATGTATTATAGATGTATTAATAATTTGCATTTTCAAATACGAAATATTAAGTGGTTGCGCATTGCACAAAAATACATTTCACATAAATCACTACTAAAACTGGCACGGTAGAACAAATCTGATTGGTTGTTATGATTCTTACGTTGCAATCGTAGAATTCAACTGTATTAAGGTAGGATCATTTCAAAAAGCCTGAATTTAATATTAACCCTGTTTTAGACATATGTATCAATCCTAACTACTGGGGACTAGTTATTGTGGGTGTATGTGTGAAATGCTGACACAGTCGCGCACACAGACCTGTGATAAGGACAAGGGTCGTGCGTGCGGGCGGGGGTTTTACATGTACACTTACAAGTGCACTGTCTCTGCAATATCCTGCAATATGCAGTCAGTTTACGGGAGTACCGTATTTTCTGGACTATAAGCCGCTACTTTTTTCCTAGGTTTTGAACCATGCGGCTTATACAAAGGTGCGGCTATTCTGTGGATTTTTCTTCCACTGCTAGGGGCACTCTAACCGGAAGTAGAATCAAAAATAAGATCGACGAAAAATCAATGCAAAGAAGAATTAGCAGATCTTTAGCAGATAGAACACGCACGACAAATTACTAACTGGTACGGTAATTATTTTCAAATCCTCGCCCCTTCATCATGGAAACCACACGAAGAAGTTCGTATGATGCAAGTTTTAAGTTGAAGGCCATCGAGTTTGCTAGCCAGGAAGGAAACCGCGCTGCTGCACGCAAGCTTAGCGTCAATGAATCTATGGTGAGACGTTGGAGGCGGCAGCAGGAAGAGCTCATGCAATGCCAAAAGTCGAGAAAAGCTTTCAGAGGACATAAAAGCAGGTGGCCTGAACTTGAAAATGTCCTGGAGGACTGGGTGAACACACAGAGAGCAGGTGGCCAAGGTGTATCCACTATACAGATCCGACTGAAAGCCGAAATAATCGCCCGCGAAATGAATATTGAAGATTTCAAAGCTGGGCCGTCATGGTGTTTCAGATTTATGAGACGTAAAAACCTGTCCATTAGGGCACGGACCACTCTCTGTCAGCAACTCCCCCCTGACTATCAGGAAAAAATTGAAAACTTCCACAAATTCGTTGAAACAAAGATACAAGAAAACTCCATCAGACCAGACGACATCATAAATATGGATGAAGTCCCTTTGACGTTTGATCTGCCACTGACCAAGACTGTTAACAAGACAGGTGCATCATCCGTGTTGTTGAAAACAACAGGCTACGAGAAGACGCACTTCACCTGCGTTCTGGCATGCACGGCATCCGGACAAAAACTTCCACCAATGGTGATTTTTAAGCGCATAACTATGCCGAAAGAACAACTCCCGAAAGGCATAGTGGTCAAAGTTAACACCAAAGGGTGGATGATGGAAGGCCTAATGAATGAATGGTTAACGGAGTGCTACGGTAAGCGCCCGGGAGGATGTTTTCACCAGAAAAAAAGCACTGCTTGTTTTGGATAGCATGAGGGTCCACATCACAGATTCTGTGAAAGCAGCGATCAAGAAAACAAACTCCATTCCAGCTGTGATTCCTGGAGGTACAACAAAGTATTTGCAGCCACTTGACATCAGTGTGAATCGGGCATTTAAAGCTGCACTCCGGGTTGAGTGGGAGACTTGGATGACAAGTGGTGAGAAGTCTTTCACAAAAACTGGCCGCATGCGAAAAGCATCCTTTTCTGATGTCTGTCAGTGGATCCTAACAGCGTGGACTGCTGTGAAAGAATCCACCATCACCAACGGGTTCCGAAAGGCTGGACTGCTACGCGAAGAGAGCGGCGCACCTTCAGAGCTAACTTCACCGGAGGATGACAGTGACACGGAGAGCGAGACTGATGGAGACAGATGTGACGAAGCGCTTCTGAGGCTGTTCAACTCCGACACTGAAGAAGACGACTTCATGGGTTTCAGCGAAGATGATTAAAGTGACTTGTGGTTTCAAACACAGGAGAAATGAAGGTAAATAAATACCGGTTATTTTCTCTTGGTTCTGTTCCGTTTTAATCAGCAAAGTTGCTGCCGTGTTAAAAGGCACTGTTCGGAAAGAATCTGTTCAGGTACATACATGTACATTTACAGTACAAAATCGTTCTGTACATGCAGTAAATATCTAATTTTTCAACATAGATATCTGCGGCTTATAGCCCGGTGCGGCTTGTATATCTTTTTTTTTATTAAATAGAGCGGATGCGGCTTATATACAGGTGCGCTCTATAGTCCAGAAAATACGGTAGTCTTTCCCCCACCGAATTAAACGAATTCAATCACAATATTATGAATCCATTTTCTTTCTTTGTAGGCTAAGTTTATCTCCGTTTATGTTGGTGTATGTGTTCATATATGGTCCGCTTTGTGCGCAAATAGCGTAAGAATACGTGTCGTTGACGTCACCCCCCATGCAGCGGGGGTGAAAATTCGTCACTTCAGAGTGTTTTGTCCCCTACACGCCTAAACTGGGATCGCGGATTAAGTGGTTAGCGTTGACTCGGTGCGAGTCAGGAAGGCTATTACTGGTGCAGCCGCGGGGTCTGTTGATTTTTTTAAATTATGATTTTGGCCGCCGAGCCAAGTGCCTTAGACTTGCATTGACGTTTTGTTTTCATGCCGCGGAGCTATTTGTATGTATTTTAAATGTAAAGGACTTGCCTGTAGGTTTGTGTGTGTTGTTTTATGTTTGGCATCTTTCCGGTTGTAACGCGTGTCTGTGAGAAAATTGGAGGGGAGGGTTAACAGGTGGGCACGGGTGTTGATAAAGCGCAACTGCCCTGGTAATATGCCACATGATTTTCCCGGACTAAAGCAACCTTCGGGGCCGTGGTTTTGTGGTTGGCGCAGTTAATTGTTTGAAACACGTTGTCAGACCGCCATCACTACTACACACTATATGAAAAAATATTTGCCCCCTTGCGATTTCTAATTGCCCCCTTAGTAAACTGTTCCTGGCGCCGGGCCTGCTCTCTTTGCTCTTCTTGCGCCCTGTCATTTCATTTATTACCTTCCATGCTTCTCCATACTTTGCATCGTAGTGGCATTGTTCGACTCTTCTTGACATTTCTTCCAATTCCAGCTGTTTTATGTGGTCATACGTGTTAAATAATGCTCTTTTTGCATCATCGAATCTCTCTCTACTTTCATCATTCTCGTCATCCAAGTGTTTACTTGCTTCGATTAACTCTTGCCTTGCTTTCACTACCTCTGGGTGAGTTGACCTTGGTGATCTCCTCTTCTTTGCTTTTTCTGGGACACACGGCTCCATTGCTACTTGATTAGCTTTCATAAATCGATCATAACATTCTGTGATGTCTTCCTTATCGAACAGATTTTGAAATCTGTTACAGACTTCTACTGCGTAATTTCTTTGTAACTCGGAATTCGATGCAAAGGCACCCCAATCGTATCTTACTTGTCGTTTGGATTTCGATACTCTTAAGCTTAGTTTTATTTTTGCAATCACTACTTTGTGATCTGAGCAAACTGACTTAAATGAGCTGGAAGCTTCAGAGTTGTGAATCGAGTTCCTCCATTTTCTACGAACCAGAATGTAATCCAGCTGCCGTGTTGCCCCTGATGTAAACTGCCGGTGAAGAAATCATGTGCATATGTGTGTGTGTGTGTGTGTGTGTGTGTGTGTGACTCACTCGCTCCTTCTTTCCTCCACTCCAGTCGATAGCCCTTAGCTGCTGCGATGAAGTTCCAGGTCAGCAGGATGCTGGAGGGTCCTGTTGTAACAGCCCTCAAAACCTGCTGCTCTACTCGCTCTGAAGTCCAAACACAGCACCACAAATATTTTAGTCTTTTTTATCCTCGGTTTCAGACACACATCAGCACGCATCCCGTCTGTGACTCAGATGTTTAATAATGATTCAGACTCTGAATCAAAAAGGACACTTGGGTATGCGTGAGAATGTGGAATGATGCACAAAACCCATGGTTCAGTTGGGGCTAATACGGTTTTGATACAACATGGCGAAGCGGAAACATGATTTCTGATTCGGCCTTTTATCTTAAAAAAACCACACACACACATACAAATGTTTTCTTCACATGAACGAAAACCACAAGTAAAATCACTGCTTGTTATTCTAAAGCACACACAAAAAAAAAGAATAAGCTTGTTGACACTAAAGATGAGATGATGATCGTTCAGATAATCAAGATAAGGCTTTTTTTCTTTTAAGTTCAATTTCTCAAACGTTGCAGTGAAGCTAATGAGACTCAGGATCCACTAATTAGGACGCAATGATCTCATCTCGTTATCTCTAGCCGCTTTATCCTGTTCTACAGGGTCGCAGGCAAGCTGGAGCCTATCCCAGCTGACTACGGGCGAAAGGCGGGGTACACCCTGGACAAGTCGCCAGGTCATCACAGGACTGACACATAGACACACAACCATTCACACTCACATTCACACCTACGGTCAATTTAGAGTCACCAGTTAACCTAACCTGCATGTCTTTGGACTGTGGGGGAAACCGGAGCACCCGGAGGAAACCCACACGGACACGGGGAGAACATGCAAACTCCACACAGAAAGGCCCTCGCCGGCCACTGGGCTCGAACCTGGACCTTCTTGCTGTGAGGCGACAGTGCTAACCACTACAGTACACCACCGTGCCGCCCCGGACACAATGATGCATTACCCAAGTATCTGGTTCTATAAAGACTCCCATATGTGTGTGAGAGAGAGAGAGCGCACGAGTGAGTGAGTGAGTGTACCTATCTTAAAGCGTGCATTTGCTGCTGGTCCTTCCGTTTCTCCATTATACAGAGCAATAACAGTGACGATGTACTCCGTGTCTGGTTGCAGGTTCACCAGTGTGTGAGCTTCACTGTCACCGCTCACCTCTACAGTCTCTACATCACGTCCTGCAACACACACAAAGAGAGAGAGAGAGAGAACAAAAGAATGAAAGAGAATGAGAGTGAGTGAGAGAAAGAAAGAACAGGAAATGCAGAAAAAAAAGAAGTAATACTCCAACATTGTTCAACCTTTTCTCTTTTCTATTGAGAAACTGCCCTCAGACATTAGGGATGTAACCAAATATGAAAATATTATCCGGATTTGAACAGCATCCCAAACAGTACATGAGTACAGTACATGGGGAAGCCATGGCCTACCGGTTAGAGAAGCAGCTTTGGGACTGAAAGGTTGCTGGATCAATTCCCTGGACCAGAAGGAATGGCTGAAGTTCCCTTGAGCAAGGCACCGAACCCCCAACTGCTCCCCAGGCTGCTCTGGGTACGTTGTATGTTGCTCTGGATAACAGTGTCTGCTACTGTAAATGCCTGTTAGTCGTGTTTTTTTTTCTCTTTTCTTTTTTTTTATTATTATAATAAACCTAGGGTAGCCAACTTTGGAGAAACCAGCAAGAATACGCTAAATTTTTTAAGTATCGAATCAAAAAAAAAAAAACCTCACCCCTCTCTTCAAAACCACAGAGCAGCCTAGTGAGCAGTTAGCAGTTATAGGTAGACGGCCTTTCAGATTTTTCAAGTGTAGGTCATAAAAAGAATTTTCCCCGACACCCAATTATTTTTGTTTCGTCAACCGAAAGCTACTGAATTCGAATCACAGACTTCCTATTTTATTAGTTTTTTTTTTAAATAGAATAAGTAATGAATTTATATCTCCACGTGGCCCTAAATTCTCCGCTATTTTTTCCTGCTTCACCATAACTCAATTCAAGATACTACGTCATGCATCACATCACGTGGTGGGCTTTCCCCGTTCGTGCAAGGCATTGTGGGATACAAATTTGAAACAGGAGAGAAAAATGGAGGACGTGAGTGTGCGAATGAAACGTGAAAGACCGACTAAAGTAATGGAAAGAAAGCGAGAAGAAAAGACGTTATGTTATATACGAAGGAAAGGAAATGCAGGACCAAACTAATAAATATCGGCGCTCAGTGAGCACCTCGGTGTGATCAGCTGTTCGTTTAGCGACACAATGATGGAACTGTCAGTGCACGCTCAAAGGTAAACCTGCGCATGCGCACACACACGGACTTCCTCTGTCTGCTTGACTGCATGAAGCGAGCGATTTCATGCACATTATTTGCTTTAATCCCCTCAAATTAAATAACTTCCCAGCCACAGAATGGCCTGATATTTTGTGAGATGTTACAGAAATAAACATCTATCACAATGACCACATTTCAGACGGAACTAAATTTCACCGATTTTCTGAAATCGAAAGGCCGTCTAGCTTTAAGTGCCTTGCTGTCTTTTTATACCCCCAATATATAATGCAGTGGTTTATAGCTATCGCTCTGTCCGTCTGTCCGTCCGTCTGTGAACATTTAAGTTTTTGGAGCATAACTCAAAAACTATTACGAATTTTTTTCACGAAACCTCACAGTTATGTTAAGTGACTGGAAGAGTTGTGGCGTTTGACATTTTGGGATTTCCGTGATTTTTATTTTTTCCGTATTTCCATGGCAACCAATTCAACTTGGGAAAATTTGGAGTGGGGTTTCATATGGAGGCCTGGGGGGGGGGATACATCATCTCCTGATGACTCTTGTTTCCTTTACTAGCTATATTTAGCCCTTACATACAACCTTTTTTTTTATTCTAGTATTTGTTTATGGGTATTTAATATTTAAGGATTTGTATAGTTCATTTCTATTACTGTAACTATAGAACAACTACAGAACATTTCTATTGCTGTTTACATTCTATTCTACCATTACATCCTACTGAACCACTTCCATGACACATACTGCCGAGAATCTGTGACCATCTCATAATCGGCTTTTGTGAGGGTTTTATTTATTATTACGACTATGTTTATTATTTTTTTCTTCTTGCATTTGTGTGTGTCATACAGTATAAGAGTCATTCTATAATTAGGGGTACATCTCAAGTCCATGTGCTGTATTTGTCAATTTCACTAACTATTAACTTCAGCCAATGATCTTTTTTACATTAGCACACATTTCTCTTTTATATAATATAAAAAGTCAACAAATTACATCATTTTACTCTGCAAAAATGCATATATAATACTGGAATTTGGTGTTTTTATGCTGTCCGATTTTCCAAATGTCAGGTTTGGTCTTCATATTTACACTTTAAAAAAAAGTGTTTGTTTAAAATTTTTACAAATATTTATTCATGGTAATTATTATAATATGACAAAAGTGTTTAAAAGCCTAAAATGCTTTATATTATAAATTAAATGAAGAATTTTGTGTGCGTCCGAGAAACTTATGTCAACTGTGTTACCCACTGAACACCCCCCCCCCCAATAAATCGGCAAATGGTTTGGTCCTAAGTCATGTGACCAACATCATGTGATGTCATATCCTCTTTGGTGGGAAATTTGAAGACCGTGTGGTAAGTTTTGAGTTCACCTCTTCAATATTTTCATCAGTACTGTTGTATAGTCCTAGAGAGGGTTAATTGTCTGTCAACTGTGTTGTCAACATATTCATATAAACCTGATTTAGAAATTGTATTTACAAAGTATACAGCTAAAGATAATAAAAATATGAATTGATTAAGGTCTTGTAGTGAAAGCTCTGAGGTCTGCAGTTAGCACAACACTCTAAAAATGGCCGAAATGTCAACTGTGTTACCCATCAGCTATGACACAGTTGAGGAGGAGTATGTTTTTGTCACTTAATCTTCATATTGACAGACAAACAAACAGAATGATTTAATATGTTCAATTTGTTAAATAAGCTACGGTTCTCTGAAATTGTTTCTAAATGTTGTTTTAACAGTTCACCTGAATTCATCAGCTTATTTGTAGTTAAATTTAAAACAATAAAAAGCTCTTTTTATCCTAAAAAGTGTCCTCTTGTTCTTCTGCCCTGTCAACTGTGTTACTCCCGTCAATTGTGTTACATTGCCTGTCAACTGTGTTGCAAGTGTTTTTTGTGCTATAAATCTCTTATGTGTTTGATGAACTGTAAAATAAAAGATTGGGGATTATCTCTGGATAGGGAAGTCTTGTATAAGGAGGGAGAACAACTCTAAATTCGACGTAACAAGGATTTATGTTGAAAAAAGTGTCATTCTGCATCACAGTGAACCACAAAATCCTATTTATGAAGCTCAAAATTCATATTTTCCATAACAGTTGTACAGATTAATTAAAAACATCTTGTTAATGGACTTAAGCACTTTCAAACAAATGTGTTTTCAAATGTGTAGTATTTTTATATATGTTTAAGATGACATAACATTTGTCTGTAACACGGTTGACAAAATAAACAATCAAATGTTTATTTTCATTAAAATATTTTAAAAGTAATTTAAGATTAAGCTTGGCAATTAATTTGTTTAGGAACTTGAGCGTATATACCATGGAAACATATAGGTTATTTATTGAAAAAGAATACTGATATTTTGAGATTTTGCTTTACATGAAATGTACCCCTAATTATAGAATGACTCATAAGCTACTGGATGCCTTAATTTCCTTTGGGATGAATAAAGTATGTATGTATGTATGTATGTATGTATGTATCTATCTATCTATCTATCTATCTATCTATCTATCTATCTATCTATCTATCCTCCAAATCTTATGAACGCGCACTGTCTGACTACTGCCTGACTCAGAGAACGAGTCCATTAGAGAGAGTGTGTTGCGGAGAGGAGAGTAGCACATTGTCATATCTACCTACTTCATGTCTCATTCACATGTAAGAAAACACCGAACATGATCATAATGAATGTAAACAACAAGCATGGCTATTGTAAATACTCAGCTGTTGACTAACTTGCTAGCTTTAGCAACACGTCTACAACATGCCTGCCTCCCTCGCCTTGTGGAAGACTCCGGTCAGCAGAGTAAGCACAGGTAAGCAGGTTGGTAGGTCACCAAATGACATGATTGGACGTGATTTTAACAGCTCTGCAACTGCCATGATGACGTTTTCTTTCTTTCTGTTGTCTGAGCATTTGATTCATTCACTGCTGTCAGGATGTAAAGAGAACAAGAAGACAGACTCATCTATATCCCTCGCCCTATATACCAATTATATACCAAGTTGCAAGATATTATTTGTCACATTTTTCAAGCTGTGCTGCAGGAAACCAACCCGACCTCTTTACACTGACCTCAGCAGCCCATGGCATAAACCCACCGGACCTTTGGTCCAGGTGAACTAAACATGAACATTTCTCACATTTCTTCGTATCAAAAGGCATATATACATTGCTTAATCAACACATATACCAACTTTCAAGACCGTACCACTCATAGTTTTCAAGTTCTGCTCCGGAAACAAAACCGACCCCTAAGACTAACCTGAGAGACTAAGTCTGAAATTGTTTCCATGGAAACATGAAAAATTACAATTTCTCAAATGTTTTAGTATGAAAAGGCACATCTACATCACCTTGTTAACATGTATACCAAGTTTCAAATCCATATTATGAATAGCTTTGGATATATGCCCCAGAAACGAACATTGTTCTTAGAAACTAAGTCAAAATATATTTATGTAAAAATCTGAAAAATACTTTTTTTTCAAAAATCCAAAATAGCAAAAGACACCAGTTCACATGTTGCTTGATAGGTATACAAAGTTTCATGAAGACATCTTCAGTAGTTTTAAAGATATGACCAGGAAACAAAAATGTGACCGGCCGGACAGATGGAACACGTTTCTATATCCCCCGCCAAACTTCGTTTGGGCAGGGGATAATGATTAAGCACTAGACAGAGACTGTGACTAAAGTCCCAGTAATATGTGCTAGCTGTTACAAACCAGGACGTCTGGTCACTGTACCCTGTAGATCCGAAACAGTACGAGACCAAGAACAACGCTTAGTGAGGAAAAGTTGCGCCCTGAACAAAATTCAAAAACAAAACAAACTGATTGAAAAAAATCCCGTTTTTCATGGATCATTCCAGTTCAGTGATCCAGATCAGCACCAAAAGTCATAGGAACGTAATTCAGCCCAGACGTATTGTTCATGTGAAATTTGTCGATGATTGGTTGAAAACTGAGGGAGAAAAATAGCATCGTGAATAATGTTAAGAGAATAATAACAACAACTAGACTGCATTTCCGCAGAGAAAATGCAGTGTGCTTGCTGAGCTATAGCAGAACAGCTATCATGCTAGCATGCCAACATGCTAACAACTAGCATGCTAACAGTTAACATACTAACATGCTAACAGCATACTAACATGCTAAAATCTAGCATGTTAACATGTTAATGCTAACATGCTAATAGATAACATGCTAACAGCTAGCATTCTAACATGCTAATGATTAACATGCTATTTGTTAAAATTCTAACACTTTAAGGCTAATATGCTGACAGCTATCATGCTAACAGCTAACAGGCTAACATGCTGATGGCTAGTATGTTAACTTTTAGCAAGCTAACACGCTGAGGGTGACATGCTAACATGCTAACAGTTAGCATGCTAACATGCTCAGGCGAACTCGCTAACAGCAAACATGCAAACTCTGCATGCTACCATGCTAATCCTAACATTAACAGCTCTCATGATAACATGCTAATGGTGAACATGCTAACAACTCGTGAGCTAACAGCAGGCATGATATCGTAATGGGTAACATGCTAACAGCTAGCATGGTAACACGTGAATGCTTATATGCTAATTGCTATCGTGTGTGCGTGTAAGTATTCCTAATAAAGTGGCCATTGAGTTGAAGTTGATTTGCTGTCAAAGTCTCAAATGAGCAGATCCTTGCCAAATGCATCATCACCTATGGGGGAAGGGAGGAATGACTCAGTCAAGCTTCCATTGATTAGCGGCAAAATGGAGAAAAAATGGACGGGTGAAAGGCGAGACAAAGACGAGTGCGGGTCAGAACCGATATCATGTGTGTGATGGTGATTTGGCCTGAGGTGCCGTATGAAGTTTGGTGGATGTGTGGTGAAGTGTTACTGAGCAAAACTCCATTCATTTGAATGGGGCCAAAAATCAATGGAAGCCTATGGAGGTAAAAAGAGATGCGTGAAAACCAAGGAAAAGACGAGTGCAGGTCTCAGATGAGGGGATGGATCTGTGCGGAGACTTGGCCTGAGGCATCAAGTGAAGTTTCTTGAAGTTTGGTCACTTGGTTAAAAAAAATTGATGGAGAGTGAAAGTTTTTCTCCTGAAACACCATTCATTTTCAATGGGGCCAAAAATCAATGCAAGCCTATGGAGGAAAAAGGGATGAGCAAAAAGAAAGGAAAAAAATATGAGTGCGGGTCAGAACCGATTGCATGTATGTGTCGGGGGAGTTGACCTGAAGTATCACATGAGGTTTGGTGCATCTGCGATGGAGCGTGTCCGAGTAGGACAATTCGATTCATGAGCCCTATTCATTCTCTATGGGAAAAAAACAAAAGAAAAAACGACAAGAACAAGAGAACGGGCACGTTGATCCAAAAGCTGTATACAAGCACACTACACCACTTCGGGCCAGACGTCTCAGAGTTGGAACGGTGTCTCTATCTCGAACGCCCTAGGAGGAGTAGTGGATCCAAAAAACATGTCGGAATAAGTAAACTTAAGGACAACAATAGTGTGCTTGCCTTTCACAGCAGCCGAGCAAGCGCACTAATAAGAAGAAAGTAGAAAGGTCCTGAGTGAGAGTAACAATTTGCACCAGTGCTGCCAGCACAAATTAAAGAAGAACTGAAGGCAAATTTTTTATAATCAAAATTCTATTTCTCATTTTATTAAATATCGGAATGCATTTCTGATAGCTATTTTGTCGCTGCTATAGCAAGTTATGAGTGTTTGAAATACGCTCTGTAATATATCAGTCCATTTGTCAAAGCAATGGCCGTAAAAGAGATTCATTGAGACCTGTGCGAGACATCGTAGGAAGGAAGTAAAAGCTACAGCAGAAATCAAAGTGACCAACATCTGCCAACGTTGTCAAAAGACGCGCGCGCCCTCTTTTGAATGCTGACGTTGGAGCCCTGCACTCCCGCGGGAGTCCCGCGGGACCCGACGCAAAGCAGTGCGGCGCGGGACAAATTTTGAAAGCTCATTGCGGGCGCAGGCGGGAGGGGGAGTGCACAATGCGGGCACGGGCGGGAGAGGTGATAAGCTGCAGTCCCGCTAACTAAAAACGTGTTTAAAATAAAATTTATAAATTATTAATTTATGTATATCGTATATAATTTGTGCTGGATATTTTATTTGGCATTAATAAAAACATTTTAAGATGCCTAAATTTGCAGATGTGGTCTAATCTCGCGTACGTTTCCGATTCCTTTCCGCTCTTCCGTGTTTGAAATCTCAAATCATGGCAGAAGAGCAGAGCTCCTTTAGTGAAGCTCACAGTGCTTCAAGAAGTAAGTGCTGCTTTAAAAAGAGGCACATTTACTGTTAAAAAGTCAAGAGTATTAGTCCTAAGTATTAAAAAGTATTAACTAGTATTAAAAAGGACTGGGAATCGCACAGATTGTTCAATTTAAAGCTAGAAATAGACTGTGTAATCTGAGGAGCTGGTTGTGGTTGCGCAGCACTTCATATGAGAGGAGAATGAAATCGCGGTTGGAATCATAACGCCACAGACTCAGAAGTGGGAGTGTGAGTGCGCAAAGCGAGATCTGTCAATCAAAGCGAGAGCTGTCAATCATGAGCGCATGCAGCGCTCAACTTGGAATGTGTCAGCAGAATGTCAGAGTCTAAACAATAAACTTACAATAAATGAAGGATCGGTCAGTGGAGAGCTCAGCTAAGCTCAACATGTTTAATTCCCCAAGCCAATGACAAGAACTTTCGTGAGAAATAACGCGAACATCTGCATCATGTGGGATTTGCGGGTGGGAGCGGGACAAAATATGGCAGGCGTGGGCGGGAGCAGGACTGAAAATCATAATTCTTTGCGGGAGCGGGACTGAAAATTCTGTCCCACGCAGACCTCTAGCTGACATAATCAAGCCGGAAGTTTTGTTTGTTTTGATAGCAATCAGGAAAGTTTGAAAAAAGTAGGCAGTAATCGTCATTTAAACTCGTGTTTGTGCAATACTCATTTGGAAAACAGTTTTCAAAATGGTGGCGCTGACACCTGGCTGACACTTCACGTTTCGAAGTCTTGTACAAGTCTTGTTAAGATCACGCGGATAAGCGACGCCTGCCGTGGACCAAACGAACTAAACTCAACATGGCTGAAAACCGAATAGGCCAATAAGTATAATATTTAATTGCAATTAGTGCTAGTATGAGTCACGATATAAGGCTACTAAAACCAAAAATGTAATTGAATAACACGTTAATTAAGAAACAAAGCAAGTTTAAAAATGACTTCAGTTCCCTTTTAAATATAAAAAAAATAACCTCATTCTAAAAAGATCCTATCTTTAAGAACACAAGTTAACCTAATGGTTACCGTGTCTGCCTCTCGACTGGGAGATCATGAGTTCTACTCACAGTCAGGTCATACCAAAGACCATCATATAAACAGAACTAACTGCCATCTGGCAAAGGCGCCGCAATACAGATGTGAGTAGGGAGTCAAACTTTCATGGTTACCAGAGATCAAAGTGACCAACATCTGCCAACGTTGTCAAGAGACGCGCGCACCCTCTTTCGAATGCTGACGAGGACCAGCCCCCCAACTGTAATCCGAGCTATGTAATGGGCAAGAGGCCAAGGGCAAGAGAAACGGAGATCATTGCCGCCTGATGTGCCTTAGCCCATGTTTACATTAGACCGTATCAGCGGATCATCAGATTAACGTTTTTAAAACGATTAGTGTGCACACAGCAACACCAATACACGATTCGCGTGCACACAGCAACACCAATACACGGATACGCTCGGCTCCGCAGGCATCCTGCGCTCCAAATCACTCCGCCCTGAACAGCGAGTGCCCTCTGGAGGGTGTGCACTCCGGCCTTGCGCAGCTCACAGAGCGCGTGAGTGAAGTGAACAAGCAGTGATTCGGGACTGAGCCGCTGTGTGTGTGATCCCAGCGCATATCACTTACCACTTGCAAGTGGAAGGATGGCAAGCCTAAAGACAATCATGACTACACAATGGGCAGTATTTGCATCAGTATTTGCAGTATTTTCATACTTTTATACTCTTTAATGAAAGGTGATACAAGGCGGAAGTCCGCGCCGTTTTTCAGCAGTCGCGTCACATGACCAACGCCAGCGAATCAGGAAGGTGGATGTCACAGTGACGTTGTCCAATGACGACGCCAGCTAGAGCTCAGCACAGCATATCTGCGTATTCTCAATGTTTACACAGCACCGGATCAAACACGATCTGGATTGAATACGTGGACGCTGGCGGATTCCCGTTTCCCGGTGTTTCCAGGCGGTTTAATGTAAACGGACAGTCCATCCGCGAAGAAAACGAGACAGATACGGTCTAATGTAAACTTGGCCTTAAAGGCCTGGTTAGTACTTGAATGGGAGAACCTGTGAAGATCAGGTCCTGGCACAGGAGGGACTTTGACCCTGCCTTTAAAGTAGGCATAAATCTAGAATTTTAAATGGTACTGCATGTGTTACGGTATGTAGTATTGTGTTGCTTAGTGTCAGGATTTTTAGAAAATTCATGATATTGTATCACTGTCCTGTTTACATGCTTTGACATACAGAGCTTCACTAGAATCTGGCAACCCTGGTCATAGAACATTAAACATTTAATATGATCAGGAAGCTTTAACCTGATTGAACGTGCTGTATAGCACGTTCGACTCTGTAGGCTCCGATCACCGTGTGGTCTCTATGAGGGTGTGCCTGAGTCTGAGGGTCCCCAAACACACTCCGAGGGCCTGGCCTGATTGGGAGGCCTTCACAAGAAGCCCCAACCTCCAGGCCAGTTACACAGCAAAGGAGAGAGACCGCTTACACTTGCTGGCCGAGGAGGATGAGCCTCATACAACTTACGGGTGGTTTCTCACCGCAATCAAGGAGGAAGCAAGGAGGTGGGTACCAACGAAGGAGAGAAACAGAGCTTCCCCCAGATCCAAGCACCTGGAGGTCATGAGGGTGCAGGCAAGGGTGGAGGAGGCACATAGGAACTTCGAGAGAGAGGGGACCACAGAGAGCTGGGAGGTGTTGAACGACGCCAAACAACAACTGTTCAGCACCTACGACAGGATCAAAGTGTAGGTACAGTCCCTTTTTGAAACTACATTTCCCATCAGCCCACTTCCGCGTTGACCTGCGTCACGCCAGGGCGGGATCATCACCACGTCCTCTCTGAAGGCATAAGAGAAAGAGGAATGCTCCGCTCTTCCTCTTTCCATCGGGACCAGCGGTCTGCAGACATAAAGAGAAAGCTCGCTCCGCGAGTAAATTTAAAACCACCTCTTTCTTGCAAGATCCACGATTTAGCGCGATTTCTTTCTTACCCTTGGCCAAGGTAAACTCCAGAGTCGCGCGATCTTTAAACTCAACCTGAGTTACAGCCCGTTTATTCGTATTAGAAGTGACGTCACGACTGCTGCCCAAAGCAGTTAATTTATAATTAGGAGTGACCAGAATTCCTCCTGATTGAAGCGCTGTGCACATTATTTTGATCAGAGACTTTCTTGTCATCACGACCATCGCCGGATCAAGAATTCTCTGCTTTCCACAGACGTGCTCCATGGGCCTCTGTGAAACCCAACCTCTCCAAGTACTGCCTTGTGACTCATGTGCTTCACAACGGTGGAAAAACTCCAAAATCTCGGAAAATCTCTCATAATCTTGCGTAGAAGCGAGATACTGGAAGTAAGACTGTCAAAATTTTGGGCATAAATAAAGATCAGTCTTAGGAATTTAGCTTTTATTGAAATAGTGTGAATTTAAACCCAGGTTTATTTGTTACACTGTTAAACATGCAGCGTGTTGATTTATTTTGTTCTATGTTCTCTCAAATTGTTTTAACAGATAGGCTGTGCATGCTTCTCTTTACTACTAACATATTTAATTTCCTTATCACACATTTTGACCTTATCAAGGTTTCAGTGGATTCAGTATTATGAGCTAGTGGATTAGTTACTGGCTAGTCCTTTGTTACTTAGAAAAACGTGGTCACAGGCCTCACAAACACCCGAGCTAAACACACGGCTAATTCTTTGTTCCATTAGCCTCCAGGGCTAATTGTATTTGTCTCAAGGAATCACAAGGCCTCCACCACGTGGAGGGAGCTAAACACGTGCTAATCCTTTTGTTCTACTTAGATAGCATTCCTTTGTCTACTTAGCAACACAAGGCTAATCTAGGCCTACAGTGGCCTCTTACAAACACACATGGAGTTAGCTACAAAGCTAACCCTCTTGTAAGCCACACCCACACAAGGTCCCTCTCTCTCTCTCTCTCTCTCTCACACACACACACACACACACACATATATATATATATATATATATATATATATATATATATATATATATATATACACACACACACACACACACCTCACTGTTTGTATATATTTAATCTGCTATTATTTTTTAATCTTTGTTATAATAAATTCAGGGCGGCACGGTGGTGTAGTGGTTAGCGCTGTCGCCTCACAGCAAGAAGGTCCTGGGTTCGAGCCCCGGGGCCGGCGAGGGCCTTTCTGTGTGGAGTTTGCATGTTCTCCCCGTGTCCGCGTGGGTTTCCTCCGGGTGCTCCGGTTTCCCCCACAGTCCAAAGACATGCAGGTTAGGTTAACTGGTGACTCTAAATTGACCGTAGGTGTGAATGGTTGTCTGTGTCTATGTGTCAGCCCTGTGATGACCTGGCGACTTGTCCAGGGTGTACCCCGCCTTTCGCCCGTAGTCAGCTGGGATAGGCTCCAGCTTGCCTGCGACCCTGTAGAAGGATAAAGCGGCTAGAGATAATGAGATGAGATGAGATGAGATGAGATAATAAATTCATTTATTATTGAAACTGTGTCCTTGTTGTTGTGTCTAACAAAATTCTTTGAAGTCACCCAATCACCCAAAGAATTCAGAAAGGTGCATACAAGTTATGTAATACGGTGAGTGATCATAATAATTTGGAATATACCATAATTTAGCTGTTTGGTAATTTACTATTAAGCACCAGGATTAATGGTATGATTCACTTTGAATGATTCACTACTTTGAATGATTCACTGATTCACTCTGAATGATTCACTTTGAATGATTCACTGAATGATTCACTTCAAACGATTCAAATGAGACTGATTCAATTTAATTATTAACCTTCAAATTTGGGCGGCACGGTGGTGTAGTGGTTAGCGCTGTCGCCTCACAGCAAGAAGGTCCTGGGTTCGAGCCCCGGGGCCGGCGAGGGCCTTTCTGTGTGGAGTTTGTATGTTCTCCCCGTGTCCGTGTGGGTTTCCTCCGGGTGCTCCGGTTTCCCCCACAGTCCAAAGACATGCAGGTTAGGTTAACTGGTGACTCTAAATTGACCGTAGGTGTGAATGGTTGTCTGTGTCTATGTGTCAGCCCTGTGATGACCTGGCGACTTGTCCAGGGTGTACCCCGCCTTTCGCCCGTAGTCAGCTGGGATAGGCTCCAGCTTGCCTGCGACCTTGTTGAAGGATAAAGCGGCTAGAGATGAGATGAGACCTTCAAATTTGGGCGGCACGGTGGTGGAGTGGTTAGCGCTGTCGCCTCACAGCAAGAAGGTCCGGGTTCGAGCCCCATGGCCGGCGAGGGCCTTTCTGTGCGGAGTTTGCATGTTCTCCCCGTGTCCGCGTGGGTTTCCTCCGGGTGCTCCGGTTTCCCCCACAGTCCAAAGACATGCAGGTTAGGTTAACTGGTGACTCTAAATTGAGCGTAGGTGTGAATGTGAGTGTGAATGGTTGTCTGTGTCTATGTGTCAGCCCTGTGATGACCTGGCGACTTGTCCAGGGTGTACCCTGCCTTTCGCCCGTAGTCAGCTGGGATAGGCTCCAGCTTGCCTGCGACCCTGTAGAAGGATAAAGCGGCTAGAGATAATGAGATGAGATGAGATGAACCTTCAAATTTAATATGAGACTGATTTAATGAGATTGATCACTCAATTACCCAAATGCACCTACAAAAGGGAAGGAACTGATGGAGAAAGTGCAGAAAGTGGAGGCTGTGCATGGCGAGCGGCAATACAAGGAGTCATGGAAGGTCATCAACGAGACAAGCAGGTGCAAGAGGTTGAGGGAGGGACAACTCGCAGGCTGCAGTCCAGCGGAGAGAGTGACCTGCTGGTTTACCCACTTCTGGGATCTCCTCGGTACACCCCCGACAATGGCGGGAGACGAAGAAGAGATGCCTGCAGTCCTTGCAAATCTTGAAATTGACAATGGCCCCTTCATAACTACGGAGTTTGCCACGGTGAAGTCCTCTCTGAAGCAGGGGAAAAGCGCTGGGCCGGACGGCATCCTCTAGACGTCCTCAAGAACTGTGATCTTGACAACATCATATTGGAGATCTGCAACCAGGCTCTGATAGAGAACATCAAGCCCAATATATGGTCCCTCTCCAACATCATCCTGGTGCCCAAGTCTAGAGATCTGTCTAAGCCAGACAACTATCGTGGCATTAGCCTGAACTGTGTCATAGCGAAAACGTACAACCACGTGATACTAAACCGGATCTGGGAGGCCACTGACCCCCACCTGAGGAACAACCAGAACGGGTTTGATTACTTCGAGCAGTTAGTCCATTTCACACACTGTGGACAGAGCTACATCTCTCTGCTGGTTCTCTAAAAAATATCCCTTTTTTAAAATATTATACAAGTTTCATTGTACGTTTATTGCACGCATCACTCTTACGGTATATGATTTTTTAAAATACAGATAGCGAACAGTCATTATAAAGAAATGTTACTTTAAAAGAAATATCTCGCAAATAAACAAATTGAGCTAAAAGTCGGTCTTAATGTCTGTCTATATTAAAAAAAAAAAAGCTGCATGTTGAATTTGTTCTTAACGATATAACCACTGAAGTGATGAAAATAGACGGGACTGTTTTATGTCAGGGAGGCCGCCATAACTCCATCGTGCTTGATGTCATTTTCCGTGAGCACAGCGGAGGTGTACAAGCGCATGCTGTACTCGACTATAGTATAATATTATGGTTTAGCGTATTATGGTCTCGTTCAATTTGTTTGCATTTCTGCACAAAAAAATTATGGCAATGCAGGATTAGAAAAGGAATCAAAATAAAGTAGTGGCTAGTTTATTGCCTGTTTATTTAAAAATATATACAACCCCGATTCCAAAAAAGTTGGGACAAAGTACAAATTGTAAATAAAAATGGAATGCAATGATGTGGAAGTTGCAAAATTCCATATTTTATTCAGAATAGAACATAGATGACATATCAAATGTTTAAACTGAGAAAATGTATCATTTAAAGAGAAAAATTAGGTGATTTTAAATTTCATGACAACAACACATCTCAAAAAAGTTGGGACAAGGCCATGTTTCCCACTGTGAGACATCCCCTTTTCTCTTTACAACAGTCTGTAAACGTCTGGGGACTGAGGAGACAAGTTGCTCAAGTTTAGGGATAGGAATGTTAACCCATTCTTGTCTAATGTAGGATTCTAGTTGCTCAACTGTCTTAGGTCTTTTTTGTCGTATCTTCCGTTTTATGATGCGCCAAATGTTTTCTATGGGTGAAAGATCTGGACTGCAGGCTGGCCAGTTCAGTACCCGGACCCTTCTTCTACGCAGCCATGATGCTGTAATTGATGCAGTATGTGGTTTGGCATTGTCATGTTGGAAAATGCAAGGTCTTCCCTGAAAGAGACGTCGTCTGGATGGGAGGATATGTTGTTCTAGAACCTGGATATACCTTTCAGCATTGATGGTGTCTTTCCAGATGTGTAAGCTGCCCATGTCACATGCACTAATGCAACCCCGTACCATCAGAGATGCAGGCTTCTAAACTGAGCGCTGATAACAACTTGGGTCGTCCTTCTCCTCTTTAGTCCGAATGACACGGCGTCCCTGATTTCCATAAAGAACTTCAAATTTTGATTCGTCTGACCACAGAACAGTTTTCCACTTTGCCACAGTCCATTTTAAATGAGCCTTGGCCCAGAGAAGACGTCTGCGCTTCTGGATCAGTTTTAGCTGGCAACGGCGGATGGCACGGTGAATTGTGTTCACAGATAATGTTCTCTGAAAATATTCCTGAGCCCATTTTGTGATTTCCAATACAGAAGCATGCCTGTATGTGATGCAGTGCCGTCTAAGGGCCCGAAGATCACGGGCACCCAGTATGGTTTTTCGGCCTTGACCCTTACGCACAGAGATTCTTCCAGATTCTCTGAATCTTTTGATGATATTATGCACTGTAGATGATGATATGTTAAAACTCTTTGCAATTTTACACTGTCGAACTCCTTTCTGATATTGCTCCACTATTTGTCGGCGCAGAATTAGGGGGATTGGTGATCCTCTTCCCATCTTTACTTCTGAGAGCTGCTGCCACTCCAAGATGCTCTTTTTATACCCAGTCATGTTAATGACCTATTGCCAATTGACCTAATGAGTTGCAATTTGGTCCTCCAGCTGTTCCTTTTTTGTACCTTTAACTTTTCCAGCCTCTTATTGCCCCTGTCCCAACTTTTTTGAGATGTGTTGCTGTCATGAAATTTCAAATGAGCCAATATTTGGCATGAAATTTCAAAATGTCTCACTTTCGACATTTGATATGTTGTCTATGTTCTATTGTGAATACAATATCAGTTTTTGAGATTTGTACATTATTGCATTCCATTTTTATTTACAATTTGTACTTTGTCCCAACTTTTTTGGAATCGGGGTTGTATACAGTACAGTGGTGCTTGAAAGTTTGTGAACCCTTTAGAATTTTCTATATTTCTGCATAAACATGACCTAAACCATCATCAGAGTTTCACAAAAGTCCTAAAAGTAGATAAAGACAACACAGTTAAACAAATTAGACAAAAATATTACACTTGGTCACTTTATTTATTGAGAAAAATGATCCAATATTACATATCTGTGAGTGGCAAAAGTATGTGAACCTCTAGGATTAGCAGTTAATTTGAAGGTGAAATTAGAGTCAGGTGTTTTCAATCAATGGGACGACAATCAGGTGTGAGTGGGCACCCTGTTTTATTTAAAGAACAGGGATCTATCAAAGTCTGATCTTCACAACACATGTTTGTGGAAGTGTATCATGGCACGAACAAAGGAGATTTCTGAGGACCTCAGAAAAAGTGTTGTTGATGCTCATCAGGCTGGAAAAGGTTACAAAACCACCTCTAAAGAGTTTGGACTCCACCAATCCATAGTCAGACAGATTGTGTACAAATGGAGGAAATGCAAGACCATTATTACCCTCCCAAGGAGTGGTCGACCAACAAAGATCACTCCAAGAGCAAGGCATGTAATAGTAGGCGAGGTCACAAAGGACCACAGGGTAACTTCTAAGCACCTGAAGGCCTCTCTCACACTGGCTAATGTTCATGAGTCCACCATCAGGAGAACACTGAACAACAATGGTGTGCATGGCAGTGTTGCAAGGAGAAAGCCACTGCTCTCCAAAAAGAACATTGCTGCTCGTCTGCAGTTTGCTAAAGATCACGTGGACAAGCCAGAAGGCTATTGGAAAAATGTTTTGTGGACGGATTAGACCAAAATAGAACTTTCTGGTTTAAATGAGAAGCGTTATGTTTGGAGAAAGGAAGACACTGCATACCAGCACAAGTACCTTATCCCATGTGTGAAACATGTTGGTGGTAGTATCATGGTTTGGGCCTGTTTTGCTGCATCTGGGCCAGGACGGCTTGCCATCATTGATGGAACAATGAATTCTGAATTATACCAGCGAATTCTAAAGGAAAATGTCAGGACATCTGTCCATGAACTGAATCTCAAGAGAAGGTGGGTCATGCAGCAAGGCAACGACCCTAAGCACACAAGTCGTTCTACCAAAGAATGGTTAAAGAAGAATAAAGTTAATGTTTTGGAATGGCCAAGTCAAAGTCCTGACCTTAATCCAATCGAAATGTTGTGGAAGGACCTGAAGCGAGCAGTTCATGTGAGGAAACCCACCAACATCCCAGAGTTGAAGCTGTTCTGTACGGAGGAATGGGCTAAAATTCCTCCAAGCCGGTGTGCAGGACTGATCAACAGTTACCGGAAATGTTTAGTTGCAGTTATTGCTGCACAAGGGGGTCACACCAGATACTGAAAGCAAAGGTTCACATACTTTTGCCACTCACAGATATGTAATATTGGATCATTTTCCTCAATAAATAAATGAGCAAGTGTAATATTTTTGTCTCATTTGTTTAACTGGGTTCTCTTTATCTACTTTTAGGACTTGTGTGAAAATCTGATGATGTTTTCGGTCATATTTATGCAGAAATATAGAAAATTCTAAAGGGTTCACAAACTTTCAAGCACCACTGTATTTACATGCTTATCTTCCATCCGTTTGATACGTGACATGGTGTGCTGTCGGTGTTTTGTTTTTAAACAAAGTCGGGATCGCGTCTGGCTTCAGTAGTCATTCCTGCCTTGTGTTTCGCTTCTTCCCAGTGTTTTTTTTTTTTTTCCATACAAGTCCTCCTTCTGTAAAATGCTCACTGCACAATTTGCTGCTTTTTCCAGGAGTAAAGTTTTCTCACTTTACTTGATGATGCCACTCGGACAAACGTCTTGGATCCAGGACAGAATGAGGAAGACGTGTGGAATCCTACGTCACGCAGCGCCACCTTTGTTTTGGTCTCCTAATACTGTACATCCATCCAATGTATCTGGCTAATCCAGTATGGCCACGCCCGGGGAAATGACCCAATGGACTGATGTTACAACTTTAACTTTTTTTTTTTTTAAGTGAAAGTCAGCTTAATTTTTTTCGTCTGGAACATTTTGTATTAATGTATAATGATGACATTTCATAACCCTGTAATTTCAAAATTTCCTGGTTAAGCGCTTTAAAAGACCCCATTTTGACTCGCAGAAACACAGAGTGAGTCCGGCTTTATAGTAGATCGCTTTGAAACAGTTAGCTTGCGTATTCAATCACGTTAGACAGAGATAGAAAGCTTGCTCGAAACTTCCACATGTCATCTGGTTCAGGAGGTGAATAAGTGAATGTTCTGAAAACTGCTACTCATGTTGTTGTAATTTGTGAACAAGAAGTTTGTGTCTTTTTTTTTCCTCAGCCACCCTTTTCATCGTGTTCTAGTCGTTCAAGGGGAAATAAATAAATTCCTTTGAGCTAACTGATCCATCATTTATTTATTTGCTTGCGTTTGACTCAAATCACTGAGTGTTCCTGTGTAAATTAGTTGCTTAAGGCCATGTACACACGTAGCCGGGTATTTTTAAAACCGAATGTTTTCCCCCCCTCCGTTTATAAAAATGTTTTATCCACACCACCTCGTCTTCGAAAAAAATCCCTTCCACACATAACCGAACATCTGCATTTTCAATCACATTCATAAGCATTCCAAACCTGTAGATGGCATTATTTCCCCAAATCCTACCCCCTAATCACATCAGAATAGCCCTCTGTTGGCGTCACTTCCGCCTAAACATAAAACATGACGCCAAGCTCGTTCGTCTGGACAGACTCGGAGACAGAATTGCTTCTAAACACAATTTTGGAGTATAAACTTCAAAAGATGCAAGAAAACGTTGATTGGGAATCTTATCAGTAGTTGGGCTTCTAAAATTAAACATGTAAATAGCACCTGCACAATAATTAACGCTTTCAAGGCACTACTCCAATCCATTACTCTTTGTCCATGCTTAATCTGGCTTCTGCAGTAAACAAAGGTCGCACGTTTGACATCAGGGCAGATTTGTTGTCATTTTTTTGGCGCAGATTGTGACGTTCTAAAACGCAAACCTCCGGTTATCTCTGTCTACACGAAAAGGCACCGACGAGTGGCCTAGTGGTAGCGTGTCCGCCTCTCGATCGGGAGATCGTGAGTTCTATTCACGGTCGGGTCATACCAAAGACCATCATAAAAATGGTACCTACTCTCATCTGGCAAGGCACGCTGCAATACAGATGTGCATGGGGAGTTAAACTCTCGTGGTTACCAGAGGACTAGCCCCCCACTGTAACCCTAGCTATGTAATAGGCGAGAGGCCGAGGGCTATGGAAACGGAGATCGGCGCCGCCCGATGCGCCACATACAGGTTGGGCCTGGTTAGTACTTGAGTGGGAGACTGCCTAGGAATACCAGGTACTGTAAGGCGTGGGAAGGACTTTGACTTTTTTTGACACGAAAAGGCATACACGGAGTTTTCAAAAATCTTCACTTTGCCCGGAGTTTTTTTAAATATTCGTTTTTGATGTGTTTTCATGTGGATGACAGGCCAAAACGTAGAAAAATATCTTCGATTTAGCAGATACCCGGCTACGTGTGGACGGGGTCTTAGGTTAACCTTCTGAACCTACCAAGGAGGAGATGTACAAACTTATTTCCGCCCTAATCAATATTAATTTATTATTTCGTAAGTTACCTGTCCAAAATGAAATGCATGTCAACAGCAAAAAATAATCAGCCTGAACACCTCACAATTTACAGGAAAACTATAGAACAAGTCACCGAGTTTGTTTACCTTGGCCTTAAGTTACCATGTACGGTACTAATGGTGGTTCTACTGCCGTTAACCACAGGTTAGGTTTAGGCTGGGCTGCCTTTCACGAAAACAAAGATCTCTTAACTTCTCAAAGGATTCCTTTTCATATCAAAAAGGAAATCTACAGCACACACATTTTACCAATCGTCCTTTATGGACTAGAATGTGTAAACTGGACGTCAAACCTATGCAGAGACCCTTCAAAACCATATTTTGAGGTTTATGACAAAACGTTTTCAAGTACGTTTTCGGTTTTAGTAACCTTATATCGTGACTCGTATTGGCAACTAATTGCAATTCAATATCATACTTATCGGCCTATTCGGTTTGTAGCCATGTTGAATTTAGTACGTTTGGTCCACGGCAGGCGTCGCTTATCCGCGCGATCTTCACGAGACTTGTGCGAGACTTCGAAATGTGAAGTGTCAGCGCCACCATTTTGAAAACTGTTTTCCAAACGAAGTATTGCACAAAAATGAGTTTAAATGACGATTGCTGCCTACTTTTTTCAAATTTTCCTGATTGCTATCAAAACAAGCAAAAGCTCCGGCTTGATTACATCAGCATTCGAAAGAGGGCGCGCGCGTCTTTTGACAACCCGTGTCCGAAATCGCTCCCTACTCATGATATAGGGCACTATATAGTGAGGACGCCATTTTGTAGTGCTGTCCGAAACCTTAGTGAGGATTATTTACACCCTATATAGTGCACTCAAAGTATCCCACAATGCATCACGAAAAGTAGTGTACAACGATGGTCACTAACCAAAGCAATGTATCCCATCATGCATTGCGGTCGCGCTGAAAGAAATCAAATTAAAAGTTTCAAGTTTGATTTGATAAAAGGCAGCGGCAAAGAAGAAAGTATTCAGCCTTGATTTAAAAGAGCTGAAAGCTGCAGGTACTTTGTATTGATTAATGTGGGAAATGCGCTCAGTATAATATGGATTTATCACAAAAACACATGCGTGTATTTATTATTTTGAAACCCACCAGCCGACTGATCTGGCACGTTTTAAGCGTGCGACAGTAATGACGTAAATACCAGCGTGACGGACTAGTGTCTGAAAGCCTTTTTTTTTTCATTTTACCAATGAGCTCACTATATAGTCCTCTATACAGTAATTCCCTATATAGGGAGTAGGGAGTAGTGAACGAGTGAGCGATTTCAGACACAGGCTTTGATTTCCGCTGTACGTTTTACTTCCGTTCTATGATGCCTCGCACAGGTCTCAACGAATCTCGTTTACAGCCATTGCTTTGGCATATGGACTGATATATCTCATTTCATTATCTCTAGCCGCTTTATCCTGTTCTACAGGGTCGCAGGCAAGCTAGAGCCTATCCCAGCTGACTACGGGCGAAAGGCGGGGTTCACCCTGGACAAGTCGCCAGGTCATCACAGGGCTGACACATAGACACAGACAACCATTCACACTCACATTCACACCTACGCTCAATTTAGAGTCACCAGTTAACCTAACCTGCATGTCTTTGGACTGTGGGGGAAACCGGAGCACCCGGAGGAAACCCACGCGGACACGGGGAGAACATGCAAACTCCGCACAGAAAGGCCCTCGCCGGCCGCTGGGCTCGAACCCAGGACCTTCTTGCTGTGAGGCGACAGTGCTAACCACTACACCACCATGCCGCCCCATATTTAATAAAATGAGAAATATAATTTTGATGATAAAATATTTGCCTTCAGTTCTCCTTTAACAGACCATATCAAAATTGAGGATCTTCTTGAAGCTACTAAAATGACTCCCATAATGAATGTAATCAAGAACAAAACCTTCAAATTCTTTGGCCATGTAAAACGGGCAGAAAGAGGACTTGGTAAGATCTGTGTCGAAGGCATGATGGAAGGCAAATGGAACAGAGGAAGATTGAGAAAGCGTTGGCGAGACAATATACAGTATACCAGTGGTCCGGTCTCAATATTAATGACCTTAACAAAGCGACACATGGAAGGATTTCTTGTATTTAGTGCGCAATCTGCTGCAGGCAGAGACAGTGTTACATGACGACCCATGAGAAATGTGTTTATTGTTGTTTACACTTCACTATAAAGGAGATCTGACCGGGGCCTTGATTCTGAAGTGATAACTCACTGAGGAAGAATAAACCTTTCTCCTTCTGATCTAAAAGCTTGTCTGCTGGGGAACAGAGAATTTGAGGAAAAGAGAGGATTCTCCAGGAGCAGTGAGGTTTGTTTACGCTCCAACAGTTTGACTGGAAACCCATTTGTTGGTGTGATTGAATGCTCACCTACGAACGGGCCCCAGACCAGCCTGTACCCTCTGGCGCCAGGCACTCCTTGCCAACGCATTTCAACACTGTTGTTTGAGGTTGTGACAACAGAGAGCTGTTGAACTCCTTGTAAACGCACTACACACACACACACACACACACGTAAATAAATCAGCATGACATTATCATAATTCATCATTATGTATGATACACAACTCTAAACCTTCTCATTATTATTATTATTGTCAACAATACATATATAATACCCATAATACACTGTACAAGATTCTTGACAGTGACGACTAGATGCCTAATGGCGTACGGGTCCTATACGTATTTACATAAACACCATTTTCAGCACAACAGAAACTGCAGGAGAAAATATAACAAAACAGCAAAAAAAAGAACAAGAAAATAAAAAGAATGGAAAAATACAACTATATATACACAGAAAAAAAGAAAAATACGTTCATATTTCGTAGACAAACACATGCCATTTCATTTAAAGGGCTGATGACACATTTTTGACATCTTTGGCGAGGTTTTATAACATAAAAAGTAATTCCCGATGATCCATATATTAATTCACGAAGGCGCCTATTTTACAAGTTATGATAAAAAACGCGGCTATTTGGGCAAATTTGACGGGGCTGCAGCACCCAGGAGACGAAAGAGGAGGAGGAGCTATATGACATCAGCGAAAGAACCTTCCTCCTAACTTACTAGTTTGTTGTTGATGCGACAGGTGTTCAGTTTGTCATTATTATTATTATTATTATTAGTGCTGTCAAAAATGTTGCGTTATTAACGTGTTAACTTGACTCAATTTTAACGGCGATAATTTTTTTATCGTGAGATTAACGCTCTGTGACATGATGCCACGCCCCGCACAGCCAGAGTCCTCTGCCCTCCCCCGAAGAGCCACGGTGCTCGGCTTAAGTTTCGTTTTCCCATCGGCGTCTCCAGCCCCATTTTGCAGTGGCTGTGACAAGACGTGTTATGCTCTGCAATAAAAAAAAAAAATTGGTACAACCAGTGTTCGAACTATGCCGATATTTTCGGGGGGTCCCTTTTTTCCCTTGGGAGGGTGCTTGCGCTTGTCTCAGAGCGCGGCTCTCCATCGCACGCTCACTTCGGATATGCAAATGCTTCCCGTTACACACGATTGGTATGTCAATAAACATCATTTTGCCAATATTTTAGAGACCCCCCAACATTTCCCAAATCATGTTTTCAAGGGATCTCATGTCTGTTTCAGGGGGTCTCGGATCCCCCGAGTACCCCCGTAGTTCGAACGGTGAGCAAGCCCATTCACTTTTTTATGCTGATAAGAGAATTACAATGGTTTTTCATGTGACAAAAATGTGCGATTAAATTGCGATTAATCGCGAGTTAACTATGACAGTCGCGACATTAATCGCGATTAAATATTTTAATCGCTTGACAGCACTAATATATATATACACACATACACACATACAAGGGTGCGATTTGTCAAAAAACCAGAAGGGGGGATGTTTTTTTTTTTTTTAATCATGAAACGTCACAAAATTAAGGTAACAATAGGCTAACAGCTCAATAACATCCGATGATATCAAATGAATAACACTAAATGAAAACGAACACTAAACCAGAGATAGTAAATTCATCTTCCTATCTCTCTGACTAAATACACGAACACTAACGCAACAAAGTTTGCATTGCTTGTCGCGTTGCTGTGATGTTTCTCTCCCTCCGGATTAAATGGACAGTGACTCGAAAATCACTAAAATACATGAATACTAAATGAACAGTTTGCTCTGATGGCGCAGTTCACATTGTGCGCAGCTTTCCGATTTAAACTGTTTTTTTTTCTCATCCTTATACTTCCTGTTTCATGGACTGTAACGGATTTGCTTATTTAGTAATTTTAATACAGAATTTACTTTGAAATTATAATCAGACACTCCAACGTCCCCCCTAAAAAAAAAAAAAAAAAATCGGCCGTGAAAAAGGCAGCATCCGCCAAAAGGCGCGCTGTTTGCATCCCTGCATAGAACGCAAAGATATTGTTATTATCTACAATGTATCTATTTGCTGGGGACGTTCGTGAACATCAAAGCTGCCACTTCGGGTCATTTTGAAAGTGAGTGCAATGTAGACCATAGAAAACTGTGTCACAACATGCCTGTCATGTCAACTTTTTTTTTGGTTTGTTTGTTTTATTGACGGGGTTGTCCCCGAGGATTTTTTGTCAGCAGAGATAAAAACCAGAGGGGGGGGATGATCCCCACCATCCCCCCCAGCAAATCGCACCCAGTATATATATATAATAGTTATTATGCCTTCGCGTTGTGTTGCCGGCTTTTGCTCCAAAACCCACAAGGATGGGGTAAGTTTATTCAAGTTTCCCAGAGATCCCGAGCTGCATGCAAAGTGGGTGAAGCAAGTCAGGCGCACTCGTGACAAGTGGGAGCCCTCACCAACATCCGTCCTGTGCTCTGAACACTTCGATTTGGATTGTTTTGACACCCTTCCCAGCTTAAAAGAATCTCTTGGGTGTGTAGTTCAGCACAAACGTGTGCTGCTACCATCAGCAGTGCCTACAGTATTCCGGAGGGGGTCTACTAGTAGCTATGCCGGATCCAGCAGTCGCCTGGGACAAGCCGACTCCTCCAAAGACAGTCCTCCTGTCAGAACGCGTGTTGAGAAACGAAGGTACGTAGAGCTATAGAGTGCTCCGACATGATGCTAAAAATAGTAACCATGTGGTCTGTGCGGCCATCTTGGAAATGACTCGCTCCAGAGCGCTCATAGAGTACACATCATAGAGTACACATTCATGATAATCATAAATGCAATCATAAAGTCGGCGTGATATCAGTCATGTATTTGCTTGTGAAAGCTTGCGGCTTTCATGTAACTGCCGCCTAGCAACGAGAGGCAAAGGGTAAAGAGGGTAGGCTATCATAGATTCTATTCGGAAGAGATCAACACATGATTGCTTAAAAATTAGGTATTTTAACAATTTGCATCTGTTTTGTGATTGTCGTGACACTTTTGTGTTCTATAGAACTGTATGTCTTATCAGCACATCGAGGATCTTCCACCGGAGGCTTTAGCAAGTACTCGTAGCAACACTACACTTTACCCTTTGCCATGCGTTGTTAGGGAACGGTAGCAAGTACCCCGATGACCGACTTCAAGAATATGTAGAAAAAATTTAGAAATTATACTTTCCAAAAGTCATTTGAGCTTAGTGTATTGCATTTCCATTTATATTGTAGGTTCTTGCTGATGTTTTTGCGGAGTATGACGCAGCTGCTGAATCAGAAGCTGCAGAGTTTGTATGTACTAGTTGTGAACATTCACATTATTATCAATCTCATTTATTTAAAATCAGATAAAATCATGCCATCATGATCACTGCTTAAAGTACCAGTATTTGGTTGTTGAAGAGCTAGCACTAGAGAGTTCACCGGCGTTTTCATGCGCCATTTCCATGGAGTAGAACAGCCAGTGAGCCGCAGCGTGTTCTTCCGCTGACGTCACAACGTGGCCGCGAGCCACGGACCCAGTTTTCTTGCGCTGTGCAATTAAAAGTTGGATATTCGCGTAACAACAGCTTCTTTTCACGTAATTATAACAGAAGTCTAACATGTTTGCCATGTTGTATAGTTTATTTAAGAAATTGCATAGAGTCATGTTCGTGTCATCAGCCCTTTAACTTATTAGTCGATTACTTCATTAATTTTCTTTAAGATTACGTTTTAAGATGATATCGACATTGTCAATTAATACTGTATGTTCCACACTTTAATGCCAATAAACCTGATTTTTATTTTTTTTTACACACTGGTTAACTCAGCCAACGGAACATGCAGTTTATGGAATTGTCACGTTACACGGTGATGGATGTCACTATTTCTCACAAATAACTTAGCAACACAATCAGGCAAACTTTTGTTTGATATTTTAAACATAAATAAAGCCAATTTATAAAAATGTATACCTTTTTCAAAGTCAGAATTTCTAAAGATCAGTGCAGTGGTGTCGTTGGTGTGTGAAAAGGGACAGGTTTAATGAGGCATACAGAACGTTTTTGTAATTTAAATAATGAGGACAAGTATTTATCACATGCATCTCCCCATATTTCGATACAATATGTGATGTATGGATATACAGTTGTGCTCATAAGTTTACATACCCTGGCAGAATTTTTGCTTTCTTGGCCTTTTTTCAGAGAATATGAATGATAACACAAAAACTTGTTTCGCCACTCATGGTTAGTGGTTGGGTGAAGACATTTATTGATAAACAACTGTGTTTTCTATTTTTAAATCATAATGACAACAAAAAAACATCGAAATGACCCTGATCAAAAGTTTACATACCCCAGTTCTTAATACCGTGTATTGCCCCCTCTAACATCAATGACAGCCTGAAGTCTTTTGTGGTCGTTGTGGATGAGGCTCTTTATTTTCTCAGATGGTAAAGCTGCCCATTATTCTTGGCAAAAAGCCTCTAGTTCCTGTAAATTCCTGGGCTGTCTTGCATGAACTGCGCGCTTGAGATCTCCCCAGAGTGGCTCGATGATATTGAGGTCAGGAGACTGAGATGGCCACTCCAGAACCTTCACTTTGTTCTGCTGTAGCCAATGACAGGTTGACTTGGCCTTGTGTTTTGGATCGTTGTCATGTTGGAACGTCCAAGTACGTCCCATGCGCAGCTTCTGGGCTGATGAGTGCAAATTTGCCTCCAGTATTTGCTGATAACGTGCTGCATTCATCTTTCCTTCAACTTTGACCAAGTTTCCTGTGCCTTTGTAGCTCACACATCCCCAAAACATCAGCGATCCACCTCCGTGCTTTACAGTAGGAATGGTGTTCCTTTCATCATAGGCCTTGTTGATACCTCTCCAAATGTAACGTTTATGGTTGTGGCCAAAAAGTTCAATTTTGGTCTCATCACTCCAAATTACCTTGTTCCAGAAGTTTTGAGGCTTGTCTCTGTGCTGTTTGGCGTATTGTAGGCGAGATACTTTGTGGCATTCGCTTGGTTTTAACGGAGCCCCTGATTTTCCATTTGTTAATCACAGTTTGAACACTGCTGACTGGCATCATCAATTCCTTGGATATCTTTTTGTATCCCTTTCCTGTTTTATACAGTTCAACTACCTTTTCCCGTAGATCCGTTGACAATTCTTTTGCTTTCCCCATGACTCAGAATCCAGAAATCTAAGTGGTTGGATGAAAGATGCAAGGGTCTGTCTGGATCCCAGAAACTCACTCAGCTTTTATGCACACACAGTCAGTACATTTACATGCACATCTAAATCGAGCTACTGTCGGTAATCGAGCAAAGGGTCCCAGCAGGGGTGCCAGAGAAATCCAATCCTACATGCAACTGTGAAATCGAGCTATTGTGTAAGGTGCATTGTGCACCCGAGCCACAGGTGGCGCTACACGCCCCATCGTGTTGGTACACTTCCGGTTGTCGTCATGAAGAGCTATAGTGTTGCCAGATACTGCTGACGTTTTCCAGCCCAAAACATGTTCAAATCCACCAAAATGCACTTAAAACCCCCAATCTGGCAACACTGGCAGTTCCGTGCTCAAGCTGTTAGGCTTGCTCTAACAGACTGTATGGCTGCAAACTGTCCGGCGTAGACCACTGTTTTGTAAGACAACTTATTTTGCACAATTGTATATTTTTCTAAAGTCCATTTTTTGCTTACAAAAAAATATATTTTTTTTTGCTTACAATTTAACTTATGTCTTAATAAACACACAAAAAGTTCAATTGTTTTGTTTTTATTGACATTCTTCAGATGTTGGACATCTATATATATACACACACACAAATATAATGACTTGTTTATGTACACAATTCACAGCTATGCAACAGCTGTACAGATGTATTTGGTGATACAGTAAGTGAGCTAAACTTTAACAGTGCAAACAATGCCACAAAAAGAAAAGATTCATGCCGTTGTCATGATTCGTTGTCATGCCGACCGAGGCTGTTGTGTTTCCCGCTTGTGGTCTCGTCACTCGTCACTTCCGGAAGGGGCAGTGCTGAAGTAAGTAGCTCGACTACGTAGCTCGATAGGGTTTACATGCACTAAGTAGCTCGGCAAAAATCGCATAATCTAGGTCGTGTAGCTCGATTGCGAGAAATCAAGTTCGGTTCAATTTCAGCCTAGCTAAGGTGTTTACATGCCATTTAGAGTTTCGATTTCAGTCGAGCAACGGCAGAAATTCGATTTTCTCTATGTGCATGTAAACGCACTGACTGACTACAAGCAAACAGATCACAGGTGAGGACGTTACCTTTAGTAGCCATTCAAACCCATTTGTGTCAACTTCTGTGCACGTTATCAGGCCAAAATCACCAGGGTATGTGAACTTTCGATCAGGGTCATTTGGGTAGTTTCTGTTGTCATTATGATTTAAAAAGAGAAAACACAGTCGTTTGACAATAAATGGTTTCACCCAACCACTAAGCATGAGTGGAAAAGATGTTTTTGTGTTAGCATTCATATTCTCTGAAAAACGGTCAAAGAATCATAGATTCTGCCAGGGTATGTAAACTTATGAGCACAACTGTATAAAACTGTGATATAATGCAAGACATCATTATGTATGAGACATAATACTAAACCTTCTCATTAGCTTTCATTCACAGATTAAACTGTGAAGTGTAAAAGATGAGAGTTTTTTGTTATATTACATGGTTTATTAAAATGAAACAAACAAACAAACATATAGCGTGCTTCACCACCGGGTTGTGTTCAGGCTCAATTAAATTATCGATATAATTACTGATACTGTATTAGGCATATCAGATGAAAATTCAAATTCAATCCAAATTGCTCTCACTGAATTCAGAACAATATACTTTTTCCAGAATTAAAATACGAGGGTAAGTCAAAAAGTTCTAAGACGGATGTTATCATTTCGAAAGGTGTGAAAGACGTCCCCCAGAATTCTACAGAGAAGGAATTCTCTGATGGAAACACGGCTTGCAGAAGTGTTTAGACTGAAATGGAGGATATGTAGAGAAATAGCTTTGTTATTTGTGACCCCTCATCGAATCCAGTGACACATGTCGGCCGAAACGAATCCGAGATAATCGCAAAAGAAGCATTTTTTTTCGAAATTTGTGATTTTTGTTTTTTTCCATCATGTGCAAGTTGAGATCTTGAAGAATGCAATCAGTATTTCAGATAATAGATTGTTTTGTTGGAAAAGCCTACATTTTTTGTTGCAAATTGTCTCGTTTTTGTCAGGACTGTAGCCTGCTGGGGGGTGTGGGTAAATTACCATATGGGCCATTCACATGATGATTTAAGTCATTTGTTTGTTTTTTTTTCCGTGAATCAGCTGTATGATACGAGCTGAGCTCGTGGCTACTTAACTGCATACAGGCGTGTGATTTCACTATGGAATGAGTTACTAAACAGAGCGCAGAGGAGCTGAAACACCGAGAAGCAAACAGACACACGGTATTTACATCGGAGATCACCATTTCTAGCAAAAAAAAAAGCAACCTCGTTTTCCAGATTGAATGGAATACTTGAATGATTGGATGATACACGGACCGTTCTAGGATTACATTCCATCAGAGGCATTGGTGTGTGCAAGGCGCCGTTTCTCTTTCTGATGGGGTAAGTTTATTAATCTAAGGCTGTGTGGTTATTTTTGCATGTAACGGAGAGTGTTGTGGTTTGGTTAAGCCTAGGTCACAACCGGACGTACGATTTTTTGGCCGTGTGATTTTTGGAGTTTCCCAAATCGCTGCGTTTTTTTTTTTTGTTCACGGAGAAAGACGCGCGTTGGCCGTAAGTTTGTCTTGCAACCTGAAAAAAACGTAAGCGCCCGTAGAGTTTGTTTGACATGACAAAGAACCTCTGCGGCCGGTCTGCGGCTCGAAAATCAGCACACCACACGCGCGCTCTCGTGCGTTTCATGCACACTCTCCGTGTGTTTCTTGCGTTTTTTGCGTGTAGACCGGCCATAGGAGCACATACGGCCGGTTGTGACCAGTGATGGGAATAACGGCGTTAGAAATAAACGGCGTTACTAACGGCGTTACTTTTTTTAGTAACGAGTAATCTAACTAATTACTTTTTACATCGTTATAACGCCGTTCCCGTTACTTACAATAAAATGCTATGCGTTACTTTATTAAAGCTGTTCTCATCTGGCACGCTGCTCGTTCAGCCTTTCTTTACTCTGCTTTAGTGTGGGGCGGGGAGACGCGAGACAACGGCACAGTAAGCCAATCAGAGTAGATTTGGACAACATACGTAGGTAGGCCACGCCTACTGCACTACTGCGCGCTCTTTCAATCGGAAGAGCCAGCGATGGCGAGCGGTCAGCCCAGCACTGCGCTTTCACACTGGAAATACAGACATTACTTTTCATTACTTGAAATAAAAGGCAAGAGTGTTTACGTGCAATGCACATTATGTCGAGGAACAAAGCGTTTGTCCTCGTCAGTGGCCAGTATTTAATTAGTAACATAATTTTAATAACTACAAAAATATATTACATTTGATAGATGTCTTATCTCACATTGTCCCACAAAAATATTAATATAGTGTAGATAACATTACTAATTGGTTCTGTTAAGTGTCCATTTCAGTCATTAAACACATTTAACATTCACTTTTATGATGATTACACTAATTGAATTTGATTTTTTTGAGGGGGAACAAAATGTAACGGAATAATTACTTTCCCTGGTAATTAGTTACTTTTATGACAAAGTAACTCCGTTACTAACTCAGTTACTTTTTGGGAAAAGTAACTAGTAACTATAACTAATTACTTTTTGAAAGTAACGTGCCCAACACTGGTTGTGACCGAGGCTTTACATGAAACTAGCGTTGTGTTAGTTGTGTCATCATCGTGCTATCTTTCTTTCTTACGGTGTGAGTAATTTTTCAACCACAAAACGTTAAAGTATACTTTAGGACTTATTTTTGGACTTCATAATTGTGTTGGGCATACTTTGCCTGGAAGGAAAATTGACGTGGTGATCTTTGTTTACATGAAAGTAGTATCATGCTAGCTCGTAGGGGGTAGGGCTTTCCTTAATGTCATGCAAATGAGCACCATTATGTGCCCGCCCTGCACCCAGAGTAGCTGAGATGGAAAACTTTGAGGGCGATTTTCTCCCTTTTCTGTTTTAAGAAGTATACACTTTCAAAAGGCCACACATTCTTCAAATATTGTCAGATCTCCACATGGAAGGCATCATTGGAAAGCTTAGAAACTGTACTTTCTGACTCTGTCAATAACTCAAAATGCCCCCGGGCCGACATGTGTCCCTGGATTCTGTGATCTGCCACATTTTCATAAATAAAGATTTTTTTTTCAATTTGTCTTAGAACTTTTTGACTTACCCGCGTATGTTTATCTGTTCTTGTGACATTACCAATCAAAGATTGAAGAAACGACTTAATGTTTCGAAAACGGCTGTAATATTCTGTATGAGGGTCACATGGTCCAAAATGGGCCTCATTAACCAATGAGATCAAATGTTTTTTTTTTCTTAACAGTTTTTATTTTTCAAGATATTTACATGGAAATTGGCAGCACATAGATGGTTGTATACCGAATACAAAGTTTAAAAATGTGAGGGAAATTTAATGGACGAACATTATTATTCTTGGTGTTTCTGGATGTTGAGCTCAAGTGACTTAGTGAACTTAGAAAGATGTTTTTTTCCAATGTTGTAATCGCTTTTCTGTGGCCTTGGTGGTAATGAGCAGGGTGCTTGAGTTCGTCCTAACTACGCATCTTCTCATGATGTAACCACCTTTCCTGACCTCGGTGGTGATAAGCAGGGAGCTTGAGCTCTCCCTAATTCGCATCCACCTGCACATACCAGAGCACGCCAGGTGCACTCATTAGCAAAGCTTCATAGAAAATTTTGAGCCAATCACGTGAAGACACAAGCAGCGCGCGAATGCCTTCAGAGTATAATAGATAACATTCCTAAAACACAACTCAGAGTGCGCGTACTCTCGGCATCAGAAGTGATGTCTTCTTCTATTCTTCTCTTTCCTTTCCTATTTTATATATATTTTATATGATCTACTATAATAAATGACTGAAAAGACAACCGCTAAGCGTTCTGAAGCGTTTATTAGAAATTTCCATTTCAAAAATTAGTACTAAATTATGCAAATTAGTATTTAATTAGTATTAATTATTCTAATTTGGTAAAATGATAAATCGGTAAACTCAATTAAAAAAAAGTAATCAAAGATTATTTCTAATCCCCTCTTGCTCTGTAGGCCTTGTATTTCTCAAAAGTCGGGCCTACTAGTGTTTATCTGAAAGAATATAAATGATTCTTATTTCGATTAATATTCACAGCTTTCAAGGTGAACCTTCAAAAAACTGTCTGATCCACATCCAATAAACAATTCACATTAACTCAACTCGGAACTCGCGTTTCTGACTTCTGGGTTTTTTTTTTAAATCTCACTCAGACCACTGAGATCTCGATATTTTTCATCAAAACAGCTCCAGTTATTTTCTAAAATAGTTATTTATTTCCATGAATCAGTGTGATTTGGAAAAAATAAGTAGGTAAAGCTCTGAAAACTCACTTCAAAATTTCCTGTGAATCATAATATCAAAACTAGCAGATGGAATATTTTGCTGAATCCTTCATCAGAAACAGTGAGAGCGAGAGAACATCCCTATAAAAGTTATCTGATTGATATTGACAAGTAATCCAGTGGGAAACCAATCAGGAGAGAGAGAGAGACTGACCGCTTTCCCGTGACTCAAAAAGAAAAGCACCGGCAGTTTCCCGACGTCCCGCGAGCAGAGTATTTACTCCTAATATTTTAAGTTCGTTTCTTAGACAAGGATATTTTTTAAGCTTGTTACCTCGTTAACAGTTTCCAGCGTTGGATTTTAGAGGCAATGGAGATACGCAAGCGGGCGCAGAGGACGATGAACCGGGACGAGGGAGCGTATGCACTGTCGCACACCTGGAGTGCCGTCCTGGAGGAGCGACCTGACAGCAGGAGGCGTGAACTACCTGTCAAATTGGGCAGGACGTTCACGCCTCCGTAACGCAACATCAGCTGATAAGGCACGTCACCACTCGACATCTGGTGACTGTTTCTGAAGAAGGCAGGAGATTCTCGCCGAAACTGTTAACGAGGTAACAAGCTTAAAAAATATCCTTGTCTAAGAAACGAACTTAAAATATTTGTAATAGTTAGACATAATGAACATCCACTACGTATTAAAAAGAGTATTTACTCCGTTGTACCGACTTCAACCTGCCGTTACTCCCAAAGCACTGAACAGATCTTAACCAGATACATTTCTTTGGAAAGCAGAGATTAATAGCTTTTTAGTGATCGAAAATATTCAAGAGTTAAGCAATGACAGATTTGGAAACTTAGATGAGCGTCTGCATGGAGAATTTTCACAGCACGGCCAGCGAGCGTCTGATACGCCTCCTGTAGAACATCTGCGACAAGGGCAATTTTATGACAATCAAATAAAGCTGGAGAAATTTTGTGAGGAGTGACCTGCATCTGTTTATAGATGTGCACTGGTTTCCATTTCAATATGGGAGACGCGATGATGCATTGTGGCAGCTTGTAACAGTGACTAAGCGTCTACTGTCTAGTGCGTGCGTGTGGGTGTACCATACTCACATGTGCTGGCCGTGAGTGTAGTAGGTGCAACATTATCCCGAGGGAAGAGAGGATACAGGTTGATCATGTATTCGGTGTCCGCCTGTAGACTGTCCAACGTGACAGAACTGGCCTCCGCCCCAAGCGTCTGCTCCCGCAGCGAGGACGCAGGCTCGCCTAAACAAGAACACTCCGGGTTAATCAGATCAGATCGGCAAATATGAAACTCAGTGGTGCAGGATAACCTCTTAAAGCCACAACAGTATTCAAATATTACAGAAAATTCACATAGAAAGTGCTAAAGATCCAAAATGGTCGCTTGGAGTCTCTTAAAAGCAATCTTTCAACCCGCATACTGTATTTCTTAAAAAGTTTCTGGAGGAAAATGGGCCTGAATACACACCATTTTAATTAAAATTTCTAATTAACCCCAAAACAGGCATGAGGCTGACTCAAAAGAAGGAGGGAAAAAAAATCTGAAATTCCGTCATCAAAAAGACGTATACTTCTAGTTCATTTCATGAAGTATACTTAAGTTAAAATTTATTTCCTTAAGTATACTTTTGTGTACCAAGTATACTGATATCAATGTACTTACAGTATACTTGTACATAAACTAATCTAATACTTCTTGGGACAAAATTGGCCCAATTTTGTTGATAAGAAGTATACTTTAAGTCTCAGAGAAGTAAAGTCTGAGTATTCAACTGGTATTTTTTATTTTGTACTGCAAGTATACCACAAGTAAACTTATATACTAATAGTTTCCTAGTTCTATACTTGTAGTCCACTCTTTAGTTTACAAAAGCATACTTTAGTTTTCCGGCCTTGACCCTTACGCACAGAGATTCTTCCAGATTCTCTGAATCTTTTGATGATATTATGCACTGTAGATGATGATATGTTCAAACTCTTTGCACATTTACACTGTCGAACTCCTTTCTGATATTGCTCCACTATTTGTCGGTGCAGAATTAGGGGGATTGGTGATCCTCTTCCCATCTTTACTTCTGAGAGCCGCTGCCACTCCAAGATGCTCTTTTTATACCCAGTCATGTTAATGACCTATTGCCAATTGACCTAATGAGTTGCAATTTGGTCCTCCAGCTGTTCCTTTTTTGTACCTTTAACTTTTCCAGCCTCTTATTGCCCCTGTCCCAACTTTTTTGAGATGTGTTGCTGTCATGAAATTTCAAATGAGCCAATATTTGGCATGAAATTTCAAAATGTCTCACTTTCGACATTTGATATGTTGTCTATGTTCTATTGTGAATACAATATCAGTTTTTGAGATTAGTTACAATTTGTACTTTGTCCCAACTTTTTCAGAATCGGGGTTGTATACTGGAAATATACCGTGAGTTTACTTGTTTTATACTTCTAGTCCACTTGTTAGTTTACTAAAGTATACTTTGTAATATACTGGAAATATACTACTGGTTTACTTGTTACACACTTCTAGTCCAATTTTTAGTTTATAAAAGTATACTTGATAGCATATTGGAAATATACTATTAGTATTCCACCCCAGAGCTGACCACAAAAAGATGGGATTTAAAACATGCTGCCGTATCTCACAAAGAAGCCAATATGTGTGAAAAAGAAGTATTTTATAGGCAACTATCAAAAGGATAAGCACAACTACAGGGCATGTACACTTAAACATAAGGCACAAATATTGTAATACTTTATTACACTTTTGTTAAGTATATCTTGATCAAACGTTTAAGTATAAGCTTAATATACTGAGACTTTTCTATATACTTTTGTATACTTATGTATAACTTTATTAAGTATATCTCTAAGTAAATAAAAAGTAAACTGAAAGCATACGCTCTCATTTTTAGTTTAAAGGAAGTATACTAGTACAGAAGCCGAGAGAGGCCCTTCATATAATCCTTTTTTTTATTCACCTTGTTATCCCGAGATAACGATATAATTAATTCAGGATCTCGAGAAAACAACACAACTAATTCGAGATCTCGAGAAAACAAAACTGTTATTTCATGATCTCGAGTAAACAGCTGAGAAATGGTTCATTCAGGTGCGCCAAGAGACTTGTGATATGCTGACTTTGGGGCTATTTCTCATTCTGTATAGACGCAACTTTGGTCATTAGAATGTCTGGAATAATCGATCACCTAATAAGGTAATATTTTGATCAGGGGTTGACACAGGGAGAGATTGCATTAAGTCTTTTAATAAGGGATAATTTCAAAATTATCCGGGTGATGTTCTCTTCTGGGACCCCCCTCTCTCTCAAGGCATCGTAAAAAGCCACTTCTGCTCTGTTAGGGCATATTCACACCTACGTTGTTTGGTCCGGACCAAATGACCAAACGAACCAAATTTCCCTTGGTCCGGACCTTTTGGGTTGGTCTGAACACAAACCACCGAACTCTGGTTCGGACCAAACAAGCGAACCGAGACCGAGCTGCAAGGTCGGACTCGGTCCGGACCAAAGGAACCCTGGTGCGGATCTTTTGGAGGTGTGAAAGCAGACCGGACCTAATCCGACAGTTTTGCTTTTTTGTACCTCAGGAGCTTCCGTCGTTTGTCCAGCATTATGAGAAACAGAGTCTTGACACTCCACCGCAAAGTGCAAACACTGTTTCGGTTGTCAAGGGAACCTTACAACAGTCGTTCAGTCATTCAGACCAGTGGTAGGCTAGACTACAGAGTACAAAAAATGAGTAGGGGGCAAACATGGGCCGAGGAAGAAACGCGCACCCTTGTGGATATATGGGCAGATGTCCACATATCTGAGCTTTTGGAGAGAACACGCAAAAATGCCGACGTGTTTGCTGTATTCAGTGAGAAAATGAAGGAGAAGGGGTTCACGCGCTCCCCAGAACAATGTCGGCTAAAAGTGAAGAAACTCCATCAGACCTACATTAAAATCAGCGACATTCTTTCAAAAAGTGGCGGTACTAGCGACGCAAAAAAGAAATTCATCTATTGCGTGAAGAGCCAGAACTGTCACAACATGATGTGCGCTCATCAGCGCTATCCTCCGTAGCCGCCTTGCCCTTTGTCGTCGTCGTTGATAAATTACTTGTACAACAGCATAGTAATCGCACAATTGTGAAAACAGTAAAACTGGAAAAAACATATAGCTTTGATGACATTAAAAAGAATAACAGTACGGAAAGCCTCCATGACTACTTTTGAACTTAACGCTTTGTGCGCGTGTCGTCTCTGACCAATAGCTGAACGACCTCAGGGCGCGTGGCTTTGTTGACAGATTTTGGTCCGCTTACTAAAATGTACAGTGTGAAAGCGAACCGCACCAAAATGAAAAAATAAAAAAAACATTTGGTTCGGACCAAAGCAGGTGAACTATCGAACTATCCTGGTCTGAATACACCCTTACATGTCCGCCAATTTCTTCGTTGTCTGACCCACAGGGGGCACAGCTCTGCTAGAAATCTCAGCTGTTTTCCGAGATCATGAAATAATTGTTTTGTTTTTTCGAGATCACGGAATAATTGTCTTGTTTTCTCGAGATCTCAAATTAGTTGTGTTGTTTTCTCGAGATCCTGAATTAATTACGTCGTTATCTCGGGATAACAAGGTGAATAAAAAAAGATTATATGAAGGGCCTCTTGCGGCTTCCGTATACTAGAAGCGCACTTGAATAAACTTCTTTTTTGTAAGGATTGGCGCGAGGGCCACAGGCTCGTACGAGAATGAAGGCTGGAGGTCTGGGGGCTCGTTTGAAGCCTGACACATTTTACAATTTCAACATGTATTTGTGCAATCTCCTGCATTTTTAGCATGCCCAGATTTGATCCAGCGTGAACAATGACCATGCATGTAAAATTAACAGGAAGTCAGATTACTCCGATGATATACTACTAAAGTAAAGTTTTTGATATATGGGGCAACTTTTTGGGCAAAGCTGCCGGGCAATTGTGTTTCGACACTTTCCCGTTGAGATCGGGCAACATCATTTCTATCTGAACAATTTTGATCGTTTTGGACAACTTTTTATGATTACGATCATCCAATCAGAGTGCTCGCAGTGAATCACATGACCACCTGAGTGAGAGCTTCTGAAATTTTCAACAAAGATGGCGGCGTCTCAACGGCAGTGGAGCGAAGAAAAAGAAAGAGAGACGACTTATATCTTTTTATCCCAGTATGTTATGTTCTGTGGAAACCCAAAGTGGTGAATTTACCTCATCAAATGCTTAGAAAAGCAACAGACATCTATTTTTATGCTCAGGTTGGAATTAAGACATTGATTTATTTTTTTTCAGCCAAGTGTAAACTAACATCGTTAGCTAACCACCGCTCCATAGAGACTGAATGGGATTTAGCTAACTAGCGGTGATTTTTGCGAACATAGTGAGCTGAAAGTTAAGATTTGCTCTTACCTGATTGGTTGTTGCCCTAATTAGTTGCCCTGTGTCTCATCTGGTTGCCGGTTGCCGGCAAGATTGCCCCAAAAGTTGTCCTGTCCGAGATCTAGTGCATTTCCATACAGACTAATTATTCAATTTTTTTTTTTTTTAATATTTAACCTTCTTCATGTGCCATAGGTAATGGTATCTGCGCAAAGTTCACAGATAGCTTAGCTCGGCTGATTGGGCTTTCGAATAAACTCTCCCAGTTTGGGTCGAATAACTTTCTCATTCCCGTCATCCAGAAATTTGATCGGCATTTTTCACGTCATGACCACCTAAATTTATTTTTATGGAAGAATCCAACTCTTTAATTGCTGCAATATCGCAAGCATCAATGATTGTCGCCATTTTGCTCATGCCACGTGTTTCACAGCATCGCAATCCATGATTCGTTAAAATGATCCCCAACCAACCAATCAGCAACGTCGACACTCTGTGAGCCAAGAAGCACTTGTATCAAAACATACATGTTGTAAAAATTGAGAAATAACGCCAACCATGTCGAATAGAACCAAGTTGCGGCACCTGACACCGCCCCCACCACCACCCACCCATTTTTTTCACAAATTTACACTGATCTGATAAATAATTCTTGCAGATGTATAAAAATCTGAATTCTGCCAAAAATCGTAAAAACATCTCATGACTGAAAACAAACAAAAAAAATTACCCAGCATATAATTTGTTCATTTTAAACAGACACTATGCAGTAACACCATGGTGTTATACTCGATGTAGTGAGCATACATTTAACAGTTATTCCACTAAATCGAATCGTACATGAGCTGGCAGCCGACGAGGCGCGTAGCACGGAGTTGTCTATAAGCCATGTATGACGAGATTGAGTGGAATAACTGTTTTATTCTCTCCACATTCACTGGATTTTGAGAAATGGAGCATTTGCATTTTAATTTTTTTGCAAATTCAATAAATAAAAACTTTACGCAAAACGTCCGACAAAATCATTTCCACTAAGAATGTAAACAAACTGGCGAAAGGACAGGAGCAATTTGTAAAAAAAAAAAAAAAGGCTATAAATAATTATTCTTAAAAAAATATATACGTCATTATCATCAAATACTTTCATTCCATATTTTATTGCTTTTGTTTTCGAGTAGAGAGTTTTTATTTCATCCTCGGTTCGTTCAGCGACATGCTCTGCCATTTTCTTTTCTTCTTTTTTTGGCAGTTGGCAAATCAATTTAAAGGTGCATTACTGCCACCGACTGGGCTGGAGTGTGGAACAGGAGATATTGCGAGGAAAAAAAAAACTATATTTTTTTTCTTTAGCTATTTCTGTTTATTTTAAATGCTTGATAAAGTGATGTATCTGACTTGATGTGCTCTGCCATTTTGTTTTTCTCTACTCACGGTATATGAGCTGATAGCCTAGTAGTAGAGTAGCCAATCAGAGCATGCGATTGCTCATATCCAGTGAATGTGCATAGAATAATATAGATCAGAAAGTCAACAGGATGCAATAGTCAGTAGAAAGTTTAGAATTTTTCTAACTGTATTGTGAAAATGCACAATAAGAAATGGTTAAGAAAGAACACTGAGAAATATATCAGACATAACATAAGATTATATGATGACTTTCTTCATCATCTCATCTCATCTCATTATCTCTAGCCGCTTTATCCTGTTCTACAGGGTCGCAGGCGAGCTGGAGCCTATCCCAGCTGACTACGGGCGAAAGGCGGGGTACACCCTGGACAAGTCGCCAGGTCATCACAGGGCTGACACAGACACAGACAACCATTCACACTCACATTCACACCTACGCTCAATTTAGAGTCGCCAGTTAACCTAACCTGCATGTCTTTGGACTGTGGGGGAAACCGGAGCACCCGGAGGAAACCCACGGGGAGAACATGCAAACTCGGCACAGAAAGGCTCTCGCCGGCCACGGAGCTCGAACCTGGACCTTCTTGCTGTGAGGCGACAGCGCTAACCACTACACCACCCATTTTCTTCATCATATAAACAGATATAGAGATAAAATTATCTCTTGCCTTTATGTTACATGATATAATATTTGACAGCAAAGAAAAACAACTCTATTTCTTTCTTTAGTCCGCATTTTCTATCCCTTTTTAAGTTAAAAGTGTGTACACTCTTAACTGGTGGTCTAGGTTCTGTTGAAAAACTGGCTCTGATGCTTCTACTCAAGAAACATTTGCCAACCTTGGAGGTGTGACCTACATGCAGGCCATTTGCGTAATCTGAGTGGGGATCTTAGAATATTGACTGAGGCCATCTTTGAATATGCGCAAATTTCACAGTAAATCTTGACGAAACTTCTGAACTTTGGTTAGCAACTGAATCGCATTGCATATTACATATATTTAATGGACTAAACTGGCCATTTTTAGATAATAATTGTATCCACCTCTCAAAACCAGGTGTAAATTAGCAGCATGCATGTTGTTTGAGGTCGTGTGCATGGTGACACAGCTGGCAACAGTAACTAGGAACCCAAGGAAGTAAAACTGCCTGTGTTCCATGGGTAGGAGGGGCATTCTCTCTCTCTCTCTCTCTCTCACTATCTCTCTCTCCCTCAACACCATCTAATCATGGGAGTCCTTGAGCTTGTGTGTGGAAGAGCGTGGATAGCGCTTTCCTCAGAGTCTGTTACACTGCCCTGTGATGCAGCAGGAGCAGCAGTTTTTGAAAAGATGAGGCTGGCAGACTTCATATGTCTCAGAAGACCACCATGTTTGTCTTCACTCTCACACAAGTGGGACATGTTGTATAACAGAGTGAGCTGGCTGGTGGGAGGGAATGAGCAGGAGAAAAATTTAGAGCTCATTTCATTACCTTGGTGAAAGAACCTTTCAGGGAAACTATGTGGTTCAGTAAAGCTTGTCACTTGGGCTGCTTTTGTCACAGAGGTCTGGCAACTAGGGACAGACTCTGAGCACAGACAGTACATCAGGAATACACTCCTCTAACAAAAACGGTCAACACGTTAACCCGGACTTTTATGATTCTGCCAATTTTCCAAGAGGTACTGAAACTTCAGTTGAGCACAATTTAAAAAAAAATGTGAAAAATGGTACCATCAGTGACGACGTAGCTCACACCGTCCCCGTCTAGTCCAGAAGGAACGATCTAAAGTGGGCCACCTTGAACAGTAAATGTTGCAAGCTATATACACTATATCCAAGCTGTATACCGTATAGAAGCGATATCCACCCTAGGAATACCGACCTTTTGCCAGAAAGAATCCAAAACGGTGATGAATTGACTGAGAAGCAGAGATTTTTGTTGAACTGCTCATTAAGACTTAATTAGTCCAGAACTTCATTAATAATTGTAATGAAGCAAATCTGGGTAGAAGTTATACAGTATGCACCCTAGGTTCCCCTACCTTCATGATAGAAAGAATCAAAATCAGTGAAGAACTGAGGGAGAAGAAAAGCGATTTGTGTGGAATCTGCTCGTTAGGGATTGATTAATTATTCCATATCTCCATTATTAATTGCAATTATGCAAATCTGGGTAGAAGCCATATGCACCCCAGGCAGACCTACCTTCCTGCCAAAAAGAATAAAAACTGGTGAAGAATTCAGAGAGAAGAAGCGATTTTCATGAAATATGGACGACGCCAGACAGACAGACGACGGACAAGACATGAAGGCATCAACTCATCACCTGTCGGCCGGATGAGCCAACAAGTTCATTTATTAGCGCGTCTTTGTTCCTGAACATGCACTGCATTTTCTTTTTTTTTGTCTCAAGTCACTCTGGGTTGACACTTTCATCACTTCATCAGCTTTTAAAGGGGAACTGAAGTCATTTTTAAACTTGCTTTATTTCTTAATTAACGTGTTATTCAAGTACGTTTTCGGTTTTAGTAACCTTACAGTATATTGTGACTCGTATTGGCAACTAACTGCAATTAAATATTATACTTATCGGCCTATTCGGTTTGTAGCCATGTTGAATTTAGTGCGTTTGGTCCACACCAGGCGTCGCTTATCCGAGCGATCTTCACAAGACTTGTGCGAGACTTCGAAACGTCAAGTGTCGGCGCCGCCATTTTGAAAACTGCTTTCCAAATGAAGTATTGCACAAAAACGAGTTTAAATGACGATTACTGCCGACTTTTTCCAAACTTTCCTGATTGCTATCAAAACAAACAAACTTCCGGCTTGATTACATCAGCATTCGAAAGAGGGCGTGCGCGTCTTTTGACAACGTTGGCAGATGTTGGTCGCTTTGATTTCCGCTGTACATTTTACTTCCGTCCTGCGATGTCCATACATGTCAACCTATGTGGATTGTCCGGAAATTATATGAATTTTAGCTCATTTCAAGGGCGTACGGGCGTATAAACAAAGTCTTACGGATTTTCAGTATTTTCTGACCTAAATTTATTTTGTGTATCTTACTTGAACATCGTCAGCTGATCATCGCAAAAACATACAAAAGCTCGATTTATAGACAAAGAACAGCGTGTATGCAGGGGCAGATAACCCAGACTATGTGAAACCTGTCTATGTTTATTCCTCAAGCCTCGTGCAGTATCGCGACTGCGAGACTTCGCTCGTTCCGGTAATGCACACGATCTGCATTTAAACGTGCCAAACGGTCATTGTTCGAACGATTTTCTCATTGTGCAGAGCGACATTGTTTACACCTGAGATATTTTGAATAGCGTCTGCTGAGTGAAAGAATGGGAACACCGAGAAAGAAAATGAGATACGGCGGGCGGTATCTTCCTGAATGGAAGGAGACATTTAATGGTGTCATTGTTCAGGCGAAAAATGAGGAGTACGCGCACTGCACAGTTTGTGTGCGAGATATAAAAGTTGCGGCGTCTGGAGTTTACGACGTGAGGTCCAAACTACATCAGCGAAATTTGCACCAGAAACAGAATCAGACGCAAATGACGATGTTTGCAAAGCCTAAGACCGATGATCAACCAACAAGTGTAATAAGAGCAGAAGTTACGATCTGTAATTTTATTGCTCAGCACAATTTGCCGCTAGCCGTTGCGGACCAGCTGACAGAACTGTTGCCGCGAATTTGCACGGACAGTACGATTGCAAAATCTATCAGCTGTAGGCGCACCAAAACAACGCAAATAATCAAAAAGAGCTTGGCCCCCGAAACTACACTACCGATCATCCAGCACTGCCGGACGTCGCCATTTTCCTTGATGATCGACAAATCCAATGACAAAAAGACGGACAAGCGACTGGCCGTTCTGGTGCGGATCTTCAACATAAACAGAGGGGTGAAGTCAAGAATCATAGACATGCCCATGTGCAATATCGGCACGGGCGAGGCGATTTTCGGCATGCTGGACGAAGTTCTCCGGCAAGTTATATTTACTTATTTATTTATTAAGTTTGGTGCGATTCGAAGGCTATAAGGATTTTATGTTGATTTTATGGATTTCTTCCCCTGATACTAGAGGTGGACGCCCAAAGGGGTTGACATGTATGGATGTCTCGTACAGGTCTCAACGAATCTCGTTTACAGCCATTGCTTTGATGGACTGATATATTACAGAGCATATTTCAAACACTCATAACTTGCTATAGCAGTGACAAAATAGCGATCAAAAATGCATTCCAATATACATATTTTTTTTCTCTCCGTGCTTCCATGGAAGGCGGTTGCATTTTCTGCTCTCCCTCTCCCTCCTTTTTTTCCCTGCTTGTGTTTCTGTGTCTTGTCTCATCTGCTGTAGTTTTTGAAGAGACTCTCCCTGCATTACTTTCTAAACTAAAAAAGCATGGAATTGATAAACTGGTCTCCTAACAAAATTGACACAGTTTTCTCGATGAGAAGCCTGGGTTCAGGGGAACCCGTCTGTCCTGCCGGAACGTTTGCGGCTGGTTACACAATGGACGCGTGGGAGCGGTGGCGGGTCGTGTGCCTGGCGATTCTTTCTGTGGAGGACATTGAAGATATCTACCTATTCGGAACCATGATTACAGGACTTTTGCTGATTGGATTAGGCATTGCCCTGGTATATTGAGGAAATCAGACAATGGTGACAGCTGTTCAAAGCCCCACAAAGCTGCCCGATATTGGAGTGGTGGGCAAAGCTGTTGGCACTCGGACTGTGGACATTCAGAACTTTAACCACAAAATGGTTGTTATCTCGGAGCAGCTTTCAGCTTTGCAAGGAATATGTTTTTCGGAGATCAATTTGAATAGAATGGACGGAGTGGACAGATATGGACGAGCGGTGTGGGCGTGCAAAGACTGCGTCTGGAAAGACCAAACAATTTATATCTTATCGACATTCGGCTCCCTGAGACAGCACCGGCCTCGGTTCAGGCCGTTGCTGAGGCAACATTTCCCCCTGAAGGTCACTGCCGGGAGACACTCTCGCGTTCCTTCTCTAACTTTCCACGGTCGCCATTTTTACCCCCAGTGTGACAAGCGGGTGCATGACCAGCGCCTTCATGGCTGCAGGAGTGGACGGCTGCTTGCTTGCGCTGGATTACCTCCTCCCTTACCCCTGATTCCCCCCCTCAAGTCCCGTGTTTAAAGTGTACTTGTGTTGTTGTGTGCTTTGTGCAAAGGTTTTTTAAATGTTCCCACACTGTACTCCTGACAGGAGCATAGTGGGGGGGGGGGGGGTTTCATTTTTTCCTTATTTCTCCTCATGTTGTGTTTCCTTTTTATCTTCATCCCTGTCTTCCTGTCCTGTCTATCCTATTTCAATTGTATGTTGTATATGTACGGACAGGTTGACGGCTAATTTCACTGGTACATGTGACTAGTGACAATAAAGGGCATCATCATTAATAAAATGGGAGAAATAGGAATTTTGATCATAAAAAAACTGCCTTCAGTTCTCCTTTAAACCATAATTTGCACCTCAGGCAGAGTATTCACTCGGTGGTCCTGGGGCATGTTGTGGTCCCAGATGTACATTCTGTCGCTACATTATGCCCTGACAGCACTTAAAGAACCAAAAAAAAAAAAATTTGCATCTTCTAACATTTTTGAGTACTAGACGATCAAAGCCATGCAGAGACTAGCAGGCGGGGGGGTGAAACCCTACAGGTGCAGACATGAAAAATGAGTCCTGGACTTCCACACTGATGAGACACCAGAACTGCAGGATTTCACCCGAAATGACACACGAATATATTTACACTGACAGCAATAGACACCTGGACCGGGTCAGACATCTCTCAACACGTATATAAACCCACAGACCTGGCTAAATATAGAGACACACCTAATCTGAACTATTAAACATTACTCACAGGATACACAGAGACGGATAATACACCCTTAGAAACACTGTTCAGTGCAGAACAAACGCACGCTCAGCTGTAAACAGTTCAATCGCTTCCTGGTTTATTTGACTGCAAAATGCTGACTCAGAGAAAATCCTGGAAAATATAAAGGGTCCAGTTCAGAGTTAAAGACTGCCAGGAGTTACAGTATAAAAGCCATGCAACATATAAATGAGAGACTTTTTTTAATTAAAAAGTAAGGCTAATATACAGTGCTGAGTGTAAATGAGTCCACCCCCTTTGAAAAGTAACACAAACAATTTCCAAAATGTTGACAAGTTTAATATAACATCTGTTTAACTTATAACGGGGAAAGTAAGGTTAATAATATAAACTTAGATTACACATTTTTCAGTTTTACTCAAATTAGGGTGGTGCAAAAATGAGTACACCCCACAACAAAAACTACTACATCTAGTACTTTGTATGGCCTCCATGATTTTTAATGACAGCACCAAGTCTTCTAGGCATGGAATGAACAAGTTGGCGACATTTTGCAACATCAATCTTTTTCCATTCAACAACGACCTCTTTTAGTGACTGGATGCTGGATGGAGAGTGATGGTCAACTTGTCTCTTCAGAATTCCCCAAAGAAAATTATTTCTTGACACCACAAAGGTGAAGACTACAAGAAGATCAGCAAAGCTTTACTTATCAGTCAGAATACTGTAGCAAAAGTGGTACAAAAATTTAAGAAACATGGAACTGCAACCATCTCACAGAGACGGCCAGGTCGTCTACGGAAGTTAACACCTCGACAGGAGCGTCTTCTGATGAGAAGAGTTGAAGAAAATCGGCATGCAAGTTCACTGCAGTTATCTAAAGAAGTAGAAAGCCAAACTGGGGTGACTATTTCCCGTGACACAATACGGCGTACACTGCAGAGGAATGGCATGCATGGATGCCGTCCATGAAAGAAGCCTCTCCTAAAGCCCAGGCACAAAAAAGCCCGCCTAGAGTTTGCCAGGGCCCATGCTGACAAAGATGAAGACTACTGGGACTCTATACTCTGGAGTGATGAGACCAAGATAAACATTTTTGGAACTGATGGCTTCAAAACTGTATGGCGTCGCAAAGGTGAGGAATACAAAGAAAAATGCCTGGTGCCTACAGTGAAACATGGTGGTGGCAGTGTCCTTATGTGGGGCTGCATGAGTGCTGCTGGTGTCGGGGAGCTGCATTTCATTGATGGCATCATGAATTCACAGACGTATTGCTCTATACTGAAAGAGAAGATGCTACCATCACTCCATGCCCTTGGTCATCGTGCACTTTTCCAACATGACTAAACACACATCTAAGGCCACTGTTGGATTTCTGAAGAAGAACAGGGTGAAAGTGATTCAGTGGCCAAGTACGTCTCCTGATCTGAACCCAATCGAACACCTATGGGGAATTCTGAAGAGACAAGTTGAGCATCACTCTCCATCCAGCATCCAGTCACTAAAAGAGGTCATTGTTGAAGAATGGAAAAAGATTGATGTCGTAAAACGTCGCCAACTTGTTCATTCCATGCCTAGAAGACTTGGTGCTGTCATTAAAAATCATGGAGGCCATACAAAGTACTAGATGTAGTAGTTTTTGTTGTGGGGTGTACTCATTTTTGCACCACCCTAATTTGAGTAAAACTGAAAAAAATGTGTAATCTAAGTTATATTATTAACCTTACTTTCACATTATAAGTTAAACAGATGCTATATTAAACTTTGTCTTGTCAACATTTTGGAAATTGTTTGTGTTCATTGAGATATTGTTTAAAACGCTACTTTTCAAAGAGGAGTGTACTTATTTACGCTGTGTATGGCTACAAAGTCCTAGTTCTGATGATCACAAATTTGCTTTAACAACATGGCTGACATTTTTATTATTATAGAGACTTATAAAACAGCACATCCTATTAATTTGTGCATGTAATATCTATTATTTTATCAGGCTTTTAATTCAAATGAATTAAAATAACAATGCTAATTCATTGTGCTCTCCTTAGAGACACAGGACCATGGCTGAAGGATAAGCTGAGCAAGCACTCACCTGCAGAAAAAGGTTTTTCTGGGCTTTAAATGGACAAAACTATTAAGAGTCTCATATGTAGTTATGTATTTAAAGGGGCCAGCTTGCCCTTCCCAGAAACCTCAGAGCTAAGTAGCGAGTCACCATTTTCGACGCCATCGATATTCCACTGCGTTACATTTGAAAAACTATCCGCAACAATGCGGCAACATCTCATGGCGTAGATCACAAATTGTAATGTGAAAATTGAAGATATTTTGTCAGATTCACCCAATTCACAAATCGATTTTGTCATATTTGTGAAAAAAAAAATTATGCAATTAATTTTCCTATCTTTATCAACTTAAATATGCCTTTTGTTAAATAAAAAAAAAACGTTTAATTTTCTTAACAACCAACACTATTTACCCACATTTGTAAAAGTTGGAGTAAAATATAATAGCCTATGAACTAAAATCACCGCTTATTAACAGATTTCAGTGAATGTATGGATATATTTGAGCCTGTATGTATAATTTTGACCATGTGCAGATTAGAGAAAATCCAAAATAAATTCAAACTTGTGCACTTGTTTTTTTTAAAGTAATTTAAAGCTGTACACTGTACAATCATTCCACCCTGGAAAAAGAATAGTTCAAGGAAATCATTAACAGCCCAAAATTACCATGACATTCATTCCCATAATGAGTGTATGTAAACTTCTGACCACAACTGTATGTAATCTATATGATCTTCCCAGCTCAAGTTGGTATTGATAACAACCCCTAAATAACTAAATGAGGTTACAGTTTCTTGAACACTGTTGCCAAAAGAAATAGAAATAGAACCCACTTTACTTAGAGGAGAACCGAAGTCTTTTTAAACTTGATTTATTTCTTAATTAACGTGTTATTCAATTATGTTTTCGGTTTTACGGTAGTAACCTTATATCGTGACTCATATTGGCAACTAATCGCAATTAAATATTATACTTATCAGCCTATTCGGTTTGTAACCATGTTGAATTTAGTTCGTTTGGTCCACGGCAGGTGTCGCTTATCCGCGCGATCTTCACGAGACTTGTGCGAGACTTCGAAACGTGAAGTGTCAGCCAGGTGTCAGTGCCGCCATTTTGAAAACTGTTTTCGACACGAAGTATTGCACAAAAACGAGTTTAAATGACGATTACTACCTACTTTTTTCAAACTTTCCTGATTGCTATCAAAACAAACAAAACTTCCGGCTTGATCACATCAGCATTCGAAAGAGGGCCCGCGCGTCTTTTGACAACCCCTGTGTCTGAAATCGCTCCCTACTCACTATATAGTGAGGACGCCATTTTGTAGTGCTGTCCAAAACCTTAGTGAGGATTATTTACACCCTATATAGTGCACTCAAAGTATCCCACAATGCATCACGAAAAGTAGTGTACAACGATGGTCACTAACCAAAGCAATATATCCCATCATGCATTGCAGTCGTGCTGAAAGAAATCAAATTAAAGTCTCAAATGTGATTTAATAAAAGGCAGCGGCAAAGAAGAAAGTATTCAGCCTTGATTTAAAAGAACTGAAAGCTGCAGGTACTTTGTATTGATTAATGTGAGAAATGCGCTCAGTATAATATGGATTTATCACAAAAACACATGCGTGTATTTATTATTTTGAAACCCACCAGCCGACTGATCTGGCACGTTTTAATTGTGCGACAGTAATGACGTAAATACCAGCGTGACGGACTAGTGTCCGAAAGCGGTGGTTTTTTTTTTTTCATTTTACCAATGAGCTCACTATATAGTCCTCTATACAGTAATTCCCTATATAGGGAGTAGGGAACGAGTGAGCGATTTCGGACACGGGGAACGTTGGCAGATGTCGGTCACTTTGATTTCCGCTGTACATTTTACTTCCGTCCTACGATGTCTCGCACAGGTCTCAGCGAATCTCATTTACGGCCATTGCTTTGACATATGGACTGATATATTACAGAGCATATTTCAAACTTGCTATAGCAGCGACAAAATAGCGATCAAAAATGCATTCCGATATTTAATAAAATGAGAGAAATAGAATTTTGATAATAAAAAATATTTGCCTTCAGTTCCTCTTTAAGCGTTGGCTACTCTGTATAAGAATGAACCTAGACTTCCTGAATGCTGAGAGTAAGTTGGTTAGAGTCAAGCCAAGGACAAACTCTAGATAAATCAGAATTTAACACAGAGTCAATGTCATGCAGAGACTTAGATGATTTAGATGTTCCAGAAAACAAGATGATCAGGAAAGTCATTGATGTAGATGATGACTTCCTATTGTGTGTGTGAGTTAGTTACCTCTGGGCACATATGTAATCCTGTAGCCACGTAAAGATCCAGAAGGAGGGTCCCATGCCAGAGCTAAAGTAAAGAACCCTGCCTGTACCAACCGCAGCGTGGCCACGCCCTGCACAGACCCTGAAAATGAGGAATTAAAGTTTATTATATCTTTATAAATGCTCTCTCTTATAGCAGTACTTGTGCTATTATTAGTTCAAGCATGGGCATGCATGTGAGGGTGTGCATGTTCTCCAGATGTGAGCTGTTCCTCTCACTAGTTCGAGCCTTGGCAGACACAGACTCGCCCACGCTGTTGGGGTACTGGGCGATAACAGACACCAAATAGTCCGTGCCTGAGTGCAGATCCTGGGCCAGGTAAGTCTGCTGACTGGCTGGCACCGTCTCCTGAGAGTCAGAAAAATATTTGACATGATGACATGCAGAGTCACTGCACAATGTTCCAGCTAGTATGTTTTATCAGGATGCCACGCCCTGCCTTACCCTCCAGAATGTGCATCCCTCCCTCAAATACCAGTGCCACACCTAAATCATCATAATTTTCCAGAACTTTCCAAGACGCATACGTTCCACCATAGAAGGAAAGTGTGCTCTAACAAGTGTTGCTGACTTGCAATGAAGGTAACGCGTGTTGACCAATCACAGCGCACTACTAGCCCGGGGTCATAGTCATGCTTGGTCAACCATTTTGTCTGATTACAATCACGAGTCAGTGAAGCAAGGTACGTTTGAAAAGCAGCCATGCCTACAACCCCGATTCCAAAACAGTTGGGACAAAGTACAAATTGTAAATAAAAACGGAATGCAATGATGTGGAAGTTTCAAAATTCCATATTTAATTCAGAATAGAACATAGATGACATATCAAATGTTTAAACTGAGAAAATGTATCATTTAAAGAGAAAAATGAGGTGATTTTAAATTTCATGACAACAACACATCTCAAAAAAGTTGGGACAAGGCCATGTTTACCACTGTGAGACATCCCCTTTTCTCTTTACAACAGTCTGTAAACGTCTGGGGACTGAGGAGACAAGTTGCTCAAGTTTAGGGATAGGAATGTTAACCCATTCTTGTCTAATGTAGGATTCTAGTTGCTCAACTGTCTGTCTTAGGTCTTTTTTGTCGTATCTTCCGTTTTATGATGCGCCACATGTTTTCTCTATGGGTGAAAGATCTGGACTGCAGGCTGGTCAGTTCAGTACCCGGACCCTGGTCAGTTCAGTACCCACCATCAGCATTGATGGTGTCTTTCCAGATGTGTAAGCTGCCCATGCCACACGCACTAATGCAACCCCATACCATCAGAGATGCAGGCTTCTGAACTGAGCGCTGATAACAACTTGGGTCGTCCTTCTCCTCTTTAGTCCGAATGACACGGCGTCCCTGATTTCCATAAAGAACTTCAAATTTTGATTCGTCTGACCACAGAACAGTTTTCCACTTTGCCACAGTCCATTTTAAATGAGCCTAGGCCCAGAGAAGACGTCTGCGCTTCTGGATCATGTTTAGATACGGCTTCTTCTTTGAACTATAGAGTTTTAGCTGGCAACGGCGGATGGCACGGTGAATTGTGTTCACAGATAATGTTCTCTGGAAATATTCCTGAGCCCATTTTGTGATTTCCAATACAGAAGCATGCCTGTATGTGATGCAGTGCCGTCTAAGGGCCCGAAGATCACGGGCACCCAGTATGGTTTTCCGGCCTTGACCCTTACGCACAGAGATTCTTCCAGATTCTCTGAATCTTTTGATGATATTATGCACTGTAGATGATGATATGTTCAAACTCTTTGCAATTTTACACTGTTGAACTCCTTTCTGATATTGCTCCACTATTTGTCGGCGCAGAATTAGGGGGATTGGTGATCCTCTTCCCATCTTTACTTCTGAGAGCCGCTGCCACTCCAAGATGCTCTTTTTATACCCAGTCATGTTAATGACCTATTGCCAATTGACCTAATGAGTTGCAATTTGGTCCTCCAGCTGTTCCTTTTTTGTACCTTTAACTTTTCCAGTCTCTTATTGCCCCTGTCCCAACTTTTTTGAGATGTGTTGCTGTCATGAAATTTCAAATGAGCCAATATTTGGCATGAAATTTCAAAATGTCTCACTTTCGACATTTGATATGTTGTCTATGTTCTATTGTGAATACAATATCAGTTTTTGAGATTTGTAAATTATTGCATTCCATTTTTATTTACAATTTGTACTTTGTCCCAACTTTTTTGGAATCGGGGTTGTACAAAAGGGTGAAAGAAAAAGAAAAAAAACCCAACAAATTATGGATTAAAGCAGCAAGAAGCTCACAGAACCTCACATCTCTATTTGCCAGAACGTCAGTACATCTAGAAGCTGAGAACTAAACAAATTCCATCAAAAGTTAGAACCGATAGATTGAAACTCTAGATATACAGTATGTTACAGGTCAGAATTGTAGGTCAGGTGGAACTTTTCAACCTAGCTTCGAATTTTTAAAGAAGAACTGAAGGCAAATTTTTTATAATCAAAATTCTATTTATCGCATTTTATTAAATATCGGAATACATTTTTGATCGCTATTTTGTCACTGCTATAGCAAGTTATGAGTGTTTGAAATATGCTCTGTAATAAAATCAGTCCATATGTCAAAGCGATGGCCGTAAACAAGATTCGTCAAGACCTGTGCGAGACATCGTAGGACGGAAGTAAAACGTACAACGCAAATCAAAGTGATCGACATCTGCCAACGTTGTCAAAAGACGCACGTGCCCTCTTTCGAACGCTGACGTAATCAAGCCGGAAGTTTTGTTTGTTTTGATAGCAATCAGGAAAGTTTGAAAAAAGTAGGCAGTAATAGTCATTTAAACTCGTTTTTGTGCAATACTTCGTTTGGAAAACAGTTTTCAAAATGGCGGCACGGACACCTGGCTGACACTTCACGTTTCAAAGTCTCGCACAAGTCTCGTGAAGATCGCGTGGATAAGTGACTCCTGCCGTGGACCAAACGAACTAAATTCAACACGGCTAAAAATCAAATAGGTCGATAAGTATAATATTTAATTGCGATTAGTTGCCAATATGAGTCATGATATACTGTAAGGTTACTAAAACCGAAAACGTACTTGAATAACACGTTAATTAAGAAATAAAGCAAGTTTAAAAATGACTTCAGTTCTCCTTTTACCCAGTTCATAATTTGCTCCTTGTACAGTATTAAGGAGACTTACGATATCTAGGGTTCAGTTTAGGGTTCGGATTTGGAAAGACTTTGTGTTGTAAACTACTTGATGTAATAAGACTGGACTCATTCATAAATTAAAAATATACATTACTCTGTCCAATATAGTCAGTCATCGCTGGTCTAGTGGTTAAGGTGTTGGGTTAAGAATCAGAAGGTTCCAAGATTGAATCCTGGGAGAGATATTTAAAAAAAAAAATGCTAATTTGGTAGATAGGTCGAAAGATGAGAGGAAATACTCAGTAGGTGTAAGACAGAGAGGAAGTGGATGAAAAGAAGTGATGAAAAACCCCTTTGGAGAATCTTTTTGCTCTTGAGGAAATTATGAACTAGGTTTAAAATTTTAACCCAGGTCAAAAACGAAACAAAACAAGAGTGGTCTGAGAGCACAAGTTCCCCCGCTGGTACGGTAACTCGGCCATAATTCTGGTAAAATGTGAATGAATTGAACAAAATTGCAATCTGCGTATTACCGACATATAACAAAGAATCCTGTCAAGTTTTGTGAAATTCCTCCAAAAAATTGTGAGAGGAGTCGATTTCAGAAGGTGAGTACCCTTCCTGGGATGGACGGGCGGACGGACATCGCGACAACCTTCGGACCTTCCAGCCAGCGAGGGATAAAACCTAGAACCATGAGTAAACTCACTATAGAATACCACCCCGCTTACGAGCCCGTCATCATATATTGCCACATGTAAGGGAATAAGTTGAATTATCTCCCCTCTGAAACATTGGACCAGGGTTATTTTCCTTCATGCACATCTTCAGGTGTTCTACTGTAACTGTGTAAAGTTTCATCAAAATCTATCAAACTGTTTAGGAAGAGTTGCGCTTACAAGACACATGGACAGACAGATGGATGGACGGATAGACAGGGTGATTCCTGTGTACCGCCCCAAACTTTGTTTGTGGGGCGATATTGAAAAAAAAATTTTAAAAAATCACCCTCGGTTGAAATTTTTTGACCCGTAACATACACAGTCCTGTGCAAAAGTCGCATGTAAAGAAATGCTGTCGACCAAAAATGGCTTAAAAATAATAAAAGGTTTCAACATTAAAAAAAAAAAAATACTATAAACAGTAATCAGTAAGCCATAATAAATGAAATGAGACACAGTCGATATTTGGTGTGAGACGACCTTTTGCTTTAATAAATAAATAAATAAATAAAAATAAAATAAAATGGTCGTCTCCGGTCCAGTGAGTGCAGTTTTATGCGGAAATGAGCTGTAGGTTTTACTGAGCATCTTCCAGAACCAGCCACAGTTCTTCTGGACACTTTGACTGTCGCACTCGCTTCTTCATTTTGCACCAAAACCCAGCAGCCTTCATTATGTTTCCTTTTTTAATCTGAAAAGTGTATCTTATGGAATATGCTGCTCAGATACCAATTTTTTTCCCTCTAACGTTTAATTCTGTGCTGGAAAAAAACAAATATTTGGATTCTAGAATGTTTTTCAGGGCTGTGAAATGGAAAAAGTAAAATCCGAGGGCAGCTTGCATGATTTTATATACATACATATCTATATCTATCTGTGTGTACGTGTGATCATGCTAAGGCTATCATGCTAAATGCATTTGCACGACGATCAGCGTGGCAAATTAAAAACAAGCTATAACACTAATAAACATTTAGTAAAAAGTACCATGCATGAGCAAATATGAAAACGAGATATAAATACCTGCTAATCTGTTATTTGACGACTTTAATTTCACCAGTTCTGCGAGTTTCTTTCCCTGCACATGATCGACCGAGCGTGTTCTTCGTCCTGATCCGTATTTTACGTGCAGTTCGCCTTGCCTGGTTCCTTGATCCTTCCGGATGTGTTCATATTCGTTTCTGACTTTAAATCCCAGCCACCACAAATTCCATAGATTCTTGTTACCGTTTTCCATGTCTACTTTTTTCACATCGTCATTATCGCCATCCTCCATCTGTACAACGTCTCTCCGCGACACAGACATACCGAAAAAATATTTTATCATCACTTAATCGCAAGCTACAACCCCGATTCCAAAAAAGTTGGGACAAAGTACAAATTGTAAATAAAAACGGAATACAATAATTTACAAATCTCAAAAACTGATATTGTATTCACAATAGAACATAGACAACATATCAAATGTCGAAAGTGAGACATTTTGAAATTTCATGCCAAATATTGGCTCATTTGAAATTTCATGACAGCAACACATCTCAAAAAAGTTGGGACAGGGGCAATAAGAGGCTGGAAAAGTTAAAGGTACAAAAAAGGAACAGCTGGAGGACCAAATTGCAACTCATTAGGTCAATTGGCAATAGGTCATTAACATGACTGGGTATAAAAAGAGCATCCTGGAGTGGTGGCGGCTCTCAGAAGTAAAGATGGGAAGAGGATCACCAATCCCCCTAATTCTGCACCGACAAATAGTGGAGCAATATCAGAAAGGAGTTCGACAGTGTAAAATTGCAAAGAGTTTGAACATATCATCATCTACAGTGCATAATATCATCAAAAGATTCAGAGAATCTGGAAGAATCTCTGTGCGTAAGGGTCAAGGCCAGAAAACCATACTGGGTGCCCGTGATCTTCGGGCCCTTAGATGGCACTGCATCACATACAGGCATGCTTCTGTATTGGAAATCACAAAATGGGCTCAGGAATATTTCCAGAGAACATTATCTGTGAACACAATTCACCGTGCCATCCGCTGTTGCCAGCTAAAACTCTATAGTTCAAAGAAGAAGCCGTATCTAAACATGATCCAGAAGCGCAGACGTCTTCTCTGGACCAAGGCTCATTTAAAATGGACTGTGGCAAAGTGGAAAACTGTTCTGTGGTCAGACGAATCAAAATTTGAAGTTCTTTATGGAAATCAGGGACGCCGTGTCATTCGAACTAAAGAGGAGAAGGACGATCCAAGTTATCAGCACTCAGTTCAGAAGCCTGCATCTCTGATGGTATGGGGTTGCATTAGTGCGTGTGGCATGGGCAGCTTACACATCTGGAAAGACACCATCAATGCTGAAAGGTATATCCAGGTTCTAGAGCAACATATGCTCCCATCCAGACGACATCTCTTTCAGGGAAGACCTTGCATTTTCCAACATGACAATGCCAAACCACATACTGCATCAATTACAGCATCATGGCTGTGTAGAAGAAGGGTCCGGGTACTGAACTGACCAGCCTGCAGTCCAGATCTTTCACCCATAGAAAACATTTGGTGCATCATAAAATGGAAGATATGACAAAAAAGACCTAAGACAGTTGAGCAAACTAGAATCCTACATTAGACAAGAATGGGTTAACATTCCTCTCCCTAAACTTGAGCGACTTGTCTCCTCAGTCCCCAGACGTTTACAGACTGTTGTAAAGAGAAAAGGGGATGTCTCACAGTGGTAAACATGGCCTTGTCCCAACTTTTTTGAGATGTGTTGTTGTCATGAAATTTAAAATCACCTAATTTTTCTCTTTAAATGATACATTTTCTCAGTTTAAACATTTGATATGTCATCTATGTTCTATTCTGAATAAAATATGGAATTTTGCAACTTCCACATCATTGCATTCCGTTTTTATTTACAATTTGTACTTTGTCCCAACTTTTTTGGAATCGGGGTTGTATATTGTCAACACGTGTTTGAAAAGAGTAACCTGAAAATGGTAAGAAAGAAATGGCGCTGCGTCGTAAAACGGTTTACGGTGTTGTATGTATAACTTGTATGATGTCGTAAAATACAGAGACACCTGGCGTTAGATTTTCCCTTCCATCCGGTAAGCAATGTACTCGTCGGCGATTAAGGTCCCCAACCATTTGGTACCAACTCTTCTTGATTCCATCGTAAACGTCTCCCAAAACGACACATTTTCTGAAACCCCGAACGCATATTTCGATCAACGATGCCTAAGAATTACTTTGGCAGTATCAGTTTACAAAGCAAGCGAGCACGGTAAACAAAAAGGTTCGAACTTGCTTCTTCTCTGCTCACTTTGTGGCCATTTCTTCTTCGTGTGAAGGTCTTTGATGAACTGTTGGGGGGGCTAATACTGTATAATAGTACCCTTAATACCAATAGATATGACAAACAGCCATGCTAAACATTGTGTGGCTAGCAAAGATAGCGTGACTTTTTACACTTCGCTCGCGAAACATCACCACCACCACAATGGAAGATTCTATGAATTCAACAACGATTTGGAGAAAAAAACAAAAGGAAAAAAGAACTCGAAGAGAGTATTATGAGAAAAACCGGGAGGTGCTGGCTGAAAAAGCAAGGGAAAGAAAGCAAATCTTAGACATTAAATGTGAAAATATTTAAAAAAAAAAAAAGACCACACCTGCAGTGCATTCTGGGTATTAGTTCAAATGAATAATATAATAGATAATCTCTCAAAATGACTCTAAAATGAATCTAATAAATAATCAATATTCTGATGACAGATAAGTGACACTGTGAAATTGTTAATTTTTCTCATATGCTACACCTTTATATAGGATGTGCAGTCACGTGACCCGTCCGTGTTTACTCCGCCATATTGGACGGCTTCAGGATTGTTTACTGTACCTTGCGCAAGCGTAATGGATCCAGGGAGTAATCCCCAAGAAAATTCGGAAAATACCCCATCTACATCGCGCGATAACTTGTCTAAGTTTGTTCAGCATCTTGAAGGTGACGTGAGGCAGCGTTACGTGGAAAAGTGTTCCAGGTTGGGGATTGCAGATCCGTACAACTTGCCGCAATCCTTGTTCAGGGAAATTCGGAGCTGCGGTGCCGGCGATTTGCCCGATCTGGCCTACCACGACATTTACAATTTTCTTGTTAATCGTGAATCGTGTTACACTGGCAAAGCCCTCAAAGCTTACAAGAGCCTGGAAGCTTATAAATATTTTGTTGCGGGATGGGTATCCCAACTATACCTCTGGAAGGTTCCGAAGAAGGAAGTCTACTTGATAACCTCACGGGTAAGTGGCATTAAGACGTTTATCATAAAGAGATTATGCAGGACGTTTTATCGTAAGAATGTTCGAAATCTAAACTCCGTTCCAGATAATGACAGGGTTGTAAATATGTATGTTTTTGTCTGAAAAAGAATATCACAAATCACCGCTATCTTTATCTGTGCAGAATTATTATTCAATATCAGATATAAATGTATAGGGGTCACAGATATGTCCAGCTTCTATATTCAAACAAATTAAAAAAATATTTTCTTGCACCTCTATGTGCCTAAAATAACATACATATTCTTTTTCAGTACTTTACACAATCTGATAGGAAGAACTTTATAAACAAGTTATGCATTTGTATACATATTTAATTAAGAACATTAATATTACACGGCCATGTGAAAACCAGTTATATTTTTTTGATCAAAACTTGGCCCTGTCTATTGGTACGACCAAATGCTGAACAAGATATAACCATTCTCGAAAGATCTACTCCCACACACTTGATAATTAGAACGGGTTCGTCTAAGTTCTATGCGCGGCCATGCCGTCCAAGATGGCAGATAAACAAATATCACGTGACCTCGTGACATCACGTGCACGCTCTCTATACCCTGGGATCCTGCAACTGATCTTAGCAGAGTAACCTGTGTTTTCTTTCCCTCCCCCCACCCCAAATCTGTCCCTCTGAGTTACATGGAGTCAACAGGAAATCTTTTGGTGGAGAGGGTGGAGACCTCGACTGGCTATCGTAGCCTGCAGGGAATCGGCCATCAGACATTCTGTCGCATGTCCCAGACCCGGTGAAATGTAACTGAATTGTCTTGGCCAGCCCTAAGGGTCCCATCTGCATGTCATCATTGCTGAGGAGTGTGCTCCCATCACCCAATCAAGCATCCAGCCAGAGCAGGTCATGATATATTTTACCATATTAACATGCCATTGTTGTGTATTATGCCTGATGTAAAGACTCTCGTCTCTGCGAGTCTACCACACAGACTTAATACTTGTCATTTTTAGGGCATACCTAACAACATGTTTTCTTTCTCTCTCTCTCCCCCCCCCCAATCTGTCCCTCTGAGTTACATGTTGATCCTGGGATTGAGATGCTGGCCTCTTCTGCCCCTCGGACCTGCTTGATCCATCCTGGTGCCCTGTGTCTGGTCGGAGTTTTATCGCACCGCTCCTGTGAAGGACGGCCCCATGAGGACAGTTGAGGGTTATACCTGTTAAAACTGTTAATATTATAGTCATGCTGTCTGTTGTTGCCCAAATGAGGATGGGTTCCCTTTTGAGTCTGGTTCCTCTCGAGGTTTCTTCCTCATGCCGTCTGAGGGAGTTTTTCCTTGCCACCGTCGCCACAGGCTTGCTCATTGGGGATAGATTAGGGATAAAATTAGCTCATGTTTTAAGTCGTTCAAATTCTGTAAAGCTGCTTTGCGACAATGTTTATTGTTAAAAGCGCTATACAAATAAACTTGATTTGATTTGATTTAACCCCACTCCGATTTTTTTTTTTTTCAAAAATACACGATTTACAAAAATGGTATTTATTGCGATCAAATCCGCAGAATTCCGCTGATTTTTCACAACCCTGGTTTTTGTAATGTTTTGACTCGATAATGTAGAAATCATAAAGTAGAAACCTTTCGCAAAGTTTGTATGGGGAAAAAAAACCCACAGGGGGTCTAAAACTTTTGCACAGGACTGGAGATATACAGAAAATCAAGTCACTAATGTTAACGTGTTGGACTAGATCGACTCGAATGTTAATGATCTATTAGTATCGCCGACTAACGATAGACTGTTGTGCAAATGCACGTGGATGAGCGTGACGGTTCGAGGCGTGCCGAGTGTGAACACGTAGAAGTGACATCATGAAGCGTTGTTTTAAACTGGAGAACTAAGCAGCTTCAGATTTGCTTACGCTATTTTGCAAAAGCAATCTACCTCACGTAGTTGCCCAGTGTGGCTAATCTGACGTGATAGATTCTTTGTCTAAAGTGATGCACGAAAAATTGCCCGTGATAAGTCACTGCTGCCCCGCCCTCTCAGAAAGCGAGCTGGAACACTGCTGCAGGTCTGTGATTATTCACAGAAATGTGAAATCTGTGTACATAAAGATCGACACACTGTGCATTAACATGTATCGCTCCTCTCCTCTCACCTGTCGCATCTCTGCTGTTACTGGCTGACCCAGACCAGACAGCGGAGTGTACTGGACCAGGTAGCTCGTTACAGGGCCTCCTGCAGCCGTCCACCGGAACCGAATCGAATTAGACGTCTCGTCTGTAAACCTCAAGTCAGCCGGGCTGCTGAAGGCAGCTGAGAATGGAAGCAAAAACACTGATGAGATGTTGTTTTTTTTTAATCTGTCTTCAAAATCATACAGAACGATCATTTTGTTTCTGAATACCGTCGCTCAAATAGGAGCCACCGGACACCGAGCAGACACGTGGAGACAGCGTGGGCAGAAGAGAGCTGAGATCCTTAAACTTTTCAATAAAGGAGGTGAATTCACTTTGAGGAGGTGATGAGATGAGCTCCAGTTCTCTCTGATCTGCACTCTTTATTCCTGATTGAGACCAGAACACACATCATTAATAAAATGGAAACAAGAAAATACAAAGAATTGAATGACTCGATGCTGATTGGTGCGGATACTGAAGATTGCGGATTAGATATCGGAGAAAAAAAATATAAATGTAAAATCAGATCAGATCCTGGAACCAATACTGTATAACATGGAGATATTTTTCTTAGAATTGATTTTATTACACTTAGATTTTTATATTTACTTTTATTCTATCCATATTCACTAAATATGAGCAATCGCACACTGACTGGCTACTCTACTGCTAGGATATCAGCTCATATACCGTGAGTGGAGAAAAACTAAATGGCAGCTTTGTTATCAAACATTGAAAAGAAACAGAAATAGCTAAAAGATAATGAGTCTCCCCCCCCCCCCCCCCCCCCAGTATCGCCTGTTCCACACTCCAGCCCAGTCGGTGGCGGTAATGCACATTTAAGTTGGTTTGCCAACCACCAAAAAAAACATAAACAACAACAACAACAAAATGGCGGAATGTGTTGCTGAACCAACCGAGGACGAAATAAAAACTCTACTCGAAAACAAAACCCCCAAAAATACCAAACAACAAAATATGGAATAAAAATATTTCATGGTGAGAACATATCTTTTTTTTTTGGTTCAAGAATTATCATCGCATTTTTCACAAATCGCTCCTGTCGTTTCGCCGGTTTGTTTACATTCTAAGCAGAAATTATTTTGTTGGACGTTTTGTATAAAGTTTATTTATTGAATTTGCAAAAAAATAAAAATGCTCTGTTTCTCAAAATCCAGTGAATGTGGATAGAATAAAACAGTTATTCCACTCAATCTCGTCATACATGGCTTATAGACAACTCTGTGCTACGCTAGCCTGGGCCCGCCCATCCTAAGTGTGACGCAACACGAGGGCCTGTTGCGAGCTTAGTCTGGCGAGGCAAGCTATCTCCAGCTCTTCCAAGCTCCCAAAAAATCGGGAGCCAATCAACTTTGAGCATCTCCAAACAGAGGAAGTCCGTGTGTGCGCGCGCAGGTTTACCTTTGAGCGTGCACTGACAGTTCCATCATTGTGTCGCTAAACGAACAGCTGATCACACCGAGGTGCTCGCTGAGCACCGATATTTATTAGTTTGGTCCTGCATTTCCTTTCCTTCGTATAGAACATAACGTCTTTTCTTCTCCCTTTCTTTCCATTACTGTAGTCGCTCTTTCACGTTTCATTCGCACACTCACGTCCTCCATTTTTCTCTCCTGTTTCAAATTTGTATCCCACAATACCTTGCGTGAACGGGGAAAGCACACCACGTGATGCATGACATAGTATCTTGTATTGGGTCATGGTGAAACAGGAAGAAATGGCAGAGAATTTACAGCCACGTCGAAATAAATTCATTAATTGTTCTATTTAAAAAATAACAATGAAATCGGAAGTCTGTGATTCGAATTTAGTAGCTTTCAGTCACTAAACAAAAATAATTGGGAGTCGGGTAAAATTATTTTTATGACCTACACTTGAAAAATCTGAAAGGCCGTCTAAGTATTTGTAATACAAGTGATTTTAAGTGTGTTTGATTGACAGAATTTAAAAAAGCTACTGTTTTGTACAAGTCATTATTTTTTAGCTACTTTTTTTAAAAACACCATTTTCCTCTTTTTTCACATGAAGTACTTCATTCTCATCTCATCTCATTATCTCTAGCCGCTTTATCCTTCTACAGGGTCGCAGGCAAGCTGGAGCCTATCCCAGCTGACTACGGGCGAAAGGCGGGGTACACCCTGGACAAGTCGCCAGGTCATCACAGGGCTGACACATAGACACAGACAACCATTCACACTCACATTCACACCTACGCTCAATTTAGAGTCACCAGTTAACCTAACCTGCATGTCTTTGGACTGTGGGGGAAACCGGAGCACCCGGAGGAAACCCACGCGGACACGGGGAGAACATGCAAACTCCGCACAGAAAGGCCCTCGCCGGCCCCGGGGCTCGAACCCGGACCTTCTTGCTGTGAGGCGACAGCGCTAACCACTACACCACCATGCCGCCCAGCTTGGTAGTTTTTAAAAGGAAAAACAAAAAAAGTATCCAAATGGACATCAATATCAGCTGATAGTCATTAATCATGGTCTCAGTATCAGTATTGGAGGTTTAAAAAAAAAAAAGTGGTATGGTGCCATCTTGAAAAAAAAAATCCTACGAAATTCCGTGAGTGGCAGTAAAACAAACACTCACCGACAGCAAATATCTTGACTCCTAAGCTGCGCAGTTTCTCAGCAGGATTCTGAACATTGTCCTGAGATTTCCCATCTGTGATGAGAATAGCAAGCTTGGATAGAGGAGACAGAGAGAGAATGTTAATTAAATAATTATCAATTACAGTGGTGCTTGAAAGTTTGTGAACCCTTTAGAATTTTCTATATTTCTGAATAAATATGACCTAAAACATCATCAGATTTTCACACAAGTCCTAAAAGTAGATAAAGAGAACCCAGTTAAACAAATGAGACAAAAATATTATACTTGGTCATTTATTTATTGAGGAAAATGATCCAATATTACATTTCTGTGAGTGGCAAAAGTATGTGAACCTTTGCTTTCAGTATCTGGTGTGACCCCGTTGTGCAACTAAACGTTTGCAGTAACTGTTGATCAGTCCTGCACACCGGCTTGGAGGAATTTTAGCCCGTTCCTCCGTACAGAACAGCTTCAACTCTGGGATGTTGGTGGGTTTCCTCACATGAACTGCTCACTTCAGGTCCTTCCACAACATTTTGACTGGATTAAGCTCAGGACTTTGACTTGGCCATTCCAAAACATTAACTTTATTCTTCTTTAACCATTCTTTGGTAGAATGACTTGTGTGCTTAGGGTCGTTGTCTTGCTGCATGACCCACCTTCTCTTGAGATTCAGTTCATCGACAGATGTCCTGACATTTTCCTTTAGAATTCGCTGGTATAATTCAGAATTCATTGTTCCATCAATGATGGCAAGCCGTCCTGGCCCAGATGCAGCAAAACAGGCCCAAACCATGATACTACCACCACCATGTTTCACAGATGGGATAAGGCTCTTATGCTGGAATGCAGTGTTTACCTTTCTCCAAACATAACGCTTCTCATTTAAACCAAAAAGTTCTATTTTGGTCTCATCCGTCCACAAAACATTTTTCCAATAGCCTTCTGGCTTGTCCACGTGATCTTTAGCAAACTGCAGAAAAGCAGAAACGTTCTTTTTGGAGAGCAGTGGCTTTCTCCTTGCAACTCTGCCATGCACACCATTGTTGTTCAGTGTTCTCCTGATGGTGGACTCATGAACATTAACATTAGCCAATGTGAGAGAGGCCTTCAGTTGCTTAGAAGTTACCCTGGGGTCCTTTGTGACCTCGCCGACTATTACACGCCTTGCTCTTGGACTGATCTTTGTTGGTCGACCACTCCTAGGGAGGGTAACAATGGTCTTGCATTTCCTCCATTTGTACACAATCTGTCTGACTGTGGATTGGTGGAGTCCAAACTCTTTAGAGATGGTTTTGTAACCTTTTCCAGCCTGATGAGCATCAACAACGCTTTTTCTGAGGTCCTCAGAAATCTCCTTTGTCCGTGCCATGATACACTTCCACAAACATGTGTTGTAAAGATCAGATTTTGATAGATCCCTGTTCTTTAAATAAAACAGGGTGCCCACTCACACCTGATTGTCGTCCCATTGATTGAAAACACCTGACTCGAATTTCACCTTCAAATTAACTGCTAACCCTAGAGGTTCACATACTTTTGCCACTCACAGATATGTAATATTGGATCATTTTCCTCAATAAATAAATGACCAAGTATAATATTTTTGTCTCATTTGTTTAACTGGGTTCTCTTTATCTACTTTTAGGACTTGTGTGAAAATCTGATGATGTTTTAGGTCATATTTATGCAGAAATATAGAAAATTCTAAAGGGTTCACAAACTTTCAAGCACCACTGTAAATTAATTAAAAAAAAATCCAATCTATGACAGTTATCATCACATATAACCACACTATGAGTAGTAAAGTAGTAGAAGTAGCATTGCTGTTCCTTTTGAGTATAAATTCTCAAGACGAGTCTTAATAAATAAACAGATGAAATAAAACATTCAATAATTATCATTATTATTATTATTTTTAAACAACATTATTTACCATAATCAATAATAAATTAAACAATTAATTAACTTATTAATGACTGGCATGATTTGTATTTTCATGTAAAACACCCAACAGCTATGAATAATCAAAAGTAAAGCAGGTATGTTTTATTCTGAATTAAAGAGCCGTGCAGCGTTCCTGACACACTCTGGAACATTATTCCAGACTTTAGTGATGACGTAAGAAAAGTTTCTTTCACAGGTTCGGCTCAGAGCTCACCTTGGGCACATCTCTGCTGGTTCTGGGGTTGAAGAAGTTATCTGCTATGTACTTCAGCCCGGCTCCGGTGCGAGTGTTTCCTCCTTTGTAGTTGAGGTTCTCTATGGCACTCAGCAGCTCCGTACCGCTGAGATACGTCGTGAAGGTAAACTCCACCCTGAGGACACCGAGAGAGACATTTAATCAGCACCGAGGAACGAATTTATTTATAAACTGCAGGAAAGAAGCTTATTCAAGACTCAAAGTAAACTTCAGTTTCTATCAAATTTTATTAACAAAACTAAAAACTTGCTTTCTGATATTCCGGAAGGTGGCGTAATGTTTAAGAATTGTGATTTGTAACAGTTGAGGTGAGTGTAAATCACAGTGCAGCTCACAAACGCAATCTGCGACTGTGGGGCAGTGAACAAACAGCATTTTGGATTTACTGTACAGTGTCTTGCAAAAGTATTCATCCCCCTTGGATTTTTGGAGGGTTAGCGCCATTTGATTTGCACAACATGCCGGCCACTTTAAAAGGTGAAAATTGTTGTTTCATTGTGACACAAACAATAATTAAGATGGAAAAAAACAGAAAACTAGAGTGTGCATAAGTATTCACCCCCTTTCCTATGAAATCCCTAAATAAGAGCTGGTCCAACCAATTCACTTCATAAGTCACAATTAGTTGACCTGTGTGCAATCAAAGCATCACATGATCTGTCACATGATGTCTGTATAAATCAACCTGTTCTGGAAGGACCCTGACTCTGTAACACTACTAAGCAAGCAACATGAAAACCAAGGAGCCTCCAAACAGGTCAGAGACAAAGTTGTGGAGAAGTATAGATCAGGGTTGGGTTATAAAAAATATCCCAAACTTTGAATATCCCACAGAGCTCCATTAAATCCATTATAGCAAAATGGAAAGAATATGGTATCACTACAAATCTGACAAGAGAAGGCCCCGCCCATCAAAACTCACAGACCGGGCAAGGAGGGCATTAATCAGAGATGCGACAAAGACACCAAAGATAACACTGAAGGAACTGCAAAGATCCACAGCGGAGATGGGAGAATCTGTCCATAGGACCACTTTAAGCCATACACTCCAGAGTGGGTGGGGTTTTATGGAAGAGTGGCCAGAAAAAGGCCACTGCTTAAAGAAAACACATTTGGAGTTTACTCAACAGCATGTGGCAGACTCCCCAAACACATGAAAGAAGATTCTCTGATGAAATGAGACTAAAATTGATGTTTTTGGCCATCATGAGAAATGCCATGTGTGACGCAAACCCAACACCCTGAGAACACCATTCCCACAGTGAAGCATGGTGGTGGCAGCATCATGCTGTGGGGATGTTTTTCATGTGCAGGGACAGGAAAGCTGGTCAGGACTGAAGGAAAGATGGATGGCACTAAATACAGGGCAATTCTGGAAGAAAACCTGTTTGAGTCGGCCAGAGGTTTGAGACTGGGACGAAGGTTCATGTCCCAGCAGGTCAATGACCCTAAACATACTGCTAAAGCTACACTGGAGTGGTTTAAATGGGAAACATTTAAATGTCTTGGAATGGCCTAATCAAAGCCCAGACCTCAATCTAATTGAGAATCTGTGGCATAACTTGAAGATCGCTGTACACTAACACAACCCATCTAACTTGAAGGAGTTGGAGCAGTTTTGCCTTGAGGAATGGGCAAAAATCCCAGTGGCTAGATGTGCTAAGCTAATAGAGACATACCCCAAGAGACTCGCAGCTGTAATTGTAGCAAAAGGTGGCACTACAAAGGATTGACTTTGGGGGGGTGAATACCTATGCATCCTCCAGATTTCTGTTTTTTCATCTTAATTATTGTTTGTGTCGCAATAAAACAATTTTTACCTTTAAAGTTGTAGGCATGTTGTATAAATCAAATGGTGCTTACCATCCAAATTCCAGCTTGTAATGCGACAAAACAGGACAAACACCAAGGGGGATGAATACTTTTGCAAGACACTGTATGGTAACAGATATGGAGTGAAATGAAAGTATATGCGAGACTGAGAATTAAAAGATAATTTATTTTTCAACCACACACACACCTTGCTGTGTCGCTGTACTGCACAGCTCCGACCCGGACGCCGGTAGCTCCCACTGCGTTGGCGTAGGGTCTGATGATCCCTGCCATGAAACTCTTCACAAGAGCGAAGTTGGTACGGCCGATACTGGATGACCCGTCCACCAGAAACACGATATCCGCTGCACCGACATTATTACACGTGCCTGCATGTGGACAAACACATGGCTCAGAGCTGCATTTACAGTATTTTGATATACTGAAATTTGAAAAGCCTGGATTTTCTTGTTATCAACATCAAGATCTGTCCGTCATACGATTTTACCAAACCTTGATACGTTACAGAGATAATGAAAACAACTTCTGCCAAAATAATGTTTTCTTTCCCTGTTCCTTTAAAGGTCAGAAAACGCTAAATTTTCATCAAGCACGTTGATGTTTGCTGATATGAAATATTTTTAATTACAAACATGTTTTTAAGTTTTTACTTCATGCATTAATGTGTTTAAGACCCCTCCTTTCATCTGCAGCAGATCAATGATCTGGGGTGAGGTTCCCGAAAGCATCATAGCACAAAGATCATCGTTCTATGGTAGAGCGAGCATCACAATGAACACTCTCTCTCCTAGTTAAGATGCTCTTAGCATTAAGAGACTTTTGGGAAACCCACGCCCAGATTATTAGTCTTCACATAACAGTCTGTCTACTGCGTTCGAAAATATTAAACAGTGACTACAGTGGATATAAAAAGTGTACGCACCCCGTTAAAATGATATTTTTTTTACATCAGAAAAACCTGAGACCATGATAAATAATTTCAAAAAAATTTTCCCACCTTTAATGTGGCCCATAACCTGTACAATTCAATTGAACAACACATCTGTTCGGGGGAAAAACAAAGTATAATAAGTTGGTTGCATAAGTGTGCACACCCTTAAACTAATACTTTGTTGAAGCACCTTTGGATTTAATTACAGCATTCAGTCTTTTTGGGTCGGAGTCTATCAGCCTGCCGCATCTAGACTTGGCAATATTTGCCCACTCTTCCTTGCAAAAGCGCTCCAAATCTGTCAGATTGTGAGGGCATCTCTTGCGCACAGCCCTCTTCAGGTCACCCCACAGATTTTCAATCGGATTTAGGTCTGGGCTCTGGCTGGGCCGTTCCAAAACTTTTTTGGGGTCATTATCATGGTGAAAGATGAAATGCCTCTTCATCTTCAGCTTTCTAGCAGACGCCTCAAGGTTTTGGGCCAAAGTTGACTGGTATTTAGAACTGTTCATAATTCCCTCACCTTGACTAAAGCCCCTGTTCCAGCTGAAGAAAAACAACCCCAAAACATGATGCTGCCACCACCATGCTTCACCATGGGTATGGGGTTCTTTTGGTGATGTGCAGTGTTGTTTTTGCGCCATACCTTTTGGAATTGTGGCCAAAAAGTTCAACCTTGGTTTCATCAGACCATAACACATGCTTTTGGGAGAGTTGATGTAATTTTTTTGCAAAATTTAGCCAGGCCTGGATGTTTTTCTTTGACCCTACCTCATAGTCCAGACATATGGAGAATACGGGAGATTGTTGTCACATGTAGTACACAACCAGTACTTGGCAGAAATTCCTGCAGCTCCTTCAGTGTTGCTGTAGGCCCCTCAGCAGCCTTCCTGACCAGTTTTCGTCTCGTCTTTTCATCAATTTTGGAAGGATGTCCAGTTGTCGGAAATCTCACTGTTGTCCCATATTTTCTCCACTTCTTGATGACGGTCTTCACTGTGCTCCATGGTATATCTAATGCCGTGGAAATGTTTTTGCACCCTTCTCCTGACTGATACCTTTCAACAACGAGATCCCTTTGATGCTTTATAAGCTCTCTGTGAACCCTGGCTTTTGCTGGAGGAGGCAACGGAGTAAATGTCTGAACTTTATTTGGGGTTAATCAGAGTCATTTTAACTGATGGTAGGTGTGAACCCAGAAAGACTGAATGCTGTAATTAAATCCAAAGGTGCTTCAACAAAGTATTAGTTTAAGGGTGTGCACACTTATGCAACCAGCTTATTGTACGTTTTTTTAAATCTTTTTCCCCCTTAACAGATTTGTTTGTCCTACATTAGACAAGAATGGGTTAACATTATACAGGTTATAGGTCACATTAAAGGTGGGAAACGTTTTGAAATTATTTATCATAGTGTCATTTTTTTTTTAACATCAGAAAACCTATCATTTTAACAGGGTGTGTAGACTTTTTAATATCCACTATATAATTAACCATTATTATACAACCCCGATTCCAAAAAAGTTGGGACAAAGTACAAATTGTAAATAAAAACGGAATGCAATGATGTGGAAGTTGCAAAATTCCATATTTTATTCAGAATAGAACATAGATGACATATCAAATGCTTAAACTGAGAAAATGTATCATTTAAAGAGAAAAATGAGGTGATTTTAAATTTCATGACAACAACATATCTCAAAAAAGTTGGGACAAGGCCATGTTTACCACTGTGAGACATCCCCTTTTCTCTTTACAACAGTCTGTAAACGTCTGGGGACTGAGGAGACAAGTTGCTCAAGTTTAGGGATAGGAATGTTAACCCATTCTTGTCTAATGTAGGATTCTAGTTGCTCAACTGTCTTAGGTCTTTTTTGTCGTATCTTCCGTTTTATGATGCACCAAATGTTTTCTATGGGTGAAAGATCTGGACTGCAGGCTGGCCAGTTCAGTACCCGGACCCTTCTTCTACGCAGCCATGACGCTGTAATTGATGCAATATGTGGTTTGGCATTGTCATGTTGGAAAATGCAAGGTCTTCCCTGAAAGAGATGTCGTCTGGATGGGAGCATATGTTGCTCTAGAACCTGGATATACCTTTCAGCATTGATGGTGTCTTTCCAGATGTGTAAGCTGCCCATGCCACATGCACTAATGCAACCCCATACCATCAGAGATGCAGGCTTCTGAACTGAGCGCTGATAACAACTTGGGTCGTCCTTCTCCTCTTTAGTCCGAATGACACGGCGTCCCTGATTTCCATAAAGAACTTCAAATTTTGATTCGTCTGACCACAGAACAGTTTTCCACTTTGCCACAGTCCATTTTAAATGAGCCTTGGCCCAGAGAAGACGTCTGCACTTCTGGATCATGTTTAGATACGGCTTCTTCTTTGAACTATAGAGTTTTAGCTGGCAACGGCGGATGGCACGGTGAATTGTGTTCACAGATAATGTTCTCTGGAAATATTCCTGAGCCCATTTTGTGATTTCCAATACAGAAGCATGCCTGTATGTGATGCAGTGCCGTCTAAGGGCCCGAAGATCACGGGCACCCAGTATGGTTTTCTGGCCTTGACCCTTACGCACAGAGATTCTTCCAGATTCTCTGAATCTTTTGATGATATTATGCACTGTAGATGATGATATGTTCAAACTTTTTGCAATTTTACACTGTCGAACTCCTTTCTGATATTGCTCCACTATTTGTCGGCGCAGAATTAGGGGGATTGGTGATCCTCTTCCCATCTTTACTTCTGAGAGCCGCTGCCACTCCAAGATGCTCTTTTTATACCCAGTCATGTTAATGACCTATTGCCAATTGACCTAATGAGTTGCAATTTGGTTCTCCAGCTGTTCCTTTTTTGTACCTTTAACTTTTCCAGCCTCTTATTGCCCCTGTCCCAACTTTTTTGAGATGTGTTGCTGTCATGAAATTTCAAATGAGCCAATATTTGGCATGAAATTTCAAAATGTCTCACTTTTGACATTTGATATGTTGTCTATGTTCTATTGAGAGTACAATATCAGTTTTTGAGATTTGTAAATTATTGCATTCCGTTTTTAGTTACAATTTGTATTGTCCCAACTTTTTTGGAATCGGGGTTGTACATACAGGACATGTTTTTGGTGGAATAAAAACATGCGTTCTATTCCCTTCTTGCAGGTTCCATTTATTTGGTTTGATAGCATGCAATATTGTTAGCATATCGCTTATCCTACGTGCGTTACATCATTCATACAAACGTTTACAAAATACATCGACTGCATCATGTTTTCCACCTCACAGGGTTTAAAATGCAGGCCAAAGCGAACCGCAAGTACACAGCTAAATTATATTCATTCTCTCTCTTTTTTATTCTCATCATATAAACGCTGGTGTTCGTGTTTTCCTAAAGCGGTGCTGAGGTCTCTGTAGGTGAGCCCTTACCCTGAGCTGTGGATCTGTTTGGGAGGGACAGCAACACCACGGCCACCAAAGTCCAGTGCCACATCTTTTCTCTGTGCAAACACACACACACACACACACACACACACCAAAAAGCAACACAAATCTATTAATAACCCACAGCATTGTTAAATTCATGCTTCTGATTGGTCTCAATTTATTTTCTATAACAGCAGCTCTGACAGCTACAAATCACAAGTTTATATTAAAATTCAATTCTGGCATAATACCAGAGTGGCAGCTACAATTATCACCAGTCCATAATTATCGACATCTTTTCAGATTTATCAATAATTTTATTTATTTATTTTTTTTACAAAAGTGAGTTTCAGTTCCAATGTTTATTACTGGTTAATTAATACACCAGAAGACCCGCCCCTCACCCTTTGATCTTGTCATCTGACAAATTTTTTAGCACGATCAGCAATTTTTCGGAAAACCCGGACGTTATCATCGCAGGTAAGCGTGGTGGAAAGATCATGGACGTGTTTTTACTGATCAGATTCACCGATATTTCATGATCTCCTCGTCGAAGCCTACTTTGTTTCTTACGCTTTCATGTGACAACCGCCATTTTGTATCTAAACGCGCGTTTAAGAGTCACGTGAGGTGTCGATAATAGTGATCACTTTCGCCGGTGTTCACCATTAATCGACACACTGTGGAATTAAGGGACATTTACAACTGTTATGGATCGATCTTTGGGTAACATTGTTGAAGTAGATGAAGTGCCGTGATTTACAAAAAAATTTTTTTCTGATTCATAACAGAATGGAATGTTTATAGAGTATCTGGAATCCGAGTGCATATAGAATTCGAGCAGAATTAAATTCCTAACATATAAAAAATGACATGCCTGAAATATTCAGATTTTTCTGTTCATTCAGAATTTTTTTTTTTTGCAGTTTGTGGTAAATATCGACCACATATTACAATATCGGTAGACAGTTTATATTTTGGTTTGAGGAATGAGATGCGACCTTTGACCTGGATGTTCATGTGGTCACAATATCAGTTGCTTGTTGATATTTATTGGTAAACGACAAAACTAGAAATTAATATAAAAAACAACGAATGATTAACAAAATGTGATCTACGAAAATACTTAGAAAGTGGAACAAAAAGATTTTCTGACGCAGGTTAAACATTATCACTTCATTTGTTTACAGACATTAGAATTACTTCCTCATTTACGTCAACACCGACATCCATATATTTATATAAAAGACATTTTCTACTAACTATAAGTCTATAGAAAACAAATTTGAAATAAAAACTATGTTTTGTTAACTTAATACCACACACCGATTAGTTTTAATAAATAATCATCATCTGGGTGTCGATAATTAATAGTGGAACGGTGTCGATAACTGTGGACAAAGGTATTGATAATTAATTGTGGAAAGGTGTCACGTGATCTGATATACTAAGTCATCGGGAATCAACTCCCCCCCCCCAGTGGAAGTTTGAGTCATTATTTATGCACAATTTACGTACTGAAAGTCTTTTCTACTTTTGCAACGGCCAAAAAATCGTTAAGGTGTCGATAATTGTAGCCACCACTCTAGGAATTAATAAATTTCTCATGGAATGTCGTATTATTATTATTATTATTATTATTATTATCTTCCACAAGTCTGACAACATTTTAGCAGAATTCATGATGAAGTCATTTCCCAGTTTTCTCCCTGAACACGACACGACCCAGCCCGCAATACACCAACACACAAGTCTCACACTGGGAGTCCTTAATGTGATCGACCAGTCTGGAACTCTGAACGAGACACCACAGGGTTCTGACGTCCCCATCTAATGTGCAATCAGGAAAACACAGTGCTATAGTACAGTAAACATGACCGGACTTCTAAACTGTCATATTTTGCATACGATCAAACCTGATGCGTTTCCAAGCCAACAGCAGACGGTTGATTTTACAGGCAGTTTTGAGCGATCATCCTGCTCCGAGTCGCTCCTGCTTTGCAGCACCTTTCATCTCAGATAAGCAGCTAACTATCAGTAAAACTGGCATGATAACTAAGAATTTAATAGGTTAATTTAACTGGTTAAGCAACATCGTATATATTGTGTGACGATAAATCGCGATACAAATTTATGACGATTCAAATCAATGAAATAAAAAAGTGAATCATGATTCATTATCAAGCTGCGTAGTCCTAGTTTTTCCTAGCTGTAATTGCACTGTTTAGTTTGCAGAGCATGCAAATATATCAGGAATACACGTGACTGCAATGTAGGCGGAAGTAACACAGCTCTAATGCTGTAAAAAACGCACACAAAGAAAAAAACCCCAGATCTAAAATGTGAAAGAGCTGCTGTGTACCGTACCGATAGATTGAACAAGAAATCAGAACTCTCTTTTCTTTTACAGACTGCTGAAAGAGAAAAAGAAGAGAAGAAAATGGAGGCAGAACAAATGTTCATAAAAGTTTATAAATAAAAAAGGCCCATCTGTGATTGATGTTTTTCATTTTTAATAAAAGGAATATTTTAGTTAATAGGTTATTATATTTCACTCCAACCTTTACAAATGTGGGTAAAGTATTATTGTTGGTTATTAAGGAAATGAAATGAAGGGGGGTTTTTTTATATTTATTTAACAAAAGGAAAAATTTTTGCATTTTTTGGTAATAACACAGTCTTCATTTAATTTTCTTTAAAAAAAAAATAATAAATCACAGGAAAATCGAATCGTGACCCAATATGGTGAATCAAATCAAGAAACCTTATGCCTAATTTAGATCAATTTAACAAACTTATGTAGCTCTACACCAAATCACCTTCTTACTGAGGAGCTGCCTTTAATGGACTTTTAATAATAATAATAAAAGTTCAACTTGTATAGCACTTTTCTTACACCCAAGGTTGCTTCCAGTGGCATAGCTGCCCACAGTCCCACACCACCTCCATAGCCGCAGTGACGTCACCTGGCAACATCGCTCAGAACACCGCACCATGGATCCACAAAGCGAGCACAGAAGCACCGCCACACAGAGCGCTGGTGTGTCCCAAACTGCCTGCACAGCCACCGTGACCTCACCAGGCAACATCACTTGGAACGCCACGCCAAGCACAGAAGCACCGCCACACAGAGCGCTGAACAACCCCGATGTTAAAAGAGCAACCAGCTCACTGCAGTCCATAGCGAGGAGCACAGGCATCACCCGCAGTGGACCAAGGCCTGAAGGGAACTGACGCCCAAAACTGGGTCTAGAGCTACACCACAACCGGCAGACAAAACATTCAAACAAAAACCAAACAAACACAAAAAGAACAAGAGTGCTCTGAGAGCACAATTTCCCCCGCTGGTAACTCGGCCATAACTCTGGTAAAATGCGACTGAATTGAACAAAATTGCAATCTGCGTATTACCGACATAAAGAATCCTGTCAAGTTTCGTGAAATTCCTCCAAAAATTGTGAGGAGTTGATTTCAGAAGGTGAGCACCCTTCCTGGGATGGACAAATGGATGGACATTGTCATGACATAATCCCCCTTCGGGCCTTTCGGCCAGCGGGGGATAAAAATTGTAAGGGAAGTTGATTTCAGAAAGCAAGCACACCTTGATGAAATTGCCAAAGTACAAGTTTGTTAATAATCAAGGGCGTAACTCTGGGAAAATTTGCCCAAATTAAACGAAATTTCAATCTGCGTATAACTGTCATATAATAAAGCCTTTTGCCAAGTTTGGTGAAATTCCTCCACAAATTGTGAGGGGAGTTGATTTCAGAAGAACGTACACCCTCATGAAATTGTCAAAGTACAAGTTATTTAATCAAGAGTCAAAACTCTGGGAAAATTTTCACAAACGAAATTAAATCGCAATCTGCATATTACCGTCATATAACAAGGCTTTTTACCAAGCTTCGAGAAATTCATCCAAAAATCATGAGAGGAGTTGATGTCAGAAGGAAAACACACCTTCATGAAATTGTCAAAGCACAAGGTTATTAATCAAGGTCTGTAACTCTGGTAAAATGCAACCGAATTGAACAAAATAACAATCTGCGTATTACCAACATATAACAAACAATCCTGCCAAGTTTCGTGAAATTCCTCCAAAAATTGTGAGAGGAGTTGATTTCAGAAGGTGAGTACCCTTCCCAGGACGGACAGATGGACATCGCCATGACATAATCCCTCTTCGGGCCTTTCGGCCAGCAGGGGATAAAAACAAAGGGAAAAAAAAAAAAATATATATATATATATATATATATATATATAAAAAGCTCCGATGAGAAGCGGCAGCCAAACTGCGCACAGCATACTCTCAACCGGAAACGGAAATTTACAGGCAATTTTAGTGTTCGTCAGTTGTCCAACTGCAAAATCACATTTTTATTAATGCACTGCTAATACTTTAGCATTTCTACAGTGCCAACTTACACACAGACTAACACACAAACAGATTAAGAGTGTGTGTAACTGTTGATATAGTGAACTCTTCTGAGAGGAGAATGATGTTTATGCATCATTAATGGAAGGAGTCTCCAGTGTCAGGGCTTCGTAACAGTCAGGGGTAAAACTGTAACCTGAAGTTTTCTGATATCTCCAGGACAGAGGAGGAGGGGTTTTGTTTTATTTTATTTTATTAACTTCAAGACAGACAAAAAAAAAAAAAAGAGAAGGTGGTGAGGGAATAACTTTCCATGATAAAGTAAAGGAGATATTACTAGTGTAACTAGTAATAATAAATCAGTTAAAGGAGAACTGAAGGCAATTTATGATCAAAATTCTCATCTCATCTCATTATCTCTAGCCGCTTTATCCTTCTACAGGGTCGCAGGCAAGCTGGAGCCTATCCCAGCTGACTACGGGCGAAAGGCGGGGTACACCCTGGACAAGTCGCCAGGTCATCACAGGGCTGACACATAGACACAGACAACCATTCACACTCACATTCACACCTACGGTCAATTTAGAGTCACCAGTTAACCTAACCTGCATGTCTTTGGACTGTGGGGGAAACCGGAGCACCCGGAGGAAACCCACGCGGACACGGGGAGAACATGCAAACTCCGCACAGAAAGGCCCTCGCCGGCCACGGGGCTCGAACCCAGACCTTCTTGCTGTGAGGCGACAGCGCTAACCACTACACCACCATGCCGCCCTGATCAAAATTCTATTTCTCTCATTTTATTAAATATAGGAATGCATTTTTGATCGCTATTTTGTCACTGCTATAGCAAGTAATGAGTGTTTGAAATACTCTCTGTAATAATAATACATCAGTCCGTATGTCAGGGCGGCACGGTGGTGTAGTGGTTAGCGCTGTCGCCTCACAGCAAGAAGGTCCTGGGTTCGAGCCCCGGGGCCGGCGAGGGCCTTTCTGTGTGGAGTTTGCATGTTCTCCCCGTGTCCGCGTGGGTTTCCTCCGGGTGCTCCGGTTTCCCCCACAGTCCAAAGACATGCAGGTTAGGTTAACTGGTGACTCTAAATTGAGCGTAGGTGTGAATGTGAGTGTGAATGGTTGTCTGTGTCTATGTGTCAGCCCTGTGATGACCTGGCGATTTGTCCAGGGTGTACCCCGCCTTTCGCCCGTAGTCAGCTGGGATAGGCTCCAGCTTGCCTGCGACCCTGTAGAAGGATAAAGCGGCTAGAGATAATGAGATGAGATGAGTCCGTATGTCAAAGCAAGGGCCGTAAACGAGATTCGTCGAGACCTGTGCGAGACATCGTAGGACTGAGGTAAAACGTACAGCGGAAATCAAAGTCACCAACATCTGCCAACGTTGTCAAAAGACGCGCGCGCCCTCTTTCGAACGCTGATGTAATCAAGCCGGAAGTTTTGTTTGTTTTGATAGCAATCAGGAAAGTTTGAAAAAAGTAGGCAGTAATCGTCATTTAAACTCGTTTTTGTGCAATACTTCGTTTGGGAAACAGTTTTCAAAATGGCGGCACTGACACCTGGCTGACACTTCACGTTTCGAAGTCTCATGAAGATCGCGCGGATAAGCGACGCCTGCCATGGACCAAACGAACTAAATTCAACACGGCTAAAAACCGAATAGGCCGATAAGTATAATATTTAATCGCGATTAGTTGCCAATACGAGTCACGATATACTGTAAGGTTACTAAAACCGAAAACGTACTTGAATAACACGTTAATTAAGAAATAAAGCAAGTTTAAAAATGACTTCAGTTCTCTTTTAACACTGAATGCTCCATGAATAACAATTGTAATGATTGTACAGTATATAAGTCTAAAGGTGGTCACGTTCCAGAAGCATGTCGCGTCTTGTGATTTTCTTCCTCGAAGTCAAAGCAATAATGAGCAGCCTATTCCTCCTCTTAAGTCTAGAACAAACACAACCTCGTAAAGAAATAACAGGCCGAGCTGAACAATGTCCTGTTGTTCCCCAGCACAGTGAAAGGTAGAGAGTTTCCGACAAACATGCACATACATAAACGTGTCATCAAACCTTCAAAGACCGGATTCAGATTCAGAGACGTATAATGAGTAACTGTCGGGGTGTTTTTGTTTTTTTCCTACGACTCTTCTGTCTGGAAAGAAAAACTTCATAACCTTTGATTTTTTTTTTAATGTACAGACGTGCCTAATAAGTCTGGAGTGTTTAATTTGGCTTCTTTATGTGACTTAATGCCCTTAAGGTGATCAAGGAGTCTAAACCTGTAACATAACATTCAGGTTATAACAAACATCATCACGAATGGTACTGGTACACACGCACAGCCTTGTAGCCACCTCATTTTCCAAGTCACCTTTTCTTTTTCCCCCCTCACTGCCTGGCTTAGTTCATGAACGCGTTACAGATTTGCAACCAAGTGTGATTGATTAACACATAAAAAGGTTATAACAGGGGCGGCACGGTGGTGTAGTGGTTAGCACTGTCGCCTCATAGCAAGAAGGTCCGGGTTCGAGCCCCGTGGCCGGCGAGGGCCTTTCTGTGCGGAGTTTGCATGTTCTCCCCGTGTCCGCGTGGGTTTCCTCCGGGTGCTCCGGTTTCCCCCACAGTCCAAAGACATGCAGGTTAGGTTAACTGGTGACTCTAAATTGACCGTAGGTGTGAATGTGAGTGTGAATGGTTGTCTGTGTCTATGTGTCAGCCCTGTGATGACCTGGCGACTTGTCCAGGGTGTACCCCGCCTTTCGCCCGTAGTCAGCTGGGATAGGCTCCAGCTTGCCTGCGACCCTATAGAACAGGATAAAGCGGCTAGAGATAATGAGATGAGAAGGTTATAGCAGAAGGTTTTGCAAAACCTCCTCACCTTCATTTTAAATTTTAACGCTCCCTGAACTGATCTTGTAGGAAAACAGTCTGAGATTTCCTCAGGGCATGTGAAACGGGTCACTTTGTAGACAGAAAACTCTCAGATCATTTCATCCCAGAAGTGAAGTTACAGTTTCCGTCAGTTTATTAAAGAAAAGAAAGAAAGCACAACTTTATTCATCACACACTTGTGAAATTCCTCTCTGCATTTAACCCAGCTGAAGCAGTGAACACACACGTGTTCAACAGCGCCCGGGGAGCAGTCGGGAGTTCGGTGCCTCGCTCAAGGGCACCTCAGCCCAAGGCCGTCCCATATTAACCTAACTGCATGTCTTTGGACTGTGGGGGAAACCAGAGCACCCGGAGGAAACCCACGCGGACACGGGGAGAACATGCAAACTCCGCACAGAAAGACCCTCGCCGGCCACGGGGCTCGAACCCGGACCTTCTTGCTGTGAGGCGACAGCGCTAACCACTACACCACCGTGCCGCCCACTCACTAGCTGACTATTCTCTCTATGCTGCTATTTCAACATATAATTAAATCAATGTTTTCACACACACCTGCAAGACATTCTTGCGCTAATTTAGTAAATAAAAAAAATAAAAGAAACCGCACACTTCACACTGCCGCCTCACAGCTTCAATCCTGCGTGGAGGTAAAAGCCAGTTTATACTGTACCTGCAGAAGCAGCAGTAGCAGTGTGAGCTGCATTGTTCGTACATTCGCTGTGTATATTAGTACACCTGGAGGAATAAAAGCAGCGTCCGCTAGACGGCGCATCAGACCCAAATGACCCTGTCAATCAAATCATCATCGTGATTGTTGTCACGAGCGGCACCTCGAACCGAAACCTCAAATCTTCCTTTCAAAAGTATTTTGAAAAATAATAATTTAGAAAAATCCAAAAAAGTCCTCAGAACAGACTTTTGGGACGTTTAATAAACTACATAAGAGGCTTTTAAATTTAAAGCTAGACTGCCTTTCAGATTTTTCAAGTGCAAGTCATAAAAATAATTCTCCCCGACAGCTAATGATTTTTGTTTAGTGGACCGAAAGCTACTAAATTCAAATCACAGACTTTCAATTTTATTAGTTTTTTTTTTTTTTAATCGAACAATTAATGAATTTAGAGCCATGTGGCCCTAAATTCTCCGCTATTTTTTCCTGCTTCACCATGACCCAATTCAAGATACTACAGTGGTGCTTGAAAGGTTGTGAACCCTTTAGAATTTTCTATATTTCTGCATAAATGACCTAAAACATCAGATTTTCAAAAAAGTCCTAAAAGTAGATAAAAAGAACCCAGTTAAACAAATGAGACAAAAATATTATACTTGGTCATTTATTTATTGAGGAAAATGATCCAATATTACATATTTGTGAGTGGCAAAAGTATGTGAACCTCTAGGATTAGCAGTTAATTTGAAAGTGAAATTAGAGTCAGGTGTTTTCAATGGGATGACAATCAGGTGTGAGTGGGCACCCTGTTTGTGGAAGTGTATCATGGCACGAACAAAGGAGATTTTTGAGAACCTCAGAAAAAGTGTTGTTGATGCTCATCAGGCTGGAAAAGGTTACAAAACCATCTCTAAAGAGTTTGGACTCCACCAATCCACAGTCAGACAGATTGTGTACAAATGGAGGAAATTCAAGACCATTGTTACCCTCGCCAGGAGTGGTCAACCAACAAAGATCACTCCAAGAGCAAGGCGTGTAATAGTCGGCGAGGTCACAAGGACCCCAGGGTAACTTCTAAGCAATTGAAGGCCTCCCTCACACTGGCTAATGTTAATGTTCATGAGTCCACCATCAGGAGAACACTGAACAACAATGATGTGCATGGCAGGGTTGCAAGGAAAAAGCCACTGCTCTCCAAAAAGAACATTGCTGCTCATCTGCAGTTTGCTAAAGATCATGTGGACAAGCCAGAAGGCTATTGGAAAAATGTTTTGTGGATGGATGAGACCAAAATAGAACTTTTTGGTTTAAATGAGAAGTGTTATGTTTGAAGAAAGGAAAACACTGCATTCCAGCATAAGAGCCTTATCCCATCTCTGAAACATAGTGGTGGTAGTATCATGGTTTGGGCCTGTTTTGCTGCATCTGGGCCAGGACGGCTTGCCATCATTGATGGAACAATGAATTCTGAATTATACCAGCGAATTCTAAAGGAAAATGTCAGGACATCTGTCCATGAACTGAATCTCAAGAGAAGGTGGGTCATGCACCAAGACAATGACCCTAAGCACACAAGTCATTCTACCAAAGAATGGTTAAAGAAGAATAAAGTGAATGTTTTGGAATGGCCAAGTCAAAGTCCTCATCTTAATCCAATCGAAATGTTGTGGAAGGACCTGAAGCGAGCAGTTCATGTGAGGAAACCCACCAACATCCCAGAGTTGAAGCTGTTCTGTATGGAGGAATGGGCTAAAATTCCTCCAAGCCGGTGTGCAGGACTGATCAACAGTTACTGCAAACGTTTAGTTGCAGTTATTGCTGCACAAGGGGGTCACACCAGATACTGAAAGCAAAGGTTCACATACTTTTGCCACTGACATATGTAATATTGGATCATTTTCCTCAATAAATAAATCTCTCATCTCATCTCATTATCTCTAGCCGCTTTATCCTTCTACAGGGTCGCAGGCAAGCTGGAGCCTATCCCAGCTGACTACGGGCGAAAGGCGGGGTACACCCTGGACAAGTCGCCAGGTCATCACAGGGCTGACACATAGACACAGACAACCATTCACACTCACATTCACACCTACGGTCAATTTAGAGTCACCGGTTAACCTAACCTGCATGTCTTTGGACTGTGGGGGAAACCGGAGCACCCGGAGGAAACCCACGCGGACACGGGGAGAACATGCAAACTCCACACAGAAAGGCCCTCGCCGGCCCGGGGCTCGAACCCAGGACCTTCTTGCTGTGAGGCGACAGCGCTAACCACTACACCACCGTGCCGCCCCAATAAATAAATGACCAAGTATAATATTTTTGTCTCATTTGTTTAACTGGGTTCTCTTTATCTACTTTTAGGACTTGTGTGAAAATCTGATGATGTTTTAGGTCATATTTATGCAGAAATATAGAAAATTCTAAAGGGTTCACAAACTTTCAAGCACCACAGTAATTGATATTAAATATATCTTACGACGATAAACTGCAATAGAAATTTATGATGATTTGAATCAGTGAATTAAAAAACAAACTGATCAGGCTGTGTCATCAGTTTTTAAGAGCTGCAACTGCATTGTTTAGACATCAGAGGAGGCAACAACATTACAATACTGGGAATGCACGTGACTTCACTGTAGGTGGAAGTAACGCAGCTCTAATGCTGCAAAAAATCCACAGGGTTCAACAGAATTTCTGAAGTAGCCAGCGGAAAAAAAAGTAGTCGGTGGGTCTGGAATCCATGGCAGTGAGGCCAAAGGCGCGCTAATGCTGGGGGGGTCTGAAGGCATGCCCCCCACCCAGAATTTTTTTTAATTTACATGCCTTCTGGTGGCTTCTGGTGTATTCTCAGTTAATAAATTACTAACCATTTCCCTGTAAAATACTTACAAAATATGTATGAAATTTCCCTCCAGATGTGTGTGTGTGCTCGGCTTTCTCAGTTACCCTCTGTAGTACGTTGCCTGGCTCTGTAACATAACTACATATGCTACAGTGTGGTCATGTGGTCCAGCTCAGCCAACCAGAGCACAAGAATCAAATCAACAAATATGGAGTCACTTGCAGTTATGATAAACCCAAATCGAAGACAATTTCATGGTGGAATAATTGGATTTGCAGCAAATTATGGGCAGCAGAGATGATATAAATAGCTTGAACGTTGAAAGGCAAGTTTTTATTTTTTTCTGGGATCGAGTAGCCAGCGCAGACTGTCTGTGTAGGCGGAGAAAACCGCCGGTCGCCAGCACTTCTGGACATCTCTGAATGCACACAAAAACAGATCTAAAATGTGAAAGAGCTGTTGTGTGATTGCGTACAAATAGATTTAATAAGATATCAGATATCTCTCTCTCTTTACAGACTGCTGTAAGATAAAGAAAAGAGAAGCAAATTGAGAGAGAACAAATGTTCATAAGTTTATTAAGAAAAGGCATGTGTGTTAACTTTTTCTTTTTAATAAAAGGAATATTTTAGTTAATAAGCTTTATTTTCTTTGTGGTCCAGTTTCCATACGGTACGGACCCCAGTTACGGACCCCTGGTGACTCGCTCGTTGACGACAACAAACATAGTAGCGATTTTTGTCAACATTTATTTTCACATTTCTCAGGAGAACAGCATTAATTTTACAGCATGGATAGCGATAACAACAGTGTTCACAGCGAAAGCGAGTTTTATTACCCTGAGGAAGAAGAAATAAAAGAAAACATTTCAGGAGAAAGATAAAAACCCCTAACTTGCTAACGCTGAGCAAAAATATGGCTGAAATCTGAATGACTCCTATTTCTATAAATAGGGGACGACATAGGTGGCAAAATGTAGTTTTTTTTCCTGCCATGGAAGTGCACTTGTATACCGAGGAGGAAGCCATTTGCATTACAGCCGTGAATGAGGATTCAAAATGGCGGCTCGGCTCGGTTTTCCCTTTCGGGCGCTCTCGTTTTCTGTTAGAATTTGGTAAAGAAAAAAAAATATATATATATATATATATATATATGTTACTTACCAGCTTAAGGTCGGTCCGTATGGTGAAATACCGTGACCTCGGCCTTGAATACTGACCTCGGCCTAGAGGGCCTCGCTCAGTACTTTCAAGACCTCGGTCATGGTATTTCACCATACGGACCTCCCAGCTGGTAAATAGCATATTATATATATATATATATATATATATATATATATATATATATATATATATATATATATATATATATACACACACACACACACACACACACACACATTTTATTTATTTATTTATTTAACTCCAGCATTTAAATATGTGGGCAAGTTATTGTTAATTATTAAGAAAATTAAACTAAAGTTTTTTTTTTATTATTTGACAAAAAAAGGAACATTTAAGTCAATAAATAGGAAAAATTGATTTTTTTGGTTATAATTTTTTTTTTCGAAATACAGTTCTGTGCAAAAAGTCTTTGGCACACAAAGAAATGCCGTCGACCAAAAATGGCTTAAAAATAATGAAGTGAAATGTTTCAACATAAAGAAATACTATAAACAGTAATCAGTCAGCCATAATAAATGGAACAAAGTCAGCATTTGGTGTGAGACGACCCTTTGATTTAAAAAAAAAAAAATAATAGTAGTCTGAGATCCAGTGAGTGCAGTTTTATGCGGAAATGAGCTGTAGGTTTTACTGAGCATCTTCCAGAACCAGCCACAGTTCTTCTGGACACTTTGTCACACTCGCTTCTTCATTTTGCACCAAAACCCAGCAGCCTTCATTATGTTTTATTTTTTAATCTGAAAAGTGTCTCTTATGGAATATACTGCTCAGATACAAAACAACAAACATTTTTTCCCCCGTAACGTTTAATTTTGTCCTGGAAAAAAGTGAACGTTTGGACTCGAAAATGTTTTTGTACTGACTCAGTAATGTAGAAGTCATAAAATAGAAACCTACGACAAAGTTTGTATGAAAAAATAAAACAGTGCTTAAGACTTTTGCACAGGACTGTATATTATGGGAAAATCAAATTGTGGACCCAATATTGTGAATCAAGTGAATTATTACATATGATTTGAGCCACAATGCTAGTTTGCCTCCATTATTTCTGTCGGTATTACACCGCATGTACCTATGTACAAGCGACTCTCCTAATGACCACAGGATACACTCAGCAGCCGTCTTGTGCACTTGTAGGCAAAAGCAGCTGTAATGGAGCCTTATAATGGCTATGTGGAGTTTTATATGTTCTCCCCATGTCCATGGGGGACTCCTTCAGGTTCTCTGGTTTCCTCCAACCTCCCAAAAACATGGCAGTAGATTGATCTGATCCTGTAAATTGCCCTTGGCTGTGAAAGTGTGTGTGAATGAATGTGCGTGACGCATGTATGGTGGCTTTTGATCGACTGGAGTCAGTGGTCCAGCAATGATGATTGTGATTGGTTGGAAAATGTCACACACTTCCTGCTTTCCATCAGTTGTGCTTTTACTCCTCTTACCATGCGCGGTCTTGGTACTTAAAGAAACATTGGGATTATTAAATATTATTTGATAAGTTTTAGCTTATACTCGACTTCATGAAGGCTGATAACCTCTCTCTCTCTCTCTCTCTCTCTCTCTCTCCTGTGGTTTAAACACGATTTTGCTGAGGGGTGTGTCTCTCAACACACCTGGGGTCTGGAGCTCAGCACCATACGGACCAACACTGTGGCCCTGGCAAGCTATGGCATGAGTCCGTGAGTATACGCCTCTGTGTGTGTATACATGTATACACATGATCAATCTATAAGGCTTGCTACTTTGCTACTTTCTAGGTTTCCAAGGTTATCCATCAATCAAATAAATCATGAACACACCCATGATGTATAAGACAACTCCTCTTAGCTGGAAGCAAAAAAAAAAAAGTGTGGAATGTTAGCAACTGTTAAAACTGACATTTGAGAGCTTTTGAAAAGACAGAAAGCGAGTCGCTGCAGAGTCTGAAGTCCTCACAGTCTTCTGTAAGGAGGCTGTGGTGGATCTGACAGCAGGACATGCCACTAAACCCACACATGGCCACCCCCGTTCTCCGAACTCGCGCATGTGGTTTAGGAAAAGGAAAAAAAAACCTGTGGGATGAGCTGAAGAGGGGAGAGAGAGAGAAGGAATGAGAGACACACAGAAAGAAAAACAGAGAGAGACAAGGAATGACAGACACACTAAGAGGGAAACAAGAAAGAAAAAGGCAGAGAATGACAGACAGAAAGAGAGACAGAAAAACAGAGAGAGAAGAAATGAGAGACACACTAAGAGAGATAAGAAAGAAAGAGGCAGAGAATGACAAACACAGAGGGAGCGAGAGAAGGAGTAAGAGAGAGACAGAAAAAGAGAGAGAGAAGGAATGAGAGACAAGAAAGAAAGAGGCAGAGAATTACAGACAGACAGAAAGAGAGACTGACTAACGGAAACAAGAAAGAGGCAGAGAATGACAGACAGAGAGAGAGCTAGAGAGAGACAGAAAAACAGACAGAAGGAATGAGAATCACACTGAGAGACAAGAAAGAAAGAGGCAGAGAATGACAGAGAGAGAGACAGAGAGACACTAAAAGAGACAAGAAAGAAAGAGGCAGAGAATGACAGACAGAGAGCGAGAGAGAGACAGAAAAACAGAGAGAAAGAAAGAGAGGGAGAGAGGGAGCAAGAATGAGACACTAAGAGAGAGACAAGAAAGAAAGAAGCAGAGAATGACAGACAGAAATATATAGAGAGAGACAGAGAGAGAAACAGAGACAGGGAGAGACAAAGAAAAACAGAGAGAGAAGGAATGAGAGGCACACTAAGAGAGAGACAAGAAAGAAGTAGAGAAAGACAGACAAATACACAGAGAGAGAGAGAGAGAGAGAGAGAGAGAGAGAGAGAGAGAGGGAAACAGACAGACAGTGAGAGAAAAAGAAAAGCAGAGAGATGGGAGAGAGAGAGAGAGAGAGGGAAACAGAGACAGACAGAGAGAAAGAAAAGCAGATTGGGGAGAGAGAGAGAGAGAAACAGAGACAAATAGGGAGAGACAAAGATAAACAGAGATATATTGTCAGAGAGAGTGTGTAATAGGGAGAGAGACACCAAGAAACCGATGGATTGATAAAGAAAGAGAAACAGACAGACAGAAAGAAAAAGACAGGCAAAATGAGAGAGACAGAGAAACAGAAATATACAAATAGAGAGAAGGAATGAGGGACACATGAAGAAAGAGACAGAGAGAGGGAGAGAAAGCGATGGATGTTCTATCGTCCTATATCGTGTCTCTTAACCATCACAGATTAACACTGGTATTATTGATGGCTTTAGAGGGGTGAAGGCTGACTCAAGGGCGTCTCTACTGAACATTACATCACTCCTGGAACCTGGTTACAAGTGAGCCACTAGAATTAGCCTTTAGATGGCTATTAACTCCCCGTTAACGCCTGCAAACCTGAAGTCAGGACTGTAAATAAATGGAGTTATTAGCTGTAACTAAACTCATTATATGATTAAAATACACTGCAACTCTGCTATAACAAACTCTTAGTTTGTTATGTGCGAAAGTTCAGACCAAGTTTGTGTCCCCCGCCTTTAGTAACAATGAGTTGGAGCTGCCAATAAATGGATAAATAAATAAACAAACAAACAAAAACACCATCACTGAGCCAAAGGGAGGAAAGGGAGGCAGTTGCTTGAGGTCTTGAGTTTTGACGAGGCCCCCTGAAGGTGAGCTGAAGTCCAGATGATCCCTCAATACACCAGGGTTTGTATGTTTACACCGAGCCAAACAAAGCTAGCATGAAGCCATGCCAGTGTGTGTTTTTACAGTGTGTCAGTGTTCTGCAACCAGAGGCATGACGACATGTGATACAACAGAGCTTCAGTGTCTAGCGTGATGTAGAACATACTACACATCGGAAATACGAATACCCCGAGCGTTTTGTTAGCTGTGCACATTTACGCCACTCTCCTCCTAACACAAGCAAAGTTGCTGTGCGATCAGAAATATGCTGGAGGAAAAGGTGAAGAGGAGGAGGAAGCGATTTGAGGCATTTAGGCGCCAGAGGCTTAGCCAGGATTGGGAAGGTTGGGAGTGTTTTTCTGAAAATAGGGAGTGTAACTTGGGGGTGACTTCTGGAGCTGTAATTGAGCCTTAAAAAGAAACTAAAGAAAGCACTAATTTTAAGTGTGAATTATATTAGACATTTAACACTTTTTTTTTTCTTTGCAAGAGGCTGCACACAGAAAGGCCCCCGTCAGCTGCTGGGCTCGAACCCAGAACCTTCTTGCTGTGAGGCAACAGTGCTAACCGCTACACCACCGTGCCGCCCAATAAAAACCAACACTTTACCAAAGGTGTTCGGTTACATACAGCATACAAGATGCAACAATGGTTTATCCAAGTGGGAAGTTCATTACAACTATAAGGCTAACCCTTTCTCATCCTATAGTTTGACATTCATATATTTTCTTTATTCAGGGATCTGTGTAACAAAACGGCAGTTCAAAAAAAAGGGAGGGGGGGTCCATCTCTGGTTTTGCAGCCAGTTATGTTTTTGTACCAATTTGGTGAAATAAAATGATGAAATGTGAATATGAACAAGAAGACAGTCATCTACTGTATATCCCCCGCCCTATATACCAACTGTATACCAAGTTTCAAGATATTATGTCATATTTTTCAAGTTGTGCTGCAGGAAACCAACCCTACCTCTTTACACTGATCTCAGCAGCCCATGGCATAAACCCACCAGACCTTTGGTCCAGGTGAGCTCATCTCATTATCTCTAGCCGCTTTATCCTGTTCTACAGGGTCGCGGGCAAGCTGGAGCCTATCCCAGCTGACTGCAGGCGAAAGGCGGGGTACACCCTGGACAAGTCGCCAGGTCATCACAGGGCTGACACATAGACACAGACAACCATTCACACTCACATTCACACCTACGGTCAATTTAGAGTCACCAGTTAACCTAACCTGCATGTCTTTGGACTGTGGGGGAAACCGGAGCACCCGGAGGAAACCCACGCGGACACGGGGAGAACATGCAAACTCCGCACAGAAAGGCCCTCGCCGGCCACGGGACTCGAACCCGGACCTTCTTGCTGTGAGGCGACAGCGTTAACCACTACACCACCGTGCTGCCCGGTCCAGGTGAGCTAAAAATTAAAATTTCTCACGTCTTAGTATCAAAACTCACATATACATTACTTAAACAACACATATACCAACTTTCAAGACCATACCACTCATAGTTTTCAAGTTCTGCTCCGGAAACAAAACCTACCCCTCAGACTAACCTCAGAGACCAAGTCTGAAATTGTTTCCATGGAAACATGAAACATTATCTCATCTCATCTCATTATCTGTAGCCGCTTTATCCTGTTCTACAGGGTCGCAGGCAAGCTGGAGCCTATCCCAGCTGACTACAGGCGAAAGGCGGGGTACACCCTGGACAAGTCGCCAGGTCATCACAGGGCTGACACATAGACACAGACAACCATTCACACTCACATTCACACCTACGGTCAATTTAGAGTCACCAGTTAACCTAACCTGCACGTCTTTGGACTGTGGGGGAAACCGGAGCACCCGGAGGAAACCCACGCGGACACGGGGAGAACATGCAAACTCCGCACAGAAAGGCCCTCGCCGGCCACGGGGCTCGAACCCGGACCTTCTTGCTGTGAGGCAACAGCGCTAACCACTACACCACCGTGCCGCCCACATGAAACATTAAATTTTCTCAATTTTTTTTAGTATGAAAAGGCACATCTACATTACCTTGGTAACATGTGTACCAAGTTTCAAATCTGTATCATGAATAGTTTTGGATATACGTTCCGGAAATGAACATTGCTCTTAGAAACCAAGTCAAAATCTATTGATGTAAAATTTTGAAAAGGACTTTAAAAAAAAAAAAAATCCAAAATAGCAAAAGGCACCAGCTCACATGTTGCTTGATATGTATACAAAGTTTCATGAAGACACCTTCAGTAGTTTTAAAGATATAGCCCAGAAACGAAAACGTGACCTGATGGACAGAAGCCGTTTCTATAGCCCGATAAAAAGAAAAACCACAGCAGGATGGATTCAAGATGAAAACTGCAACATACATCAAGCCAACAGCCTGAAGGTTATTCATGCATTAACTGCCCAAGCTTGGAAGAAAACCAAGTCGAAGGATAAAAGAAAGAAAAGGCAGGATTAGCGGAGACACAGAAAGGAGTATAAAGATAATCTAGTCCTGAGTCAACAGCAAGCTTTGTGCTTTTTGGGGGTTTGTAGAAACAAGTATGACAAGGTGAACTACACGGTGACACAGCATCAAGGCTGTGGTTTCTATAAAGATTTTTTTGGATGCTTTAATGATGGAAGGCTAACAAGCGTAATGGCTGCTGAGCAATTCAAGGGATTTTATAATGTAGAATCATCTGGATGTGACTGACCCAATTGCTTTGGGACTATGATTGTTTTTGCTTGTATCTTGTAGTTGTTGATTGTATCCTCTTCTTTTTTTTGGCTGTTCCTGTAGCGACCCTGAACAACAGATAACGTCCCTCCATCTCCTCCAGTCACACCAACCGTCCTCACGTCCTCCTTCACTACATCCATAAATCTCATCTTTGGTCTTCCTCTTTTCCTTCTACCTGGCAGCTCCATCTTCAGCATTCTTCTCCCAATATACCCTGGATCTCTCCTCTGTACGTGTCCAAACCATCTCAATCTCACCTCTCTCACTTTGTCTCCAAGCCATCCTACATGTCCCATCCCTCTAATATACTCATTTCTAATCCTGTCCTACTTTGTCACTCCCAGTGAGAATCTCAACATCTTCAGCTCTGCTCCCTCCAGTTCAGTTCAGCCTCCTGTCTTTGTCTCAGTGCTGCTGTCTCCAAACCATACAACCCTTTCACTCTTGCTGACTCTTTCACTCCTCCATCCATTCCAACCTGCCCGCACTCTCTTCACTTCTCCGCCGCACTCGCCATTACTTTGTACAGTTGACCCCAGATCATCTTTAGTGTTCTGCCTGATGGTCGGTCCGTTACTAGGGAAGAATTACAGTAGTGGTTTCCTGCTGCATTCTACTGGATTATCATAGAGGTTTTCTCCTCTCAACCATTCACCTATGGGCAATTTAGAGTAGCCAGTTCACCTAACCGCAGGTCTTTGGTGTACCCAGAGGAAACCCACACAGACACAGGGAGAACATACAAACTCCACACAGAAGAGCCCCCACCAGCCACTGGGCTTGAACCCAGAACCACCTTGGCATGAGGCGACAGTGGTAAGCACTACACCACCGTGCCATCTGACCCCAGATATTTGAACTGAAAAGTTGTGTTCGAGGTGTACGAACACATAAAACTGACAAGTAGCTCATAGGGAGATAATTTGTACTGACACTTTGAGTAGGCTACTTATTGCTATAAAAAAATCAAATAAGTTAATAATTTTTCGATGATCCTGTGTCACAATTATTTCCCACCCCATTTGTCCCGCCTCACCATGTCACAATTATCCCAGTTTGTCCTGGACCAATCAATCAATGGGGAAAAAAGTCATCCCTGGCTCAGAGACTGTCAAGGAGTGTACTCTTGGATCAGTCAAGGGGTAACACACGGGGGGAAGCCCACACAACACCTGAAACAGCTTCATTGATTGGATCAAGACAATTCCATCATCAGACACTTCAGTCACCAGGAGAGTAGAGGCCTTTGCATCAGACATCTTTGAGATTCTTTTGGACAAAATGAGGAAGACAGAGGTGATGTCTCTCGCTGTAGGTGAATCAACTGACAACGGCGATGTAGCACAGCTGTGTTACATCCCATGTTCGATGGCTTTCAGGAGGATCTACTTGGACCAACTCCTTTGGAGGGACATACAACCAAGGAGATCATTTTATTAAATATTGTCTCATGCATTGAAGAGAACAGGTTGGACTTGGAATGTATTAATATGCCAGCAGGGCACTACGGTAGTGTAGTGGTTAGCACTGTCGCCTCACAGCAAGAAGGTTCTGGATTCGAGCCCAGTGGCCGACGAGGGCCTCTCTGTGTGGAGTTTGCATGTTCTCCCCGTATCTGCGTGAGTTTCCTCTGGGTGCTCCGGTTTCCCCCACAGTCCAAAGACATGCAGGTTAGGTTAACTGGTAACTCTAAATTGACCATAGGTGTGAATGTGAATTGTTGTTTGTCTCTATGTGTTAGCCCTGCAATGACCTGGTGACTTGTCCAAGGTATACCCCGCCTCTCACCCATAGTCAGCTGGGATAGACTCCAGCTTGCCCGCAACCCTGTACAGGATAAGCGGCTACAGATAATATGCAGGTAACAGATGGTGCATCCACGACAGTGGGCAGGACATGGGGTCTTTCCGCTAGGAGTGATGGTTGTGGCTCCACAGCTGACACCACTCCAATACCTTCTCCACCAAAGGCTCGTGTGCCAAACCAAGTGGCGAGTTAAGAGAGACCATGAACTCAGGTCATAGCGATTATGACCTTAATTTGCTGCACCTTCAGCTCACAGCAGCGCCTTTTCCACCAGTTCTTGTCAGGCATGTCAGCTCAATAATGATCTGCTCATCTACAATGACCTTAGATGGCTGAGCTAAGGAGACACACTGAAACAATTCTGTGAACTAAGGAAGATCCTGATGTTCCTCCGTAATTCAAAGCAGAAGAAAGCCCATAGCTTTCTGTCTCTAGTGGAGAATGGCAAGTTTTCAAGTGCCATTTGCTTTTTCTAGTGCTGTTTTCAATCACTTGAACAAACTCAACATGGAGCTGCAGGCCATGGCTAAGTCACATAACTTGTGGAGAGACTTCATGCATTACAGAAAAAGATCACACTTCTTTTTCCTGCTGATGTACATCCAGGCAAAATGCTCCACTAACATTGCCTTTAGTCAAGTCAACTTTGTCAAATATGCTATACATGCTCGACATACAGCACAGATGAAATATCAGTCCTCTCTGACCCACGGTGCAAACAGGCAATGCAATAAATAAAAATAGAATAAAAATAGAATTAAAAAACAAACAATATAAACAATATAAACACTCTAGATAGGAACTAGACATAGACTAAACACTCAGACAATATAAACAGTGTAAACACTAGATAAGAACTACACACAGACTAAACACTCAAACAGACAATATAAACAGTATAAACACTCTAGATATGAACTAGACGTAGACCAAACACTCATATACATACATATACACACACGCAAATTGGTTCAAATAACCAAACAGTCAAGGGCACTTGAGGTATAGCAGGTAAACATGAAATAAGCAGTACAAAACAAACTAGCAGCTGTTAAGATGAGGTAGTGCGGAATAGTGCAAATGAGCGAGGTAAAGTGAGATGTGCGGTCCCTGAGTTCAGTGTGTTAATGAACGATAAGATGTGTGTGTGTGTGTGTGTGTGTGTGTGTGTGTGTGTGTGTGTGTGTTGGGGGGGGGGACTGTGAGGGTGACATGTCAGACGCTGAAGGGGGGCCAGGGGGGTGTGCGAGCAGAATCTGTGGTAGGGGGCAGAGGGGGGAGGAGGGGCAGGGCAGAGGGGGGAGGAGGGGCAGAACAGGGAGGGAGTTGAGCCTCCTGACCGCCTGGTGAAAGAAACTGTTCTTGAGCCTGCTGGTTTTGGCCCGGAGACTCCGCAGTCTCCTCCCTGACGGCAGCAGACTGAAGAGGCTGTGAGATGGGTGGGTGGGGTCACCTGCAATCCTGATGGCTTTGCGGGTGAGGCGGGAGTTATAAATATCCATAAGAGAAGGGAGAGAGACACCAATGATCCTCTCAGCTGCTCTCACGATGCACTGCAGAGACTTGCAGCAGGACACGGTGCAGGCGCCGTACCACACGGTGATGCAGCTGGTCAGAATGTTCTTGATGGTGCCTCTGTAGAAAGTGTGCATGATGGGGGCCGGGGCTCTTGCTCTACTCAGTTTGCGGAGGAAGTACAAACGCTGTTGGGCTTTTTTGGCCAGTGATGCAGTGTTGTTGCTCCAGGACAAGTCTTCAGAGATATGCACACCCAGAAACTTGGTGCTGCTCACCCTCTCCACTGCAGCACCGTCGATAGATAGTGGAGCATGCTGGGTGTGCGCTCTCCTGAAGTCCACAACAATCTCCTTCGTCTTCTCCATGTTCAGATGGAGATTGTTGTCCTTGCACCACATGGCCAAGCGGCTCACCTCACTCCTGTAGATTGTCTCATCGCCATTGTTGACGAGACCCACCACAGTCGTGTCATCCGCAAACTTAATGAAGAGATTTGAACTGGATGTTGGTGTGCAGTCGTGGGTCAGCAGAATGAAGAGGAGGGGGCTTAGCACACATCCTTGGGGGGCCCCTGTGTTCAGTGTGATGGTGCTGGAGGAGTTGCTGCCAACCCGTACAGTCTGTGGTCTCCCCGTCAGGAAGTCCAGCAGCCAGTTGCACAGGGAGGTGTTGAGTCCCAGTTGGTCCAGTTTGTGAATGAGCTGCTGAGGAATGATTGTGTTGAATGCTGAGCTAAAGTCTATGAACAGCATTCTGACATACGAGTCTTTTGTCTCCAGGTGGGTGAGGGCTGAGTGGAGGGCAGTGGAGATGGCGTCATCGGTCGAATGGTTGGATTGATATGCAAACTGGAAAGGATCCAGGGCAGGGGGGAGGGCAGACTTGATGTACCTCATGACTAGCCGCTCGAAGCACTTCATGGTTCAGCTAATTCAGGTTTGGTTAATTCAGTATCCACACCAAAGTGATGAGATTTGTGAAGGACGCTTTCTGTTTGAATGCTGCATTGAAAGAGTTTGAACTGAAAGCAAAGGACCTGGTAAAGCCATTGAATAAAGTGTCTTTACAACTCAAACTCACAGACGTTCAGTCATCAGAGGACCTGCGGCAGTCGTTCCAGCAGGTTCTGAAAAGTTCTCAACTCATGAAGTCTACTATGAGAAAAATCACAAATTCAAGAAGTCTTGTGCTTTTTATCTTCACAATATTTGGCTCCATTTACACGCGACAAAAAAAAAAAAATTCTCTCATTAGATGACAAATATTGGTTAAGTAGGTTATGTTACATAACAGGTAAGTTAATCAGATTAGCAATAAGGATGACATTTTGAACAGGATGTGGAGGGGCAGTTTGAATATTATTTACCCGTTTAATAGGTATGTAAGTCGCAATAAATTTATGATGATTCAAATCGCGATCATCAGGCTACAAAATCTCTTCGCATTTCCGACCTGTAATTGCATCATTTAGACAGCAGAGGGTGCAAAAAGTGTACAATAACATCTCATCTCATTATCTGTAGCTGCTTTATCCTGTTTTACAGGGTCGCAGGCACGCTGGAGCCTATCCCAGCTGACTACGGGCGAAAGGCGGGGTACACCCTGGACAAGTCGCCAGGTCATCACAGGGCTGACACAGACACAGACAACCATTCACACTCACATTCACACCTACGGTCAATTTAGAGTCACCAGTTAACCTAACCTGCATGTCTTTGGACTGTGGGGGAAACCAGAGCACCCGGAGGAAACCCACGCGGACATGGGGAGAACATGCAAACTCCGCACAGAAAGGCCCTCGCCGGCCACAGGGCTCGAACCCAGGACCTTCTTGCTGTGAGGCGACAGCGCTAACCACTACACCACCGTGCCGCCCAAGATAAACAGTGTATGGATTATAATCCTTTATATCATACTGACATGAGTGTTTTACTGGGAAATACACCACTCGTATTTTTCATCTGAGCTCCATCCAGGACACGGAGAACCAAAAGTGTGATAAATCTCTATACATCACTTGTAAGGAAATCGACAATTTGTTTTGATAAATTTGCGTACTTTTTGTTTGTGAATGTGTCGATATAATGAAAAGAAAAATCACATGTTGACTTGAAGATATGAAGTTTATCTTCTGTTGAAAAACTCACATTTTTCATACGAAATACATTGCGGATCTGAGTGACATACATATACTGTATATAAATTTACCAGCTGGGAGGTCCGTATCGTGAAATACCATGACCGAGGTCTTGAAAATACTGACCAAGGCCTCGAAAATACTGACCGAGGCCTCTGGGCCGAGGTCATGGTATTTCACAATACGGACCAACCTTAAGCTGGTAAATAATACATTTATTTTTTTCTTTACCAAATTCTAACAGAAAACGAGAGCGCCCGAAAGGGGAACCATATTTCAGATAGCGCTGGATACTTCTCTGGAAAGATGTGAGCGAGGACAGCTCGTACACGTCGCCATTTTTCTTTGTTGCGGACATGAAAAAGTTGCACAGCTACATGTTTACTTCTTCACCAGGTATGTCTTCGACCTTCATTTAGGTTTTGACAGAACTTCCCAAAGACATTAAGGTTGTAGGTCGTCTTTTTTGTTGTATTTTCTGTCCTTTGCTCCTCAATAAACTGCTGGATTTGCTCAGCGTTAGCAACAGTTACAGGTTTTCGGCTTTCACCTGAAATGTTTTCTTTTATTTCGTCTTCATCAGGGTAGTAAAACTCGCTTTTGCTGTGAACACTGTCGTTATTGCTATCCGTGCTGTAAAATTAATGCTATTATACTGAGAAATGCGAAAATAAATATTGACAAAAAATTGCTACCATGTTTGTTGTTGTTGTGAACGAGCGAGTCGCCAAAGGTCCGTAACCGGGGTCCGGATCGTAGGATTCCGGACCGCTAGCGAGCCAATCAGAGCACACGATTTGATGGAAGCCAGACTGCGAAAAAATAATTAACAGTTATTCCACGAAATCGAGTCATACATGAGCCGATAGCCAATGAGGCTCGTAGCACCGAGTTATCTATAATCCATGTACAATGAGATTGAGTGGAATAACTTTTATTCTATACACATTCACTGGATTTTGAGAAACGGAGCATTTTTATTTTTTGCAAATTCGATCAATAAAAACTTCATACAAAACGTCCGACAAAATCATTTCGTTTAGAATGTAAACAAACTGGCGAAATGACAGGAGCAATTTGTGAAAATTGCGATAATAATTCTTGAAAAAAAAAAAGATACGTTCTTACCATCAAATACTTTTATTCCATATTTTGTTGTTTTTTTGTATTTTGGGGGTTTTGTTTTCGAATAGGGTTTTTATGTCATCCTCGATTGGTTCAGCAACACACTCCGCCATTTTGTCAAGTCAAGTCAGTTTATTTGTATAGTTCTTTTAACAATAGACATTGTCGCTAAACAGCTTTACAGAATTTTAATGACTTTAAAGATGAGCTAATTTGATCCCTAATCTATCCCCAATGAGCAAGACTGTGGCGACGGTGGAGAGGAAAAACTCCCTCAGACGACATGAGGAAGGAACCTTGAGAGGAACCAGATTCAAAAAGGAACCCATCCTCATTTGGGTGATAACAGACAACGTGATTATAACATTTTTAACAGTTTTAACATGAAGTCAGTTTCGTTGATGTTATAAACTCTTCATTGATGGAAACTTGAGTGAAAAACTGTTCGTGACAACTGCAGTCCTAAAGTTAGCAAGTCAACTGTAGTCCTCAGCCATAAAAGCATTACTGTAAGAGTCCAGAGCGTCTTCCAAGTGTGACTTTTGACTGTCCATATGGGGCCGTCCTCCACAGGAGCGATGTGATGAGACTCCAACCAGATGTAGGGCATCAGGATGGATCAGGCAGGTCCGAGGAGCAGAAGAGATCAGAATCTTCTTGGTCTCAGGATTTTGTTTTTCTCTACTCACAGTATACGAGCTGATATCCTAGTAGTAGAGAAGCCAATCAGAGCACATGATTGCTCATATCCAGTGAATGTGGATACAATAATTCCCGATATTTCACTCCGATGATGTCACTCCCGGTGTTTTCCCGCTGACTGGACGCGCGTTGTCAAAATGGCGAACCGGTTCAAAATTACAATTCTTTTGATTAACTTGTGTTTTCTGTGGATGTGTCCATAAAATATATAGTTACAACATTACATGGTGGCACAAAGATATGAAGTTTATCTACTCATGCTGAAAAATTTTCACTTCACTCACTCATGAATATGTTCACTACTCAAAGATAAACTTCATATCTTTGCACAACTCTCATCATCGGCGATCACTCGAAGTCTAGTATGATGGTCCTCCCTGGGTGTCCTTGTTGTGGGTCTTCAGATGGCTGAAGAGACCAATTCTGGAGCCACAAACTTTCTTACAGTGTGGGCATGGAGGTTGGGTACTGGCGGTGGGATGTGTAGGGGCCTGTTTAGTGAAGAACCGCTCCTTCATTCTGGCAGCCTGTTGGAGATGATCTTCATGGAAAGTGTCACCTTCACGCAGGCAGTTTCTCCATACAGATCTTTGACTGGCAGTAGCTTCACAGTTTGAGCTGGTGATGTTGAATTTTTTGAGATTGGTCCTGATGTTGTCCTTGTAACTCTTTTTCTGGCCTCCAGGTGCACGTTGACTGGTGGGGAGTTGAGAGTAGAGGACTTGTTTTGGAAGGCGGGTATCCGGCATCCCTATGATGTGGCCTGTCCATCCGAGTTGGTGCTTTATGATGGTGGTCGTGATGCTGTCTGTATTTGCCTCCTGTAAGATGCTGGCATTCATCCTCTTATCTTCCCAGCTCACACGCAAGATTTTTTGTAGGCATTTCTGATGGTAGGACTCAAGGATTCTTAAATGCCTACTATAAGTGGTCCATGCCTCTGCGCCATAGAAGAGTGTTGGCAGTATGACTGCTTTGTACACAAGCAGCTTAGTCTTGGCAAGTAGGTCAGGATTTTCAAAAGACCCTTAGAGGAGAGATGGCTTCCCAGATAGGGAAAGGTCAACATTCTCAAGGCGTTCATTGTCAATTGTTATTTTTGGCGGGAGTACAAAGGTGTCTGGTGGAAGTTGGTGGAGGACCTTGGTCTTCTTGATGTTCATGGTGAGACCAAGAAGCCGGTAGGCCCTTGCGAAAGCATTCAGTGTGGCCTGAAGCTCATCTTCTGTATGGGCTACAACAGCATTGTCATCTGCATATTGTAACTCCATAGTAGAAGTGTGGAAGACCTTAGATTTGGCTTTGTATCTGTTTAGGCTGAATAGTTTACCATCTGGGGTGGCACGGTGGTGTAGTGGTTAGCGCTGTCGCCTCACAGCAAGAAGATCTGGGTTCGAGCCCCGTGGTCAGCAAGGGCCTTTCTGTGCGGAGTTTGCATGTTCTCCCCGTGTCCGCATGGGTTTCCTCTGGGTGCTCCGGTTTCCCCCACAGTCCAAAGACATGCAGGTTAGGTTAACTGGTGACTCTAAATTGACCGTAGGTGTGAATGTGAGTGTGAATGGTTGTCTGTGTCTATGTGTCAGCCCTGTGATGACCTGGCGACTTGTCCAGGGTGTACCCTGCCTTTCGCCCGTAGTCAGCTGGGATTAGTCTGGCTAACGCGACTTCAAAGCTCTGCGAGCATTTGGTCTGGCAAAGATATTAAGCCCAACCATTTCCCAAAGGCGTGGTTGACCCACCTCCCTGAAATGCCTCAGTTTGCTACTGGTCGAAGCCAGAAAAGGCTGTGACGAAGCTTAAACCAATCACATCACTCTTTCCTCTGACGTATGTGACGCAACGGAAACTGCTTGAGTAACAGGAAGAAGATAAATACCTCCAGGGCTGCTCTTTGCTCCGTTTTCAATGAGAACTTCCCATTGAATGCTTTCAATACAGCATCTACCGCTGTATCAAAGGCTTGCCGCTGCTCCATGTTCGTAATGTTTCTAGTGAATGAAGCGCTTCCGGCATAGATTCTGTAAACAATCTATGGCTTCCGGTCACAGTTCTACTACGTCACTGCCTTGAACACGCCTCTACCCAGGGCCGTTGGAGATGCTCAAAGTTGATTGGTTCCCGATTTTTCGGGAGCTTGGAAGAGCTGGAGATAGCTTGCCTTGCCAGACTAAGCTCGCAACAGGCCCTCGTGTTGTGTCACACTTAGGATGGGCGGGCCCAGGCTAAGCTGGGATAGGCTCCAGCTTGCCTGCGACTCTGTAGAACAGGATAAAGCGGCTAGAGATAATGAGATGAGATGAGTTTACCATCTGTTCTGTAGATTATCTGGACACCACTGGGTGCACTGTTTCCAACAAAATAGAGGATTTCACAACTCTACACACACACTTTTAATTTGCAGTTTTGATTTGTGAAATGAATAAAACATTGCTTTATACCAGTGCCTGTTCATTCGAATGCACTCTTCTGTAAAAATGACACATGGTTTTAAGGATAATCTGCACTCATGCTACAAATACACTCACATTACATTAATCCACAACTTTATCCTTTTAAATCTTTTTAAAAATCCAGTCTGGAATAAGCAACGTCGGGGGACGACGACCTTCAAATGCACTTAGAGAACTGATTTTGCACTTTTCAGCGTTGTAGTTATTATGCTTCATGTCAGTGTACAATTACTAAGTCTTTTCATTAAATAGTGATCTAGTAGAAGTTCACATCTCGGGTGTGTGATCATACAGCTCCAGGGAACTTCCTTTATACTAAAGCGAGCTGCTCAGCTGTGTAAACAGCTTTTAACTATAAAAATCACTGAATGGTCTGCCTGATGAGTGATTTAAAATAAAGTTGTACCTCAACATTATTGTTCAAAACAAGTCTTTTGTGAAAAGTCAGATCGGGTCAGAAAGGAAGGAGGGAAAAACAATAGAGGAGGAAGACTGAGGAGGCGAGCGTGAGGAGGAACGCTGAATGAAACCCAAGGGAACGCTGTCGACTGCTGGGCTACAAACTGTTGGACAACGACCTTTAAAACTGACAGCGTAAATAGAAAGGCAACCTTTAGAGGCAACCATCACTCCATCTCCGAGGGAAAACATTCAGCCTTCGCCAACAATCAGTCTCCAGCCAAATATTCAGCATTACTGCTTTAAATCTTCCTGCTGACTGAAAAGAGGGCTGTAATCACGACCTCGCTTCTCTGCTGAAGCTATTTCAGGTTTATGAGCCGACTTTTGAGATGGTTTGTGTGCCATCGTCTTATCGTGCCCCTAACCATCACTCGCCGGGTTTCCATTGTAGTTTATAAACATCAGAGGTGGACAAAGTCCCCAACTTCATCACTTAAGTCTAAGTACAGATCCCACTGGTCAAATGTTACTCCGATACAAGTGAAAGTTGTCCAGTCAAATTTTTACTTAAAGTACTGAATTACTTGCTTTTAAAAATACTTAAGTATTAAAAGTGCATTTTCTATCAACGCATCGTTGTATTATTGCCACAACGCTTACAAAACCTAACGCCGTTACCAAAGACAGAAATGTGAATTCAGAAGATGAACGCATGCTGTGTCATCATGGTGGTTTAACGTTAAGCTAGCTAGTCAGTGACGCTCCACCTGACATGCTAGCAAACTCTTTTCAAGCTCGAAATCATATTGGGTAGCTAACGCTACTAGAAAAGAAAGATTTCTACATTGTTTATTTGGCAAGATTATGCTAAAACATATATTTCTGAAAGGACTTCAGATAAGTTAACGTTATTCATGTTAGCATAAATCTGTTTGTTTTTACATGTTAACTAAAGGCCTCTGCATGCTCTTGAGACAAGGCTTTCGCAGATAGCTTTTCGCAGACAGTTGTAATTTATTGTTGAGCGGGGAGTAAAGGCGTGCACGATGTTATTCACTGGCACAACGCAAGGGGGCGCAAAGTCGCTAGGAGTAGTTGGTGGATGTGGTTAGTGGAGTGTTTATCCTCCGGTTACTTATAATGACTAGAACTGGAGTCGTATAGATGTACGTACTTCCTCAATCAACCGCTCTTCGTGCTGCTCCATCTTCGCTCGTGTTTTTAAAAATGCCGGTCGTGAAAACAAAACAAACCGGGAAAGTAGGGAAGCAGAAGTGCGTGTACAGTGGATGTAGAGTGGACCAATCAGAGCCCTCTTGTCTGCGGCGCTGTCTGCGAGGCTTCTGCGGTGGTCACAATTTTTGGGAGGTGCGCGCAGAGCGTCTGCGAAGGTGGGGGGGCTACGCAGACACTGTCTGCGATGACTGGGTTGTCAGCATAAATTGGCCTTAACAGTGTCCAAGTTAACTAGCTATGTGTAAATGTTAGCCGTGGACAAGACGATGGCAACTTGGTGGGCAAATCCATAGAAAGTCATTTGACTAACCAGACTGCATAGCTATTGCAACGTTATCGCTAGCTCTAAAAGCACAGACAACTTCATTGCAAACTTTCTCTTGGAATAAAACGTTTTCATACCTCAATATCCTTCCGCAGGTTGGACGGCGAGTTTTTGTAGGCCGTGATGTGGTTCGTTTTTGGCAAACAAACCAAATGTTTAAAACAAAATGAATCATGAATCATTTCAGAAAACTGAAACAAGGTTTCTAGGTAAAGCCATGAGTGCGTGCATTCCCCAGAAGAACCGCCTCCTTCCATTCTGCCATCAACTGATCGTGTTAAATAACGCTGCTGAGAAATCACTGAACTTGATTTTATACAGTCTATGGACGTGACGTGACCCTAGTGATTACTGATAGACTGCCTCAGTGTCGCCTGCGAAAAAACCATCACGTTTTAGAAAAGAAAAGAAAAAACATCCACTTTCAGAGCTGCTTCATAGGAACGAGGACCTTGATAGAAATGTAGTGGAGTGAAAAGTACGATATTTGTCTTTCAAATGTAGTGAAGTCATAAGTTTCCAAAAAAATACTCAAGTAAAAGTACAGAAACTCAAAGAGTGTACTCAAGTAAATGTATTTCGTTACTGTCCACCTCTGATAAACACGAATAGAAGCCATTTTCTTTTTTTAAAAGTCGACAAAAAAACAGTTGTGATTAGTCTGCATTTCTGTTGAGTGATGTTATTTGATTAAAGCTGGGTTTCTTGACTTGCAACATTCATTCCAATTAAACATGCCGATGATCTCTAAGACCCAGTGGCGTGCACAGACATTTTGGGGGGCAAGTGCTCTGGGGGAAAAAAGGGCACTTTTTTTGCGGGACTCCCTAAAGTGAATGACGCATGAAATGGAATGACGAATGACAGCTAGTGATTTGAACAATAAATGGTCCCTTGTCATTCAGATTCTTATAAATGGAATAACGATTGAAATGTAGGTGGAATGACATGCTTTCAGCTCATGAAATGGAATGACATTGTTTCTAAGTGGAATGACATACTTTTAGGTTATGTTATCAGTGATATCACCTTTTACAAATGGAATGACAGCGTTTCCAGGTGGAATGACATACTTTGAGGCAATGTTATCAGTGATATCACCTATAACCTAACCCTAACCCTAGAAACAATGTCATTCCATTTGTTAATTTGATATCACTGATAGCATTGCCTCAAAGTATGTCATTCCACCTAGAAACCTTATCATTCCATTTGTAAAAGGTGATATCACTGACAACATTAGCTCAAAGTAAGTCAATACATATAGAAACCCTGTCATTCCATTTGTAAAAGCTGATATCCCACCAAGCACCCACTTATCTTATCCTAGGGAGGTCTAAAACTAAAGATTTCAATCGTTATTCCATTTGTAAGAATCTGAATGACAAGGGACCATTTATTGTTCAAATTTACTACCTGTCATTCGTCATTCCATTTCATGCGTCATTGACTTTAGGGAGTCCTCTTTTTTGCGCATGTGGAACACCTTATTATAAAAGCCTGAGGGCGTATTCACACCTACGTTGTTTGGTCTGGACCAAACGACCAAACGAACCAAATTTCCCTTGGTCCGGACCTTTTGGGTTGGTCTGAATACAAACCACCGAACTCTGGTCCGGACCAAACAAGCGGGCCGAGACCGAGCTGCAAGGTCGGACTCGGTCCGGACCAAAGGAACTCTGGTGCAGACCTTTTGGAGGTGTGAAAGCAGACCGGACCTAATCCGACAGTTTTGCTTTTTTGTACCTTGGGAGCTTCCGTCGTTTGTCGAGCATTATGAGAAACAGAGTCTTGACACTCCACCGCAAAGTGCAAACACTGTTTCAGTTGTCAAGGGAACCTTACAACAGTCATTCAGTCATTCAGACCAGTGGTAGGCTAGACTACAGAGTACAAAAAATGAGTAGGGGGCAAACGTGGGCCGAGGAAGAAACGTGTCCCCATGTGGATATATGGGCAGATGTCCACATATCTGAGCTTTTGGAGAGAACACACAAAAATGCCGACGTGCTTGCTGTATTCAGTGAGAAAATGAAGGAGAAGGGGTTCACACGCTCCCCAGAACAATGTCGGCTAAAAGTGAAGAAACTCCATCAGACCTACATTAAAATCAGGGACATTCTTTCAAAAAGTGGCGGTACTAGCGACGCAAAAAAGAAATTCATCTATTACGATGGACAAGGCGAATATCCCGACACATACCTCCTCCGTCTTGGGTGAAGAGCCAGAACTGTCACAACATGATGTGCGCTCATCAGCGCTATCCTCCGTAGCCGCCTTGCCCTTTGTCGTCGTCGTTGATAAATTACTTGTACAACAGCATAGTAATCGCACAATTGTGAAAACAGTAAAAACTGGAAAAAACATATAGCTTTGATGACATTAAAAAGAATAACAGCACGGAAAGCCTCCATGACTACTTTTGAACTTAACGCTTTGTGCGCGTGTCGTCTCTGACCAATAGCTGAACGACCTCAGGGCGCGTGGCTTTGTTGACAGATTTTGGTCCGCTTACTAAAAAGTACAGTGTGAAAGCGAACCACACCAAAATGAAAAAATAAAAAAAACCATTTGGTTCGGACCAAAGCAAGTGAACTATCGAACTATCCTGGTCTGAATACACCCTGAGATTTAACCCTCCTCTTGTGTTCATAATCGTATCAAAGTTTTGGGTATTTTTCTGTAGTTCCATCTTTAAAAAGTCTGATAAAGTCTGAAAGTCTGATCTTCCCGTCACTGACTTGAGTCTCAAGACTGTGTTTATTCACAGATTTCCGTGAGATCATCTTAAAATTTGTAATGAAATATACACACTCAATGGGCTCAACGGAGCTCTCCTTTATTTGCATAACGGCGTGCATACTAGCATAACGTGATATTCTTAATCATGTTATAAAAACAGGTCGGAATTGATGGAGAGTGGGGTTGCCTCAATGGTTTAGGCTACATTTAAAATGTTGTTCAGTTTGTTTCTCCATATGGAAAGGGAGCAAATAAGCTGGCAAAGGCTGCCACGTGCAGTTGTTTCTGTATGCGACGGGCTACTTCACGACAAAATAATTACAGCTTGGGCTTAGAGGGCAAACAATACATTTTCACTCGATTCATGTGTTACCTGGCTGGTGGGGCAGGGGAAGAGCTGACTGACTGCCCGATGTGTTGTCTGCGCTACGACAAGGCCGTGGCTTCCAGGACGCTATGCTGCTGCAACCTCACATTGAATGCACTGCACGCTTGTTCACGTGACAGAGCAAGAGAGACAGAGGTCTGGTGTGTGTGCGGAGGGGGCACACATCGGGACATTATTTTCACACACGCTTTTAATGCCGCGGCTTTTCTAAAAGATCATGTCGACATTGGCCTCAGTAAACTGTAAAAAAAAATAAAAATAAAAAATTCAAAAGGGCACTTTTTTGGACAGAGGGCAGAGGGGCAGGTGCTTGAGCACCACCTCGTGTCTATCTGTGCACGCCACTGCTAAGACCTGATAAGTGTTGGCACGGTGATTTCAAATGCATGTCATGTGACTTAAATGTGAAAAATGAGTCTCCATTTCAATTTTGCAAAATGTTGCTTTGTCGAATCGTTACTTACCTCATTACTACCAGGTAGGGTTCTAACTAGATCAAAATATCCTATATAGCAGACCTCCTTCATCATCATACACCCTTGAGATCACTGAGGTCCTCTGACCAACTACTGCTAACTGTCCCACCCTCTAGACTAAAGAGTAGGGGGGATTGTGCTTTTGCAGTTATAGGCCCCAAACTATGGAATGAACTCCCACTGCATGTAAGGCTTGCCCCCTCAGTGCCCATCTTCAAGTCCCGCCTGAAAACACACATTTTTCCCTGGCGTTTGACTCTCTATGAGTGGTGTGATGTTATGTGACTTGGGATAGTGAAGATCCATGTCTGTTGTCCATGATTTGCTTTTAGGGTCTATGTGTGATCTTATGTCTCTGTCCTTTATCTGTTTTTAGGTCTTATATATGATTTTATGTATATTCACTTCATTCTTATTTATTTATTTATTTATCTATTTAATTACTCTTATCTTAGATGGACTGTACAGCACTTTGGTCAACTGTTGTTGTTTTTAAAGGGCTTTATAATAAACCTGAACTTGAATATCAGCGTAGTGACACCAGTCATAACAGCCAGGGTTTCAGGGGCCACCTTAGGCGCTCATGGGTTCTACATGCTCAGAGATGCATTCTAGTGCATTTCCTGGCACTTGCAGGCCTCCCCGAAAGTCACTCTGTTTTGGTAATATTAATGAGATTTTTTTTTTTGACTGAAGATTTACAACCCCGATTACAAAAAAGTTGGGACAAAGTACAAATTGTAACTAAAAACGGAATGCAATAATTTACAAAATCTCAAAAACTGATATTGTATTCACAATAGAACATAGACAACATATCAAATGTCGAAAGTGAGACATTTTGAAATTTCATGCCAAATATTGGCTCATTTGAAATTTCATGACAGCAACACATCTCAAAAAAGTTGGGACAGGGGCAATAAGAGGCTGGAAAAGTTAAAGGTACAAAAAAGGAACAGCTGGAGGACCAAATTGCAACTCATTAGGTCAATTGGCAATAGGTCATTAACATGACTGGGTATAAAAAGAGCATCTTGGAGTGGCAGCGGCTCTCAGAAGTAAAGATGGGAAGAGGATCACCAATCCCCCTAATTCTGCGCCGACAAATAGTGGAGCAATATCAGAAAGGAGTTCGACAGTGTAAAATTGCAAAGAGTTTGAACATATCATCATCTACAGTGCATAATATCATCAAAAGATTCAGAGAATCTGGAAGAATCTCTGTGAGTAAGGGTCAAGGCCGGAAAACCATACTGGGTGCCTGTGATCTTCGGGCCCTTAGACGGCACTGCATCACATACAGGCATGCTTCTGTATTGGAAATCACAAAATGGGCTCAGGAATATTTCCAGAGAACATTATCTGTGAACACAATTCACCGTGCCATCCGCCGTTGCCAGCTAAAACTCTATAGTTCGAAGAAGAAGCCGTATCTAAACATGATCCAGAAGCGCAGACGTCTTCTCTGGGCCAAGGCTCATTTAAAATGGACTGTGGCAAAGTGGAAAACTGTTCTGTGGTCAGACGAATCAAAATTTGAAGTTCTTTATGGAAATCAGGGACGCCGTGTCATTCGGACTAAAGAGGAGAAGGACGACCCAAGTTGTTATCAGCGCTCAGTTCAGAAGCCTGCATCTCTGATGGTATGGGGTTGCATTAGTGCGTGTGGCATGGGCAGCTTACACATCTGGAAAGACACCATCAATGCTGAAAGGTATATCCAGGTTCTAGAGCAACATGTGCTCCCATCCAGACGACGTCTCTTTCAGGGAAGACCTTGCATTTTCCAACATGACAATGCCAAACCACATACTGCATCAATTACAGCATCATGGCTGCGTAGAAGAAGGGTCCGGGTACTGAACTGGCCAGCCTGCAGTCCAGATCTTTCACCCATAGAAAACATTTGGCGCATCATAAAACGGAAGATACGACAAAAAAGACCTAAGACAGTTGAGCAACTAGAATCCTACATTAGACAAGAATGGGTTAACATTCCTATCCTTAAACTTGAGCAACTTGTCTCCTCAGTCCCCAGACGTTTACAGACTGTTGTAAAGAGAAAAGGGGATGTCTCACAGTGGGAAACATGGCCTTGTCCCAACTTTTTTGAGATGTGTTGTTGTCATGAAATTTAAAATCACCTAATTTTTCTCTTTAAATGATACATTTTCTCAGTTTAAACATTTGATATGTCATCTATGTTCTATTCTGAATAAAATGTGGAATTTTGAAACTTCCACATCATTGCATTCCGTTTTTATTTACAATTTGTACTTTGTCCCAACTTTTTTGGAATCGGGGTTGTATTATAATTAATATTCAACTATATTAGTGATATATTTATGGAATGAGAATAAAACAACCAGTTGATGCTCAGCAAATGTCAGCTTTATTTTCCGCTTCAGACATTCAATTACAGTACATGACGATCCAGATCTAACTCGGGAACCGGGACGGATTACATACAGTACATGGTGCGGAAGTGCCTCTTAACATGGATGGCACTTTACCGCGAACACAGCATAAGGAAGGAGGTAAACCGGACTAGCAAAATCAGTGATGATCCCAGGGCAGCTCTGCACTGGGTGCTTACGTGGACGGGGATTGGAGTACGTCCCAATGGAGAACATTCGCATGGCAGTGCGCCGTTGCATGAGGATAATAAGACAAAATTAAACAAAAGACCACATTTTCAAGATTAGCAAGTCTTTTTATTAGTGTAGTGGAAACTTTTACAGGCGTGTCAGCAATATTGTGGGCGTAGCAGTAAGGAAACACTGCACATAGGCCCGGTACGCTGAAAACGCCTCGTTAGAACCCTGTACCAGGTGTCGGTACAAACAAGGGAAAAAACATATTTAAAGTGCCATTCCACCATTGGATGTATTTTTTTGGCATAAAATACGATATATTTTATGACAACATGACTAGACAGAGAAATCTTTTAGCTTCAAAATGATATATCAAACATAATTTTTTGACAACGACAAGTATATTAATTTTGCGACCAAAGTCACCTACCCTTTTAATTTCCGCGCGGTAGTGAAACGTGATGTCATCGGCAGGTTCCCCTTCTTGTGTACCACGTCACGTGTGACGTGGCACAGATTATCAGCAATGGCGGATAGAACGCGATTGTCAGCTTCAGAAAAGAAGCGAAGGAAAATAGCAAGTGATGCCCAAAGGAGATGGTCGATGGTGAATATCGGCACAGCAATGGACAAGTGGAAATCGCGTTCTATCCGCCATTGCTGATAATCTGTGCCACGTCACACGTGACGTGGTACACAAGAAGGGGAACCTGCCGATGACATCACGTTTCACTACCGCGCGGAAATTAAAAGGGTAGGTGACTTTGGTCGCAAAATTAATATACTTGTCGTTGTCAAAAAATTATGTTTGATATATCATTTTGAAGCTAAAATATTTCTCTGTCTAGTCATGTTGTCATAAAATATATTGTATTTTTTGCCAAAGAATACATCCAATGGTGGAATGGCACTTTAAGACCAGCTTTTAGTCACATAAACTTAAATTTTTATAATTTAATGACTATTCAAATATTTGAAAATGACCTCTCTCTTTTAAATAAAAAAAAAAAAAAAACGCACCCCACTTTGTCCAAAGTTGTTGTTTTTTCCCCTCACAAACCTTTTCAGAAAGCAAAGTGTTTTTTTTTTTATTAAACAAAAGGAACCAGATTGCTTCAATTTACAAGGTTGGATCAGCGTAATCACATCACAGATGCTACGGTTAAATTGAGAGTTACAAGAAATACAGTCTTTCATCCTCGATTTGCATAATTTAAAAGATTATTACACATACAGGGCACTTTTTCCATGGAATAAAAACGTGTTCTGTTCCCTTCTAGTGGGTTTATTGATGACAAGCAATATTATCATCATATCACTTATCCTCCACGTATTACGCCACTCTACCCAATGGAGAATGGGCGTGCAATATTGTTATAATATTGCATGTTATCAAGACAACATGACGTCACACGTCTGAGCGCATGTGAAGATCCAATGACAAAACTTTTCTGCTGCACAATCATTTCTTTGTCAGCTGGGAAAGAGAGAAGATGAGGCTAATCCAGTGCTGGATGAAGCACTGAATAAATAAACTGAAAACTGAAGATGCGCTGAACACCTGAAAGGCTCTAAAAACTTCATTATATATTCTTCACGCATATTTCCAAAAGAAAAAAACATATCAATGGACATTGAAAAACTGGAAAAGAGACACATCGGAGATGTAAAACTTCCATGCTAGTGAGTGACTGTTTGTCAATAAACATGGCCGCCAGTTTGCTTCGTTAAAAGCGTAAGATTTTGAGAGTATTTTGGCTGCTTCGTTGTGTGTAGTTGTCGATGTTGATTTTAAAAGTAACTAAGTAAATTACACAGGAAAAATAATAATATTTGGCTTGACTGCACTAGCATTAGCCTGCGCTTGCACTACGCCAGCTAAAAGGCAACTGGACTGCCGTGCTAACAGCACCAAGTCGTGGGTAAGCTTGCGTTGGCCTTCGCTAATGCTACTGCTATACTGGCTAGGAGGGAACTGGACTGCCATGCTAACAGCACCAAGTTGTAGGTAAACTTGTGTTGGCCTTCAAGAATGCTGATATGAAGAGTGCATGTATGTATAATGATGATAATATTGGCTGGCTTTGAGTGCTATATCAGATATATTCCATTCAGCTAGCATGATACTGAACAAGTCGAAGACGAGTAGCTGAATGGAATATATCTGATATGCCACTCAAAGCCAGCCAATATTATTTAAATAAAATGAAGAGATTTAACTACATTTCTCAGAATGCACTGCAGCCTGAAAGCATGAGTCCCCCCCCCTTAAAATTTGTGAATTCATAATGTCATAGAATATCCAGGGTTTTTTTTTTTCTTGTAAACTTATGACTTGAACCTCAGAAATGGGGGGGGGGGGGATTTCCCCCCTCAGAATATCACCCCTGCTTCAGCTCCATTTTTTTTTACCACCTACAATGGCTCATCATACGAGTTAAGAAATTGTGTGATATTTGAGGGTTTTTTTGTTTTTTTTTAAATTCACGTGTTTCCATTCCTCATTTCTGAGTTTCCAGTTTCAAGTTGTACATTAAGTAGGTTCCTGAAAACACGGCTACTGATCGATGACAGTATCTACCGCTGTACCACTGAGAGCCCACTCATGACCTGTATCTCAGCATGGGATGGCAACTGCTCCGTATAAGACCCTGTAAAGCACCCCAGCAGGTGGTGAAAACTGTCCAATGGATTACCAGCACTCACTCAGTTACCCTCCATTAAGGACGAGGAACATCATTGAGGATGCCACCCACCCTAACCATGCACTCTTCTCCCTCCTCCTATCTGGAGTAGCCTCCACTCCCACACCAGCAGTGTCGCTGCATTGGTTTAATGAACGGCCACGCTTCATACTGATGCCTTTTTTGAAGATTTATTTTCTCTTTCACTGTCTCTGATAAACATGAATAGTCAAAAACACCATGACAACATTAGCGCCATAAACTGAATGCAGAGTCCATCTTTCTTTGAAAAGTTATGAGTCCGTAACTGGTTTACATCTCTGTTGGCGCTCTTCCCATAATTCCCTGGTTAAGACCCGGTAAGCAAACAAACTCAATACAAAAAAAAGGAATATTCTTCAAATGGTACATGAGACAATACCTCATTTTTAAAGCACAAACTTGAAATCATTTTTAAACAAAGAATAAAAACATGAATTCAACACAATACTCTGTCAACACATAACACTGTAATATCTCTGTAATGTCCACACGTTCTCTGAGACAGTTACAAGCAGCCTCAGGAGGCGCTTCATGTCTGAGGTGGTGACCTCCACTGAACTCCACACTACCACTCATCCTGCAATGATAACACTGAAGGAGCTGCAAAGATCCACAGTGGAGATGGGAGTATCTGTCCATAGGACCACTTTAAGCCGTATATTCCACAGAGCGGGGCTTTATGGAAGAGTGGCCAGAAAAAATGTCATTGTTTAAAAAAATAAAATAAAATCACGTTTGGAGTTTGCCCAACAGCATGTGGCAGACTCCCCAAACACATGGAAGAAGATTCTCTGATCAAATGAGATTAAAATTTAACTTTTTGGCCATCATGGGAAACGGCATGTGTGACGCAAACCCAACACCCTGAGAACACCATCCCTACAGTGAAGCATGGTGGTGGCAGCATCATGCTGTGCGGATGTTTTTCATCTGCAGGGACAGGAAAGCTGGTCAGGACTGAAGGAAAGATGGATGGCACTAAATACAGGGCAATTCTGGAGGAAAACCCATTTGAGTCAGCCAGAGGTTTCAGACTGGTACGAAGGTTCACATTCCAGCAGGACAATGACCCTAAACATACTGCTAAAGCTACACTGGAGTGGTTTAAATGGGAAACATTTAAATGTCTTGGAATGGCCTAATCAAAGCCCAGACCTCAATCCAATTGAGAATCTGTGGCATAACTTGAAGATTGCTGTACACCGACGTAACCCATCTAACTTGAAAGAGTTGGAGCAGTTTTGCCTTGAGGAATGGGCAAAAATCCCAGTGGCTAGATGTGCCAAGCTAATAGAGACATACCCCAAGAGACTCGCAGCTGTAATTGTAGCAAAAGGTGGTTCTATAAAGTATTTGCTTTTGGGGGGGGGGAATACTTGTGCACATTCTAGATTTCTGTTTTTTCATCTTCATTATTGTTTGTGTCACAATAAAACAACTATTTTTACCTTTAAAGTTGTAGGCATGTCGTGTAAATCAAATGGTGCTTACCGTCCAAAAATCCATTTTAATGCCAGCTTGTAATGCAACAAAACAGGACAAACACCAAGGGGGATGAATACTTTTGCAAGGCACTGTATACACAACATATAACATGTACACATTACGTCATTACAGTTGGGAAAAAAAGAAAAAAAAAAAACACACCAGAATCTGCAAGTCATTATAATTAACATTTATTCAGTTTTCTCGGATTAATTACTTGTTAACGAGACCAGAAATGTTTACTAAACTGAAGACAGGACTGAAAATTAAACTTTTAGTTATTGCTGTAATTAATCTTATATGATTGAAATAGGGCGGCACGGTGGTGTAGTGGTTAGCGCTGTCGCCTCACAGCAAGAAGGTCCTGGGTTCGAGCCCCGGGGCCGGCGAGGGCCTTTCTGTGTGGAGTTTGCATGTTCTCCCCGTGTCCGTGTGGGTTTCCTCCGGGTGCTCCGGTTTCTCCCACAGTCCAAAGACATGCAGGTTAGGTTAACTGGTGACTCTAAATTGACCGTAGGTGTGAATGTGAGTGTGAATGGTTGTCTGTGTCTATGTGTCAGCCCTGTGATGACCTGGTGACTTGTCCAGGGTGTACCCCGCCTTTCGCCCGTAGTCAGCTGGGATAGGCTCCAGCTTGCCTGCGACCCTGTAGAAGGATAAAGCGGCTAGAGATAATGAGATGAGATATGATTGAAATAAAATTCTATATACATGTCCACTCACCCGGCCACTTTATTACAGTAGGAACACCCATACCGTATATCCATCTGCTGTTTGATGCAGTTCTCTAATCAGCCAAATCCCTTAACAGCAGCACGGTGCATCAAATCACACAGATACAAATCAAGAGCTTCAGTTAATGTTCACAATGTTCAGTCATCAGAATGGGAAATATCCATCCATCCATCCATCCATCCATCCATCCATTATATGTAGCCGCTTATCCTGTGCAGGGTCGCGGGCAAGCTGGAGCCTATCCCAGCTGACTACGGGTGAAAGGCGGGGTACACCCTGGACAAGTCGCCAGGTCATCACAGGGCTGACACATAGAGACAAACCACCATTCACACTCACATTCACACCTACGGTCAATTTAGAGTCACCAGTTAACCTAACCTGCATGTCTTTGGACTGTGGGGGAAACCGGAGCACCCGGAGGAAACCCACGCGGACACGGGGAGAACATGCAAACTCCGCACAGAAAGGCCCTCGCCGGCCACGGGGCTCGAACCCGGACCTTCTTGCTGTGAGGCGACAGTGCTAACCACTACACCACCGTACCACCCAGAATGGGAAGGGTGTTAGTTTGAGCCGGATGAGTATGAGGTTTGAGTATTTCAGAAGCTGCTGATCTCCTGGGGTTTTCACACACAACAGTCTCTAGAGTTTACACAGAATGGTGCGAAAAACAAAAAACAAGCACTGAGCGAGCAAGTGAGCGACAGTTCTGTGGGTAGAACCAAACGCCTTGTTGATGAGAGAGGTCAGAGATAAAAAAAAAAAATAGACAGATTTGAGCTGGTTCGAGCTTTTTTGCCAGGAAGGATATAGTAACTCTTATAATCACTCTTTACAACCGTGCTGAGCAGAAAAGCATCTCGGCATGCAACAGAAAACAGACCAACACATTGGGTTCCACTCCTGCAGCCAAGAACAAGTTCCTATTAAAGTGGCCGGTGAGAGTGTGTGTGTTTGTAATGTCACTAGAGCTGGGCAAAATCTCCAGTAGAATATCATTCATGAGATCAGGTTTAGCGAATGCATCAGTCAACAGGAAGTGGTTTGTGAACTCTTGTACGCACGTCTGGCAAAACAGCATTTATACGACCTTCCTAACATTCACGTCTTCTTTAAATCGATGCAGATCGTTTTAACAGAAGAGTTTGGTGAAAAATTGAAGGAATGACCATAAACAGGAAACATACTTCGCATTAACATCCAAAGCCACAACACAGACTCGCCTGACCTCAGGAAGCCAACAGTCCAAAGCAAAGAGAGTCTATTCAAGACATCCAGGCTAACAGCAGCTCATTCTCTCCAGCTTACAGAGAGCGTGAGGAGAGGTGGCATTTCCTCTGCTGCAGAACTGCATCTGCTGTGCATATTTTTGTGAATAAGTGTGGGAATAAATAGACGAGTGAATAAATAAGAACAGAGACACAAACTGAAATAAGAGACTCGCTGAAACACATTGAACTGATGAAGCAGAGGAGACAGAGAGACCGAATCACAGCTGCTGAATCCGGCCCGTAAAGATCGCGAGTGAGCAGAACACGGCCTGAAGACACTGCTCAACTCTGTTACATAACGTCTTTGTCTGAACGTAGCCTGATTTAAATCATGCACCGGAGGGTTTGGTTGTAAATATTTATGCAGCAGGTTCTACATTTCAAGGGTAAGCTCGAATGTTCTTGCCCAGTCCTGTGATCCCCATCAGGGAAACCATGGCCTAATGGTTAGAGAAGCTGCTTTGGGGCCAAAAGGTTGCTGGTTTGATTCCCTGGACTAGCAGGAATGGCTGAAGTGCGCTTGAGCAAGGCACCTACCCTTAGATTAGGGATAAAATTACATACATGTCAACCTTTGGTCAATCAAACCTGTATAACCAACCTCCAAAATCCGTATAAGATGCAAATTAAAATAATTTACCTAAAATTTGAATGATAATTAACTGATATATCCAAGTTACTTTTTATTCAATATTAATAACAATAAACCTTCAGAATGAATACAAAGCTCCAATGTTCGACAAAAACACAAAGTGTCACTCTAATGTTCTGAATTGTACTCCATGACAGCTTTTTTTTTTAGCACTCCGCACCAATACCTCACTAGGCTGCATGTCACAGCGAGTGTCTGTGTTGATCTTGCCGGAGTGCCCATTCAGAATCTTTTCAGTCGCTAGTGAAAGTCGCTCAGGTGGAAATACGCGTTTCAAACAAAATGTTACTTCCCGGTTGGCGGGATTCTCGCAATGTGGTGTGCGCATGATCAAAAGTGGAACGAAGTCTCGCTACCACAAGATAACGCGCGATTTCATAAGACTCTTTACTGGCTGTTTGTGCTTTGTGTGGTGTACAGTACGTTTGTAAATGTTATGCGCTCTTTTATCATCGTGGGAATTGATTATAGCTCTAAATAAATATTGAAGTTTTTTTTTAAAGAATCCATATAACTTTATTTGTACACCCGTATACTACGTTTATTGAATCAAATCCGTATAAAATACGGACATTCCGTATAGGTTGACATGTATGAAATTAGCTCATGTTAAAAAGTCATTAAAGCTGCTTTGCAACAATGTCTACTGTTAAAAGCGCTAGAAAAATAAACTTGACTTGACCTAACGGCTCTCCAGGCTGCTCTGGGTATGTTGTACATCGGTCTGGATAGGATCGTCTGCTAAAAGCCTGTAACGTAGTGTGTGTTTATAGCCTAATCAGAGAAACAGTCCTAGCTAAAATAAATGTAACGATGTATGGGTGTGCCATTTACTTAATTGGCTGTGGGTTTCGAGCAAACACTACCATTTTAGTTCAAATGAAAACGCATACTCGCTATCAATGTAGCCGATAAGAACACAATTTACAACAAAACTGTTTTGCTTGTTTGATGTATGCCAACTGTATTAGCCACCTACACTCACCAGATCACTTAACGAGCTCCATTACTTCCTTCCGAGCTCTGTTTTTCTTTCAAACATCTCTATGTGAATTCTAGTGTTAAATGTGCATTTTTTTAAAAATTTACTCAGTTTTATTCTGGCATGAAAGCACATTTGTTTTTATACTCATCTCATCTCGTCTCATTATCTGTAGCCGCTTTATCCTGTTCTACAGGGTCGCCCTACGGGCGAAAGGCGGGATACACCCTGGACAAGTCGCCAGGTCATCACAGGGCTGACACATAGACACAGACAACCATTCACACTCACATTCACACCTACGGTCAATTTAGAGTCACCAGTTAACCTAACCTGCATGTCTTTGGACTGTGGGGGAAACCGGAGCACCCGGAGGAAACCCACGCGGACACGGGGAGAACATGCAAACTCCACACAGAAAGGCCCTCGCCGGCCATGGGGCTCGAACCCGGACCTTCTTGCTCTGAGGCGACAGCGCTAACCACTACACCACCGTGCCGCCCTGTTTTTATACTGTCATACTATTTTTCTTGAACGTTGCCGGAACTTTTTTGTTCGCCGTCTTTGGTTGCAGTGGCACTAAATCAGCCTCTGTTGAGCTCACTGCATTACATTACAGGCATTTTTCAGACGCTCTTATCCAGAGTGACGTACAACATACCCAGAGCAGCCTGGGGGAGCAGTTGGGGGCTTGGTGCCTTGCTCAAAGGCACTTCAGCTATTCCTGCTGGTCCAGGGAATCGAACTGACAACCTTTTGGTCCCAAAGCTGCTTCTCTAACCTTTAGGCCATGCATTACACTTTATCCTGTACATACAGGCAGTCCTGAAGACACTGGGCTACTGATGGGGAGATTACAAGTTTAAATCTCAGCAAGTTGCTTTGGATAAAAGCGTCAGCCAAATGAAAAATAGGTACCATATGGGTCTGTGTGGTTATTGCTTATAAATAAAAGTTTTCTGATCCCATGTCCATACAGTAAATATAGCATATTTGAATCCGTCTCAGAAACTGGTCTCTCATTTGGGACATTATGGTCAAAAAATAAATTTTCTAATTTTACAATTTTTTTTGCATTTACCGAACACTCAATGTTTCTTTTGTCATGTTTAATAAGAATAAAGATAGCATCTTGCTTTATCTGGCCTCCACTGTGGAAATTTTTTTTGATTACAATTCAAATGCTTTTGTAAAACTGATTTCCATATAAAATAACTCCATCATGAAGAATTAAAGCCCCTCCTTCACAGATGAGTGAAAATATTGAATAAATTTCCTCTTTTTGATTGCTTGGGTTAAAAATGCCAAGTTATGATGACTGAATTGATTATTCACTTAAATATGAATAATATGATACAGTTTGGGGATTTGATATGGCGAAATAGGACACAATGGAAAAATCAAGAACACACCGGAAAGATGAGAATAATGGCGGCGGTAAAAGAACAGCGACTGTACCGGCTGAAGGTCGCGCGGGTCTCTGCTGCGGTGCACAAGCAACGGGACATCACTACCGCACCGGACAGAGCGCGAGGTGGGGGCGGGGGAAAATGACTGTCCATAGATTCTATCAAAAGTTTGATCTAAATTGACCATGGTTGCAAAATATTGGCCAAAAATACGCAAACACTACGAAATATGAAAGTAAGATGAAAAAGAAACATTCTATTGCCTTATACTGCAAGACTAAAACAAAATAAAACCGTCAAAACTCACCTTTTCAGTGATAACGCCCGAACAGATCACCCGCGTAACAGAAAGACCGCAAATGGAAGCACGATCGACTTCTAACTGCTGGAGTGGAAAATTCCATTCTACACATGCAAATTGTTAATGTGCGTCCTTCCCCGCACACAAATAACACGCTACGGTAAAAAATAGACCACAACTCATTTTATAGCTCAGAAATTCATACAAGACCAGCTACCATCGTAACATATTCTGTAAGAAACATATTCTATACCTAACTTTCAGCTTTCGTTTTAAAAAACAAAATCGCAGATTTATAACTAAATTTTTATACGGCGTAGTGATTTTAAGTTCCTACTTTTGGTGAGGTCGTGACCTCGACCCTGAGGCTTTCCGTTTAGATCAAAACACACGATCGTATTGGTTTTGGGTTTGCGGAAAATGGAGTTACGACGGTGATGAAATATTTTGCATGATGTTTTATTACGGTTATGATTATTCTGTGAGCGCACCAATCCTTAGGTGTATAAAGTTATGACTTAAAATACAATTAGTGATAACTGTAGACTTTTCAGTGGACTACAACCTTTTTAACGGAATGCGATGTAGTCGACCGTTCATCATGTCCCAGATCAAGCTGCCATTTTTCCACAAATTTGCAGAATTTTTGCCAAATTCTGAATAGAGTATTCACATCAAAGATTTAGTTTTATCTCTATTATTTCTTTCATCATTTTATTTCAAATTAAAACCAACATCACCATTCAAAACCGTATAGTTTATTGACTGAGTATATTTAGTGGGCCACCCCCACAGTACCCAGTTTCTGAGACAGACCCAGATACATGGAATCAATGATAATCACCTCCTCTCTACAAGCTGTGAGCAGCATCAGGGCTTGGAACATTTTGGTTACCAATTTTGTTGACTGTGTTTTGTTCAAAATACAGAACCGTGAACTAGATCCATTTCCAAAATAGTATGAAAGAAAGCACTTGTTCATGAATTGTCTTAGAAGCATTATTTAGTACTAATGAGCACATTGTTTCACAAGTATAGTGTAAAGACTCTAAAATAAAAAGTAAAATTAAAAAATGAAAGCGAATAGCAGAAGTTTGATATCGGCTTCTCAATATACCTGCCAAAACGCTCACCAAAAAACCCACCCCTTTCATTTGACCTTTCCGAAGGACCAAACAAAAGCTGTGATAATCAAAAGGTAAATTTGCTGAAAATAAACACCGCTTACTTGAAATCGAATCAGTAGCCTCGGCGAACCACGAGGTGAATTTCGTTTATCTTTTTATCTGATGATTATCTTCCGATACTACAAAGTTATAATGAGGTTTCTCTTATTTCGTGTCTGGTTCTGATTGGTTCCGAAGTTTATCAAGAAGTAGAACGGGTAATCAAACTTGCATTCCATTCTCTAGTAGGTGCATGCCAAAATGGCTGCCATGTTCTTGAGAGCTCTTGTACTTTGTCTTTTAATCATTTTTTTCAACTTTAACGGGAGGGAATATATGCCTTGGAGGACACCTAGCGAGCTACTACAACAGCTGGACTACTAAAATTGAAATTGTACACAGTTGTGTTTATATGCATCGGCTAAAGGGATCTGTGGTTCGTTGGGAAGCTCATGGCTTAGTGTATCTAGCGGCGCCAGAAGAGTTTGTTTTCCTTGATATGACTGTTCTCATGCCGGATATCCACCCTAATCCAGGTCCTGAGAGCACAAAGAACTTGCAGAAGGGAAACCATGCTGAGTCTAACATGGGAGACTCTGTCTGTGGTATAATGGGAATATTGGTTTTAGATCGGAATCAATTGTTATGGCTACGGAAGCTCGCGGGTAGACCTCCCACACTAATCATGAATATTTTTGGAAAACTTTGGGATTCTTAAGTACAGAGGTGGATACAGATTGAAAGGCAGAAGGACTGGTTTCAATCATTTCTATACTCCTAGGATACCTGTTAATGATTGTTGAGTGACTGAAGTTGTTAAATCTCGCCGCCCAGTGAAACCTCTTTGTACAAGGCAAGTGGAGGCGAAGAGATGTCTTATTCCGATACCTCGGGAGCTGGTTATTCAAGGAACATCTAGTTCTTTGCGTTTTTCTGTACCGAACTGTATGTTTATTAACATATATGTCATCGCTCTAAGACCAAAAATAAAAAGTGAGAGCATCTGTAGCTTTAGAGGCGGATCTGAGACACAATGATATCGACACGTGTCGTGACAGAAACCCATCTAAAACCGGCACAACCCGATGCTGTGGTCAACATTGCAGACTATTCTATCTTCCGTAGGGATAGGCATTGGGGTGGGAAGGATATACGAAATAAAGGCGGCGTGGCAATTTATGTTAGAAGTAGCCTGATGGTGGTTGATGTTTATCGATCAAGCAATTATGAAGTCATTTGTGTAACTTTACTCCTTCCTATGGGACACCGTTTTTTCATATGCGGTGTTTATAATCCACCAAAGCACAGCTACTGCAAAGCTGATTTAATGAACCATCTTTTGAACTTTGTTGACAACACCTTGGACAATCATCCAGGAACTGTTGTTGTCTGTGGTGGTGATTTGAATCAGCTAAATATCAATCATTTTGAAGAATTGTCTGGCTGGAATGCTTTGGTTGATTTTCCGACACGTAAAGATTCAAAGTTGGATAATTGTTTAACGAACCGCTCAGACCTTTTTGGAAGGTGTCGTCCTTCTCGAATGTTAACAAAGACTGATCATACTGGTGTGATATTGGCAGCAGGAATAAAGCTTCGCCAGTTCGCCACAAAGTTAAAATCCGTGACCAAAGGGAACACAGAAAGCGTGATTTGTACTTGGCGTTAGCTGAGCAGGATCGGGGAGAGGTTTACCGGGCCACGGGGGTAGATCAAGCTGTAAGGCCAACTACCTTAAATATCAATATCTATGACAAACCAATTAGTCAGGTTACAGAGGTCAAATACTTAGGACTGATATTGGATGAACATCTCAAATTTGACAAACATATTAAGAAGATCAGTAAAACAGTTAGACTGAACTTATACACTTTCAGACTAATTAGAGATTGTTTATCATTTGAAGCAGCCAACATATATTTTTACTCAATGATTCTCTCACACCTTGGCTATTGCATAAGTGCATGGTCACAAGTAGGTCTTTCAGCAGTAAGACCTCTGGAGAGACTCTATAACCGCGCGTTGAAAACCCTAGGTAAGAGGCCAATAAGAGCTCATCACTGTGATGTTCAGCGGGACCTGAACATGCTAAGTTTTGATAATTATATTGCTTTGTCAAATGTTAACTTGATCTATAAATGCCTGCATGGCCAAGCCCCTCAAGTGCTCTGCGACCTTATCCAACCAATGCAGGTTGTTGGGCGGTCCACCAGGGGTGCTGTAGCAGGGAACTGTAGGATACCCCACCGTAAAACATCCTTTGGTCAGTCCTCATTCTTAATTAAAGGACTACATTCATGGAATAGTTTGCCCCCTGAAATCAAGGCCATTCATAGTCATGGGTGGTTCCAGAGTCAGATGAAGGAGTTCCTAAAAAGCAACCAGGTATGTAGCCATGTGTGAATATGCATGTGTGTGTGTTGGGTGAGTAGGGTGGGGGGTGGGGGATGTCGATTTTATGTGCATGTGTGTGTGGTGATCTTAAGTGTGTTGATGGGATCAAAAGTCAAAGTCAAAGTCCTTCCCACGCCTTACAGTACCTGGTATTCCTAGGCAGTCTCCCACTCAAGTACTAACCAGGCCCAACCTGTATGTGGTGCATCGGGCGGCGCCGATCTCCGTTTCCATAGCCCTCGGCCTCTCGCCTATTACATAGCTAGGGTTACAGTGGGGGGCTAGTCCTCTGGTAACCACGAGAGTTTAACTCCCCATGCACATCTGTATTGCAGCGTGCCTTGCCAGATGGCGGTAGGTACCATTTTTATGATGGTCTTTGGTATGACCCGACCGTGAATAGAACTCACGATCGAGAGGCAGACACGCTACCACTAGGCCACTAGTCGGTATGTGTTGGTGGGATGGGGGCTGTTAATTTTGAGTGTGTGTTTGAATTAGTGGGTGTGCGTGTGTGTTCGTGACAGTATGTTTATTATGTAGAGCAGGTGTAAAGAAAGGTAGGTAATGTCTGACCATTTTTATTAATTTTACTAATTTTATATTTAGTGGATGAATGGATATGTGGATGGACATTGACATATGGTTATATATATATATATATATATATATATATATATATATATATATATATAGGCAGGATTTTAGATTGAATGAATGGCCTGGATGAATGGATAGGCTGCTCTTTAAAATAAAAATCTCATCTCATCTCATTATCTCTAGCCGCTTTATCCTTCTACAGGGTCGCAGGCAAGCTGGAGCCTATCCCAGCTGACTATGGGCGAAAGGCGGGGTACACCCTGGACAAGTCGCCAGGTCATCACAGGGCTGACACATAGACACAGACAACCATTCACACTCACATTCACACCTACGGTCAATTTAGAGTCACCAGTTAACCTAACCTGCATGTCTTTGGACTGTGGGGGAAACCGGAGCACCCGGAGGAAACCCACGCGGACACGGGGAGAACATGCAAACTCCGCACAGAAAGGCCCTCGCCGGCCACGGGGCTCGAACCCAGGACCTTCTTGCTGTGAGGCGACAGCGCTAACCACTACACCACCGTGCCGCCCTTAAAATAAAAATAAATAGTTTTTTATATATTATTTTAAAAGCCCTTCTAGGGACGGGCATTGGAAATTAGCCTATGGCTATAAATGTTATGATGCCTACTGTTAGGCTGTTGTACAGCCTGCATGATATGTATCTGTCCCTATCAAATAAACCATAACTAAATAACTAAGTCGGATGATTTTTTTTTTTTAAATCATGAATGTCAAAGTTCATATCTCTCTTTATTTGCTCTACAGTTTGTCCAAATGTTTGGCTCATAAAAACATTGTCAGTATTTTCATAATTTATGTGCAAATTATTATTGGAAAAGTTCAAAGAGACAAAATAAACAATACTAAAATTGTCGGTTCATTTTTGGCTCTTGAATGCAGACGAACATGCAAGAATCTGCAGAATTTCATGCTATAAAATTTGGACATGAGCGATGGGACAAATCTTTCAAGCTTTCCTAACCTTTTAAATGTAAATAATGTACCATTTTGAACTTTATTCACAATATAAATAAATTAGATACAAATAATAAATACACCTTTTTCAAATTGGAAGTTTGAGGTTTAAAAAAAAAAAAAGCCATTCAGCGACAGACTGTTTTCACGTCTGTCCGAGTGCAGTGATCGTGAACAGTTTTCAAATATGAAGAAACCAATGTATAAAAGACAAGAAAATGTGTTGTGATGAATGAAATAGTTTTAAATCAATAAAAAAGGTGGGGGTTTTTATTACTTCGCTCATACACTACCGTTCAAAAGTTTGGGGTCACCCAGACAATTTTGTGTTTTCCATGAAAAGTCACACTTTTATTTACCACCATAAGTTGTAAAATGAATAGAAAATATAGTCAAGACATTTTTCTGGCCATTTTGAGCATTTAATCGACCCCACAAATGTGATGCTCCAGAAACTCAATCTGCTCAAAGGAAGGTCAGTTTTATAGCTTCTCTAAAGAGCTCAACTGTTTTCAGCTGTGCTAACATGATTGTACAAGGGTTTTCTAATCATCCATTAGCCTTCTGAGGCAATGAGCAAACACATTGTACCATTAGAACACTGGAGTGAGAGTTGCTGGAAATGGGCCTCTATACACCTATGGAGATATTGCACCAAAAACCAGACATTTGCAGCTAGAATAGTCATTTACCACATTAGCAATGTATAGAGTGGATTTCTGATTAGTTTAAAGTGAGGTTCATTGAAAAGAAAAGTGCTTTTCTTTCAAAAATAAGGGCATTTCAAAGTGACCCCAAACTTTTGAACGGTAGTGTACAACCCCGATTCCAAAAAAGTTGGGACAAAGTACAAACTGTAAATAAAAACAGAATGCAATAATTTACAAATCTCAAAAACTGATATTGTATTCACAATAGAACATAGACAACATATCAAATGTCGAAAGTGAGACATTTTGAAATTTCATGTCAAATATTGGCTCATTTGAAATTTCATGACAGCAACACATCTAAAAAAAGTTGGGACGGGGCAATAAGAGGCTGGAAAAGTTAAAGGTACAAAGAAGGAACAGCTGGAGGACCAAATTGCAACTCATTAGGTCAGCTGGCAATAGGTCATTAACATGACTGGGTATAAAAAGAGCATCTTGGAGTAGCAGCAGCTCTCAGAAGTAAAGATGGGAAGAGGATCACCAATCCCCCTAATTCTGCACCGACAAATAGTGGAGCAATATCAGAAAGGAGTTCGACAGTGTAAAATTGCAAAGAGTTTGAACATATCATCATCTACAGTGCATAATATCATCAAAAGATTCAGAGAATCTGGAAGAATCTCTGTGCGTAAGGGTCAAGGCTGGAAACCCATACTGGGTGCCCGTGATCTTCGGGCCCTTAGACGGCACTGCATCACATACAGGCATGCTTCTGTATTGGAAATCACAAAATGGGCTCAGGAATATTTCCAGAGAACATTATCTGTGAACACAATTTACCGTGCCATCCGCCATTGCCAGCTAAAACTCTATAGTTCAAAGAAGAAGCCGTATCTAAACATGATCCAGAAGCGCAGACGTCTTCTCCGGGCCAAGGCTCATTTAAAATGGACTGTGGAAAAGTGGAAAACTGTTCTGTGGTCAGACGAATCAAAATTTGAACTTCTTTATGGAAATCAGGGACGCCGTGTCATTCGGACTAAAGAGGAGAAGGACGACCCAAGTTGTTATCAGCGCTCAGTTCAGAAGCCTGCATCTCTGATGGTATGGGGTTGCATTAGTGCGTGTGGCATGGGCAGCTTACACATCTGGAAAGACACCATCAATGCTGAAAGGTACATCCAGGTTCTAGAGCAGGGGTGTCCAAACTGATCCATAAAGGGCCGTGTGGCTGCAGGTTTTCATTCCAGCCATGCAGCAGCACACCTCATTTGGCTTATTCAATCAACTGACACACCCACCCTTTAATCAAGGGTGGGTGTGGCTGCAAGTATTTGACTGTGTGAAGACAGTTCAGTTGATTGAATGAGCCAAGTCAAGTGTGCTGCTGCATGGCTGGAATGAAAACCTGCAGCCACACGGCCCTTTATGGATCAGTTTGGACACCCCTGTTCTAGAGCAACATATGCTCCCATCCAGATGACGTCTCTTTCAGGGAAGACCTTGCATTTTCCAACATGACAATGCCAAACCACATACTGCATCAATTACAGCATCATGGCTGCGTAGAAGAAGGGTCCGGGTACTGAACTGGCCAGCCTGCAGTCCAGATCTTTCACCCATAGAAAACATTTGGCGCATCATAAAACGGAAGATACGACAAAAAAGACCTAAGACAGTTGAGCAACTAGAATCCTACATTAGACAAGAATGGGTTAACATTCCTATCCCTAAACTTGAGCAACTTGTCTCCTCAGTCCCCAGACGTTTACAGACTGTTGTAAAGAGAAAAGGGGATGTCTCACAGTGGGAAACATGGCCTTGTCCCAACTTTTTTGAGATGTGTTGTTGTCATGAAATTTAAAATCACCTAATTTTTCTCTTTAAATGATACATTTTCTCAGTTTAAACATTTGATATGTCGTCTATGTTCTATTCTGAATAAAATATGGAATTTTGAAACTTCCACATCATTGCATTCCGTTTTTATTTACAATTTGTACTTTGTCCCAACTTTTTTGGAATCGGAGTTGTACAAAAAGAAAAATGTCGTATTTGCGTACATGTCAAACGTCTGTCAACTTGTTTCGACTCATTTAACAAAACATCATCTGCCCTTACTTTGGTGGGAAATCCGCCTCAGAAGCTCAACTGCACATGTTCTATGTCATTATCTGGAGTCTTTTGTGTGAATATATAAATACACTGCCCTGCAGCCATTTTTACGCGTGCTTTGAATGGAAGTGTTCTGTTGGTCTCGAGGTTACGTGAACAAGGCAAGTTGTGTTAAAACACATCGATTCGCAAGAATTTTCCCGTTATATTTTGTATTCGAAATAGAAGTCAAACATGCAGAATCCATGGAAATAAAAAAAAAAAAGTTATTGAATGTGTTAATGCAGGAATATGACTCAACGAATGGGGATTCCCGAGGATTTCCTTTTAAATATGGCAAAGTGGACAGACACGTACAAAACTCATGTAACCTTGACAGATGCTGCTGTATCGGTCCTCGTTACGTTAATAGCTCATCATTGTTCCTGAGATGTTTGCATTGTATTGTTCATGTAACAACATATTTTCAGCTGATTTATGGTTTTTATATGTTTTCTTGATATAAATGGATGATTTTTTTTTTAAATCAAATGCTTTAAGTTGAAATGCAAGTGGGTGGGGGAAATCAGTGAAAAGTTCAACCAGAACACAGTTTTTCCAAGTTTTTGTAAAAGTGATGAATTGGTGCATGTGCGTGTGTTACACTTCCTGATATTATGCCTGTAATAGCTGTGTCATTTTTGAACTCTCATTTTTCATTCCATGATTCTTTTTCCTAGTTCCAGACTACATGCCCTACTTAAAGGAGAACTGAAGGCAAATGTTTTCTTCTCAAAATTCTCATCTCATTATCTGTAGCTGCTTTATCCTGTTCTACAGGGTCGCAGGCAAGCTGGAGTCTATCCCAGCTGACTACGGGCGAAAGGCGGGGTACACCCTGGACAAGTCGCCAGGTCATCACAGGGCTGACACATAGACACAGACAACCATTCACACTCACATTCACACCTACGCTCAATTTAGAGTCACCAGTTAACCTAACCTGCATGTCTTTGGACTGTGGGGGAAACCGGAGCACCCGGAGGAAACCCACGCGGACATGGGGAGAACATGCAAACTCCGCACAGAAAGGCCCTCGCCGGCCACGGGGCTCGAACCTGGACCTTCTTGCTGTGAGGCGACAGCGCTAACCACTACACCACCGTGCCACCCTTCTCAAAATTCTATTTCTCTCATTTTATTAAATATCAGAATGCATTTTTGATCGCCATTTTGTCGCTGCTATAGCAAGTTATGAGTGTTTGAAATATGCTCTGTAATATATATCAGTCCATATGTCAAAGCAATGGCCGTAAACGAGATTCGTTGAGACCTGTGCGAGACATCTCAGGATGGAAGTAAAACGTACAATGGAAATCAAAGTGACCAACATCTGCCAACATTATCAAAAGATGCACGTGCCCTCTTTCGAATGCTGACGTGATCAAGCCAGAAGTTTTCCCTGTGTCCAAAATCACTCCCTACTCACTATATAGGGCACTATATAGCAGGGACGCCATTTTGTAGCACTGTCCGAAACCTTAGCAAGGATTATGTGGGAAATGCGCTCAGTAGAATAATGTATTCATCACAAAAATACATGCATGTATTTATTATTTTGAAAACCCACCAGCTGGCATGTTTTAATTGTGCGACAATAATGATGTAAATGCCAGCGTGACGGACTCGTCCTCATCCTGTCGTCTTTCCGACTCTTCTCTACTCCACGTTGGTTTGAAGTCGTATGGAATAATCTCCATCACTGATGAAGCTGGCAAATCTTGAAATTAATCTAAATTGGAATGATATGGCGACCTGGCCGCTGTGTAAACAGTTTTCAAAATGGCGGCGCTGACACTTCACATTTGAAGTCTCGCGAAGATCGCGCCGATAAGTGACGCCTGCCGTGGACCAAACGCACTACATCCAACGTGGCTAAAAACCGAATAGGCCGATAAGGTTAATATGCTAATACGAGTCACGATATGAGGTTAATAAAACCAAAAACGCAAATAAATAACATGTTAATTAAGAAATAAAGCAAGTTTAAAAATGACATCAGTTACCCTTTAAATAATAGTTGAAGCAATGAAAAAATTACTTTATAAATGTCAGCAGTTTTGGAAATGAAAATTAGCACCAGCAGACCTCAATTTGTAAATCTATTTACAAATCATTTAATTTCCTAATTAAGAATAACTGGTGGTGTCTGTCCTGTTGCAGCTTCATAATAAATCGCTCATGTATGTGAGAGCATGTTCCAAATCTTGAAAATAAATATATTAATAAAAATGGTATAAATTAAGTAATGTCTTAAAACATTAAAATCTATTTTTTTGATCAGCAAGTAGCATTATTTTCCTAGTAAAAAGACAGTGGCGCGTTTCAGATTTGAAGGACTATATTAAAAAAAAAAGGCTTTCAAAAAATATATATCATGATGGGTTAGTCAGGGCTCGACATTAACTTTTAAACCCACTTGCCCTGGGGGGCACAGCAAACGGGGGTTCATTTCCACTTGCCCTGGGGGGGGCACAGCAAACGGGGGTTCATTTCCACTTGCCCCCCAATATTATCACCTGCCCCCTATTTTGCAAGTACTACTTTTTTTTAATTAGGAAAACCATAGAATAGTTGTGAATTGCAACATAAAATGAAGATCACACATTGAGTTGAAGTTTGGTTATTGATCAAGTTTATCATCAAGTTTGGTTATTGGTTACTTTTTACTTAACAATTTTATCCAAAATAGTTCTTTTTTCCCGCCTTAGTTAATTTATATCCATTTCGCATGCATGCAGCTGTTGTAAAGTTCAGTGTGTTTGTGTAGAACTCACTCTCTCTCTCTCTGACTGTAGAAATCTTAAAATAGAAATCTATAACAAAGTTTGTATGAAGAAAACAATAGGGTGCCAAGACTTTTAAACAGTACTGTGTTTGAGAATATTTATATATCTTGTTACATCATCCACTTCTAGGTTAAAAAAAAAAAAAGTATCGGTGCCAAACATAATGGTGATAAACGGACACGCCCAAAGTAAATGTGAAGTCACCGAGGCCTTTCCTGCAGCGGAACTGCAGATACCAGCGTTGTAGTCGAGTCACTAAGGCTACGTTTACACTAGACCGTATCTGTCTCGTTTTCTTCGCGGATGCACTGTCCGTTTACATTAACCCCCCTGAAAAAGCGGGGAAACGGGAATCCGCCAGCGTCCACGTATTCAATCTAGATCGTATCAGCTCCGGTGCTGTGTAAACATTGAGAATACGCGGATACGCTGTGCTGAGCTCTAGCTGGCGTCTCATTGGACAACGTCACTGTGACATCCACCTTCCTGATTCGCTGGCGTTGGTCATGTGACGCGACTGCTGAAAAACGGCGCAGACTTCCGCCTTGTATCACCTTTCATTAAAGAGTATAAAAGTATGAAAATACTGCAAATACTGATGCAAATACTGCCCATTGTGTAGTTATGATTGTCTTTAGGCTTGCCATCCTTCCACTTGCAAGTAATAAGTGATATGCGCTGGGATCACACACACAGCGGCTCAGTCCCGAATCACTGCTCGTGCGCTTCACTCGCGCGCTCTGTGAGCTGCGCAGGGCCGGAGTGCACACCCTCCAGAGGGCACTCGCTGTTCAGGGCGGAGTGATTTGGAGCGCAGGATGCCTGCGGAGCCGAGCGTATCCGCGTATTGGTGTTGCTGTGTGCACGGCTAACGGTTTTAGTGTAAACGCGAATCGTTTTAAGAACGTTAATCTGATGATCCGCTGATTCGACTTAATGTAAACGTAGCCTAAACCTCAAGCCCAGTTCCAGTCTCGAGTCCCTGGTGTTCAAGTCCAAGTCAAGTCCAGGTCATTCGAAAAAATTTCAGAGTCGAGTCCATGATCATGGGCGGCACGGTGGTGTAGTGGTTAGCGCTGTCGCCTCACAGCAAGAAGGTCCGGGTTCGAGCCCCGTGGCCGGCGAGGGCCTTTCTGTGCGGAGTTTGCATGTTCTCCCCGTGTCCGCGTGGGTTTCCTCCGGGTGCTCCGGTTTCCCCCACAGTCCAAAGACATGCAGGTTAGGTTAACTGGTGACTCTAAATTGACCGTAGGTGTGAATGTGAGTGTGAATGGTTGTCTGTGTCTATGTGTCAGCCCTGTGATGACCTGGAGACTTGTCCAGGGTGTACCCCGCCTTTCGCCCGTAGTCAGCTGGGATAGGCTCCAGCTTGCCTGCGACCCTGTAGAACAGGATAAAGCGGCTACAGATAATGAGATGAGATGAGTCCACGATTGATCCGAGTCCAAGACTCCACCCGCACCATGTGACGGTGTCTGTTTCAGTGCCATTAACATTAGTTTGTTCCTGAACATGCCGTATGAACAGGTGAACGTGCTTCTCTTTGTCAGGAAGTGCGAAGTATTCTGTCAAAGATGGTTGGGAGACAGATCTAAGTGCAGGAAGTGTGTTTATTAATACAAGTGAAGACGGTAAACAATCCAGAACGGCAGGCGAAATCGTAAAACAGTGAAACAGGCGATAGGTCGAGCGAGGCACAAACAGGTTACCGTAGACTCGGCAGGATCAAAGACGAGAAACAGGAAATCAGGGATCAGGAAACCAAACAAGGAAATAAGGCTCGGTAATGTGTCAGCAACGTAACTCAATACTTCACAAAGTAAGTGTGTTTTCACAGATTTTATATTGGTGCGCTGATTGCGCCTTAATCCTGCGCAGGTGCGAGTCGTTTACAGCGCACACGAGAGAGTCCACTTGGCAAACACACTGTCCAGAGTGCGCCCGAGAGTCTGATGCACGTGCGACACTCTTATACAAAATTAATAAAAAAATTTATGTTGATATAAATATCTTATGCCAAATTATTATGGCATGTTACAAAAAAATAAAGAAAAAAAAAATCAGTGTCCTTGTCTGCAATTTACAAGTCCGAGTCATCAGTGATCAAGTCCAAGTCAAGTCACGAGTCCCCCCCCCCAATCTGTCCCTCTGAGTTACATGTTGGTCCTGGGATTGAGATGCTGACCTCTTCTGCCCCTCGGACCTGCTTGATCCATCCTGGTGCCCTGTGTCTGGTCAGAGTTTTATCGCATCGCTCCTGTGGAGGACGGCCCCATGAGGACAGTTGAGGGTTATACCTGGAGGACGCTCTGGACTCTTACAGTAATGCTTTTATGGCTGAGGACTACAGTTGACTTGCTAACTTTAGGACTGCAGTTGTCATGAACAGTTTTGCACTCAAGTTTCCATCAATGAAGAGTTATAACATCAACGAAACTGACTTCATGTTAAAATTGTTAATGTTATAGTCATGCTGTCTGTTGTTGCCCAAATGAGGATGGATTCCCTTTTGAGTCTGGTTCCTCTCGAGGTTTCTTCCTCATGTCGTCTGAGGGAGTTTTTCCTTGCCACTGTCGCCACAGGCTTGCTCATTGGGGATAGATTAGGGACAAAATTAGCTCATGTTTTAAGTCGTTCAAATTCTGTAAAGCTGCTTTGTGACAATGTTTATTGTTAAAAGTGCTATACAAATAAACTTGACTTGAGTCCTAATCCTGGACTCGAGTACTACAAGCCTGGAAGTTACCATGCACAAGAAAGGGCTGGAGTTATTCTGACCAGAATTATTTACATTTATTGAAAATCACGTGAAAATCAGCTTCTCCCAGCTGACTATGGGCAAGAGACGGGGTACACCCTAGACAAGTCACCAGATCATCACAGGCCTGACACGTAGAGACGCAAACAACCATTCACACTCGGTCAATTTAGAGCCACCAATTATCCTAACCTGCATGTCTTTGGAGGAAACCCACACAGACACGGGGAGAACATGCAAACTCCACACAGAAAGGCACTCGTCAGCCGCTGGGCTCGAACCCAGAACCTTCTTGCTGTGAGGCAACAGTGCTAACCACTACACCACCGTGCCGCCCAATGAATATACAGAATCACTGCCATGATGAGGTTTTCTGTAAAGAGATGCTTATTATCCTTTAAGGAAGGAGTCTCTAGTTTCAGTAAGAGAGAAACCAGAGGCTGGTCAGTGAAAGATTGTCTATAGACAACTTGCAACCACATGATCAAAATGTGCTACATCATGAGCGTCCGCCATGATGGTGGATTTACAAAGCAACTAGAATGTCAGCCGCTGAAAGTGTGTCTGTAAATTCAGTATTGTTTTCTCAGTATCGCCATGATTTGAACAGTCAAGTGAAGATTCGATACAAAGAGAAGATAGATGTGTGTGGTTTTGACCCATATTATTTAAAAAAGTCAGATTTTTCTGAAGATAAGACGCTTCTACTGACCATCGAGTACCCAGATATCGCGTTCTATCTGGTTTGGCTGACTTCGTGGGTCGACAAATCTCAAATGAAGGCTTAGAAGTCCGTGGAAGCCTCTAACTTGGTCTCTGGATGGGTAAAGACCTTATTAATTACACCAATCAATGATGACAAAGCAGTTGTACTTGCAAGATTCAGTTAGGGCTTCTTTTGCGCTTAGTTTACGTCAATGTGTAAACAACAGACGAAGTGTGAAATTTTGACGTCTCTAGCTTTATAGCTCACAAATCACATTTCAATTTATTTCAGGTATAATTTTGCTGGCGCTTCTAGAAGCGAAATGGTAATACATGTGTTAAAATTATAACAACGAGCGAGTGAACCACGACAAGAGAACACTCATTTTATAGCAAAATTATAGCAACACGAAATAAAATTCTTCCACGATATTATCAAAAAAGCTTTGCAATTTCACCAGAGATAAAATGATCACTGCAAACACGAGCTGTTTTGGTTTTAGTCTCTGTTAGATCAGCCCTGCCGATGTTGTTCAGCCATGCTCGTCTCCTCTCCGTACTAAGCCTCAGAGTTTCCTCGCCCTCTTTCTGAATCATCACTGGGACTGATGATCAGCTGGAACAAAACAAAGATCCAAAGCCTAAGCAACTTTGAACTATCCCCAGCTACACCAGTAATCAGCACCCAGGAGGTGTAAGTGGTGGAGAAGTTCAGCTACCTTGGCAGCATCCTGACCTCCGACTGCAAAAGCACAGCAGACATCAGGACCCGCATTGGCCGGGCTACTGCAGCCATGGCAGCCCTTTCCACCATCTGGACCAACAGTCATCTCTCTCTCCACACCAAGATCAGACTGTACAACAGCCTGGTACTGTCGATCCTGTTGTACGGAGCAGAAGCCTGGACCCTGACAGCCACTCAAGAACGGCTCCTGGACGCCTTTGACAGCAAGCGTCTGCATAGGATACTGAGGCTCCAGTGGTACAACTTCACCTCGAATGCCACAGTACGCCAGCTGACCAACCAGCCACCAGTCTCCAGACTAATCCGATCAGCCCGCCTCCATTTCTTTGGCCACATAGCCAGAACACCACCACCTCTTGAGTTGGCCAACCTGATCAGGGAACCCGCCCCACGCCACTGGTCCCGCCCTAGAGGCAGACCCCGGACCAGGTGGTTTGACCAGCTTAAGGCAGACCTGAGAGAGGCCAGACTTAACCTCCGCACAGCCTGGCTCGCTGCTGAGAACAGAACAAACTGGAGGGTCATCTGCCGAGGTGCCACGCTCTCATGAGCCAGCAAGGATGAGTGATGAGACTTTCTGAATCGCGGATGGAATTCTAAAAAAATCAGAATGTGCCACTGTCACAAGTCCTGCTGTGACCACAACCATATACAGCACAAAGATATGGCAGAGCTAAAAGAACGCTTAAAGCAGCAGAAAAACAGAGTTGCGCACGCGTGACTATGTTTTGTATAGAATGTCACTTGACCCCGCATTTGTATATCCACCAACATGGCCGACATCCGGGTTTCTATTTTGCTTTGTCGGCACTTGCCAGTGGAGGATAAAAAATAGTGAACAGATTTGGATGAAATTTGGAGGAAAGGTAAACCATGGGCCAAAGAACAATTGATTAGATTTTGATGCATATCCGGATGTGTGTAGATCCGGAATTTCTTTTTTTGTCTTTTCCCAATGTAACTCAAAAAGTAATGAACAGATTTGGATGAAATTTGGTGGACAGCTTTAGTATTATCCTAGGCGCAGTTGATTTGATTTTGATGTTGATAATACAGTATGTGGCTTGGTGGAGAGATGGACTCTACCGAGTGCCCTTCTCGTTCCCTATTTAATGTTACACTCACAGAACAGAGAGCAGTAGAGCTACACTGAGTTTGTATAATTGTCTCAGGAACATAACATACAATATCATTGCTATAATAAACTATAATTTTTCGGGTTTGTTTAATTTACTTTCATTTCTTTGCCAACGTGATCACCTTATTATTATCTCCTCTTGTAGCACTCTAGAACCCAAGGTGTGTCTCACATCAGTCAGAGATCACCGCTACACCAGACCAACCCTTACACAAACGAATGAAGGAGGAAGCCATCGTCTCTTAATATCTTTCTAAACTGGTCTATACTGAGAATTCGCTCCAAATCCAAACCCTGTTAAAAAAAAACAGTCACAACAATCATGAGCTGAAATACAAAAATGAGTCCGCGAAGGCTTTCAGTCGTCTAATGTTTGGTTATTTTATTCAGTCTTGATACCAAGTTCAAACAGAGTGACAGTAAGCTGTATAAACATATATTCACTTCTCTCCAGGTGTGCTTCAATAACGTTACCTGAACAGCGCATGAGTGTGGCTTTAATATACGTCAAGGCATGTGGAACTGGAACACGTGGCAATATACTAATCACAATACTGTAGGTTGTGTTTTGTATTGTCCCGGAGGTGGAAAAAAAAAACAGGAGAAAAGGAGTGAAGCCAAACAAGGAAAAGAGGTGATGAAACCATTCAATTTCTTTCAATTACATTTTTTTTTAATATATCATTTTCTATATTTCTGTATAAATATGACCTAAAACATCAGATTTTCACACAAGTCCTAAAAGTAGATAAAAGAGAAACCAGCTAAACAAACGAGACAAAAATATTATACTTGGTCATTTATTTATTGAGGAAAATGATCCAATATTACATATCTGTGAATGGCAAAAGTATGTGAACCTTTGCTTTCAGTATCTGGTGTGACCCCCTTGTGCAGCAATAACTGCAACTAAACGTTTGCGGTAACTGTTGATCAGTCCTGCACACCGGCTTGGAGGAATTTTAGCCCATTCCTCCGTACAGAACAGCTTCAACTCTGGGATGTTGGTGGGTTTCCTCACATGAACTGCTCACTTCAGGTCCTTCCACAACATTTCAATTGGATTAAGGTCAGGACTTTGACTTGGCCATTCCAAAACATTATTTTATTCTTCTTTAATCATTCTTTGGTAGAATGACTTGTGTGCTTAGGGTCGTTGTCTTGCTGCATGACCCACCTTCTCTTGAGATTCAGTTCATGGACAGATGTCCTGACATTTTCCTTTAGAATTCGCTGGTATAATTCAGAATTCATTGTTCCATCAATGATGGCAAGCCGTCCTGGCCCAGATGCAGCAAAACAGGCCCAAACTATGATACTACCACCACCATGTTTCACAGATGGGATAAGGTTCTTATGCTGGAATGCAGGGTTTTCCTTTCTCCAAACATAGCACTTCTCATTTAAACCAAAAAGTTCCATTTTGGTCTCATCCGTCCACAAAACATTTTTCCAATAGCCGTCTGGCTTGTCCATATGATCTTCAGCAAACTGCAGATGAGCAGCAATGTTCTTTTTGGAGAGCAGTGGCTTTCTCCTCACAACCCTGCCATGCACACCATTGTTGTTCAGTGTTCTCCTGATGGTGGACTCATTAGCATTAGCCAATGTGAGAGAGGCCTTCAGTTGCTTAGAAGTTACCCTGGGGTTCTTTGTGACCTTGCCAACTATTACACACCTTGCTCTTGGACTGATCTTTGTTGGTCGACCACTCCTGGGGAGGGTAACAATGGCCTTGAATTTCCTCCGTTTGTACACAATCTGTCTGACTGTGGATTGGTGGAGTCCAAACTCTTTAGAGATGGTTTTGTGACCTTTTCCAGCCTAATGAGCATCAGCAACGCTTTTTCTGAGGTCCTCAGAAATCTCCTTTGTTCGTGCCATGATACACTTCCACAAACATGTGTTGTGAAGATCAGCCTTTGATAGATCCCTGTTCTTTAAATAAAACAGGGTGCCCACTCACACCTGATTGTCGTCCCATTGATTGAAAACACCTGACTCTAATTTCACCTTCAAATTAACTGCTAATCCTAGAGGTTCACATACTTTTTCCACTCACAGATATGTAATATTGGATCATTTTCCTCAATAAATAAATGACCAAGTATAATATTTTTGTCTCATTTGTTTAACTGGGTTCTCTTTATCTACTTTTAGGACTTGTGTGAAAATCTGATAATGTTTTATGTCATATTTATGCAGACATATAGAAAATTTTAAAGGGTTCACAAACTTTCAATCACCACTGTGTCTGTGTGTATATATTTATTATTGATAACTATTTAATTTGCAGATACACTTACAGACTGTAAAACTTCCAGGAATCACAGGTTGCTGCAGCTCAACCTGCAGCCTCGCATCAAACTAATCACTCTTTCCTAAATTTTCTGTCCAAGATGTCTTATCAGAGTTGATTTCTCCTCATGTGTTGCCAAAGTATCTGGGTCTGTCTCAGAAACTGGGTACTGTGGGGGTGGCCCACTAAATATACTCACAGTCAATAAACTATACGGTTTTGAATGGTGATGTTGGTTTTAGTTTGAAATAAAATGAAAGAAATAATACAGATAAAACTAAATCTTTGATGTGAATACTCTATTCAGAATTTGGCAAAAATTCTGCAAATTTGTTGAAAAATGGCGGCTTGATCTAGGACATGATAAACGGTCGACTACATCGCATTCCCTTAAAAAGGTTGTAGTCCACTGAAAAGTCTACAATTATCACTAATTGTATTTTAAGTTGTAACTTTATACACCTAAGGATTGGTGCGCTCACAGAATAATCATAACCGTAATAAAACATCATGCAAAATATTTCATCACCGTCGTAACTCCATTTTCCGCAAACCCAAAACCAATACGATCGTGTGTTTTGATCTAAACGGAAAGCCTCAGGGTCGAGGTCACGACCTCACCAAAAGTAGGAACTTAAAATCACTACGCCGTATAAAAATTTAGTTATAAATCTGCGATTTTGTTTTTTAAAACGAAAGCTGAAAGTTAGGTATAGAATATGTTTCTTACAGAATATGTTACGATGGTAGCTGGTCTTGTATGAATTTCTGAGCTATAAAATGAGTTGTGGTCTATTTTTTACCGTAGCGTGTTATTTGTGTGCGGGGAAGGACACACATTAACAATTTGCATGTGTAGAATGGAATTTTCCACTCCAACAGTTAGAAGTTGATCGTGCTTCCATTTGCGGTCTTTCTGTTACGCGGGTGATCTGTTCGGTGCTGGTACCTCGTATAGTGAAGGCTACATCAGGGGGCAGAGCCTTTTCTTACAAAGCCCCACTGTTATGGAACAGCCTTCCAAGTAATGTTCGGGAATCAGACACAGTCTCAGCATTTAAGTCTAGGCTGAAAACATATCTGTTTAGTCAAGCCTTTTGTTAATGGTGTTTATGAGGTAAAGGAGTAGATCTGGAGGGTCCTCAGACATAGAGTGTTTTGGTAAACTGGGATGTATGGATGCTGTCAGTCCCCACTCGCTTGCTCACTCGAGTTTGTTGACGGTGCAGTGGCTGGCTGCTTTATGTCCCGGGGCTCCCTCATGCCTGTGTTACCTTCTGGCTCTCTCCTTTTAGTTATGCTGTCATAGTTAGTTGCCGGAGTCCCCGCTTGTACTCGGTGCAATATGTATACTGTTCCTACTTATTCAGGTGACATTGGGCATACCTAACCACCTGTGTTTTCTTTCTCCCCCCCCCAAATCTGTCCCTCTGAGTTACATGGAGTCAACAGGAAATCTTTTGGTGGAGACGGTGGGGACCTCGACTGGCTATCGTAGCCTGCAGGGAATCGGCCGTCAGACATTCTGTCGCATGTCCCAGACCCGGTGAAATGTAACTGAATTGTCTTGGCCAGGCCTAAGGGTCCCATCTGCATCTCATCATTGCTGAGGAGTGTGCTCCCATCACCCAATCAAGCATCCAGCCAGAGCAGGTCATGATATATTTTTTACCATATTAACATGCCATTGTGCGTCATGCCTCATGTAAAGACTCTCGTCTCTGCGAGCCTACCACACAGATTTAATACTTGTCATTTTTAGGGCATACCTAACAACGTGTTTTCTCTCTCTCCCCCCCCCCCATCTGTCCCTCTGAGTTACATGTTTATCCTGGGATTGAGATGCTGGCCTCTTCTGCCCCTCGGACCTGCTTGATCCATCCTGGTGCCCTGTGTCTGGTCGGAGTTTTATCGCCCCACTCCTGTGAAGGACGGCCCCATGAGGACAGTTGAGGGTTATACCTGTTAAAACTGTTAATATTATAGTCAGGCTGTCTGTTGTTGCCCAAATGAGGATGGGTTCCCTTTTGAGTCTGGTTCCTCTCGAGGTTTCTTCCTCATGTCGTCTGAGGGAGTTTTTCCTTGCCACCGTCGCCACAGGCTTGCTCATTGGGGATAGATTAGGGATAAAATTAGCTCATGTTTTAAGTCGTTCAAATTCTGTAAAGCTGCTTTGCGACAATGTTTATTGTTAAAAGCGCTGTACAAATAAACTTGATTTGATTTGATTTGATTTGATTCGGGCGTTATCACTGAAAAGGTGAGTTTTGAGAGTTTTATTTTGTTTTAGTCTTGCAGTATAAGGCAATAGAATGTTTCTTTTTCATCTTACTTTCATATTTTGTAGTGTTTGCGTATTTTTGGCCAATATTTTGCAACCATGGTCAATTTAGATCGAACTTTTGATAGAATCTACGGCCAGTCATTTTGCCTCGCGCTCCGTCCGGTGCGGTAGTGATGTCCTGTTGCTTGCGCGCCACAGCAGAGACCCGCGCGACCTTCAGCCGGTACAGTCACTGTTCTTTTACCACCGCCGTTATTCTCATCTTTCCGGCGTGTTCTTGATTTTTCCATTGTGCCCCATTTTGCCATATCAAATACCCAAAATGTATCATATTATTCATATTTAAGTGAATAATCAAGTCAGTCATCATAACTTGGCATTTTTAACCCAAGCAATCAAAAAGAGGAAATTTATTCAATATTTTCACTCATCTGTGAAGGAGGGGCTTTAATTCTTCATGATGGAGTTATTTTATATGGAAATCAGTTTTACAAAAGCATTTGAATTGTAAATCAAAAAAAATTTCCACAGTGGAGGCCAGATAAAGCAAGATACCATCTTTATTCTTATTAAACATGACAAAATTGAGTGTTAGGTAAATGCAAAAAAAAATTGTAAAATTAGAAAATTTATTTTTTGACCATAATGTCCCAAACGAGAGACCAGTTTCTGAGACAGACCCATATACTTTTGGCACAATGTCTTGCAAACTGTGCTCTTTTTTCCCCTCAAAACCAACAGCCTCATTGACTCCAAAGTGTTTCCAAATGTCAGCTCATAAAAAACAAAACGTGTTCGTTTGAATTGAGACGACCTGACATTTCCCACTCTCGCTCAGACTTTGAACATAAACATGACTCTTAGAGAAGCAGTGCAAGTCTGCGCTTGTGAAATTTAAAAAAAAAAAAACATTTAAAAGGGCTGTTGATGATTATTTTCATAACCAGGTCTTTTGCAAGAAAGCATCGTGATGCATCATACGGTACAAATGATTATTACCATCACTACAAAACATGCAGCTTTGACAAATACACTCTGTGGTAAGACGATTCCACATCACCAGGACTGAAAAGCCACACTTTGCACATTCCTGTTTTCCCTGTTAAACACAGCGCCAAAACTCGGTTCATAATTCAAGCTGGATGGCCTTTCGATTTCATAAAATCGGTGGGATTTAGTTCGCTCTGAAATGTGGTCATTGTGACACGTTTATTTCTGTAATATCTCACAAAATGTCAGGTCATTCTATGGCTGGGAAGTTATTTAATTTGAGGGGATTAAAGCAAATAACATGCATGAAATCGCTCGCAGACAGAAGTCGTCCGCGTGCAAAGGTTTACCGTTAACCGTGCACGTACAGTTCCATCATTCTGTCGCTAAACGAACAGCTGATCACACCGAGGTGCTCGCTGAGCGCCAATATTTATTAGTTTGGTCCTGCGTTTCCTTTCCTTCGTATATAACATAACGTCTTTTCTTCTCGCTTTCTTTCCGCTACTGTAGATGGTCTTTCACGTTTCATTCGCACACTCAGGCCCTGTCCACACGGCTTTTATCGGATTCAGGTGAATCTGATAAAATTGTTTATCGTTTCGGCCTGGTGTCCACACGGCACCGGCGTTTTGGGTGCCCCACAACGATATTTTTTGAGAACGGGTTCCAGAGTGGAAAAATCTGGCAACGGCGCCGTTGCAAAGTCATCTGGATGAGTAGAACGGATTTGTTTACGATGACGTCACAACCACATGACTAGAACAAGCAGCACTCTCGCTGTTTTGTATGAACCACTGCATTGCGTTCACTTTTGTATACAGCTTTTCTTTTAAACAAACAAGTAACAACCATTTCTTGAATTTCTTTTTTTTATTGGATAAGACTGCTTTTCAAAATGTTCACACACAATAAGAAAATTAAGTTATATAAAACTATGCACACTAATAAAACTAATTTGTACACACGGAAGGCACGATTTCCTCGCGTAGTCGCAGCCATCTTCTTCTTCTTGTTGTGTGTTTGTTCCTGAGTGCTTCACGCCGGGTAGAAGAAGGGGTTTATGCGCATGCGTCCTACTTCTTCTATTATTCTGGTGTCTCCGATGGGACCGTCTTACAGCGCACCTAGAGGTGTGGCATGTGTATTGCATCATTTTCAGCAAGTGTTGCGTTGCCATATGTACCTGATATTTTACTGATCTGTTGCCCATGTGGATGCGATCTTTTTTTTAAATAAAATCTCATTGCCGTTGTCGTGTGGATGTAGCCTCACGTCCTCCATTTTTCTCTCCAGTTTCAAATTTGTATCCCACAATGCCTTGTGTGAACAGGGAAAGCCCACCACGTGATGTGATGCATGATGTAGTATCTTGAATTGAGTCATGGTGAAGCAGGAAAAAATAGCGGAGAATTTACGGCCACGTGGCTCTAAAGTCATTAATTGTTCTATTTAAAATAAATGAATAAATAAAATTGGAAGTCTGTGATTCAAATTCAGTAGTTTTTAGTCCACTAAACAAAAATAATTAGGTGTCGGGGATACTTCTTTTTATGACCTACACTCGAAAAATCTGAAAAGCCGTCTAGCTTTAACTAACAAGCTAAAATGGTGTTTAAACTTCAGGGGGCATCATGAGAAAATGTTCAAGTAACCAGAGTGAATTTAGTTAAATTATTAGTGAAAGTATACACAATACCTATATCTATGACAGGTCATGGAGGAGTTGTGTTGGATGTTTATCTACAAACAGAAGAATGTGCTCAACATGTTGAAATTTAGATCAGAGATTTTCATTTAATTTGTGCCATAGTGTGTTTATGAAAGAAATTTGTGTCATGCTGTTATTGGAAAATAATCAGTGAGAGAGTGATGTGATGAAGCAGATTTCCTGTTACTACCCTGACGTCAATTATTTTCAGATCACGTCATCATAAGTGTTTTATGCTTTTTATAGCTGCACGGTTATATAGGCGTGTAACAATATATTGTGTAATGATAAATCACAATACAAATTTATGACGGTTCCTAATCTTAAGACAATCCTGATTATACACAACTGAAGAAATTTTTCACTTACTTAGGATAATTCGATGTCTTTCTTAGCTGACATCTTGATCACATCTAACGCTTGGCATCTCTGGCCACTGCCGGATGGTGCACGTGACCTAGAAATCGGCTGGTCGCACGTATGGCTAAGTTGGTATGTCCCTACACCCTGATTAAGATTAGTAATCGATAATCAATAATACTAATCTTAAGATTAGTAAATCAACCAACTGGATGAAACTTTTCGAAAGTACAACCCTGATTCCAAAAAAGTTGGGACAAAGTACAAATAAAAACGGAATGCAATGATGTGGAAATTTCAAAATTCCATATTTTATTCAGAATAGAACATAGATGACACATCAAATTTTTGAACTGAGAAAATGTATCATTTAAAGAGAAAAATTAGGTGATTTTAAATTTCATGACAACAACACATCTCAAAAAAGTTGGGACAAGGACATGTTTACCACTGTGAGACATCCCCTTTTCTCTTTACAACAGTCTGTAAACGTCTGGGGACTGAGGAGACAAGTTGCTCAAGTTTAGGGATAGGAATGTTAACCCATTCTTGTCTAATGTAGGATTCTAGGTGCTCAACTGTCTTAGGTCTTTTTTGTCGTATCTTCCGTTTTATGATGCGCCAAATGTTTTCTATGGGTGAAAGATCTGGACTGCAGGCTGGCCAGTTCAGTATCCGGACCCTTCTTCTACGCAGCCATGATGCTGTAATTGATGCAGTATGTGGTTTGGCATTGTCATGTTGGAAAATGCAAGGTCTTCCCTGAAAGAGACGTCGTCTGGATGGGAGCATATGTTGCTCTAGAACCTGGATATACCTTTCAGCATTGATGGTGTCTTTCCAGATGTGTAAGCTGCCCATGCCACACGCACTAATGCAACCCCATACCATCAGAGATGCAGGCTTCTGAACTGAGCGCTGATAACAACTTGGGTCGTCCTTCTCCTCTTTAGTCCGAATGACACGGCGTCCCTGATTTCCATAAAGAACTTCAAATTTTGATTCGTCTGACCACAGAACAGTTTTCCACTTTTCCACAGTCCATTTTAAATGAGCCTTGGCCCAGAGAAGACGTCTGCGCTTCTGGATCATGTTTAGATACGGCTTCTTCTTTGAACTATAGAGTTTTAGCTGGCAACGGCGGATGGCACGGTGAATTGTGTTCACAGATAATGTTCTCTGGAAATATTCCTGAGCCCATTTTGTGATTTCCAACACAGAAGCATGCCTGCATTTGATGCAGTGCCGTCTAAGGGCCCGAAGATCACGGGCACCCAGTATGGTTTTCCGGCCTTGACCCTTACGCACAGAGATTCTTCCAGATTCTCTGAATCTTTTGATGATATTATGCACTGTAGATGATGATATGTTCAAACTCTTTGCAATTTTACACTGTCGAAGTCCTTTCTGATATTGCTCCACTACTTGTCGGCGCAGAATTAGGGGGATTGGTGATCCTCTTCCCATCTTTACTTCTGAGAGCCACTGCCACTCCAAGGTGCTCTTTTTATACCCAGTCATGTTAATGACCTATTGCCAATTGACCTAATGAGTTCCAATTTGGTCCTCCAGCTGCTCCTTTTTTGTACCTTTAACTTTTCCAGCCTCTTATTGCCCCTGTCCCAACTTTTTTGAAATGTGTTGCTGTCATGAAATTTCAAATGAGCCAATATTTGGCATGCAATTTCAAAATGTCTCACTTTTGACATTTGATATGTTGTCTATGTTCTATTGTGAATACAATATCAGTTTTTGAGATTTGTAAATTATTGCATTCCGTTTTTATTTACAATTTGTACTTTGTCCCAACTTTTTTGGAATCGGAGTTGTATGACAATTCCTGTTTGTCATTAACCTTTTCATTTTTAATTAAAAAAAAAAAGTTAATTATATTTTGCTCCAACCTTTAAAAATGTGGGTAAATAATGTTGCTTTTTTTTGGTAATAAAATTCTCTTTTTTTTTTAAATATTGAGTGGAAAATCGAATAAATCAACCTGATATTGTGAATCAAATTGAATCATGAATCAAGTGAATCGTTACAAGCCGACTGTTATACCTTTTTTTTTTTATTAAAGAATGACATACTTTTTACCCATGAAAATTTATATTTAAATGTTATGGGACGTCCATAAAACAGACAAGTTAGTTCCCAAAATCAAAGCTCGTCATGTTACAAATAATCTGCAACTATAAACTCCTCAGTCTTTAAAAATTAATTTTTTTTTCTTAAAGTTGCAAATTTAACTCCAAGTGTGTTTCCATTAACTTGCTAAACATGCAATTTGAAACTGCGCAATGAAAAGACATGAATTTCAAAAACCTCTCAAATATCGCAAAACAGGTTCCGACACTCGCATGAGGGTTTTTTTTTTTTAGATGAATTGACGAAGCAATATTTCCCAAACTTGAAACGGAAAAACATTTAAGTCATGTGGAAACAATCAAAATCACCATGGTGACACTCATTGGGTCTTGTAGATCCATCACCATCTTTATTCAGATTGACTACCTTGAGTGGAGAAAACCCAGTTTTAATCGCATAACAATCAGGCAATGGAAACACATTGTTGGCAAAACACAATTGTGTTTTGTCAACTTTTTTTTTTTTTTAAACTTGCTTCTATATTGCAGAAAACTGCAGTGGAAACCCACCTTCCGAGTCTGACACTGAAGACTCCTAACAAACTTTTAACAAGAAATCATATTGTTAATAATTAGAACAAGCACATTACAAAATGTCTCATCTCATCATCTCTAGCCGCTTTATCCTGTTCTACAGGGTCGCAGGCAAGCTGGAGCCTATCCCAGCTGACTATGGGCGAAAGGCGGGGTACATCCTGGACAAGTCGCCAGGTCATCACAGGGCTGACACAGACAACCATTCACACTCACATTCACACCTACGGTCAATTTAGAGTCACCAGTTAACCTAACCTGCATGCAGGGGTGATAGCGTTCTGGGGCCGCGCCGGATTTCCGTCGTACCGTGGCTGGGGAAAAAAAAAATCTAGTTCGCCCATTGTCCTGTGTCATTCTGAGATGCGCAGATAGACAGTAAAGGGAATTCACATAATATGGAACTAGTGGGAAAAAAGTGCCGTCACGGCACGAATTAGAACCTCAGGGTCTAATTCGTGCCGTGACGGCACTTTTTTCCCCACTAGTTCCATATCATGCGAATTCCCTTTACTGTCTATCTGCGCATCTCATTATGACACAGGACAATGGGCGAACTAGATTTTTTTTTTCCCCAGCTACGGTACGCCGGAAATCCGGCGCGGCGCCGGAACGCTATCACCCCTGTGCATGTCTTTGGACTGTGGGGGAAACCGGAGCACCCGGAGGAAACCCACGCGGACACGGGGAGAACATGCAAACTCCGCACAGAAAGGCCCTCGCCGGCCCCGGGGCTCGAACCCGGACCTTCTTGCTGTGAGGTGTCAGCGCTAACCACTACACCACCGTGCCGCCCCCATTACAAAATGTATAACAGATTATTCTCTCCACATTTCACTCTATGAGCAATCGCATGCTCTGATCGGCTCCTACTAGGATATCAGCTTATACAAGAGTAGAGAAAAACAAAATGGCAGAGTGCATAAAGTCAGATAACTCACGTTGTCAAGTATTTGAAAGGAATAGAAATAGCTAAAAGAATATTAGTTCTCCCCCCTCCCCCCAATATTTCTCCTGTTCCACACTCCAGCCCAGTTGGTGGCGGTAATGCACCTTTCAGTTGGTTTGCCAACAGCCAAAAAAACCCTAAAGAAGAAAATGGTGGCACGTGTTACTGAAAACAACCAAGAACAAAAAAAAAAAAAAAGGAAAAAAGCTAACAACATATGGAATGAAATATTTGATGGTAAGAACGCATCTTTTTAAAATTTTTTAAAGAATTATTACTACCTCCCCAGGATGGAGTCCACCAGGGGGCGAGGTATTGATTTTGGTTGGGTTTCAATGCATGTTTGTTTCTTTGTAAATGATATTACGGGAAAGCGGCTGGACCAATCTTCATGAAACGTTCAGGATAGATGGGCATTGGTCTCAAATAGAACCTCCAAAAGTTTGGGGTCATCCGGCCAAAGTCAAGGTCACGGTGACCAAAAAGGTTTTAAAAAAAAAAATTAAAAAAAAAAAAAGCTCTGAGCTCAGACTGCAATAGCACTGCCTCGGAAAGACTCCACCCACAAATACACTGAATCACTACCTGCCTCATTTGCATACACTGCTGTCATTGGATGGTTTCTTGGTTCTTTTACATATGCAAAGAAAGGGGTTTTGGCCACACCCCCTTTTAAACCCCATTGATAAAAACTTCCTCACCCTGTTGATTTATTATTATAAATATATGGACCAGACTAAAGAAAATCGCTTTCAGACGTGTTTATGCTCATTACAGAGGGAAAGTGCGTTCCACCGAGATTCCTACGGAAGCCGAGAGAGGCCCTTCATATAATCCTTTTTTTTTTTTTTTTATATTCACCTTGTTATCCCGAGATAACGACAATTAATTCAGGATCTTGAGAAAACAACAACCAATTCGAGATCTCGAGAAAACAAAACCGTTATTTCGAGATCTCGAGTAAACAGCTGAGAAATGGTTCATTCAGGTGCGCCAAGAGACTTGTGATATGCTGACTTTGGGGCTATTTCTCATTCTGTATAGACGCAACTTTGGTCATTAGAATGTCTGGAATACTCGATCACCTAATAAGGCAATATTTTGATCAGGGGTTGACACAGGGAGAGATTGCATTAAGTCTTTTAATAAGGGATCATTTCAAAATTAGTCCGCGGCACCTCTGCAGAAGACTGGCCCGGCTTCGTCTCTACCGACGGAGATACAGTGATCCAGCTGAGATCATGAAATAACGGTTTTGTTTTCTCGAGATCTCGAATTAGTTGTGTTGTTTTCTCGAGATCCTGAATTAATTATGTCGTTATCTCAGGATAACAAGGTGAATAAAAACAAATAGATTATATGAAGGGCCTCTCGCGGCTTCTGTAGATTCCACTGTCTATATTATTCTACTCTTACAGTTTTCAAAACTGAAACCTCCGAACCGAGGCTGACACACACACACACACACACACGGTCGCAGGGGACAACAGAATCAGAACCATGTTTACTGGCCGAGTATGTTCACACACAAGGTCAAGGTCACCAAAAAGGTCAAAATAGTTTTTTTCGCGATATCGTCCTTCTACCGGGCGAGGTTTGTTTTGCCTGGCAACACTTGTTATATCATTTTTCACAAATCACTCCTGTCATTTCGCTGGTTTGTTTGCATTCCAAGCGGAAATGATTGCTAGACGTTTTGTATAAAAGTTATTTCTCAAATTTGCAAAAAATAAAAATACTCTGTTTCTCAAAATCCAGTGAATGTGGATAGAATAAGACAGTTGTTCCAATCAATCTCGTTGTACCGTACATTGCTTATAGACAACTCTGTGCTACACGCCTCGTCAGCTATCAGCTCATGTACGACTCGATTTTGTAGAACCACCGTTCAGTATAAGCCTGTGATTTGAGCTGCAGCTACACTACCACCAGAGCCGCTGTTATAAAGAAAGCAACACCTTCTGACCAATCAGAATCCAACAGCGATGGAGAGGTTTAGATTTTTAAGGCTACTCTTAGCATGAAGTGATATTTCTTTCTTGCTTGGGTATATGGAAAATAAGACCTGATGGACTTATTTTGAACATGTTTTTTTCTTTAAAAAAAAAGTGCAGGAAGGTGTATATTAATTCATGTTTTTTTTTTTAAACTAATGTTTCTTAAAAAAAAAAAAAAATACAATCAGCTCGTATTAATGCTGCGAGTTATTTAGGTACCATAGTTGTAAAACAAACTGACTTGTCACTTTTTGTACACGGTGTTCACCTAAAACTTGCGTAGTAACTAAAGTATAAACAACGTTACGATGTTGCTTAAAAAGTGTAGCTCCACCCCCAGCTCTGAGCCTAACTCCACCCACTGCATAACTCTGATAAATGCTTAAAAAAGGGGAGGCAAGGGACAGGAAATGGCATAAAGTCCTGTGACCTATGAGCATATAATCGAGACTCCCACTCAAGGGCGGGGGCTTAGAGGTGCACCGCCCACCTCTCCACCCACCATGACGCCCATGCCTGAATGGGTATCGACTGTTTTTCTTTTTCTAAAAATGTCATAATGTAGAGAAATTCCAAATGGTTGACTCTATATTGACATCGGCCTTGCAAGGTTCTGGATGATTAACCAGTAGATGGTATTTTGAGCCAATTTCAACCCAATTTTTATTTTAAAAAATGCAATTTTATCCATATTAACACCAGCATTGATGCGTTTCACCACAGTACAATCATACCATTTAGTTTACATCTCAAAAAAAAAAAAAAAATTGTGTAGTAGAGCGACGGCTACAATTATCGACATCTTTACAGACTTACCAATAAAACAATTTTACAAAAGGTGAGTTTCAGTTCCAACAGTTATTGGTTAATTAATTACCCGGAAGACCCGCCTCACCCTTTGATCTTGTCGTCTGATGATGACAGCTCGTTACCTGAGATGGATTTTTTTTTTTTTTTTAGCACTTTCAGCAATTTTTTGGAAAACCGGGACATTATCATCGCAGGTAAGCATGGTGGAAAGATCATGGACATGTTTTTACTGATCAAATTCACTGACATTTCATGATCTCCTCATTGAAACCTACTTTGTTTCTTACTCTTTCATTTGACAGCCGACATTTTGTATCTAAACGGGCGTTTGAGAAGTCACGTGTGTGAGGTGTCGATAATAGTGATCACTTTCACCGGTGTCCACCATTATCGACACCCTGTGGAATTAAGGGACATTTACAACTGTTATGGATCGATCTTTGGGTAACATTGAAGTAGATGAAGTACTTAAAAAAAAAAACTAATAAAAGTGCTATGATTTACAATAATTTTTTTTCTGATTCATAACAGAATGGAATGTTTATAGAGTATCTGGAATCCGATTGCAATAAATAGAATTAGACCAGAATTAAATTCCTAACATGTAAAAAATTACATGCTTGAAATATTTAGATTTTTCTGTTCATTCAGAATTTTTTTTTTTTGCAGTTTGTTGTAAATAATCGACCACATATTACAATATCAGTAGACATTTTATATTTTGGTTTGAGGAATGAGATGCAACCTTTGACCTGGATGTTCATGTGGTTACAATATCAGTTGCTTGTTGATATTTATTGGTAAACGACAAAACTAGAAATTAATACAAACAACAACGAATGATTAACAAAATGTGATCTAGGAAAATACTTAGAAAGTGGAACAAAAAGACTTTCTGATGCAGGTTAAACATTATCAGTTCATTTGTTTACAAACGCTAATTACTTCATTTACATAAACACAGACATCCATATATTTATATAAAATATTTTTGTACTAAATATAAGTCGATGGAAAATTTTTAAATAAAAACTGTTGTTAACGTAATACCACATACCAATTATTTTTAATAAATAATCATCTGGGTGTCGAGAATTGTAGAACGGTGTCGATAACTGTGGACAAACGTGTCGATAATTAATTGTGGAACAGCATGTGTCATTATGATATACTGTATATTTATCTTTAAAAAAACAAACATTCTGTGGCTGGGAAGTTATTTAATTTGAGGAAATTAAAGCAAATAATGTGCGTGAAATCACTCGCTTCACACAGTCAAGCAGACAGAGGAAGTCCGTGTGCGCATGCGCAGGTTTACCTTCTTTTTTTGGGTTTTACGGCAGCTGGCATCCACAGTGTTGCATTACTGCCATCTACAGGTTTTCCTCTGACAGTTCCATCATTCTGTCGCTAACAAACAGCTGATCACACCGAGGTGCTCGCTGAGCGCCGATATTTATTAGTTTGGTACTGCGTTTCCTTTCCTTCATATATAACATTTTATTTTTTTCACGGTCCGGTTTCCATCAAATCCTGCGCTCTGATTGGCTGGCGAGCGGGTTCGTATCCTACAATACGGACCCCGGTTACGGACCCCTGGTGACTCGTTCGTTCACAACAACAACAAAACGTAGTAGCAATTTTTGTCAACATTTATTTTCACATTTCTCAGTATAATAGCATTAATTTTACAGCATGGATAGCGATAACAACAGTGTTCACAGCGAAAGCGAGTTTTACTACCCTGAGGAAGAAGAAATAAAAAAACATTTCAGGAGAAAGATAAAAACCTGTAACTGTTGCTAACGCCGAGCAAAAACATGGCTGAATCCTGAATGACTCAATTTTGTATAAATAGGGGACAACATAGGCGGCAAAATGTAGTTTTTCTCCTGCCATGGAAGTGCACTTGTATACCGAGGAGGAAGCCATTTGCATTACAGCCATGAATGAGGATTCAAAATGGCGGCTCGCCTTGGTTTTCCCTTTCGGGCGCTCTCGATTTCTGTTAGAATTTGGTAAAGAAAAAAATAAATATATTATTTACCAGCTTAAGGTCGGTCACGGTATTTCATGATACGGACTTCCCAGCTGGTAAATAACATTTCTTCTTGCTTTCTTTCCATGACTGTAGTCAGTCTTTCACGTTTCATTCGTACACTCATGTCCTCCATTTTTCTCTCCTGTTTCAAATTTGTATCCCACAATGCCTTGCGTGAACGGGGAAAGCCCACCACGTGATATCATGCATGATGTAATATCTTGTATTGGGTCATGATGAAGCAGGAAAAAAATAGCGGAGAATTTAGAGTCATGTGGCTTTAAATTCATTGTTCTTTTTAAAAAAAAAACCTAAAAATCGGAAGTCTGTGATTTGAATTCAGTAGCTTTCAGTCACTAAACAAAAATAATTGTATGTTGGGGAAAATTCTTTTTATGACCTAGACTTAAAACCTGAAAGGCAGTCCAGCTTTAAGGCGTTGAGAATTGTAGCCGCTGTTCTTTAATCGGACTGCTGAATGAAGTGCCACTGATACAGTAAGTATATCAAATCTGCACCTGAGTGAAAAGCTCAGCCAAGTTCATAAGTTTGAGAGTTTCTTTACGCCAGTTGGGAAAAAAAATGCTCAAACTGGTAGATGTTTTAGTGCTGGAAAAACTCCTAGAAAGGAGCTGCAGACCAGATGCGCAGCTTGTGAACAGGCAACTGCTTGGGGCCCCCGGAGAGTCGGGGCCCCGAGGGCTTCTTTTTTTTTAATTGTTCTTTACCATTGTATTTTCACATTTGGAATTTAAAAAAAGTTTGGTTTCATACATATTTCGTTGGTGTCAGATTATTTATAACATATGAACACTGGTCAGAAGGGCCCCCTGGAAATTTTTGCTTGGGGCCACAACAGACTCTAGAATCGCCTCTGCTGCAGACCATGGCTCCTAAAACTGCTCTCACAAATCAGTTTGTTAACTTTACCTGAACTCCAACTGCCCCTTTATTAACTCCAACACAGTAAACCTGTAATTAAAAAGGTGTGGAAACTACTTTTCTCAGATTCCTCAGAGTCTTCTGGCTTACATTTCACAAACTTTTCACTAAAGTGCCATTTTAATCTGGAACTTACCTGTGAAAAGGTGCAAAACTCAGCTCTCCTGAAGCATAATCCTGTCCCAAAGACCAGCTTCACTCACAGGTGAGCAGGACACTGGCTGGCTGGCTCACGTGCCCAGTAGCATCCAGGTAACCTTTTCCAAAAACTTTACAGCTTTATATAAACCAAGATTTGTGCAGCACTGTAGCTCGCTCCAGGACTGCAGTCCAGACTTGTCTGTGTGTCTGCAGCTAAAATTCTTGCTCTCCTCTTCTCCTTCCTTCTCCTCCTCCTTTTCCCCTTGTGGGATCATTTCTGCAACCCTAACCACATTGCCTGCATAAATTACACTTCAGCCAATCAGATGGCGAGAAACTTAATTCCCACCTTTTTCCTCACAGGTAAAGTTTCCCCTCAAAAAAAAAAGATGACAAATTCCTCACCTGGTAGCATTAGCTTACATTCATATCATGTGTGTTTCTTGGATGTTATTCACTTCAGACCAAAAAAAATCTCTGCAGTTTATGTGAAGGGTGTTTTTTTTTTTTTAAAGAATATTAACTCCATAATACAAGGAAATTATAATAAATCAATCTTTATTTTGTCATTTAAGTCACACCACCATGCCGCTGTTGAATTCTTGATTAAATTTTAACACACACCAAATCTAGGACAGCACGATGGCGTGTAGTGGTTGGTGCTGTCGCCTCACAGGAAGAAGGTCCAGGTTCGAGCCCCGTGGCCGGCAAGGGCCTTTCTGTGTGGAGTTTGCATGTTCTCCCCGTGTCCGCGTGGGTTTCCTCTGGGTGCTCCGGTTTCCCCCACAATCCAAAGACATGCAGGTTAGGTTAACTGGTGACTCTAAATTGACCGTAGGTGTGAGTGTGAATGGTTGTCTGTGTCTATGTGTCAGCCCTGTGATGACCTGGCGACTTGTCCAGGGTGTACCCCGCCTTTCACCCGTAGTCAGCTGGGATAGGCTCCAGCTTGCCTGTGACCCTGTAGAACAGGATAAAGCGGCTAGAGATGAGATACTAAATCCACTGCTTCCTTTAATGCATTCGTTTTACATCATTTTTACAGTTTGTAGGGTGGACACTGAGCATAGCCAGATTAAAAGACTTTGTGAGAAGAAATCGATGGGATGTTTATGGAAGGAGTCTCCAGCGTTAGTGCTTTGTAACAGAGGTCAAGCCATAACTGTCCTGGGAAAAGTCCTCAGGCCTGAGCATGTTGCTGTTTCTTGGTTCATGGTATTTCTCAATGCGTTTGTTAATTAAAAAAAATAAATAAAATCTGGTGAGAGAAAGACTGTTTATAGCTGCTATAACAACTTGTTTCAGTGTTAAACAACTACAAACGGATAAAAAGTGAGACCTGTTGTGCTTTAATTAATAGAAAAACCATAATCGTTGGCAAATTACTGTATTATAAGAGGACTAGGGTTCACTGTTATTGGAAAAGAATCAACACCTGAGTGGTAAAAGTAACTTTGCTTCATCACATCACCGTATCATGAATTTTTTTTTTGTAACCAATAATTGATACAGCCATAAGTAGCAATCATCAGGGTCCAAGCAGCTTACAGAAGTCACAAAGAAGGGTGGAATTTAAGTGTTAACAGCATAAGAGGGTCCAAGTAGGATGACAATTTTAAATTTCTATCATAAAAATAATTCTCCTGACAATTATATTTTGGTGGACTGAAAGCTCCTGCAATCAAATCTCAGACTTCCAATTTCTCTTGGTTTAAAAAAAAAAAAAAAAAGAATGAATTTACAGTAGATCCACATGGCCCTAAATTCTCTGCTATTTTTTTCCTGCTTCACCCTGACCCAATTCAAGATATTACAGTGGTGCTTGAGAGTTTGTGAACCCTTTAGAATTTTATACATTTCTGCATAAATGACCTAAAACATCAGATTTTCACACAAGTCTTAAAAGTAGATAAAGAGAACCCAACTAAACAAATGAGAAAATTATACTTGGTCATGTATTTAAGAAAAGTGATCCAATATTACATATCTGTGAGTGGCAAAAAGTATGCAAACCTTTGCTTTCAGTATCTGGTGTGACCCCCTTGTGCAGCAATAACTGCAACTAAACGTTTACGGTAACTGTTGATCAGTCCTGCACACCGGCTTGGAGGAATTTTAGCCCATTCCTCCATACAGAACAGCTTCAACTCTGGGATGTTGGTGGGTTTCCTCACATGAACTGCTCGCTTCAGGTCCTTCCACAACATTTCAATTGGATTAAGGTCAGGACTTTGACTTGGCCATTCCAAAGCATTAACTTGATTCTTCTTTAACCATTCTTTGGTAGAACGACTTGCATGCTTATGGCCGTTGTCTTGCTGCATGACCCACCTTCTCTTGAGATTCAGTTCATGGACAGATGTCCTGACATTTTCCTTTAGAATTTGTCGGTATAATTCAGAATTCATTGTTCCATCAATGATGGCAAGCCGTCCTGGCCCAGATGCAGCAAAACAGGCCCAAACCATGATACGACCACCACCATGTTTCACAGATGGGATAAGGTGGAATGCAGTATTTTCCTTCCTCTAAGCATAATGCTTCTCATTTAAACCAAAAAGTTTTAGTCTGGTCTCATCCATCCACAAAACATTTTTCCAATAGCCTTCTGGCTTGTCCACGCGATCTTTAGCAAACTGCAGACGAGCAGCAATATTCTTTTTGGAGAGCAGTGGCTTTCTCCTTGCAACCCTGCCATGCACACCATTGTTCAGTGTTCTCCTGATGGTGGACACGAACATTAGCCAATGTGAGAGAGGCCTTCAGTTGCTTAGAAGTTACCCTGGGGGCCTTTGTGACCTTGCCGACTATTACACACCTTGCTCTTGGAGTGGTCTTTGTTGGTCAACCACTCCTGGGGAGGGCAACAATGGTCTTGAATTTCCTCCATTTGTACACAATCTGTCTGACTGTGGATTAGTGGAGTCCAAACTCTAGAGATGGTTTTGTAACCTTTTCCAGCCTGATGAGCATCAACAATGCTTTTTCTGAGGTCCTCAGAAAGCTTTGTTCCTGCCATGATACACTTCCACAAACATGTGTTGTGAAGATCAGACTTGATAGATCCCTGTTCTTTAAATAAAACAGGGTGCCCACTCACACCTGATTTCAATCAGTGGGATGACAGACGCCTGACTAATTTCACCTTCAAATTAACTGCTAATCCTAGAGGTTCACATACTTTTGCCACTCACAGATATGTAATACTGGATCATTTTTCCTCAATAAAGTGACCAAGTATAATTTTGTCTCATTTGTTTAACTGGGTTCTCTTTATCTTTTACAACTCGTGTGAAAATCTGATGTTTTAGGACATATGTGCAGAAATAGAGATTCTAAGAAGAGTTCACAAACTTTCAAGCACCACTGTATATGTGGTGGGCTTTCCCTGTTCACACAAGGCATTGTGGGATACAAATGTGAAATGAGAGAAAAATGGAGGTGGTGAGCATGCGAATGAAGTGTGAGAGACCGACTACAGTAACAGAGTGAGAAAATGTGTTATGTTGCATAGGAAAGGAAACAGGATCAAACTAAAATATCAGTGGCCAGCAAGCACCATGCTGTGATCAGCTTAGTGACAAAATGATGTGCCCGTCAGGGCACAGTCAAAGGTAAGCCTGTAGATGGCAGTAATGCAACACTGGATGCCAGCTGCCATAAAATCCAAAAGGTAAACCTGCACATGGACTTCCTCCATCTTCTTGAAATTGCTTGCTTCATGCAGTCATGCACATTTGCTTGGGAATCCCCTAAACTAAATAACTTCCCCACCCCAGGGGGTCTGATATTTTGTGAGATATTACAGAAGTAAAGTCACAATGACCAAATTTCACCAATTTTATGAAATCAAAAGGCTGTCTAGCTTTAAGTGGTTCTTAAATTACGATGTTTGTAGTGCCCCCATGGCCAATTTCATGTACCTTCAAGGAATGTGATGCAAATAAATTGCTTTAAGTTCAATGCAATTTTAGCTTTTTCATCACAAGATATTGGACATAGTCAATAGAACACAAATTCCATTGGCTCATATCTGACATGGTTTTATGAATCAATTCTTTTTAAATCAGTGTAGCCTGCAGATAACATCCACCTAATTACATGCAAATTGGACAAGTAGTCAAGGACAAAGTTCAGATAAGTTATTGGGGGACCACACACAGGTCAGAGTCTCCAAAAACTCTGCAAGTTACATAACTGAGCACAGAGAGGCAAGTAGCACTTCTAAAAATTAGTAGATTACAGGCATTTAGCAGACACTTACCCACAGTAGCCTGGGGAGCAGTTGGGGATCAGGTCCCTTGTTTAAGGGACCTTCAGCCATTACTGCTGGTCCAAGGAATCAAACTGGTGACTTTTTGGTCCCAAAGCTGCCTCCCTGACCATTAAACCATAGCTTCTCCCAGTAAGTTTTTATTTTTGCAGAATAGGTGACATGATACATGACTGTCCCTAATTACCCTTGAATTTTAATACCACCTATGTAGCATTTACTCATCCCAAGTCTACAAAGCACAGGTGCATCAATAAGCATGACCAACAGGGTGGAGTTTATTACATCTTATGTTGCCCTGGCACAGACCTCTCAGCACCTACACCCTGGTGATGTATACTAACAAAACCCCTTTGAAGACACAAGGCTGATGTTTCAACATTGTAATGCTCAGTACAAGAGCTTAAGCCATCTGAACAGCCAACCTTCTGCTTTGTGAAAGGTTTCACAGAAAGAATTCATAAGCATTTCACTAGGAGAGAAGTGGAGCTTCCAGTGTGGGCTTTAAGAATTCAAGAACTAGTCATATGTACATTTGTGAAATTCCTCTCTGCATTTAACTCATTTGAAGCAGTGATCAGACAGATGAGCACATAACCAAAACAGCAGGTAGCCATGCTAACAGCTCCCAGGGAACAGTTGGGAGTTACAGTAGGTGCCTCACTCAAGGGCACCTCAGCCTAAGGGCCCCCCCCCCCCATGTTAACCTAAGAGCATGTCTGAACTGTGGGGGAAAGCAGAGCACCTTGAGGAAACCCATGCAAGCATCTTAAAAAGAAAGTCCATTTCAACATCCACAGCAACTATCCCAGGTAGACAAATTAGGTCACTAATAACAGGTGCCTTCAGTTACAGCCATAAGCATCAATTAGAAGCTTGCCATAGAAAGGAGTCCTCCGTATTAAACTTGACAGGTACTGCAAGAGTTAAAGCACACTAGGATTTAATACCGTAAGTGTGGGGAAAGGGGGTTGTTTTAATGTAGTATTCCTTCAAGTCTAGGAAACTGGGGAGAGCTGCCTTAAAGTTAAGACAGCTTCAAATACTCCAGAGAGCCATACATTTAACAGCCTTCCAATTAGCATTGGGACTGGCCCTCAGCCTAGGCTGAAAACAAGGGCACAGAGATGGTAATCTGGGCTGTCACACCTACCCACAGAAGGTAAGAACCAAGGTGCCTTCAGGAGCATTATCCCCATTAGTTATACCATCAGAGCCAAGGGGCAGGTTTGCATTCTGCTCACAATACAGGAGATTGCACCTAATCTGCTGGGGAGTGGGGAAGCTACCCACAGTTTTGTAGCTCTAGAAACCTACCCATAATCAGGCAAAAAGGATGCTAGAAATAAGGCAATTTGTAGATTTTTTTTTTTAATTTAAACATTAGACTACCAAGCCTTTTTCCAGAACCACAATTGGGCCAAGGCTAACTTCTTCCTCCAGCTGCAAGCCTGCAAATAGAGACAAGATGCAGGAATGGGGTCCAAAACCAAAGCCACACCATAAGTTGTGTACATAGGGCCAATTCAGGTCTGAAGACCTGAATTACTGGAAAGCCAACATGATCTTCCCAAATACCTTGTTCTGAGGACAGAGCACGTCCCTTCCTCATGCTTCCACAGCTGTTGTTGCAACAACTGCATACCTGGTTAGCACCATATACAGCAGTCCATCTATAGGAAAACAGTAATGCTTTAGTGGTCACAGCTCAGCAGCACTGTACAGGTCATGGTCACCACAACATACCTATTGTTAGAGAATGAACAAGCCTTGTGCTCAGCATCAGCAGGGGCAGATGCTGCTGTTGCCTTCAAGATGCATGCCATATATACCTTGTGAAACAATACTAGTTTAGCTACAGGATGGCAACATGCCTGCAATAATCATCCCTGTTTAGTCATTCCTTACAGAGCTACTGTTCCCTTGTTGAAATCTGAAGACTTCCAGCTGAAACCTCAGTATATCTGCTCGAGTTTGGGGCATGAAGCGGGAACTGGAATGCGTAAGCTTAGCATCAATCAGGCACCTGGAAGGAGTCACAGTTAGGAAGGAGCAGATCAGTTTAGAGGCTAAAACACAAACCCTCACAACAACTGCACTCACCCATGGTTATCCATGAAGTAATATCTTGGGACAGCATTTATGTCAGGGACAGGAATGGCCACACAGCTGTCTACGAGGACACGCAGGGGCACATGGTTGAATTGCAGTACTGAAGCCTCAATATTTATAAGCTCACCCAGATAGTACTGGTTGGATGGCCTTTGGAATGTCCAGTCATCTAGAACAAGAAACTTCATTAGTAAAGCTCACCCAAACAAGCTACAGCCAAACAATGATACAAACCCATCATGAGCTTCAAGGAGAAAACAAGTTGTTCCTCAGCAGTTTCAGCAGAAGCATATGGGATCCAAGCAGGTATGAGGCCACGGCTACTCACACTGTAGAGTCTGGAAAGCATGAGAACAAGGCCATCACAAATGACTACAGCCTCCCAAGTAAACCCAAACAGATTTATTGGTATGGAACAAGACCCACCTTGGATAGTGACACTCAATGAAAACCTTAGCACCAGCACGTCTGAGAAGTGGAGAGCCACTAGGCACTGGAGCAATACCAAGAGTGAAGATGTAGACCAGCTCATTTGCAGTCACCTGGGGGGGGGGAAGGAAGACCCAAGATGCAAAGCAATTGAGAACAAGCTTGAGGCAAGACTAAGGTACTTGGCAATAGAAGGCTTACAATCAACTTGCTGTTGCAGTCATGCAACGCAGATTCATAGATAAGGAATCGGGAAGAAGCATCCACCCCTTTGGCAGCACAGCCTCCCAATGTGAGAGCAGCAGCGTGGGTTACATCAGTGCCAAGCAGGTCTTTCATCACCTGTACATACACTGCAGTCTCATTGCACCTTGCTGTCACACCCTCAGAAAGAACAGGAGGAGGTGGTCCTACAAAGTGCACTGGGGCTGGTGTTGGGATTTGTGGTGCTACTGGAAAATGCCAAGTCAGTTTCTTCGCTGGTTGCTGAATTACTTGCAGAGCTTGGGCATCTAAAGGATTTTGGAGTTGTAGTCTAAATGGGGTTACCGTAGGGCTTCCAGCTTGGGAACCAATTTGAGTCCACTGAGAAGGCAACTCAGCATTCCTGTTAGTTTGAAGTCTAGTAGGAGTGTGGATATTTCCCCAGCGGTGCCATTGTGCTGTTGGCAAACCAGCTGTACAGAGTAGCAGCAAGCCAATGCCTATTTGGTTGAAACCCATTGCTATTAATAGACAACCACAAGCACACCAATACTACCAGAGCACTTCCTATTTATGCAATGATTTCATGCAGCGATTCAAGCTTCTGACCCTCTTGAGTTACTAATTAGGCTGCCTAGCAGATGGCAGCAATTAGAATTGTACTGCCACTTGCGTTTGATTGGACCAAGAGCTTAATTGTCTTAATTGTCTAGGACACATGACCTAGCAAAGCAAGTTGCCAAATGTAGAAATATAATTATTGTCCTTGAATGAAATGCCTTGTGTTGCCAGAGCACATTCATTGTAACTGTGCTTGTTTTAAAGAATACTTACTACGGAAGGCTTCTGGTTTGTGATAAGTCATATTCGTTGATCTGCACAATCTATATACACTCACTGTCCACTTTAATAGGAACACCTGTACACCTACATATTTTTTCAATTCAATTCAGTTTTATTTGTACAGTGCTTTTGACACTGTTCACATAGTAGCTTTACAGAAATATATAAACTCCAGATATAAAATTTCAGTTATCCCTAATGAGCAAACCAGAGATGAGGATGGCAAGGAAAAGCTCCCCAAGACAATATGAAGAAGAAACCTTGAGAAGAGCCAGACTCCAATGGGAACCCAGCCTCAGCTGGGTCACACCAGAGAGTGCGATTATAAATAATTTCTCTTCTATAACGACATAGCCAAAAAGTGCCATTGTGTAACTAGGAACTTATGAGCAACTTGTGAATATGAACATCAGAGACATTACTGAATTCTTTATAGTTTTAACATGAAGTCTATTTTGTTGAAGTTATCAGCTGTTTATTGATGGTGACTTGAGTGCAAGACTGTTCATGACAACTGTAGTCCTAAAGTTATTCTTTTCTTTGTAGTCCTAAACCATTGTTGCAAAATTGGAAGTGTCCAGAGTCATCTTCGAGATTTATCTTTAGACTGTTCATGTCAGGCCGTCCTCTACAGGAGCCAAGTGATGAGAACTCCAGCCAGAAGTAGGGCATCAAGATGGACCAGGCAGGTCCGAAGAGCAAGAGAGGCCAGCATCACTGGTATCTAAGGATTGATATGTAATGAGAGAGAGACACAGATTGTTAGGTATGCCTGTTGTCACCTAATGGTTAAGAACAGTGTACATTGCATGCTGAGTGCCAGCATCCATATATCCCAGTTTACCAACTTTACCAACTAAATTTTACCAACTACAACCCCGATTCCAAAACGGTGGGACAAAGTACAAATTGTAAATAAAAACGGAATGCAATGATGTGGAAGTTTCAAAATTCCATATTTTATTCAGAATAGAACACAGATGACATATCAAATGTTTAAACTGAGAAAATGTATCATTTAAAGAGAAAAATTAGGTGATTTTAAATTTCATGACGACAACACATCTCAAAAAAGTTGGGACAAGGCCATGTTTACCACTGTGAGTCATCCCCTTTTCTCTTTACAACAGTCTGTAAACGTCTGGGGACTGAGGAGACAAGTTGCTCAAGTTTAGGGATAGGAATGTTAACCCATTCTTGTCTAATGTAGGATTCTAGTTGCTCAACTGTCTTAGGTCTTTTTTGTCATATCTTCCGTTTTATGATGCGCCAAATGTTTTCTATGGGTGAAAGATCTGGACTGCAGGCTGGCCAGTTCAGTACCCGGACCCTTCTTCTACGCAGCCATGATGCTGTAATTGATGCAGTATGTGGTTTGGCATTGTCATGTTGGAAAATGCAAGGTCTTCCCTGAAAGAGACGTCGTCTGGATGGGAGCATATGTTGCTCTAGAACCTGGAGATACCTTTCAGCATTGATGGTGTCTTTCCAGATGTGCAAGCTGCCCATGCCACACGCACTAATGCAACCCCATACCATCAGAGATGCAGGCTTCTGAACCGAGCGCTGATAACAACTCAGGTCGTCCTTCTCCTCTTTAGTCCGAATGACACGGCGTCCCTGATTTCCATAAAGAACTTCAAATTTTGATTCGTCTGACCACAGAACAGTTTTCCACTTTGCCACAGTCCATTTTAAATGAGCCTTGGCCCAGAGAAGACGTCTGCGCTTCTGGATCATGTTTAGATACGGCTTCTTCTTTGAACTATAGAGTTTTAGCTGGCAACGGCGGATGGCATGGTGAATTATTGTTCACAGATAATGTTCTCTGGAAATATTCCTGAGCCCATTTTGTGATTTCCAATACAGAAGCATGGCTGTATGTGATGCAGTGCCATCTAAGGGCCCGAAGATCACGGGCACCCAGTATGGTTTTCCGGCCTTGACCCTTATGCACAGAGATTCTTCCAGATTCTCTGAATCTTTTGATGATATTATGCACTGTAGATGATGATATGTTCAAACTCTTTGCAATTTTACACTGTCGAACTCCTTTCTGATATTGCTCCACTATTTGTCGGTGCAGAATTAGGGGGATTGGTGATCCTCTTCCCATCTTTACTTCTGAGAGCCGCTGCCACTCCAAGATGCTCTTTTTATACCCAGTCATGTTAATGACCTATTGCCAATTGACCTAATGAGTTGCAATTTGGTCCTCCAGCTGTTCCTTTTTTGTACCTTTAACTTTTCCAGCCTCTTATTGCCCCTGTCCCAACTTTTTTGAGATGTGTTGCTGTCATGAAATTTCAAATGAGCCAATATTTGGCATGAAATTTCAAAATGTCTCACTATCGACATTTGATATGTTGTCTATGTTCTATTGGACCTTCTTCTTCGTTTCCGGTTGAGAGTACGCCGTGTGCGTTCTGGCTGCCGCTTCTCACCGGAGCTCTTATTTTATTTCTTTTACTATTTTTTTTCTTTCCTGTGTATTTGTGTAGTTTGGTGTTTGTTTGAGTGTTTTGTCCGCCGGTTGTGGTGTAGCTCCGGACCCAGTTTGGGGCGTCGGTTCCCTCCAGGCCTTGGTTCGCTGTGGGTGATGCCTGCACTCCCAGCTGTGGACTGCAGTGAGCCTGTTGCTCAATTTACATCATGGTTGTCCAGTGCTCTGTGCTTTAACACTTGGCGTGATGTTCCGAGCGATGTTGCTCGGTGGCGTCGCGGCGGCTGTGCAGGCGGTTTGGGACACACCAGCGCTCTGCGTGGCGGAGCTTCTCTGCTCGCTGTGTGGATCCATGACATGGTGTTCGAGCGATGTTGCTGACGGCGTCACGGCGGCGGTGCTGGAGATGTGGGACTTGTTTTCGTGCGCCTATTGGTGGGACTGTGGCTGCTACACCACAGGAATTACATCCTGATCCCTACTTGGTGGACTTTTTACTTTTTATTATATTTTTATTTATTTTTTCTTTCCTTGTCTATAATTGTAAAGCGTCCTTGGGTTTTTTGAAAGGCGCTATATAAATTTAACTTATTATTATTATTATTATTATTATTATTATTATTATTATTATTGTGAATATAATATCAGTTTTTGAGATTTGTAAATTATTGCATTCCGTTTTTATTTACAATTTGTACTTTGTCCCAACTTTTTTGGAATCGGGGTTGTAAATCTTTAGAGGCTTGAAAATTTTGTGAAGATTGAGCATTCACCACGGCAACTATTGACTGCTGTAATTTGATTGGCTGTTTGGTGGCCATTTTGATAAGCCAGCCAATTGGTGCTTTTGGACATTTAGGCAAATGGGACCAAGTATAAGTATTCCAAATATACAATTTTTAGCTTCAGACATTCTTGAGATATGGACATATGTCAGTTGTAGCGCCCCCTATGGACAAAATTTCATGAAATTTCCAAAGAATGTGGTACTGATACTGACTATCAAAGCTCATTGTTTTGATCATGACATCAGAAGTTATTGGCCATAGAGTTATTATGGGCCATGCCTTCAAATTTGATTCACATAACTTTGAAACGGATAGTCAAATCAAAATATTTTGGACAAGGTTTTGTCAAAATGATCTACAGATTATGTTTCCCAAATTTTGCGAGAATGGGATGAACGGCCACTGAGGAGTTAATTTTAATTTCACTATCATTTTTTGGAAGGAAAATTTGTGGAGGTGGAAACTGGTGCCAATGTGTCCATTAGATTCAGGAGCATCCAAGGAATCAGGGGGGAAAAATTTTGTTCTATCCAACACACTTCAAGAGATATGAGCAAAAATGTAAATACACTAAAGTCATACGGAGGCAATTACACTTTTCTGACAGATCTCTTCTCGTTCACAAACCTATATATCAAGTTTGATGCTCATACAACTTATAGGTTATGATACCTACATACTATTATGAAAGAAAAAGGAAGTTATAATAATAATAATAATAATAATAATAATAATTACAAAAGCAATAGGGGGCGGCATGGTGGTGTAGTGGTTAGCGCTGTCACCTCACAGCAAGAGGGTCCGGGTTTCTAGCCCCGTGGCTGGCGAGGGCCTTTCTGTGTGGAGTTTGCATGTTCTCCCCGTGTCCGCGTGGGTTTCCTCCGGGTGCTCCGGTTTCCCCCACAGTCCAAAGACATGCAGGTTAGGTTAACTGGTGACTCTTAATTGACCGTAGGTGTGAATGTGAGTGTGAATGGTTGTCTGTGTCTATGTGTCAGCCCTGTGATGACCTGGTGACTTGTCCAGGGTGTACCCCGCCTTTCGCCCGTAGTCAGCTGGGATAGGCTCCAGCTCGCCTGCGACCCTGTAGAACAGGATAAAGCGGCTAGAGATAATGAGATGAGATGAGAGATAAGATGAGATGAGAAAAGCAATAGGGTTCCAGAAGCTTCACTGCTTGGACCCCAAATGATAATAATGACAAATTATTAACAGTCAAAAGTTTGGACACACCTACTCATTCATAGTTTTTCTTTATGTTTACTAATTAAAAGTCACTTCATGTCTTAAAGTAATGATGGATGTCGTTTCTCTTTACTTAGTTGAGCGGTTCTTGGCATAATACATATGGATTACTACAGCTGTGGTGTTGAATAGGGCTATTTACTGTATTTATATTATTTACTATTTACTGTAGCCCTGTGATGACCTGGCGACTTGTCCAGGGTGTACCCCGCCTTTCGCCCATAGTCAGCTGGGATAGGCTCCAGCTTGCCTGCGACCCTGTAGAAGGATAAAGCGGCTAGAGATAATGAGATGAGATGAGACTATTTACTGTTTGATCTCAAATGCATTAAGAAGGCAAGAAACTCGTCGACTAATTAACTTTTGACAAGACACATTAGATTGTATGGTACAATCTACACCACTACAAGGTACAATCTACACTAATGTACTCCTTCGGGCTCATTATTGGACCTCAAGGTAATTATGTGTGCCTTTATAGGGTAAAAAAAGGTACATAATATATGTTCCTAAGCAGTATATAAAGGGTACAAATAAATACCTTAGAGCAGGGATGGGCAATTATTTTTTCCATGGGGCCACATGAGAAACAGAAAATTTTGTGGAGGGCCGGACCATAAGGCTGAACTAAATTCTGCATAATATTAATTGTATTTCTTTATATAAAGCAATAAATATCATTGTTTTTACAAGCTGCTAAGACTGGTAAGAGTATGGAAAAAACGAGGTTGCCTTACAAAAAATGTCATTTATTCAATCAAATTTCCCAAAACAATGGTTAACAAAATGTGAAGGTTTGTACCATTTTTTTTCAGTCACATTCACCCCAAAACACAATAAAGACATCACAATATTGTCTTTCTGCTCCAAATATCAAGCAAGATACATCATATTATAATAATGATGCCCACATTTGTAGTCTAATCACCTCATTTGGTGTTTTTTATTTGTTCAGTGAGAGAAATCTAGTCTCTGTTGGTCTTTAACGAGTGCATCAGAGTCAGGTTGAATGTCTGAGGTGGAGATGCGAAGCACAGCTGACAGATGATCATCAGTCCATTCGGTGTAGGTATCAGATCTACAGATCGGCTCGGGCTCCGGCGCCTGCTGGTGACGTCAAACTATGTGATTGGCTGGACCATTTGAAGGATGACGTACAAGTTTGTGGTTGGTCTGAACAAATTACGGAAGTAGTTATCGCGGGATTAGGTTTCGTGGGATTTCATGTCGTGTTCATGTCGCGCGCATTACGTTTTTGTTGAACACAACTTCAAAATAAAAGCAATGCACATTCAGTCCATGCATGAGGTAAAATTAGAAAATACGTTTATTTTGTAATTTCTAATTAATCTTACGCGGGCCGGTCAGAATGAACCAAAGGGCCGGATGTGGCCCGCGGGCCGGAAAATGCCCAGGTCTGCCTTAGAGGGTACTGTGCCAGTGACAAGCCATTGTACCCCTAAAGGTACAGTAATGTCCTTTATTTTCAAAGAGTGTACCTCATGACACTGGTTAAGATAATGCCAATAGTGTGCAAAGTATCATCAAGGTAAACACTGGATACTTTGAAGAATCTAAAATATCAAACATATTGTTTTTTAAACACCTTTTGTTTACCACACAATTCCATTTATGTTCCAGATGTTATCTCATACAGGGGTCGCAGGCAAGCTGGAGCCTATCCCAGCTGACTACGGGCGAAAGGCGGGGTACACCCTGGACAAGTCGCCAGGTCATCACAGGGCTGACACATAGACACAGACAACCATTCACACTCACATTCACACCTACGGTCAATTTAGAGTCACCAGTTAACCTAACCTGCATGTCTTTGGACTGTGGGGGAAACCGGAGCACCCGGAGGAAACCCACGCAGACAACATGCAAACTCCACACAGAAAGGCCCTTGCTGGCACAGGGCTCGAACCCGGACCTTCTTGCTGTGAGGCGAAAGCGCTAACCACTACATCACCGTGCCACCCCGGGCTTAGATGTCTGATTTAAATATTCCTAAATGTAACACTTAGAAGATATGTCTTGGGTATTTAAAAATACCTAGAAGATATGTCTAGGGTATTTAGCAATGCCTGGAAGACATATCTTGTTTCTCCTGATAGACGCCGGTGTCTATAATAGACATGCATGTTTTCTTGCATCCTCCATATACACTTCCTAGAAGACACTGAAGTATTATTTAAATACCCCAGTGTTTCATGTAAATACCCTAGACATGTCTTATATTTTTTACAATGTAGGGGTGTACAAACTTTTGACTGGTACTGGTAAATTTATTTCGATTAAAGGTTGGACTTTTCTCATTTTTTCAGTGTAAGATGAAGGTACTTCACTAAACAGTGGATTTTGTTCTAACCCTTTTTACTAATCTTTATGGTGGTGGGGAGGGGCAATAATCATGGCGGGCACCTAAAAGTTACCTTTATTCATAAATTGACAAGATAATTAATTGAAAATTATTAAAAGTATTTTTCACAAGCTTAACGATCCAAGAACTATGCTTAGATCTAATTTAAAAGGTCTGCTTTCATTAATTTAATTTAGAAAAAATAAGCATGTTTTGACAAAACATGTCCTAATTTTACCTTGAAATAAATCACACCTTTAAGCAACACTAGATAAACAGTAATGACTGTCTAATAATCTAAATTCATGTCCAAGTCATGAACAAACTTGGTGATCCATGAAACCCTATAGACTCCCTGTCTCTCACACACAGTTACACCTTTGCACCACACCCAAGTATCTGAACTCACCAGGAATCCAGGCCTGGAGGCCATTCGTCTCACGTGCAAGGCCTTTATCAGACTACTTAAGTTTTAACTCAACTAGTTTCAACATGTCTGTGCTACAAGGTGAAATGTCAATAAAGTTCTGCAAAATACTTAAGTGGAAAGTGTTTATCTGTCACTGAGAGAATATCTGGAAGAACAGATAACTTCCTGTCTGAGGGGCTGTTTAGGGTGTGAAGGTGGGAGGTAAAGGATAAGCTATTTTACGATCTATGTACCCATGTGGTGAAAATATGCAGAGAGGGTAGGACTGCCAAAATTCAACGTTTTACTAGCTGGGTCATATTATTATGTGCAACAATTCTGATTTAGGGGCGGCACGGTGGTGTAGTGGTTAGCGCTGTCGCCTCACAGCAAGAAGGTCCGGGTTCGAGCCCCGTAGCCGGCGAGGGCCTTTCTGTGCGGAGTTTGCATGTTCTCTGCGTGGGTGTGCTCCGGTTTCCCCCACAGTCCAAAGACATACAGGTTAGGTTAACTGGTGACTCTAAATTGACCGTAGGTGTGAATGGTTGTCTGTGTCTATGTGTCAGCCCTGTGATGACCTGGCGACTTGTCCAGAGTGTACCCCGCCTTTTGCCCGTAGTCAGCTGGGATAGGCTCCAGCTTGCCTGCGACCCTGTAGAACAGGATAAAGCAGCTACAGATAATGAGATGAGATGAGAATTCTGATTTACAGAATTTTTTTCTTCATCCATCCATCCATCCATCCATCCATCCATTATCCACTGCTGATCTGGGTCTGAGTCACGGGTCAGCAGTTTAAGCAGAGATATCCAGGCCTCCCTTTCTCCAGCCACTTCCTCTAGTCCTTCCAGAAGGATACCGAGGTGTTGCCAAGCCAACCGAGTGATGTAATCTCTCCAGCGTGTCCTGGGTTTGTCCTGAGGTCTCCTCCTGGTTGGACGTACCTGGAATATCTCACCTGGGATGCATCCAGGAAACCTTTATTACTACAATTTATTACTACTAAAGATTTTAAGCTTGGGTTAGTCATGATAGTCTCACCTCATCTCATTATCTCTAGCCGCTTTATCCTGTTCTACAGGGTCGCAGGCAAGCTGGAGCCTATCCCAGCTGACTATGGGCGAAAGGCGGGGTGTGCAGAAAATACTTATTATTTGTGTCATCAGAGTTAATAAATAAATAAATAACAATTTATCCCTGTCATATAAACTTTTTTTTTTTAAATCTCACAACAATACATATAGCCCTGCGATGACCTTGCGACTTGTCCAGGTTGTACCCCGCCTCTCACCCATAGTCAGTGGGATAGGATCCAGATTGCCTGCGACCCTGTAGAACAGGATAAGCAGCTACAGATAATGGATGGATGGATGGATGGATGGATGGATGGATGGATGGATGGATGGATGGAACAATACATATACTGCTCACGTATTGGCTAAATACTTAAATTAGTGTTTATAATGCACTTGCACTTGGGTAAGTGCTGTTATCAGAAATTATTATACATACAGGACACTTTTTCGATGGAATAAAAATGTGTTCTATTCCCTTCTAGCGGGTTTCATTCATTTGGTTTGATAGCATGCAATATTGTGAGCGTATCTCTTATCCTACGTGTATTACGGCACTCTCCCCAATGGAGAATAAGCTTGCAATATTGTTACAATGTTGTACGTTGTCAAGACAACATGACGTCACACGTTGGCGCTCATGTGAATATCCAATGACAAAACTTTTCTGCTGTGCATGCGCAGAGGCATTTCTTTGTCCGCTGGGAAAGAGAAAAGCCGAGGCTAATCCAGTGCTACTGTTAGGATTAGCTATGCTATAATTAAGCACTAAATAAACTGAAAACTGAAACTAAAGACATGTTGAACACCTGAAAGGCTACCAAAATTTCATTAGATATTCTTCAGGCATATTTACAAGAGAAAAACATACCAACGGACATTGAAAAACTGGAAAAGAGACACGTTGGAGACGTAAAACTTCCACGCTAGTGAGCGACTGTGACAATTTGTCAATAAACATGGCCGCGAGGCTTGTTTCGTTAAAACCAAAAGATTTTGAGAGAATTTTGGCTGCCAGGTCGCTCCGTTGTGTGTAGCTGTCGATGTTAATTTTAAAAGTAACTCAGTAAATTACACAGGGAAATGAATACTTAAAAGAGATACGCAGATCCTTTATTTTTAAATACATTTCTGAGTGGATAGTATCTCCATCCTTGACTCTTGTATGCTGCATAAATGGGAATAAAAAAACATATATTTTTGAGAGTTAAAATCGACCGCAAAGTTGGCATTCGAGCTGCCCCGCTGAGCCAGCCAGCCCTGAGTGCATGATGTCACAGCGGGAGTTGGTTTAAAGGCCAAGGCCTTTGACAGCTATAGACCAAAGCCAGACTCGGCAGGCGAGAGTGGTTGCAATGGCCTCTTCATTCGGATTTATTGGAGATTCTTCGGATTCCTCAGACAGTAATACATCTGACTGTGATAGTCCTGAAATTGGAGTGTGTGTACATGCTACTGCTGTACACGGAGAACCATATCAGTTCGAACCATCGGAAAGTGAATCCGATAGTAACACGTTGGCCATGGAGGCCCCCACCTTACGAAATAAAGCCAGAGAACAAAGCCGTCTAGAGAATTGGGTGGAATTGAACTGACAGTCTCATGTGACTCTCATTAAAACAAGATAGGTGTTATAACTTATGCAACATACATGTACCGTACATGCATGCATTTTCACTGATAAAACATAAAAGCCGAATTAAATAATCAGGTGAACTGAGACAATCACATTCTGAAGCAAATTAAATAATCTTATACCGGTAACTTAATTACACAATACAAGTTACATGTATTAATCTAAATGCAGGTAAACGAGCGTTGTTGTTTTGTATCCAAATGAGAGTCGCATCTTACCCGTCTGTGTTCTCGCTTCTTGAAGGCTGAGCTTGTGGCTGATTGTTTTGAAACAATCTGACTTTCAGTTCTTCATTCAGTTCTTCGTTCATTCACTTCTTCCACATAAGGGCGAGATATTGCTGCTGAGGCAAGCATATCCAGCGGAGACCTCTGACGACTGGTCCACTCATTCTCCATTTTCTCCATACTGAGTACTCCGTCATTACTGCTCGGCTCATGCTCTGGGAGAACTAGTGCAACTGAACTTACTTTCCTTTTCTTGTAGTTTTCTTTTCCTTTAATTGTTGGTACTGCACCCTCTTTCAATACGGGCTTAGAGCCAACGGTCCTCAACAGATCAGAGGTTTTGTACGAGTCATCAGTAAAATGTGCCTGTGAATTTCTCGCAAAACGCATCCAAATCTTTGCAGTTTGCACATGCAACGTAAATCCACCTTCTGTTGTGTTGCTGCACCCGCGAGCAACACATCTACGTGGCATGGTGATAAATTAGCTCAAAATGGAGGATCGAAGTTGCAGTCAGCTCTGTGTTTTAGTATAGCGGAAATGGCGATGAGACCGATAGACTTCCTGTGGTGACATCACAGATGTCAAGGTCATTCACTCAGACCGCTACCTATATGAATCGCTTTAATCGTAAAAATTACTATATTAGATTTATTGTTAATGCAACTCCATCTCCACCATAATTCTCCCAATATACCCTGGATCTCTCCTATGTACGTGTCCAAACCATCTCAATCTCACCTCTCTCACTTCGTCTCCAAGCCGTCCTACATGTCCTGTCCCTCGAATAGACTCATTTCTAATCTTGTCCAACCTTGTCACTCATCTCATCTCATGATCTCTAGCCGCTTTATCCTACAGGGTCACAGGCAAGCTGGAGCCTATCCCAGCTGACTACGGGCGAAAGGCGGGGTACACCCTGGACAAGTCGCCAGGTCATCACAGGGCTGACACATAGACACAGACAACCATTCACACTCACATTCACACCTACGGTCAATTTAGAGTCACCAGTTAACCTAACCTGCATGTCTTTGGACTGTGGGGGAAACCGGAGCACCCGGAGGAAACCCACGCGGACACGGGGAGAACATGCAAACTCCGCACAGAAAGGCCCTCGCTGGCCACGGGGCTCGAACCTGGACCTTCTTACTGTGAGGCGACAGTGCTAACAACTACACCACCGTGCCGCCCACCTTGTCACTCCAACTGAAAATTTCACCATCTTCAACTCTACTACCTCCAGGTAAGTTTTATGCTGGATGACCTTCTTAACGCAACCCTCCCCATTTATCCAGGCTTGGGACCAGCACTAAGAATGCACTGGTTATGCACATCTGCATTTAGTGGTGCCTGAGTAGGCAGCAATGAGGCAGATGTTGGTGTCGAAATCATAAATCATTAACCATGAAAGCAGAACGTAATGCTCTGATGTCATTCACATAGATGTGGTTTCTCAAGGGGATTCGTTCTACTCTCTCCATGCACTCACTTTTCATCAGTCTGCTTCCACAGATGAGTTATGAGGGCGGTTCAGGTGAGGAGTATACATGCTAAGTGAAAAATATTTCCTGGAATCTCAACCACTTCAAAAGAATTTTCCTGAGGGTTTATTGCCAACACCCATGCACTCAATTAAATCAGATCAAAGCCGGGGGAATGGAACAATTCATTAAAATACTGTATGTTTGCATAAAAGACAGGTAGCCCAAACAAGTCAGGAATAACTTACTCCATGTTGGGCTGTAACTGGAAAATAATCAACGTCTAGGTGGTGTGATGAAGTGGAGTTCTGTTTCCACTTTGAAGTTGATTATTTTCCTATAAAAGCATGTTCATTTTTCTTGGGAATAATAAAAAATATTAATTTATTAAAGAATGACACCACACTTTTTATCCATTTATAGTTACATTTAATGTTGTGAAACAAGTTAGTTCCTGTTATCACTTACATTTTAACAGCTGTAAACAGTCATTCCCTCATTTTCTCTTGAAGTTTCTAAGGCAAAAAAAAAAAGCCTCAATGAGGAGGCTGTAGCTCATACCAGCCACTGTTGTGTGTGAGTTTGAAATCGGATCAATCCCGTTGGAGGAGTAGCGATTTTTGTGAAATTGCATATGACCCCTGTGTACCGCATCCATGGCAGGTGGTGCCACCTGGTGAACAATTCTTGTTGGAATATGTCTTTAGAGTCTTCTGGGTGAGTTTTGGTGGTGTAGTAGTTAGCACTGTCGCCTCACAGTAAGAAGGTTCTGGGTTCGAGCCCTGTGGTCGGTGAGGGCCTTTCTGTGTGGAGTTTGCATATTCTCCCCGTGTCCGCGTGGGTTTCCTCCGGGTGCTCCGGTTTCCCCCCGCAGTCCAAAGACATGCAGGTTAGGTTAACTGGTGACTCTAAATTGATCGTAGGTGTGAATGGTTGTGTGTCTCTATGTGTCAGCCCTGCGATGACCTGGCGACTTGTCCAGGGTGTACCCCGCCTCTCACCCATAGTCAGCTGGGATAGGCTCCAGCTTGCCTGCAACGCTGCACAGGATAAGCAGTGATGGATGGATGGGTGAGTTTCAGTGAAAACATCCTAGCAGTTTACGAACAGTAGTGTTTGGTGTGATGAGTCACCCAAAATTTGTAAATGCCCAGAAAATGTTAAATATGACAGGTGGCGCCACCATCTTCACAACTTTTATAGATACCAACCTGGGGAACAGTCCATATGAGCTTGATCAAAATTTGATCACTCCTGTAGGAGGAGGAGGAGTGATTTTCGTGAAATTGCCCATGACCCCTCTGTCGCCTCATCCATGGTAGGTGGCGCCAACTGGTGAACAAGTCTTGTTGGAATATGTCTTTAGAGTCTTCTGGGTGAATTTCAGTGAAAACATCTGAGCAGTTTACGAAGAGTAGCATTTAATGTGATGAGTCACTCAAAAATTTCAGGTGCCCATAAAATCATAAATATGACAGGTGGCGCCACCATCCTGACAACTTTTATGCACACCCACCTGGGGAACATTGTGAGTTTAATCAAAATTTGATCAATCCTGTAGGAGGACGGACGACGATGACGGACAACGCGTGACCACATAAGCTAAAAACTAATTACTGTAACCGTAAAGCGCAACGTCTTCTGTCCTCTGATTGACAGAAAACTTAAAATTACAGCTTTACCTCAGTGCATTACAAAGCACTGACACTGGAGACTCCTTCCTTAGATGTTCAATAAACATCTCGTTACAAAAAGCAATATCAGTGATAACACACTGAGATTATACAGAGCATGAATGATCCATTACTATAGAAACGGTAACATGTTAGAAAGACTGCGTTAATATACTGCTGTGATTTACAGAGCTGCTAATGTAGAACATTAATCAACACCTTCTGACTGATCAGATCCTGGATTCAACAGAAATCTATCTATCTATCTATCTATCTATCTATCTATCTATCTATCTATCTACAACCCCGATTCCAAAAGAGTTGGGACAAAGTACAAATTGTAAATAAAAACGGAATGCAATGATGTGGAAGTTTCAAAATTCCATATTTTATTCAGAATAGAACATAGATGACATATCAAATGTTTAAACTGAGAAAATGTATCATTTAAAGAGAAAAATTAGGTGATTTTAAATTTCATGACAACAACACATCTCAAAAAAGTTGGGACAAGGCCATGTTTACCACTGTGAGACATCCCCTTTTCTCTTTACAACAGTCTGTAAACGTCTGGGGACTGAGGAGACAAGTTGCTCAAGTTTAGGGATAGGAATGTTAACCCATTCTTGTCTAATGTAGGATTCTAGTTGCTCAACTGTCTGAGGTCTTTTTTGTCGTATTTTCCGTTTTATGATGCGCCAAATGTTTTCTATGGGTGAAAGATCTGGACTGCAGGCTGGCCAGTTCAGTACCCGGACCCTTCTTCTACGCAGCCATGATGCTGTAATTGATGCAGTATGTGGTTTGGCATTGTCATGTTGGAAAATGCAAGGTCTTCCCTGAAAGAGACGTCGTCTGGATGGGAGCATATGATGCTCTAGAACCTGGATATACCTTTCAGCATTGATGGTGTCTTTCCAGATGTGTAAGCTGCCCATGCCACATGCACTAATGCAACCCCATACCATCAGAGATGCAGGCTTCTGAACTGAGCGCCGATAACAACTTGGGTCGTCCTTCTCTTTAGTCCGAATGACACGGCGTCCCTGATTTCCATAAAGAACTTCAAATTTTGATTCGTCTGACCACAGAACAGTTTTTCACTTTGCCACAGTCCATTTTAAATGAGCCTTGGCCCAGAGAAGACGTCTGCGCTTCTGGATCATGTTTCGATACGGCTTCTTCTTTGAACTATAGAGTTTTAGCTGGCAACGGTGGATGGCACGGTGAATTGTGTTCACAGATAATGTTCTCTGGAAATATTCCTGAGCCCATTTTGTGATTTCCAATACAGAAGCATGCCTGTATGTGATGCAGTGCCGTCTAAGGGCCCGAAGATCACGGGCACCCAGTATGGTTTTCCGGCCTTGACCCTTACGCACAGAGATTCTTCCAGATTCTCTGAATCTTTTGATGATATTATGCACTGTAGATGATGATATGTTCAAACTCTTTGCAATTTTACACTGTCGAACTCCTTTCTGATATTGCTCCACTATTTGTCGGTGCAGAATTAGGGGGATTGGTGATCCTCTTCCCATCTTTACTTCTGAGAGCCGCTGCCACTCCAAGATGCTCTTTTTATACCCAGTCATGTTAATGACCTATTGCCAATTGACCTAATGAGTTGCAATTTGGTCCTCCAGCTGTTCCTTTTTTGTACCTTTAACTTTTCCAGCCTCTTATTGCCCCTGTCCCAACTTTTTTGAGATGTGTTGCTGTCATGAAATTTCAAATGAGCCAATATTTGGCATGAAATTTCAAAATGTCTCACTTTCGACATTTGATATGTTGTCTATGTTCTATTGTGAATACAATATCAGCTTTTGAGATTTGTAAATTATTGCATTCCGTTTTTATTTACAATTTGTACTTTGTCCCAACTTTTTTGGAATCGGGTTTGTACCTATCTACTGTATCACACACACACACAGGTCAGGCTGTCATTCATCACTTGGATAGGGAGGTATTTGGAGGGTGTGTCTGAAGCTTAAGGGCTTATTTTCGACTCATTTACTCAAATTAGTTTTGCTCTTATATCCACCTTCTTCTCAGTGCTTCAGCCGACACTTTATTCCTGTTTGTCTGTTTTGAGGATTTACTGATCTGCTCTTCTGGATATATGTTCACTCTACAAGGCACTTGGATCGTCTTAAAACATCCTAAAACTCAGGGGAAATAAAGGAAGAGGAGACAGAGAGGAATGATCACAAATTCTGTTCTTTATTAGCAAAGGCACTGGAGAGACGTCTCCTCGCGCACACACACACACACACACACACACACACACACACACACACACACACACACACTGTATACACGCACGTGTAAGCTCCTGTCAAAAGGAAGGAAAAGACAAATCTCAGAACAAGGGATTAGAGAGTCATGAGAAGGAAAGAACACAAATACAGGAGAAAAAGCTCATAATGCTCTGTCTGTCACTCTCTCCCCTCTCCCTCTCTCTGTCTCCCCCTCCATCTCTCTCTCTCTCCCCCTCTCTCTCTGTCTCACTTCCCCCTGCCTGTCCGTCTGTCTGTCTGTCTGCCTGCCTGTCTCTATCTGTCTGTCTCTCTTCCCCTGTCTGTCTGTCTTCCCCTGTCTGTCTCTTTCTATCTGTCTGTCTCTCTCCCCCCTCTGTCTCTCTTTCTCTCTGTCTTTTTCTCTTCCCCCTCTGTCTGTCTGTCTGTCTCTCTCTTTCTCTCTATCTGTCTGTCTCTTTCTCTCTGTCTGTCTCTCTTCCCCATCTGTCTATTTGTCTCTGTCTGTCTGCCTGCCTGTGTCTCTCTTCCCCCTTTGTGTGTTTGTCTGTCTGCCTTCCTGTCTGTCTGTCTCTTTCTCTCTGTCTGTCTCTCTTCCCCCTCTGTCTGTCTGTTTGTCTCTGTCTGCCTGTCTGTCTCTCTCTTTCTCTCCATCTGTCTGTCTCTTTCTCTCTGTCTGTCTCTCTTCCCCCTCTCTCTATCTGTCTCTCTCTATAGAATGCTATAACTGCAACTACAAAAGTCATTGTTTTACCTTTTCGCTTCTTCCTGTCTCTGATGCAGAGCCTCATTCACTGTCTGTAGTCAATTATCACACAAGGGTGGCACAGTGGTGTAGTGGTTAGCGCTGTCGCCTCACAGCAAGAAGGTCCTGGGTTCGAGCCCCGTGGCCGGCGAGGGCCTTTCTGTGCGGAGTTTGCATGTTCTCCCCGTGTCCGCGTGGGTTTCCTCCGGGTGCTCCGGTTTCCCCCACAGTCCAAAGACATGCAGGTTAGGTTAACTGGTGACTCTAAATTGACCGTAGGTGTGAATGTGAGTGTGAATGGTTGTCTGTGTCTATGTGTCAGCCCTGTGATGACCTGGCGACTTGTCCAGGGTGTACCCCGCCTTTCGCCTGTAGTCAGCTGGGATAGGCTCCAGCTTTCCTGCAACCCTGTACAGGATAAGTGGCTATTTTCTGAAGTTTACAATGTCTTGCAAAAGTATTCATCCCCCTTGGTGTTTGTCCTGTTCTGTTGCATTAAAAGCTGGAATTAAAATGGATTTTTTTGGGGGGTTAGCACCATTTGATTTACACAACATGCCTACAGCTTTAAAGGTGAAAATTGTTTTATTGTGGCACAAGCAATAATTAATATGGAAAAAAAAATCAGAAATCTGGAGTGTGCATAAGTATTCACACCCCAAAGTCAATACTTTGTAGAGCCACCTTTTGCTGCAATTACAGCTGCAAGTCTCTTGGGGTGTGTCTCTATTAGCTGAGCACATCTAGCCACTGGGATTTTTGCCCATTCCTCAAGGCAAAACTGCTCCAACTCCTTCAAGTTAGATGGGTTGCGTTGGTGTACAGCAATCTGGTCTGGGCTTTGAATCGGATATTCCAAGACATTTAAATGTTTCACTTTAAACTACTTCAGTGCAGCTTTAGCAGTATGTTTAGAGTCACTGTCCTGCTGGAATGTCAACCTTCGTCCCAGTCTCAAACCTCTGGCCGATTCAAACAGGTTTTCCTCCAGAATTGCCCTGCATTTAGTGTCATCCATCTTTCCTTCAGTCCTGACCAGCTTTCTTGTCCCTGCAGATGAAAAACATCCCCACAGCACGATGCTGCCACCACCATGCTTCACTGTAGGAATGGTGTTCTCGGGGTGTTGGGATTGCACCACACATGGCATTTCCCATGATGGCCAAAAAGATCAATTTTAGTCTCATCTGACTAGAGAATCTTCTTCCATGTGTTTGGGGAGTCTGCCACATGCTGTTGGGCAAACACCAAATGTGTTTTCTTATTTTTTCTTTAAAGGGCTGATAACACGAACATGACTCTAAGCAATTTCTTAAATAAACTATACAACATGGCAAACATGTTAGATTTCTGTTATAATTACGTGAAAAGAAGCTGTTGTTACGCGAATATCCAACTTTTAATTGCACAGAGCAAGAAAACTGGGTCCGTGGCTCGCGGCCATGTTGTGACGTCAGCGGAAGAACACGCTGCGGTTCACTGGCTGTTCTACTCTGGTTCTACTCAATGGAAATGGCGCATGAAAACACCGGTGAACTCTCTAGTGCTAGCTCTTCCTCTTCTGGGAGTCTAGAATTGTGTTGATCTCTTCCGAATAGAATCTATGATAGTCTACCCTCTTTACCCTTTGCCTCTCGTTGCTAGACGGCAGTTACATGAAAGCCGCAAGCTTTCACAAGCAAATACATGACTGATATCACGCTGACTTTATGATTACATTTATGATTATCATGTAGAATCTATCGCTCTACGTACCTTTATCTTATGTCGTTTCACAACACATGTTCTGACAGGAGGACTGTCTTTGGATCCGGCATAGCTACCAGTAGACCCCCTCCGGAATACTGGCAGTGTTGCCAGATTGGGAGGTTTCCCGCCCAGTTGGGCGGTTTCAAGTGCATTTTGGTGGGTTTTGAACATATTTTGGGCTGGAAAACATCAGCAGTATCTGTTGCCAGAAACTGCTGAAGTTTTCCAGCCCAAAATATGTTCAAAACCCACCAAAAAATGCACTTGAAACCACCCAACTGGGTGGGAAACCTCCCAATCTGGCAACACTGTGTAGGCACTGCTGATGGTAGCAACACACGTTTGTGCTGAACTGAACACCCAAGAGATTTCTTTAAGCTGGGAAGGGTGTCAAAACAATCCAAATCGAAGTGTTCAGAGCACAAGACGGATGTTGGTGAGGGCTCCCACTTGTCACGAGTGCGCCTGACTTGCTTCACCCACTTCGCATGCAGCTCGGGATCTCTGGGAAACTTGAATAAACTTACCCCATCCTTGTGGGTTTTGGAGCAAAAGCCGGCAACACAACGCGAAGGCATAATAACTATATATATAATAATGTCTAATAAAAATACTAATAATGATAAACTGAACACCTGTCACATCAACAACAAACTGGTAAGTTAGGAGGAAGGTTCTTTCGCTGACGTCATATAGCTCCTCCTCCTCTTTCGTCTCCTGGGTGCTGCAGCCCCGTCAAATTTGCCCAAATAGCCGCGTTTTTTATCATAACTTGTAAAATAGGCGCCTTCGTGAATTAATATATGGATCATCGGGAATTACTTTTTATGTTATAAAACATCACCAAAGATGTCAAAAACGTGTCATCAGCACTTTAAGCAATGCCTTTTTTCTGGCCACTCTTCCATAAAGCCCCGCTCTGTGGAGTGTACGGTTTAAAATTGTCCTATGGACAGATACTCCCATCTCTGCTGTGGATCTTTGCAGCTCCTTCAGTGTTATCTTTGGTGTCTTTGTTGCATCTCTGATTAATGCCCTCCTTGCCCGGTCTGTGAGTTTTGGTGGGCGGGGCCTTCTCTTGTCAGGTTTGTAGTGGTGCCATATTCTTTCCATTTTGCTATAATGGATTTAATGGAGCTCCGTGGGATATTCAAAGTTTGGGATATTTTTTATAACCCAACCCTGATCTATACTTCTCCACAACTTTGTCTCTGACCTGTTTGGAGGCTCCTTGGTTTTCATGTTGCTTGCTTAGTAATGTTGCAGAGTCAGGGTCCTTCCAGAACAGGTTGATTTATACAGACATCATGTGACAGATCATGTGACACTTTGATTGCACACAGGTGGATCTTAATCAACTAATTATGTGACTTATGAAGTGAATTGGTTGGACCAGCTCTTATTTAGGGGTTTCATACGAAAGGGGGCGAATACTTATGCACACTCCTGATTTCTGGGGGGGTTCATCTTAATTATTGTTTGTGTCACAAACAACAATTTTCACCTTTAAAGTGGTCGGCATGTCGTGTAAATCAAATGATGCTCACCCTCCAAAAATCCATTTTAATTCCAGCTTGTAATGCAACAAAACAGGACAAACACCAAGGGGGATGAATACTTTCGCAAGGCACTGTACAAAAGGAGAAGTAACAGAGAATTTGTGAAGAAGTCTATTTCCAAATTAACGCCTGACAGAACAGCTCCTGTGTGATGATCGACTCCAGACACTAAATGGGTTTCTGCGTCAAAGACCGGAAGAAGAGAAAAAGTAAAACTGTGGGTGTTGAATCAGTCATTCTCGACAGTTCCTTTACAGGGATTGAAGTAAACAGACACAGGTGTATCTCTGTAAGGATCCTTTCCATGGTGTCAGACATTTCTAATAACATTATGAGTCTGTCAGTGGAGAAAACAGGTGGTTTACATTATTTTGAGATGAATGATTGTGCCGTGCGGCGGCACGGTGGTGTAGTGGTTAGCACTGTCGCCTCACTGCAAGAAGGTCCGGGTTCGAGCCCCGTGGCCGGCAAGGGCCTTTCTGTGCGGAGTTTGCATGTTCTCCCCGTGTCCGCGTGGGTTTCCTCCGGGTGCTCCGGTTTCCCCCACAGTCCAAAGACATGCAGGTTAGGTTAACTGGTGATTCTAAATTGAGCGTAGGTGTGAATGTGAGTGTGAATGGTTGTCTGTGTCTATGTGTCAGCCCTGTGATGACCTGGCGACTTGTCCAGGGTGTACCCCGCCTTTCGCCCGTAGTCAGCTGGGATAGGCTCCAGCTTGCCTGCGACCCTGTAGAACAGGATAAAGCGGCTACAGATAATGAGATGAGATGAGATGATTGCGCCATAGGAATACACTGTGGAGCTGTTTTGTGGTTTCTGGTTACAGTGTTCGAACTCAATACTGGACTGATTTCAATTATTTTTGCCTTGAGTGAATATTTGGACTCTAAGAAATAAGAAAACAGGGCCCAGGTTATAAAATCCCAGAGCTTTCCTTTAATTTTAGGCAAACAATGACAGAAGATAAAAGAATAAATCGGAAAAAAAACCACACATTCAAGCAAAACAATGGCACAATGATGGAAAAATGAAAAAAATGAAAAAAGAGGAACATAAAGACATGCAAAAAATCCCACAAGGAAAAAAGAAACAGCCTGGAAAGGAGAGAGAGAGCAAAAGAGATGAAAAACAGAAAGAAAAAAGATCAAGAAACAAACAAAGAAAGAAGAGAGCGTGTGAAGATGACTGCAGGCTTCGGAAATGTTTTTGTAACAACAAAGAGGAAAGTCTCAGCTCTCCCAAAGGCAGATACGGGATTAATGGAAGTTTAAAATGAAATCTCTGATATGTTATTACCGGCGGCATGGTGGTGTAGTGGTTAGCACTGTCGCCTCACAGCAAGAAGGTCCTGGGTTCGAGCTCCGGGGCTGGCGAGGGCCTTTCTGTGCGGAGTTTGCATGTTCTCCCCGTGTCCGCGTGGGTTTCCTCCGGGTGCTCCGGTTTCCCCCACAGTCCAAAGACATGCAGGTTAGGTTAACTGGTGACTCTAAATTGACCGTAGGTGTGAATGTGAGTGTGAATGGTTGTCTGTGTCTATGTGTCAGCCCTGTGATGACCTGGCGACTTGTCCAGGGTGTACCCCGCCTTTCGCCCGTAGTCAGCTGGGATAGGCTCCAGCTTGCCTGCGACCCTGTAGAAGGATAAAGCGGCTAGAGATAATGAGATGAGATGAGATGAGATGTTATTACCTCGCCCGGGACGGAGTCCACCAGGGGGCGAGGTACTGCTTTTGCTGGGGTTTGTTTGTTTCTTTGTTTTTCATTCATATTGCGGGAAAACGATTGGACCAATCTTCATGAAACTTTCAAGATAGATGGGCATTGGTCTCAAATAGAACCTCCAACATTTTGAGGGTCATCCGGTCAAGGTCAAGGTCACCAAAAAGGTCAACATTTTTTTTTTTGTTGATATCTTCCTTCATACTCATTCAGATGTGTTCTGATTGGCTGAGAGCAGTACGGTGTGTTCTGATTGGCTGAGAGCAGTATGGTGTGCGAATCAGAATCAGACCCATGTTTATTGTCCAAGTATGTTCACACACAAGGTTAAAATCAAGGTCAAGGTCACCAAAAAGGACAAAATAGTTTTTTCACGATATCTTCCTTTGTATTCATCATAAGGGCGAGGTTTGCTTTGCCTGGCAACACTTGTTGTATTATTGTTTTGTTATTTATGTTCATGTTGATGTTTATATTCAGTTTCTGTGAAACACACAATGCAAATCGAAACTCTGGTATTGAAATTCCTCTCATATACAGTACCGGTATCTCTACACAAACAGGACACTTTTAAAAGGTTTATAATTCATCATCATCATTTACTCATTAGAGACTTGACCTCCTGAGTCCGAGGAGTCTGACCACCCATAGTGGTCATGAATCCATTGTTTGAATCCAGAACGTTCCTTCGTCATTCTCAATAACTGTCCCTTGTCCATTCCAATGACTGATCAGGCTATTGATGCTTCCCTTGGTCTGCTGGAGGCACCAGGAACAGCATCTGGTTTTGTAAGGCAGAATTGTCCAGTCTAACGCAGTGGCCAAGCCACTCTAAATGTTGTTGCTCTTGATATTCCTTAATCGTCATTGTGCCAGTTAGTCTATATACAACCCCGATTCCAAAAAAGTTGGGACAAAGTACAAATTGTAAATAAAAACAGAATGCAATAATTTACAAATCTCAAAAACTGATATTGTATTCACAATAGAACATAGACAACATATCAAATGTCGAAAGTGAGACATTTTGAAATTTCATGCCAAATATTGGCTCATTTGAAATTTCATGACAGCAACACATCTCAAAAAAGTTGGGACAGGGGCAATAAGAGGCTGGAAAAGTTAAAGGTACAAAAAAGGAACAGCTGGAGGACCAAATTGCAACTCATTAGGTCAATTGGCAATAGGTCATTAACATGACTGGGTATAAAAAGAGCATCTTGGAGTGGCAGCGGCTCTCAGAAGTAAAGATGGGAAGAGGATCACCAATCCCCCTAATTCTGTGCCGACAAATAGTGGAGCAATATCAGAAAGGAGTTCGACAGTGTAAAATTGCAAAGAGTTTGAACATATCATCATCTACAGTGCATAATATCATCAAAAGATTCAGAGAATCTGGAAGAATCTCTGTGCGTAAGGGTCAAGGCCGGAAAACCATACTGGGTGCCCGTGATCTTCGGGCCCTTAGACGGCACTGCATCACATACAGGCATGCTTCTGTATTGGAAATCACAAAATGGGCTCAGGAATATTTCCAGAGAACATTATCTGTGAACACAATTCACCGTGCCATCCGCCGTTGCCAGCTAAAACTCTATAGTTCAAAGAAGAAGCCGTATCTAAACATGATCCAGAAGCGCAGACGTCTTCTCTGGGCCAAGGCTCATTTAAAATGGACTGTGGCAAAGTGGAAAACTGTTCTGTGGTCAGACGAATCAAAATTTGAAGTTCTTTATGGAAATCAGGGACGCTGTGTCATTCGGACTAAAGAGGAGAAGGACGACCCAAGTTGTTATCAGCGCTCGGTTCAGAAGCCTGCATCTCTGATGGTATGGGGTTGCATTAGTGCGTGTGGCATGGGCAGCTTACACATCTGGAAACATGTCTGTGAATTCCATTGATCACCTTAACGGGCAATCCATTGATCACCCTAACGACTCTCGAGGCTGTTCACATCCAGCCCCCAGTGACCCACACCAACAGGATGACTCAACGACACCTTAGATGAGCTTTTCATCTATGAGAGGATAAATACCTGATACTCCCTACTAGTCAGACAGAACTGAAGAAGCCTTTCGGATGAGAGGTGAAACGTCTTCAAGAATCTTCAAGCAAGTCCAGTTGCTCTCTTTTACCACCCACAGGTACACATCTGGAAAGACACCATCAATGCTGAAAGGTATATCCAGGTTCTAGAGCAACATATGCTCCCATCCAGACGACGTCTCTTTCAGGGAAGACCTTGCATTTTCCAACATGACAATGCCAAACCACATACTGCATCAATTACAGCATCATGGCTGCGTAGAAGAAGGGTCCAGGTACTGAACTGGCCAGCCTGCAGTCCAGATCTTTCACCCATAGAAAACATCTGGCGCATCATAAAACAGAAGATACGACAAAAAAGACCTAAGACAGTTGAGCAACTAGAATTCTACATTAGACAAGAATGGGTTAACATTCCTATCCCTAAACTTGAGCAACTTGTCTCCTCAGTCCCCAGACGTTTACAGACTGTTGTAAAGAGAAAAGGGGATGTCTCACAGTGGTAAACATGGCCTTGTCCCAACTTTTTTGAGATGTGGTGTTGTCATGAAATTTAAAATCACCTAATTTTTCTCTTTAAATTATACATTTTCTTAGTTTAAACATTTGATGTGTCATCTATGTTCTATTCTGAATAAAATATGAAATTTTGAAACTTCCACGTCATTGCATTCCATTTTTATTTACAATTTGTACTTTGTCCCAACTTTTTTGGAATCGGGGTTGTATGTCTGCACTGGAATACATGAAGGCATAGTCCCAATTCCCTGCTGCCCTCTCTGATTCAGACAGGTCGGTGGGTGGTGCATTGCGCCGTTTAAAGCCTCCACATACAATTTTTCAAAGGAAACGCACTCATTCGATCTCTAGCTCGTCCATAATGCCAATATTTAACTCCCACGTTACCGCATTGTCCATCAATCTCGATCTGATAAAGGCAACCATCTACTTCCCTCTTGTCTCCAGCTTCACTCAATGATCTGTGAGCACTCTTTTTCGTTCTGCAAATTTTCCAGCAGCTGATGCAATACGATGCTGAACAAATTTTTGGGGACCGAGAGAGGAAAATATTGCACCATGGTACTTGAATTCAGTGGTGTTAGTGATCTCATAGTCATGGAGCTTAACCAGACTTTTGGCTGTTGTATCGTCGCTGTTATCATTGAAGACCATCGTCTGTTTTCTTTTGGCTAAGCATGAGTCCGCACTTCTTGTAGACTTTTTCTGTTATTACCAGCCCAAGCTGTAGAGCCTCCTTAGCTTGAAAAATGAGGACCTTGTCATCGGCATAGAGAATGTTATAACATTATACCAATGAGGACCTTGAATTGTGTCAAATGGTTTATAATTCAGGGCAGCACAGTGGTGTAGTGGTTAGTGCTGTCGCCTCACAGCAAGAAAGTCCTGGGTTTGATCCCAGCGGCCGGCGAGAGCCTTTCTGTGTGGAGTTTGCATGTTCTCCCTGTGTCCACGTGGGTTTCCTCCGGGTGCTCCGGTTTCCCCCACAGTCCAAAGACATGCAGGTTAGGTTAACTGGTGACTCTAAATTGACCGTAGGTGTGAATGGCTGTCAGCCCTGCGATAACCTGGCGACTTGTCCAGGGTGTACCCCACCTCTCGCCCATAGTCAGCTGGGATAGGCTCCAGCTTGCCTGCGACCCTGTAGGACAGGATAAAGAGGCTAGAGATAATGAGATGAGATGAGGTTTATAATTCATGTGAAAGAGAACTGGATGTATTTTAGTGAATTCAATTTGTTCCAGTGTGTAGTGCTTTAAATAAACACACCTTTCCCTTCACACGGGAATGTGGATGTGTGGAGAATTTAAATTCAGAGTTTTTCCTTTTCTAAATCTCCAACATCCATCTACTCTCTATCACTCTCTCTCGCCTCCCTCTGGAGTCGCCCTCTAGTGGTCAGTGTGTGAACGTTGCATTTTAAAGTGCTCTTCCTCTCTGACAGGAAACTTTTTGCAGCCAGGTTTTGAGCCACTTTTATTGATTTATTTCTCCATTTTGATGTTTTTTTTTTACAGAAAACTCTTGATCTTAATGAATGTTTTCCTGGTTTTCTCATGTTGCATATGTGTTACGTACAAAACACAACAGATCCAAAAAACTGCATTTTGTGGAAAACAATGTTTTTGTTATTTTATTCCATTTGTCTATGTTTATTATATAAATATATTATATTTGATTAATTATACAGTACCAGTCAAAAGTTTAGGCATATTTTCTAATTCAATGTTTTTTTCTTTATTTTTATTTATTGAAAGTCACTTCATGTCTTAAAGCAGGGGTGGGCAAATATTTTTTCCATGGGGCCACATGAGAAACAGAAAATTTTGTGGAGGGCCGGACCAAAAGGCTGAACTAAATTCTGCATAATATTAAGTGTATTTCTTTTATATAAAGCAGTAGATAACATTGTTTTTACAAGCTGCTAAGACTGGTAAGAGTATGGAAAAAACGAGGTTGCCTTACAAAAAATGGCATTTATTCAATCAAATTTCCCAAAACAATGGTTAACAAAATGTGAACGTTTGTACCATTTTTTTTCAGTCACATTCAGCCCAAAACACAATAAAGACATCACAATATTGTCTTTCTACTCCAAATATCAAGCAAGATACATCATATTATAATAATGATGCCCACATTCGTAGTCTAATCACCTCATTTGGTGTTTTTCAGTTTTTTATTTGTTCAGTGAGAGAAATCTAGTCTCTGTTGGTCTTTAACGAGTGCATCAGAGTCAGGTTGAATGTCTGACGTGGAGATGTGAAGCACAGCTGACAGATGATCATCAGTCGATTCGGTGTAGGAGTCAGAGCTACAGATTGGCTCGGGCTCCGGTGCCTGCTGGTGACATCACGCTATGTGATTGGCTGGACCGTTTGAAGGATGACGTACAAGTTTGTGGTTGGTCTGGACAAATTACGGAAGTAGTTATCGCGGGATTAGGTTTCGTGGGATTTCATGTCGTGTTCATGTCGCGCGCATTGCGTTTTTGTTGAACACAACTTCAAAATAAAAGCAATGCACATTCAGTCCATGCATGAGGTAAAATTAGAAAATACGTTTATTTTGTAATTTCTAATTAACTTTACGCGGGCCGGTCAGAATGAACCAAAGGGCCGGATGTGGCCCGCGGGCCGTGAAATGCCCAGGCCTGTCTTAAAGTAATGATGGATGTCGTTTCTCTTTACTTAGGCCCTGTCCACATGGCAATGGATTCAGGTGAATCTGATAAAATTGTTTATCGTTTCCGCCTGGCGTCCACACGGCACCGGCGTTTTGGGTGCCCCGAAACGAAATTTTTTGAGAACGGGTTCCAGAGTGGAAAAATCTGGCAACGGCGGCATTGCGAAGTCGTCTGGATGAGTAGAACGGATTTGTTTACGATGACGTCACAACCACATGACTAGAACAAGCAGCACTCTTGCTGTTTTGTATGAACCACTGCATTGCGTTCACTTTTGTATACAGCTTTTCTTTTAAATAAACAAGTAACTGAACCATTTCTTGAATTTCTTTTTTTTTATTGGATAAGACTGCTTTTCAAAATGTTCACACACAATATAAAAAGTTATATAAATTATATAAAAATGCTTTTCAAAATGTTCACACACAATAAGAAAATTAAGTTATATAAAACTATGCACACTAATAAAACTAATTTGTACACACAGAAGGCACGATTTCCTCGCGTAGTCGCAGCCATCTTCTTCTTGTTGTTGTGTGTTTGTTCCTGAGTGCTTCACGCTAGGTAGAAGAAGGGGTTTATGCGCATGCGTCCTACTTCTTCTATTGTTCTGGTGTCTCCGATGGGACCGTCTTACAGCGCACGTAGAGGTGTGGCATGTGTATTGCATCGTTTTCAGCAAGCGTTGCGTTGCCATATGTACCTGATATTTTACTGATCCGTTGCCCATGTGGACGCGATATTTTTTTAAATAAAATCTCATTGCCGTTGTCGTGTGGATGTAGCCTTAGTTGAACAGTTCTTGATATATGTACGGATTACTACAGTTGTGGATGGAACAGGGCTATTTACTGTATTATTATTATTTACTATTTACTGTTTGATCTCAAACACATTAAGAAGGCAAGAAACTCGTCCGCTAATTACCTTTTGACGAGGCACACCTGTTAATTGAAAAGCATTCCAGGTGACGACCTCATGAAGCTGGTTAAGAGAATGCCAATAGTGTACAAAGCAGCATCAAGGTAAACACTGGATACATTGAAGAATCTAAATTATGAATAATTTAGGTTTTTTTAAACACTTTTTTGTTTTCGCACATAATTCCACGTTATTTCATAGTATTGATGTCTTCACTGTTGTTCTACAATGTAGAAAATAGTCAAGATACACAAAAACCTATGAATGAGTAGGGGTGTACAAACTTTTGACTTGTATTGTAATTGGCTATTTGGTTATTCATAGTAAGTTCTGTGTTGAAAATGCTATTATTGACCTTTCAAGCACACAGTACCTGAGCAAACTTCTGGTCCTTTATGACCCGCCATGCCTGCTTAGATTAAAAGGTGCAGGATACCTGCTGGTATCTTGAATAGTGAAGGCTACATCAGGGGGTGGAGCCTTTTCTTCCAAAGCCCCACAGTTATGGAACAGACTTTCAAGTAGTGTTTGGGACTCAGACACAGTCTCAGCGTTTAAACTCTCGGCTAAAAACATATTTGTTTGGTCAAGCCTTTTGTTAATAGATTTTGATTAGGTAAAGGAGTAGATCTAGAAGGTCCTCAGGCATAGAGTGTTTGGTAACTGGGATGTATGGATGCTGTCGCACCCCCCCACTCTCACACGTTCACTCAGGTTTGTTGATGGTGAAGTGGCTGCTGCTTTATGTCCCAGCGCTCCTTCATGATTGTGTTACCTTCTGGCTCTTCCTTTTAGTTATGCTATTATAGTTAGTCTTGCCGGAGTCCCAGGTTGCACTCTGCGCAAAATGTTTTCTCTCTCTCTCCCTTTCCCTTCCCCGTCTCTCCCTCTGTCAGTCTCTCTCTGTTGAGAAACCTAAACCCTGAGACACCAGTGATCCTGACCTCTTCTGCTCTTCAGACCTGCCTGATCCATCCTGATGCCCTACTTCTGGCTGGAGCCTCATCACATCGCTCCTGTAGAAGACAGCTCCAAGTTGCGCTTAGAAGATGGTTCTGGACACTGACAGTTTTACTACGATGGCTGAGGACTACAATCACCATGATAACTTTAGGACTGCAGTTGTCATGAACAGTTTTGCACCCAAGTCTCCATCAATGAATAGTTGATAACTTCAAGAAAACAGACTTCATGTTAAAACTGTATTGAATTTCCTGGTTACACAGTTATACTTTGTGACTACTGTATATAGCTTGGGTGGCCAACCCGCGGCTCGCGAGCCGCATGCGGCTCTTTGCCTGGTGTCATGCGGCTCTTACATTCATATCGAAGTTTGTGTTTGTGCTTTTTTTTATTTGCGTGTGCGCTTTGCTTGAGTTCAGTATGGTATTTTCGTCAAATGCATCTTCGCTTTGCTTGGGTATATTACGGTATTTTCAGGTCATGTCAAATGCGCATGTGCGTGAGATAATCGCTAAGTTTTTGGGCAAGGTGTATCTTGTGTCAAGTAGCCTCTCAAAATGGCAATGAAAAAATGCACAGCAAAACGAAAATATGAAGACGAACATAGGACATTTTTAACAGAGTGGGAGAGTTTATACTTTTTTGTTGAACGTAATGGCAAGCCATTCTGCCTTATATGTCAGTCGTCATTAGCTCATTTCAAAGCTTCCCGCCTCCCTGAATAAGCAAGGAGCCAGATATGCAACACTAATTGAAAACCTGCACGAAAGCTTTGTAACCCGGTTCCGTGATATACAACTGAAAAGGCCACAGATTACGTTCCTCGTCGACCCATTCAATGCGGAGATGGACTGTTTGAAAGCCCCGCTTGTCACAGATGAGGCTGCGGCTGAGTTGGAGATGATCGATCTTCGTGAGGAAGACCAACTGAAACCTGTTTTGAGGGAAGGCACCATTGAGTTTTGGAAAAGTGTGCCATTGGAAAAATACCCGAATGTGAAACGGGCTGCGCTTAAGATACTGTCAATGTTTGGGTCAACATACGTCTGCGAGTCTGTGTTCTCTACCATGAAACACGTGAAGTCAAAGCATCGTTCTGTTCTGACTGAAACCCATGTGAAAGAACTGCTTCGAGTGGCAACGACGGAATACAAGCCAGATTTGAAGAGGATTGTTCAAGGCAAGGAATGTCAGAAGTCCCACTAAGCAACATGCATAGTAAGTGCACACAATATTGATTGCTGTAAATGACTGGCCTGTGGTATTAGTACTGACTGAAGGAGTAAATTTCTCTCATGTTGGCGTGTGACATTTACTATTAATCTGGCTGAGCAGAGGTGCGTGAGCGTGTGCGTGTGTGTCTGTGAGGGAGAGCGAGGGGGGGCGATGTTCATGTGTATGGTGTGGCTTTTTTTTGGTAATGCCATGAGTCCCACTAAGCAGCATGCATAGTAAGTGCACACAATGTTCATTGTTAAAAATGACTGGCCTCAGCCTGTGGTCTTAGTACTGTAGGAGTAAATATGTTGGTGTGTGACATTTACTATTAATCTGGCTGAGCAGAGGTGTGTGTGTGTGTGTGTGAGAGAGAGAGAGAGAGAGAGAGAGGAAGGGATGGGTGATGTTCATGTGCCCATGTGTATGATGTGGCTCTTTGCGGTAACACAGTAAAAAATGTGGCTCTTGGTCTCCAACTGGTTGGCCACCCCTGGTATATAGGATACAGTTATAGAAGCGAGTTATTTATAATCACACTATCTGTTATCACCCAGATGAGGATGGGTTCCCTTTTGAGTCAGGTTCCTCTCAAGGTTTCTTCCTTGTGTCGTCTGAGGGAGTTTTTCCTCACGACTATCGCCTCAGGCTTGCTCATCAGGGATAAATACATTTATTAGGGATAAAATTAGCTCATGTTTAAAGTCTTTATTTTTCTGTGAAGCTGCTTTGCAACAACATCTTGTTAAACGCGCTATACAAATAAACGACTTGTTGAACACATCAGTGCGTTGTTGGTTGGTTGATGGATTTCCATGTGTCCTTTGTTTCTGTACCTCTCTGTGTTTTGCCGGTGAGGCAGTGAGAAGTACTGGTGTGTGCGTATGACTGGGTGAGACATGTCGACAGTGTGTGTGAGTTCTGGTGGCACCAGCTCTTGTGTGAGACTCCATGCTGTCGACAAATTATCTCCAGCGAGGGTTCGACTCGGTTCAGGGAGAGCAGGCGTCTCTGTGTCCTGTGAGTGTGTGTTGGCTCTGCGTGTACCTGTGTATGATGTGTGCATGTGTGTGAAGTGTGAAGGTGATGATAGTGAGAAGATTTAGGAAGAGGACCTAAGGAGGAGGGTAACGCTGGTCTCGGGCATCTTTTCGCCATCAGAGGTTGTAAAGTTAAAGATCTCTCCATTGTGACCTTTCGGGTGGGGACGGGTAGCCAGGTCCTCTTCTCCTGCTCCTCCTCCTCCTCCTCCTCCTCCTCACACTGGTTCTCCTTACCTGAAGGACGAGTGTGAGGTTGGAGAACACGTCGTGATTTGTGTAGAGATCCATAATAAGACCTGATGAATGTTTTAGCACGAGACGAATGTGGATGTCTGATTTGAGCTCCTTCCACCAGAAGGCTGATACCTAAATGCTGAGGAACCTCCACTGGTGCCTGGAGAAACATGAGGAGAACATATGGAACATGCTCTAAAATGCTTTAAAATGATACGGTTGGAATGCATTTGAGGATTAAATACAAAGCATATCATGTAGAAAACTGTTGCAAATATGTACATACACATTGCATGGATTTCTTTTCATTTAAACACACGTCATTTAAAAAAATAATAAAAACCACATGAATATCCAAACCAATGACTGTAAAAAAAAAAAAAAAAAGGATGTCGTGGTTCCATTGCCTTCTGTTTTAGAGAAATGAAGCCAAAATTCCTCTGCCATGTTGTCAAATTTGGAGACAGAGTCTGCGCTGTGGAGACGAGAGTCAAAGTCAGGTACACCTACTTATTTGGTAGGTCCCGCCCCCTTCTCCCAATACCAAGTTCCAGAACATCACCAAGACTGGCAACCACTTCATTCCCAAGTGTAGCCACGCCTTCTTATGATATAGTACAATAACATTTTAAAAATACAGGAAAATTAAAAAATGTACAGAGATCAGCATCAAGAAAATTAACTATGGTAACTATTCGAATTTACCGACTAGTGGCCTAGTGGTAGCGTGTCTGCCTCTCGATCGGGAGATCGGGAGTTCTATTCACGGTCGGGTCATACCAAAGACCATCATAAAAATGGTACCTACTATCATCTGGCAAGGCACGCTGCAATACAGATGTGCATGGGGAGTCAAACTCTCGTGGTTACCAGAGGACTAGCCCCCCACTGTAACCCTAGCTATGTAATAGGCGAGAGGCCGAGGGCTATGGAAACGGAGATCGGCGCCGCCCGATGCGCCACCATACAGGTTGGGCCTGGTTAGTACTTGAGTGGGAGACTGCCTAGGAATACCAGGTACTGTAAGTGGCGTGGGAAGGACTTTGATTTTGATTTGAACTATTCGAATTTGACACTGAAGATGGAAAGACAGTTTAGATGAGAAATGTGCAGGGAAACCATGGCCTTATGGTTAGAAAAGCAGCCTTGGGATCAAAAGGTTGCTCGTTCAAGTCCCTGGATCAGCAGGAAAGGCTGAAGTGCCCTTGAGCAAGGCATCTAACCCCCAATGGCTCCCCAGGCTGCCCTGGGTACGTTGTAAGTTGCTCTGGATGACAGCGGCTGATAAATGCCATTAATGTGATGGAAAATAGTCTATTTTGTTATTGAAAGACTTGGGATTGGGCAGAGCTACATATAATACTGTGGCCAGCCAGCAGGGGCGCCAGATGTGTGACGGCTTCGTTTTTTTAGAGACGTCACACTCTCCATGTTTTTTACAGTCACTGATCAAAACAATAAAATGGTGTTACAGATTATCCAATTACGTAAACCAGCAAAATTCTTTGTCATGTGATCATGGTTTTTAGCTCAAAGATCCTTAAAAAATTAAAGAAGGTCGCATGGAGAAAAGCACCGTATCCTGTCAGAGATTTATTTCTGTTCAGAGAAAAACTATTCAAACGTTTTAAAATGAGATAAATGAGTCTAAAAATAATCACAATCAACACCAAAAAAAAAATTATTGTTTTTATTCTATCCACATTCTCTGGATATGAGCAATCGCGCGCTCTGATTGGCTACTCTACTACTAGGATATCAGCTCATATACTATGAGTAGAGAAAAACAAAATGGTGGAGCGTGTTGCTGAACCAACTGAGGACGAAATAAAAACTCTACTTGAAAACAAAACCACAAAAAATACAAAAAAAGCAACGAAATATGGAATAAAAGTATTTGATGGTAAGAACGTATCTTTTTTTTAATTTTTCAAGAATTATTATTATTATTATTATCGCATTTTTCACAAATTGCTCCTGTCATTTAGCAGGTTTGTTTACATTCTAAGTGGAAATTATTTTGTCGGACATTTTGTATAAAGTTTTTATTTATCGAATTTGCAAAAAATTATAAAAATGCTTTGTTTCTCAAAATCCAGTGAATGTGGAGAATTCCACTCAATCTTGTCGTATATGGCTTATAGGCAACTCGGTGCCACGCTCCAAACTCCACTATGGCCAAGACCAAAGAGCTGTCAAAGGACACCAGAAACAAAATTGTAGACCTGCACCAGGCTGGGAAGACTGAATCTGCAATAGGTAAGCAGCTTGGTGTGAAGAAATCAATTGTGGGAGCAATTATTAGAAAATGGAAGACATACAAGACCACTGATAATCTCCCTCGACCTGGGGCTCCACACAAGATCTCACCCCGTGGGGTCAAAATGATCACAAGAATGGTGAGCAAAAATCCCAGAACCACACGGGGGACCTAGTGAATGACCTGCAGAGAGCTGGGACCAAAGTAACAAAGGCTACCATCAGTAACACACTACACCGCCAGGGACTCGAATCCTGCAGTGCCAGACGTGTCCCCCTGCTTAAGCCAGTACATGTCCAGGCCCGTCTGAAGTTTGGTAGAGAGCATTTGGATGATCCAGAAGGGGATTGGGAGAATGTCATATGGTCAGATGAAACCAAAATAGAACTTTTTGGTAAAAACTCAACATGTCGTGTTTGGAGGAGAAAGAATGCTGAGTTGCATCCAAAGAACACCATACCTACTGTGAAGCATGGGGGTGGAAACATCATGCTTTGGGGCTGTTTTCTGCAAAGGGACCAGGATGACTGATCCGTGTAAAGGAAAGAATGAATGGGGCCATGTATCGTGAGATTTTGAGTGAAAACCTCCTTCCATCAGCAAGGGCATTGAAGATGAAACGTGGCTGGGTCTTTCAGCATGACAATGATCCCAAACACACCACCCGGGCAACGAAGGAGTGGCTTCGTAAGAAGCATTTCAAGGTCCTGGAGTGGCCTAGCCAGTCTCCAGATCTCAACCCCATAGAAAATCTTTGGAGGGAGTTGAAAGTCCGTGTTGCCCAGCGACAGCCCCAAAACATCACTGCTCTAGAGGAGATCTGCATGGAGGAATGGGCCAAAATACCAGCAACAGTGTGTGAAAACCTTGTGAAGACTTACAAAAAACATTTGACCTCTGTCATTGCCAACAAAGGGTATATAACAAAGTATTGAGATGAACTTTTGTTATTGACCAAATACTTATTTTCCACCATAATTTGCAAATAAATTCTTTAAAAATCAGACAATGTGATTTTCTGGATTTTTTTTTCTCATTTTGTCTCTCATAGTTGAGGTATACCTATGATGAAAATTACAGGCCTCTCTCATCTTGTTAAGTGGGAGAACTTGCACAATTGGTGACTGACTAAATACTTTTTTGCCCCACTGTATGTCTGTAATCACCTGCTTGTATATGAGCTGGAAGCCTCCAATGTTGGTGTTGCGGTTGTGGCGTCGATCCAGCACCACACGCAGTGTGTCCTCCTGTACGGCAGGGCAGAGTCGGGCAGTGACGGCCGTAGAGCAGGCCATGGTGGGGCTGACGTTCACCTCCAGCAGCCAGGGGTGGAGGTCGCACCCCAGGATGAAGTCTGCTCCGTAGAGCTCGAAGCTGGCCTTACGTGGCTCCACGCTGTCCTGCGCCGTCAGGAGCGTCTGGATCACGGCCCGTCTCATGCCTGGAAGCACCACTTCCTCCCACAGATCACCACGCCCCGAGGCCGAGAGCCAGAAGCGGAACTCAGTACATGACCACATGCTCTCAGCAGGCAGCGATGGGTCACGACCTGCACTCGGCTGGAAATATTTCTGTATGGAGTTGTTGCAGAGATGGACAGAGCTGAGAGATAAGAAGGAAGGACAGAGAACATTTGCTTCAGGTTATCTCCAGCCTGTAAAGTAAACTGAAAATGCTATAACACCATGGGCAACTCGACCACACCCGCTCTGTATAATTTGTGACTTTCCCTTGTAGGGAAAAAGAGGCAGAGCCATTTTCCAGAAGACTGAAATGAAGAAACTAGTCAGATCCACTGCATGGTGACATCATGAATTGTGATAAACATTAAACCTGATACATTAAACTTAATACAACGAACAAAACTACATCTAAAAAAAATCTCATAAATTTTAAAGGATGATTTGCATGGAAAGAAATCGCTTTACTACACAAAATAACATTTCCTATTATAAGATTACAATAAACCAAAGACGAGATTAAACTTATTTATAGACATTTTGACTCATTTCCAGGGTTAGTACTCTTGTTCTATTCTTCTCATCTCATTATCTCTAGCTGCTTTATCCTGTTCTACAGGGTCGCAGGCAAGCTGGAGCCTATCCCAGCTGACTACGGGCAAAAGGTGGGGTACACCCTGGACAAGTCGCCAGGTCATCACAGGGCTGACACATAGACACAGACAACCATTCACACCTACGGTCAATTTAGAGTCACCAGTTAACCTAACCTGCATGTCTTTGGACTGTGGGGGAAACCGGAGCACCCGGAGGAAACCCACGCGGACACGGGGAGAACATGCAAACTCCACACAGAAAGGCCCTCGCCGGCCCCGGGGCTCGAACCCGGACCTTCTTGCTGTGAGGCGACAGCGCTAACCACTACACCACCGTGCCGCCTGTTCTATTCTTGTTTGATAATTTTTCATTTATTTCTTAAAAGAACCAAAATTATGTAGAAAGCTTGACATGATTGCAAATATCTAGAAATGGGTTCAATAATCATGTTTTTGGTTTCTTGTAATCTTATAATAGGAAATACCAAATAAATTTGAAAAAAAATTAAAGGAGATACGCAGATCCTTTATTTTTAAATACATTTCTGAGTGGATAGTATCTCCATCCTTTACTCTTGTATGCTGCATAAATGGGAATTTTTTTTTCAATACATTTTTGAGAGTTAAAATTGACCACAAAGTTGGCATTCGAGCTGCCCCGCTGAGCCAGCCAGCCCTGAGTGTGTGACGTCACAGCGGGAACCGGTTTTAAGGCTGAGACCTTTGACAGCTATAGACCAAAGCCAGACTCGGCAGGCGAGAGTAGTTGCAATGGCCTCTTCATTCAGATTTATTGGAGATTCTTCGGATTCCTCAGACAGTAATACATCTGACTGTGATAGTCCTGAAATTGGAGTGTGTGTACATGCTACTGCTGTACACGGAGAACCGTATCAGTTCAGACCATCGGAAAGTGAATCCGATAGTAACACGTCAGCCACGGAGGCCCCCACCTTACGAAATAAAGCCAGAGAACAAAGCCGTCTAGAGAATTGGATGGAATTGAACTGACAGTCTCATGTGACTCTCATTAAAACAAGATAGGTGTTATAACTTATGCAGCATACATGTACATGCATGCATTTTCACTGATAAAACGTAAAAGGCGAATTAAATAATCAGATGAACTGAGACAATCACATTCTGAAGCAAACTAAATAATCTTATACCGGTAACTTAATTACACAATACAAGTTACATGTATTAATCTAAATGCAGGTAAACGAGTGTTGTTGTTTTGTATCCAAATGAGAGTCGCATCTTACCCGTCTGTGTTCTCGCTTCTTGAAGGCCAAGCTTGTGGCCGATTGTTTTGAAACAATCTGACTTTCAGTTCTTCATTCATTCGCTTCTTCCACGTAAGGGTGAGATATTGCTGCTAAGGCAAGCATATCCAGCAAGGGGGGGAAAAAAAGCATATCAAGCGGAGAAATCTGACAGTTGGTCCACTCATTCTCCATTTTCTCCATACTGAGTACTCTGCCATTACTGCTCGGCTCACACTCTGGGAGAACTGGTGCAACTGAACTTACTTTCCTTTTCTTGTAGTTTTCTTTTCCTTAATTGTTGGTACTGCACCCTCTTTCAATACGGGCTCATAGCCAACGCTCCTCAACAGATCAGAGGTCTCGTACGAGTAAAATGTGCCTGTGAATTTCTCGCAAAATGCGTCCAAATCTTTGCAGTTTGAACATTCTTGGGCCATGAATGCAACATAAATCCACCTTCTGTTCTGTTGCTGCACCCGCCAGCAACATATCTACGTGGCATGGCGATAAATTAGCTCAAAATGGAGGATCGAAGTTGCAGTTAGCTCTGTGTTTTCGTATAGTGGAAATGGTGATGAGGCCGATAGCCTTCTTGCTGTAACATCAGAGATGTCAAGGTCATTCACTCAGACCGCTACCTATATGAATCATTTTAATCGTAAAAATTACTATATTAGATTTATTGTTAACGCTTGAAACTATTCCTATGCTATTCTTGAGGTCTCAAGGTATTTATCAACAAAAAGTGAGGCCATGGTTCTGCGTATCTCCTTTAAGATATTTTCAAATTTTTGCAGCGTTCTGGTGGGGAAATAAAACTACACAACTTCTCAGGATCATTATATCACTCATCTGTGATTTATCAAGGGTGCCAATAATTTTGGTGATGACTGTGTCTATGAGTATATTTATTGCATAAGGATGCAGACTTTCTTTTTCTCTCCTCCTGTGTAAAGACCACAAGTGGAGGCCATCCACATCAGATCTGCTTTAATACAAACAGATCTTCGATTAAGGTACGTGAATCTTTTCATCATGGCACACCTTCAGCCTGTTCAGTGTGCTGAGTGCAGGATGTTTAGTCATTCTTCCTCCGTTGCTAGCGATAGCTTTATTAGCTTTATTTGTGATAACTGCAGATTAGTTAGCTCTCTGACGGAGAAGATTACAGTACTAGAAGTGCGTGTCCAGGCTTTAGAGAAGGTCAGTGAGCATGAGAACAGTATAGTTTCTGTAGGGGAAAGTCTGGATGCCCTAGGTGGAGTTAGTAATCCCCCAACTCCGGCATTAGAGCCCTTACAGCGGGGCGAATGGGTGACAGCTCGGTGGCATAAGCGTAGAGCCAAAGCTACCGCTGAGGCTCGCCCACGGGAGCACCACTCCTCTCCGTGACACGTGTCGAACAGGTTTGCTCTCCTTAGTGATGCACCCGCTGAGAAACCTGAAAGAGCTCTGGTTATAGGGGACTCTATCATACGGCACGTGAAATTAGCTCAGCCTTTAGGGGCACCAGCAGCTTTAGTCAGGTGTATACCGGGAGCCAGGGTGCCAGACATAGCAAGCAATCTTATGGTCCTAGGCAAGCACAGGTTCTCAAAGATAGTTAGTTATCCATGCAGGAGCTAATGATATACGCCTTCGTCAGTCTGAGGTTACTAAGAGTAACTTTGTAGAGGTGTTTAAATTAGCGAAGGCAATGTCCGATGCTGTAGTATGCTCTGGCCCCATCCCAATGCGGTGTGGCGATGTAGCTTACAGCAGGTTATGGTTGCTGAACTGCTGGCTGTCCAGGTGGTGCTCTGAAAACAGTGTGGGCTTTATAGATAATTGGGCTAATTTTGAGGGCACTGCTGGCCTGTTAGGGCAGGACGGTATCCATCCCACTCGGGAAGGTGCTGCTCTCATTTCCTGCAGCATAGGTCATAGTCTCAGAACAGGTCTAGTTAATTTCTGACAATCCAGCCAAGGCCAGGGAGCAGACGAACAGGCTAAACCGACTGTCTGCTAGCTGCACAGAGTCGTCACTCAGGGTCCACTACATCGAGACTGTGTCTGTTCCCTGAGCTCAACAAAAAGGTAGAAATTTTCAGAGAGTTTGTTTCAGTAACCTAATCAATATAAAATTAGATCAGACTGACTGTACAGCCGCTGCCAGCACCTTTGATCTAAAGGTGGGGCTATTAAATATTAGATCTCTTACATCTAAAGCGCTAATGGTTAATGAACTCATTACTGCTCAGGAGTTTAATATACTTTGTTTAACTGAAACATGGATTAAGCCAAATGAATATATAGCATTAAATGAAGCGAGTCCTCCTGGATACAGTTATATACACCAGCCTCGTCTAACTGGCAGAGGAGGAGGCGTTGCGGTTATTTATAATGATTATCTAGGTGTAACACAAAAACCTGGTTATAAATTTAATACATTTGAAGTTCTTCATACTCATATAATGTATGTAGCCTCGAAAAATAAGTCTACCCAGTTAATTCCATTGCTTATTATTTACAGGCCCCCGGGGCCATATTCTGAGTTTCTTTCTGAATTTGCAGATTTTATCTCAGATCTGGTTATTTCCTTAGACAAAGCTTTAGTTATTGGAGATTTTAATATTCACTTCGATAACCCAGAAGACCCTTTAAAAACAGCGTTTGTGTCCATTTTAGATTCAGTAGGGATTAATCAGAATGTCATAGGACTGACCCATAACGGTGGTCACACCCTCGATCTAATACTAACATTCAGGTTAAACGTAGATAATACAGTATAGTCATACTTCCACAGTCTGAAGTTATCTCAGATCATTATCTCATCTCATTCAAACTATGTCTGAGTAATAATATATGCACTTCACCACGCTACTGTATTAAACGTATATTCACGTCAACGACTGCACAGAGCTTTATAAATGATCTCCCAGAGTTATCGACTTTGATTGGGTCACTGTCAGCCCCTGCAGAACTTGATCAGGCAACTGAATGCTTAGAGTCAACATTCCGCCATACTTTAGATAATGTAGCTCCTCTAAAAAGGAAAATGGTCAGAGACAAAAAAATTAGCACCCTGGTATAATGATGACACTCGCACATTAAAACAGACCACTCGAAAATTGGAATGTAAATGGCATCAAACAAAATTGGTAGTGTTCAAATTAGCGTGGAAGGAGAGCTTCCTGAAGTATAGAAAAGCTTTTAGTGCTGCTAGATCAACATATCTCTCCTCCTTAATAGAAGATAACAAAAATAATCCTAGATTCCTATTTAATACTGTAGCAAAATTAACCAGGAATAAGTCCACTATAGACACATGCACACCTGTAGTATGTAGTAGCAACGACTTCATGAATTTTTTTTAATGACAAAATTGAGAATATCCAACAAAAAATTCAAACTACTAATTTAAGGTCAGACAATGTAAGTGACCCTGTAGTTAACAATATAACTGTATCAGATCATCAGTTAGAATGTTTTACTCCCCTAAAAGAAACTGAATTACTTTCATTAATCTCGGCATCAAAAGCCTCAACTTGCGTACTAGATCCCTTACCTACACGTCTATTCAAACAGATAATACCTGAAGTAATTGAACTGCTTCTAAAATAATAAATTATTCTCTTATGATTGGCTATGTACCCAAATCCTTTAAATTAGCAGTTATCAAACCCCTGATTAAAAAACCTGACCTTGATCCCTGTCAGCTGTCCAATTATCAGCCAATATCAAACCTCCCCTTTATCTCCAAGATCCTTGAAAAAGCTGTGGCACAGCAGTTATGCTCATATTTACATAGGAATAACATCCATGAAATGTATCAGTCAGGATTTGGACCTCATCATAGCACAGAGACAGCACTGGTTAAAGTAGTAAACGACCTACTGTTGGCGTCTGATCAGGGCTGTGTCTCGCTACTTGTGTTGCTTGACCTTAGTGCAGCATTTGATACCATTGATCATTCCATTCTTCTGGATAGACTAGAAAATGTTGTGGGAGTTAAGGGAATGGCCCTCTCCTGGCTCAGGTCTTATCTAACTGATCGTTATCAGTATGTTGATATAAATGATGATATTTCTCGACGTACTGACGTAAAGTTTGGTGTTCCACAAGGTTCTGTCTTGGGTCCACTGCTTTTTTCTCTATACATGTTACCTCTGGGTGATATTATTCATAAACATTGTATTAGTTTCCACTGTTATGCTGATGACACACAGTTGTATGTCTCTGCAAAACCTGATGAGAGACACCAGCTTTATAGAATTGAGGAATGTGTTAAGGACATTAGACACTGGATGCTTATTAACTTCCTTCTGCTTAACTCTGACAAGACTGAAGTACTTGTATTGGGACCACATGCAGCTAGAAGTAAGTTTTCTGATTACACAGTGACTCTGGATGGCCTTTCTGTTTCTTCATGTGCAGCAGTAAAAGACCTCGGAGTGATTATTGACCCCAGTTTTTCATTCGAAACTCACATTGATAACATCACCCGGATAGCTTTCTTTCATCTCAGATATATTGCTAAGATAAGAAATTTAATGTCATTACATGACGCGGAAAAACTAGTCCATGCTTTCGTTACCTCCAGGTTGGATTACTGTAATGCCTTACTGTCTGGATGTTCCAATAAGTGCATAAACAAGCTCCAGCTAGTTCAAAATACAGCAGCAAGAGTCCTTACTAGAACTAGAAAATATGACCACATCACCCCTGTCTTATCCACACTGCATTGGCTCCCAATCAAATTTCGTATTGATTATAAAATGCTACTATTGACCCTTAAAGCACTAAATGGTCTCGCACCACAGTACCTGAGTGAACTTCTGCTCCTCTATGACCTGCCACACCTACTTAGATCAAAAGGTGCAGGCTATCTGCTGGTACCTCGTATAGTGAAGGCTACATCAGGGGGCAGAGCCTTTTCTTACAAAGCCCCACAGTTATGGAACAGCCTTCCAAGTAATGTTCGGGAATCAGACACAGTCTCAGCATTTAAGTCTAGGCTGAAAACATATCTGTTTAGTCAAGCCTTATGTTAATGGTGTTTATGAGGTAAAGGAGTAGATCTGGAGGGTCCTCAGACATAGAGTGTTTTGGTAAACTGGGATGTATGGATCCAGTCAGTCCCCACTCGCTTGCTCACTCGAGTTTGTTGACGGTGTAGTGGCTGCTGCTTTATGTCCCAGGGCTCCCTCATGCCTGTGTTACCTTCTGGCTCTCCCCTTTTAATTATGCTGTCATAGTTAGTTGCCGGAGTCCCTGCTTGTACTCAGTGCAATATGTATACTGTTCCTACTTATTCAGGTGACATTGGGCATACCTAACAACCTGTGTTTTCTTTCCCTCTCCCCCCCCCAAAATCTGTCCCTCTGAGTTACATGGAGTCAACAGGAAATCTTTTGGTGGAGAGGGTGGAGACCTCGACTGGCTATCATAGCCTGCAGGGAATCGGCCGTCAGACATTCTGTCGCATGTCCCAGACACGGTGAAATGTAACTGAATTGTCTTGGCCAGCCCTAAGGGTCCCATCTGCATCTCATCATTGCTGAGGAGTGTGCTCCCATCACCCAATCAAGCATCCAGCCAGAGCAGGTCATGATATATTTTACCATATTAACATGCCATTGTTGTGAATTATGCCTGATGTCAAGACTCTCGTCTCTGCGAGCCTACCACACAGACTTAATACTTGTCATTTTTAGGGCATACCTAACAACCTGTGTTTTCTCTCTCTCCCTCCCTCCCCCCCCAATCTGTCCCTCTGAGTTACATGTTGGTCCTGGGATTGAGATGCTGACCTCTTCTGCCCCTCGGACCTGCTTGATCCATCCTGGTGCCCTGTGTCTGGTTGGAGTTTTATCGCATCGCTCCTGTGGAGGACGGCCCCATGAGGACAGTTGAGGGTTACACCTGGAGGACGCTCTGGACTCTTACAGTAATGCTTTTATGGCTGAGGACTACAGTTGACTTGCTAACTTTAGGACTGCAGTTGTCATGAATAGTTTTGCACTCAAGTTTCCATCAATGAAGAGTTTATAACATCAACGAAACTGTCTTCATGTTAAAACTGTTCATGTTATAGTCATGCTGTCTGTTGTTGCCCAAATGAGGATGGGTTCCCTTTTGAGTCTGGTTCCTCTCGAGGTTTCTTCCTCATGTCGTCTGAGGGAGTTTTTCCTTGCCACTGTCGCCACAGGCTTGCTCATTGGGGATAGATTAGGGATAAAATTAGCTCATGTTTTAAGTCGTTCAAATTCTGTAAAGCTGCTTTGCGACAATGTTTATTGGTAAAAGCGCTATACAAATAAACTTGACTTGACTTGAGTTCAATTCTGAGATACAGTACAAGTGGATTGTCGTTTGTACCGATTTGCATTTCATGAAATAAAATTGGATTTAAAAAAAAATAAAACAGCTGTTATTTTATATGAGTACAGTGCTGTATGTAATTTTGGGACAGTTGAAGCATCGTGTGTGATTTTGCCCTTCGGTCAGCGTTAACGCTGTACATGCTGAGTGCTGAGCACGTGTCTTTCTCTCTCACCTATCCAGTCTGTGTGTGGAGTAGAGCTGGGTGGAGAAACGCAGGTAACACTCCCGGTAGAACCACACCGTGAGAGGGTTCCAGTCCGTCACCAGGAACCACTGGCGCAGGTCGAACTTAGTGCCGTAGACCAGCAGGGGGCGCTCCACGTACTTCTGCACCACCCACTTTCTGTCGTTAATCAGAGTCGGATCTCTGTCGACTAAACCCAGGATCTCATCTAGCCTGTTCATACACACTATACCTACAGCACACACACATCAAACTTATGACATGGTGATGTCACTTCCACACCTCCTACTGTACTCATTAGCATTAACACACACACATATACGCGTGCACACTCTCTTTCTCTCTCTCTCTCTCTCTCTCTCTCTGTCTCACTCTCTCTCAGCTCACCCCTGCCTCTTGATTTCGCCCCTGGTTTAATAATCCAGATATTATTGACTCCATCAGTCTCCAGCTGTGAACAGACCTTTCGCATTTGGGCTAGCATGGACTGACAGCGCTCTGCATACTCGCTACATCCCTCTAATATCATGCCATCACTAGAGACAAACAGGAAAGAGAGAAAAGACAGAATATTAAAAAAATGCACAAAACAGATTGAGCAGTCAGGTTTTCAACTGTTTTTTTTTTTGTCAGGAAAAACAGCTAGCCTCTGATGAGTTAAGATTATATAATTAATTGTACGGTCACATTTGTTTGTTTGGATGTATTTCAGTCAATTTAATCTGGAAGACTTACAGCAGTACTTTCTTGACAGAACTTGTTTATATCAGTGAAGATTCCAGAGCATAAAATAGTGCAATGTGGTGTTCCACAAAGTTCGGCTTTAGGGCCGCTATTGTTCTCCCTTCAAACATGTAATTCACAAAAAATAAGGTTGGCACAGCAACACAAAATAAAATGCATGGATGAATCAAAGAATTCTGATCTTAAAATCTGAGATCCTGATGTAGGGTACGACGTCTGTCCATGATAAAGTGGCTGATTTCAACTGAGAGGCTGCTGACTATCCTGTAAAACACTGGTTTATTCCTATGCAAGTGACATCTCTAAAATTGCATTTTTCACAGTTGCAGCTCATGGTCATAGATTTTGGTGGGGATGGGTGATATTAATAACAACACAATCTCAAGAAAAGTAAGTCGACAGGTTATCCTTTGGGGCAGTGGAAGTCCTGCCCCACTATTAGTGCTTGTTGTAGTCCCCAATTTTGACCATGAGCTGCAATAACTCGAGTTAAATGGGGCTGTTAGTGCACTGACTGTACACCATCTAGAAAGGTGAGAAATTCAATGGAATATCAGCTTTTATTCTATCCACATTCACTGGATATCAGCAATCGTGCACTCTGATTAGCTACTCTCCTCCTAGGATATCAGCTCATATACCATGAGTAGAGAAAAACAAAATGGTGAGTAGAGAAAAACAAAACCCCAAAAAATCCAAAAAAATGGAATAAAAGTATTTTATGGTAAGAACATCTCATCTCATTATCTCTAGCCGCTTTATCCTGTTCTACAGGGTCGCAGGCAAGCTGGAGCCTATCCCAGCTGACTACGGGCGAAAGGCGGGGTACACCCTGGACAAGTCGCCAGGTCATCACAGGGCTGACACATAGACACAGACAACCATTCACACTCACACCTATGGTCAATTTAGAGTCACCAGTTAACCTAACCTGCATGTCTTTGGACTGTGGGGGAAACCGGAGCACCCGGAGGAAACCCACGCGGACACGGGGAGAACATGCAAACTCCGCACAGAAAGGCCCTCGCCGGCCACGGGGCTCAAACCCGGACCTTCTTGCTGTGAGGCGACAGCGCTAAGGCCCCGGTCACACCGCCCGAACTTTGCTAGAGCGTTCCTTGAACGGTAGGGAGGGGGGGGCCGAATTTCGACAACGCTCGTCACCGCGCACAAAATGGGAAAAAAATCGAAAACACGGGCGTTGGCTTAGCGGTGCACCGCTGAAGCCGGCGTTGCTTTAGCGTTGGTTTAGCGGTAGCGAGCGTTGGTTTAGCGGTGACGCGAGCGTTGGTATAGCGGCGTTCTGCGCATGCGGGCTTTGGCTCGGCGGGGGTATAAAGTTGGTTTAGCGGCATACCGCTTGTGACTACGGAGCGGAACGGATCGTTTTGATACAAGTTCTGATAGATTTTTGATAGAAGCTCCACCATCAGCTTGTCATACAGTCCATGTTCAGGCTTTCTCAGTATCCACTGTCTGACCCACACAACTCTGTCTCTCCTTCTTCTCTCTCTTCTCCTTTTTTTTCTATAGTTAAAATTCTTATTACTGTTCTGTTGTCTGTATAGCTTTTCCCCTTTTTTCACTGTTGTTTAGTTGATCTTATTATCATATTTTTATCTATAAAAGTGTTTGTTATTAATATTATTATTTATATTACTTTATACTTTTTTATTATCATTCATATTACTTTATTTTTTGTTTATTGTTTGCTGTCAGTCAGATTATTTCTATTTTCATTATGTTTTTGCTGTCTTTTCCTTAATGTTATTATTATTTGCTATTATATTATCTTTATCATTATTTAAAAATCATTTAATATTTACTATTAATATATACAACATTTTACTTTATAATTGTTAGCCATAGGTACTAGTCATACTTTTTGAAATCAAATTTTATAATCAAATTCCAGTCTAGTCTATACAATGCATTTTCATTGTCTACTAGTCTAGTCAATTTAAGTCAATTTATTATTATTATTATTATTATTATTATTATTATTATTATTTTATTATTGTGGTTGTTATTATTATTATTATTATTATTATTATTTTCACCATTTACATAGTACAGTGAGTCAATATTAAGTCAAATCATAACGTTGCCATTGCTGTTTTACGTGTATTAATGGGACCACAATGGAAATAAGTGCTTGCGCTTTCTTGTGTAATCCTGATTGTATTTTGTACTTCATTTTACATTATGATCGAATAAAATCAAATCAAATCAAAAAATCTGTCAACAGCTTGTTGCAATCTGAGGAGGTTCTGATTGTGCTGCTGGACTAGTGCACCAATCATAGCAAGTCTCTCAGCATCCATGGTGATACAGTTTTACTGTAACTTTGAGCAAATTCGATATAGATGAGGTCTGAACTCAACGGCAGCTCGATTCCAAATGAGCTCCTGGTCCATTTCTCCCCGTATTTATAGCTAAAGTCTGGTCCCGCTCCGACACCTCTATACCAACGCCAAACCAAAGTTCATCGCCGCCATGGATAGCTGCTTCAACGCCCGACACCGTTCCAGCAACCCCGTGTCCGCTCGTAAAACGCTTACAACCGCTCCACTGAAGTTTGTGCAACGTTTAATCGCCGCCCGGGCAACGCTGGCGAAGCAGCGGTGGTCCAGCGTTCAAGATTTCTGCGTTGGCCTAGCGGACCCAAGCGTCCACGAACTTGCGTCTAGCGGTGCCAAACTTTGACTGGGCGTTGGTGGAGCGGGGCTGAACTTTGCCGGGGCGGAAAATTGCCCCCTCCTCACCGCTCGCAATATTTTGTGCAGCTCAAAACTTTCGGAGCGGTAGCAGAGCCCCTCGAGAAACATCAGCGGTGGCCGAGCGTATACGGCGTTGCTTTAACGGGGGCCAACGTTTGTTAACGGTGGTGAACGGTTACGAGCGGTGATGAATTTTTTTCACCGCTCCAGGAACGCTCCAGCAAAGTTCGGGCGGTGTGACCGGGGTCTAACCACTACACCACTGTGCCGCCTGGTAAGAACATCTTTTTTTATTTTTCAAGAATTATTATTATCACGGGTGGTGTAGTGGTTAGCGCTGTCGCCTCACAGCAAGAAGGTCTGGGTTCGAGCCCCGTGGCCGGCGAGGGCCTTTCTGTACGGAGTTTGCATGTTCTCCCCGTGTCCGCATGGGTTTCCTCCGGGCACTCCGGTTTCCCCCAAAGACATGCAGGTTAGGTTAACTGGTGACTCTAAATTGAGCGTAGGTGTGAATGTGAGTGTGAATGGTTGTCTGTGTCTATGTGTCAGCCCTGTGATGACCTGGCGACTTGTCCAGGGTGTACCCCGCCTTTCGCCCGTAGTCAGCTGGGATAGGCTCCAGCTTGCCTGCGACCCTGTAGAACAGGAAAAAGCGGCTAGAGATAATGAGATGAGTATTATTATCGCATTTTTCACAAATTGCTCCTGTCATTTCGCAGGTCTGTTTACATTCTAAGCGGAAATGATTTTGTCGGACATTTTATATAAAGGATTTTATTAATTGAATTTGCAAAAAATAAAAATGCTGCTTCTCAAAACCCAGTGAATGTGGATAGAATAAAACAGTCATTCCACTCAATCTCATCATCCATGGATTATAGCCAACTTGGTGCTAAGTGCCTCGTCGGCTATCAGCTCATGTACAACTTGATTTCATGGAATAACTGTTAAATATCTGATGAACAGCTGATATAAATGGTGGAACACGTGCCCCTATGGATGAGCCCCCACTATATTGTCGTTTAAGAAAGCTAGACAAAATAGTATAAACTGTAAACATATATGAAAAAAAGATAAACTACTTTTCTGTTGTAGTTGTAGCAGCAATATTCCGAAGTCGCAGTCATTTTTAACAACAAGATCTAAAAGAGCAGAGTTAGTAGGTAGAAAACTCTTGGTAGTCCTCGTCTGATCACGTATACTTGCGTTGGACCATTTCTTAAGTTGTATACATGATTGCTTAGGGCCTCTGTACCACCAGGGGGCACCATAATTTCTAAGATTAATATGCAAAACAACAGCATCAGCACCGCCACCTTACTATAATTTGGCAAAAGGTGAATGTACAGTGGTGCTTGAAAGTTTGTGAACCCTTTAGAATTTTCTATATTTCTACATAAATATGACCTAAAACATCATCAGATTTTCACACAAGTCCTAAAAGTAGATAAAGAGAACCCAGTTAAATAATAAGAAGAAACCTTTATTTGTCACATGCACACTTCAAGCACAGTGAAATTCATCCTCTGCATTTAACCCATCTGAAGCAGTGAACACACGCACCCAGAGCAGTAGGCAGCCACACTAGAGCACCCAGGGAGCAGTCAGGGGTTCGGTAACTTGCTCAAGGGCACTTCAGCCCAAGGCCACCCCATGGCCCTAACTGCATGTCTTTGGATTGTGGGGGAAACCTGAGCACCTGTAGGAAACCCACGCAGAAAACATGTAAACTCCACACAGAAAGGCCCTCGCTGGCCACTGGGTTCAAACCCAGAACCTTCTTGCTGTGAGGCAACCGTGCTAACCACTACACCACCGTGAATTCATTACCAGTTTGCATTCAGGTGTTTAAAATTAGTTTACTTCTTAAGAGGAAGTTGTTTGTTGAAGCAGCATGCCCTGAAGAAGGCTGTCTGTGCCGCTACATGTGGGTTGCTGCTCAGCTCATGTTTTCTGTATGAAATAGCCTTGTAAAATAAAGGCTTTTTTTTATATAGTTGGATATGAAGAGTGCCTTGGATTGCTTCTTTTTTCAAAGGTTTTTGCATTCACTATAGACCCCTTCGTATGTTTGTAAACAAACCGACCGTTGCCAGGATGCGCGCGTGGCCTGGACCCAGAAACAATGGCGCTGCCCATAGACCGGCATTATGAGCTGTCAGATTATGCCAAACAATTGTCGTTACAAGATCGAGAATGCTACATAAATAAGTTAACTCTAACAAGTGGACATCGCCTACCGGATCCGCATTTAATTAAAGAGTGGACGGACGATGTTAGTAAGTTCCCTGGTATACAATGGCCAGATATATACTCGTACCTTATTGACAAGACTTCAGTGTACACCCACGAAAAACTTCGTGCCTACAAGTCTTTAGACGCATATGATTATGTTATGTGCGGGCATGTACAACTTGATTAACAATGGGACATTCATATTCATTTTGTTTTAATCAAATTATGCCAGTGATGTGATGGCAATGTGGCTTTAGCTACAACAGCAAATACCAGCACTAAACAGCAATTTGCGGGAGGTAATGGCATGAAAGGAATGATAGTGTAAAGAGTGCAGCTAAGAGAAATCAGAGCTGCGTAAAAAGCGAGAAGCAGAGAGCAGAAATGAAACTGAACGGGGCAGGAGCTCGGTTAGAGCAGTCAACGTAAGTTGGCATTTAGAGTGAGGGCACACAATTTTACCTTTCCATCCTTGCTTTAAAATTGTGATTTTCGGCATACACAAATAATGATGGCACAAAATCTGGACTGCTTGAGTCAAGCGAGACCTCTCCTACAAACAAAACTGCATGCAAAGCTAAGTTAACATGCTAACAATATTCATTACATTGTGTAACTATGACCCAGCTAATCAGACAAACGTTACCAAAGTATTTTGCTACATCAATAAACGAAGACTAGAAAGAATAAAAAAAGAAAGATTTAATAAATAGCCTGATCTTACCTGTGATGAAGTGGGCGCTGCAAACCCGCGCATTTTTGATGGCGCTTTCATCCCAGTCTACACGTTTGATGGCTTGTAGCCATAGACGTCGGCGATTTTTTTGGAATGGGTGAGATCCTGCTGGAATTCTGAACATTTTAACCCCATCACTGCTACGATTCTGACACCCGACAACACAACAACTAGGCATTTCTGAGTCTTTTTTGGGTCCAGGCTGCGCGCGCAATTTCCGCTTACGTATGAATGACGTTTACTGCGAAGGGGTCTATACCAAAGAGCATCTTCAAGTTTTTAATTTTTAGTTTTTATCTCTATTTTCATCAATTCCTGAGCACTTTGGATTTTTTCTCATCTTATAAACATATTATACTTGGTCATTTATTTATTGAGGAAAATTATCCAATATTACATATCTGTGAGTGGAAAAAGTATGTGAACCTCTAGGATTAGCAGTTAATTTGAAGGTGAAATTAGAGTCAGGTGTTTTCAATCAATGGGATGACAATCAGGTGTGAGTGGGCGCCCTGTTTTATTTAAAGAACAGGGATCTATCAAAGTCTGATCTTCACAACACATGTTTGGGGAAGTGTATCCTGGCATGAACAAAGGAGATTTCTGAGGACCTCAGAAAAAGCATTGTTGATGCTCATCAGGCTGGAAAAGGTTATAAAACCATCTCTAAAGAGTTTGGACTCCACCAATCCACAGTCAGACAGATTGTGTACAAATGGAGGAAATTCAAGACCATTATTACCCTCCCCAGGAGTGGTCGACCAACAAAGATCACTCCAAGAGCAAGGCGTGTAATAGTCGACAAGGACCCCAGGGTAACTTCTAAGCAACTGAAGGCCTCTCTCACATTGGCTAATGTTAATGTTCATGAGTCCACCATCAGGAGAACACTGAACAACAATGGTGTGCAATGGCAGGGTTGCAAGGAGAAAGCCACTGCTCTCCAAAAAGAACATTGCTGCTCATCTGCAGTTTGCTAGAGATCACGTGGACAAGCCAGAAGGCTATTGGAAAAATGTTTTGTGGATGGATGAGACCAAAATACAACTTTTTGGTTTAAATGAGAAGCGTTATGTTTGGAGAAAGGAAAACACTGCACTCCAGCATAAGAACCTTATCCCATCTGTGAAACATGGTGGTGGTAGTATCATGGTTTGGGCCTGTTTTGCTGCATCTGGGCCAGGACGGCTTGCCATCATTGATGGAACAATGAATTCTGAATTATACCAGTGAATTCTAAAGGAAAATTTCAGGACATCTGTCCATGAACTGAATCTGAAGAGAAGGTGGGTCATGCAGCAAGACAACGACCCTAAGCACACAAGTCGTTCTACCAAAGAATGGTTAAAGAAGAATAAAGTTAATGTTTTGGAATGGCCAAGTCAAAGTCCTGACCTTAATCCAATTGAAATGTTGTGGAAGGACCTGAAGCGAGCAGCTCATGTGAGGAAACCCACCAACATCCCAGAGTTGAAGCTGTTCTGTATGGAGGAATGGGCTAAAATTCCTCCAAGCCGGTGTGCAGGACTGATCAACAGTTACCGCAAACGTTTAGTTGCAGTTATTGCTGCACAAGGGGGTCACACCAGATACTGAAAGCAAAGGTTCACATACTTTTGCCACTCACAGATTATATAATATTGGATCATTTTCCTCAATAAATAAATGACCAAGTATAATATTTTTTGTCTCATTTGTTTAACTGGGTTCTCTTTATCTACTTTTAGGACTTGTGTGAAAATCTGATGATGTTTTAGGTCATATTTATGCAGAAATATAGAAAATTCTAAAGGGTTCACAAACTTTCAATCACCACTGTATCAGGAATAACGCTCATGGTGTTAAACAGCCACCTGCTGTTTGATGCAGTTCTCTAATTAGCCAATCACTTGACAGCAGCACAATGCATCAAATCACACAGATACAAATCAAGAGCTTCAGTTAATGATCACAATGTTCAAACATCAGAATGGGAAAAACTGTGATCTCACAGGGAAGTGTGACTTTCTTTCACTGTGGCATGGGTGTTGGTTTGAGCCAGATGGTTTGAGTATTTCAGAAACTGCTGATCTCCTGGGGTTTTCACACACAACAGTCTCTACAGTTTACACAGAATGGTGCAAAAAACAAAAAAACATCAAGTGATTGAGCGACAGTTCTGTGGGTGGAAACAAACGCCTTGTTGATAAGAGAGGTCAGAGGAGAATGGCCAGATTGGTTAGAGCTTTTTTGCCAGGAAGGATATCATAACTCATAGCAACTCTTTACAACCGTGGTGAGCAGAAAAGCATCTCAGCATGCAACAGACAACAGAAGACCACATTGGGTTCCACTCCTGCAGCCAAGAACAGGAGACTTAGAATCAAGAGCAAGTTCCTATTAAAGTGGCCGGTGAGTGTATAGCTTTCTCATGTTGATGTAACCGAAATGGAACAAGTTAGTTGCTAATTAACTAGTTAGCTAGTTTCAGAGTAAGAAGTGTTAAGCTAACACACTTTACTGTTAGCGAGGACAACATTAGCCTTTTGACTCATCTAGGATAATGAAGTATTATTTCTATTCATTCTAGTGTGTAAAAAATAATATAATTGGTGTGAGTGGTGTCTATTCATTTGTCACTTAGCACCCGAAAATGGCTCTGGTGTTACTTCCTGTATACTATCTGTTTAGAAACATGCTAAAGCCTGTCATAAAGAAATCAGCAAGCTGCATTTGCAGAATATCTGATGTCATGTTCTGCATAATAATAATAATAATAATAATAATACATCTCTTATACTAAAAGAGTAATTACGGTAATTTGATAACAGTGTTGACTGTGATATTGGAGGCTCCTTACTGAATGACCAAGTAGTAGCTGTGGATAAAGTTTGTCCACTCTTGCTCTGAGAGAGTGGGCGGAGTTTCCAGAGAGATATCTATGTCGCAGTGTTCCCGGCTGTTTAGATATTCCTGACATGCACGCAGTGCCGTCTCGATTAATCCAACTCCAATCTTCTGCCTGGCTTTCAGTTTACGCTGCTTGCCCAGACCTACACACAGAGATGAAGAGAATCAGGATAGGGCGTGAGTTTGGACTGCTCAGGGTCAGTGTGTAGACACATGTGAAGCATCACTTCAGCAGATCGTGGTATGGGGAGTCACTGTGCTACTGGAATGGGGGAAAACTTGGGTTGGACTTCAGATGATTTTTGCTTGATGCTACGAAGAGAAATTAAGATGTGACACGACATCAATAAGGCCAGAAGTTGTTCATTTTTAAACTGGATCACTGATTTAGATAATCAGGGTCAGAGAGAGAGAGAGAGAGAGAGAGAGAGACTTGTCTATGTGACGTGAGTGACATCACAATTATTGATTAGCATTTACCCTTATGAATATACAACCCCAATTCCAAAAAAGTTGGGACAAAGTACAAATTGTAACTAAAAAGGGAATGCAATAATTTACAAATCTCAAAAACTGATATTGTATTCACAGTAGAACATAGACAACATATCAAATGTCGAAAGTGAGACATTTTGAAATTTCATGCCAAATATTGGCTCATTTGAAATTTCATGACAGCAACACATCTCAAAAAAGTTGGGACAGGGGCAATAAGAGGCTGGAAAAGTTAAAGGTACAAAAAAGGAACAGCTGGAGGACCAAATTGCAACTCATTAGGTCAATTGGCAATAGGTCATTAACATGACTGGGTATAAAAAGAGCATCTTGGAGTGGCAGCGGCTCTCAGAAGTAAAGATGGGAAAAAGATCACCAATCCCCCTAATTCTACACCGACAAATAGTGGAGCAATATCAGAAAGGAGTTCGACAGTGTAAAATTGCAAAGAGTTTGAACATATCATCATCTACAGTGCATAATATCATCAAAAGATTCAGAGAATCTGGAAGAATCTCTGTGCGTAAGGGTCAAGGCCGGAAAACCATACTGGGTGCCCGTGATCTTCGGGCCCTTAGACGGCACTGCATCACATACAGGCATGCTTCTGTATTGGAAATCACAAAATGGGCTCAGGAATATTTCCAGAGAACATTATCTGTGAACACAATTCACCGTGCCATCCGCTGTTGCCAGCTAAAACTCTATAGTTCAAAGAAGAAGCCGTATCTAAACGTGATCCAGAAGCGCAGACATCTTCTCCGGGCCAAGGCTCATTTAAAATCGACTGTGGCAAAGTGGAAAACTGTTCTGTGGTCAGACGAATCAAAATTTGAAGTTCTTTATGGAAATCAGGGACGCCGTGTCATTCGGACTAAAGAGGAGAAGGACGACCCAAGTTGTTATCAGCGCTCAGTTCAGAAGCCTGCATCTCTGATGGTATGGGGTTGCATTAGTGCGTGTGGCATGGGCAGCTTACACATCTGGAAAGACACCATCAGTGCTGAAAGGTATATCCAGGTTCTAGAGCAACATATGCTCCCATCCAGACGACGTCTCTTTCAGGGAAGACCTTGCATTTTCCAACATGACAATGCCAAACCACATACTGCATCAATTACAGCATCATGGCTGCGTAGAAGAAGGGTCCGGGTACTGAACTGGCCAGCCTGCAGTCCAGATCTTTCACCCATAGAAAACATTTGGCGCATCATAAAATGGAAGATACGACAAAAAAGACCTAAGACAGTTGAGCAACTAGAATCCTACATTAGACAAGAATGGGTTAACATTCCTATCCCTAAACTTGAGCAACTTGTCTCCTCAGTCCCCAGACGTTTACAGACTGTTGTAAAGAGAAAAGGGGATGTCTCACAGTGGTAAACATGGCCTTGTCCCAACTTTTTTGAGATGTGTTGTTGTCATGAAATTTAAAATCACCTAATTTTTCTCTTTAAATGATACATTTTCTCAGTTTAAACATTTGATATGTCATCTATGTTCTATTCTGAATAAAATATGGAATTTTGAAACTTCCACATCATTGCATTCCATTTTTATTTACAATTTGTACTTTGTCCCAACTTTTTTGGAATCGGGGTTGTACCCTTTAACCAATTAACACCGAGTTTTTGTTTTCATAATAAGACCTTCTAAATGCAAGTCAAAATGTCTCCTTTAGTTTTGCTAAATGGATTGAGGTCTTAAGCTAAGCTGCTTTATACAGTGAATATAAAAAGTATACACACTCCGTTAAAATGATCGGTTTTTCTGATGTAAAAAAATGAGACCACGATAAATAATTTCAAAACTTTTCCCACCTTTAATGTGACCCATAACCTGTACAATTCAATTGAAAAACAAACAAATCTGTTGGGGGGGGGGAACATAAAAAAAAAAACGTACAATAAGCTGGTTGCTTAAGTGTGCACACCCTTAAACTAATACTTTGTTGAAGCACCTTTGGATTTAATTACAGCATTCTGTCTTTTTGGGTCGGAGTCTATCAGCCTGCCACAGCTAGACTTGGCAATATTTGCCCACTCTTCCTTGCAAAAGCACTCCAAATCTGTCAGATTGCGAGGGCATCTCTTGCGCACAGCCCTCTTCAGGTCACCCCGCAGATTTTCAATTGGATTTAGGTCTGGGCTCTGGCTGGGCAGTTACAAAACTTTTTTGGGGTCATTATCATGGTGAAAGATGAAATTCCTCTTCATCTTCAGCTTTCTAGCAGACACCTGAAGGTTTTGGGCCAAAATTGACTGGTATTTAGAACTGTTCATAATTCCCTCACCTTGACTAAAGCCCCTGTTCCAGCTGAAGAAAAACAACCCCAAAACATGATGCTGCCACCACCATGCTTCACCGTGGGTATGGGGTTCTTTTGGTGATGCGCAGTGTTGTTTTTGCGCCATACCTTTTTGAATTGTGGCCAAAAAGTTCAACCTTGGTTTCATCAGACCATAACACATTTTCCCACATGCTTTTGGGAGAGTTGATGTAATTTTTTTGCAAAATTCAGCCAGGCCTGGATGTTTTTCTTTCACCCTACCTCATAGTCCAGACATATGGAGAATACGGGAGATTGTTGTCACATGTAGTACAGAACCAGTACTTGGCAGAAATTCCTGCAGCTCCTTCAGTGTTGCTGTAGGCCTCTCAGCAGCCTTCCTGACCAGTTTTCATCTTGTCTTTTCATCAATTTTGGAAGGACGTCCAGTTCTCGGTAATGTCACTGTTGTCCCATATTTTCTCCACTTCTTGATGACGGTCTTCACTGTGCTCCATGGTATATCTAATGCTGTGGAAATGCTTTTGTACCCTTCTCCTGACTGATACCTTTCAACAATGAGATCCCTTTGGTGCTTTGTAAGCTCTCTGTGAACCCTGGCTTTTGCTGGAGGAGGCAACTGAGTCTGAACTTTATTTGGGGTTAATCAGAGTCATTTTAACTGATGGCAGGTGCGAACCCAAAAAGACTGAATGCTGTAATTAAATCAAAAGGTGCTTCAACAAAGTATTAGTTTAAGGGTGTGCACACTTACGCAACCAGCTTATTGTACTTTTTTTATGGTTTTCCCCCTAACAGATTTGTTCGTTTTTCAATTGAATTATACAGGTTATAGGTCACATTAAAGGTGGGAAAAGTTTTGAAATTATTTATTGTGGTCTCATTTTTTTTTTTACATCAGAAAAACCGATCATTTTAACGGGGTGTGTATACTTTTTATATCCACTGTAGATCAGTGCAGCTTGAGTTAGCTAGTGATAACGTAGTGTTGTCTGATTAGCTAGGCTAATACAATATTAGCTATTTACTAGCTAAACTGTGATCCAAAACATGACTACCTTATCGGTAGCTAGGTAACATTAGCTAGATTTCACAGTTGCTAGCTTTAGTGTTTCAGCTAACACAATGCTAGCTATTTATTAGCTAAACGTTTGTGTCTTGTATGCACTGATTCTCAGGCTTTTCTTTTGTTTCTGGACATATTTTTGGTGTGGAAAAATACATGAAAGGCATCCATTCTTAAATTCTCATCTGGATACTGTGGACTTGTACCAAAGAGCTACTGCTGCTGTAGTCATAAAGACTGTCCTGTGTTCATCCCAGGACTCTTATTAATAATCTGCTCATATTGAACACCCTCAGTACTGTTTATATTTACTCTTCTACATCTGTATACTATAATGATTTACAGTCCCAGTTCCAAAAAAAGTTGGGACGCTGTGTAAACTGTAAATAAAAACAGAATGTGATAATTTGCAAATCATGGAAACCCTGTATTTCATTGAAAATGGTACAAAGACAACATATCAAATGTTGAAACTGAGAATTTTTATTGTTTTTTGAAAAATATACGCTCATTTTGAATTTGATGTCAGCAACACATTTCAGAAAAGTTGGGACAGGGGCGTGTTTACCACTGTGTTGCATCACCTCTACTTTTAACAACACTCGAAATGTTTGGGAACTGAGGAGACCAGTTGCTGTAGTTTTGAAATAGAAATGTTGTCCCATTCTTGCCTGATTTTTACAATTTCAGTTGTTCAACAGTTCAGGGTCCCCTTCGTTGCATTTTGCGCTTCATAATGCGCCAAATGTTTTAAACAGGAGACATGTCTGGATTGCAGGCAGGCCAGTTTAGCACCCTGATATTTTTACTATGAAGCCATGTTATTTTAATATGTTCAGAAAGCGGTTTGAAAGAAGGAAGGCCTTCCCTGAAAAAGATTTTGTCTGGATGGCAGCATATTGCTCTGAAACATGTAGATATCATTCAGCATTAATGATCAGGGCCGTCGACAGGGGGGGACAACCGGGTATTTTGTCCCGGGCCCAGGCATGAGGGGGGGCCCAGAACTGGTCTCTCATGAAGATGCCATTAATCATTCTGTTTCATTTCAAAATGTGTTGATTTGGGGGAGAAAAATGTGCTATATTTGCATTCAATGAATGATTTCTGGTTCTTTTGCCTTTATTGTCTTCGAAAATAGATTCAAGAACCCACCTACCACCCCTAATGCAGAAATGGTTTGGTCTTTGATTAAGGCGCCAAATAACATGGCACTATTCCATCATAACGCTTCGACAATAAGCGTGCGAGCCCGTTTGCCAACATGCACAAGTCAGGAGCAAAGAAAAGAAAAGAAAAGAGAAAAAGAGATGAAGAAGCCAAGAGCCTCAGGGGCTCACTGCATAGATATTTTAGAAAAGATTCAGATGATACAGCAGGTGGTGAAGGCAGTGGGGCAGCTGAGCCAGGTAAGACACAGATAACTTTTTTCCAGCCCCGTAATGTAACCCCAGCACGCGTGACGCGCCATTCATAATTATAAAGTAGGGGATAGCAGGGTACACTGAGTGAACACTGAAATGCACAGGGCATTGAATTATTTCATAAACATATTGGTTTAATAACACTGTGTTGCATATATCTCAATGAAGCAAAGAATAGCACATTGGCCCGCAATCATATCCAAATGTTTTAGGCACGCTTGCTGAGCTGCGCTGAGCTGGACTCTGGTTAGCTGAAAGCCCGTGGAACGCTGCCTCTTGTTAATTAAACCTTATTTTGTTGGAAATCATCCCGTGTAGATACGACGGCATGTGAAATTGCCAGCTAGATAGAGTTTAATGTAACGAATGGGCTATAAATGGGGTGTTTTGAGGTTAGTCTGTTGCAAAACATTAAACTTTCGCTTAGACTGGATACTCTTCAAACAATTCCCTTGCTCAAGTGAAAAATGATAGGCCTGTATGAAAAGCGCAATTAATGAAAGTAGCCTAATAAGCCCTAAATGAATAAAACAACCTCTGTTTTATTGTTGCTTACACGTTAAGATTTTGAAATCTTCTCGGTCCAGTTCTATATCCAGGGAACGTTGTAATCCTTTTGGTTTATCCGTAATAAACGTGTCAGCCCCCAGGTCAGATAGGCTAATGTTACGTGGTTGGGAGGGTGTCAATTTTTTTGTAACATTCTAAATCGAGTACAGAAAGGACGTTTATGAAAAACAAGACAAAAAAATACACTGAAAAACTCACTGTACACATCACTAGTGGTGATGCTTCTATGTTCAGATTTTGGGAAAGCCATAACTCCGTTCTCATTGAGGCCCAGTTCCATCCCGTAAACAATCATTTTGGTTTATCAACTACCTGCGCTCAAACATGTCACAGGAGAGGCTCAATGGGCTGGCTATGCTCTCTATAGAGCGCGAACTTGCAAAGAAGCTGGACTTCAATGACCTTATTGACGACTTTGCCACAGCAAAAGTCCGGCGCATTGCATTTCGCACCTGAATAGTTGCAGACTAAGGAAATGTTCAAACTGTAAATATGTTGAAATGTTGAAATAAAATGGTTGACTGTTATAATGGGCTTGGAATACCTGTTATTTAAGGGTTGGAGTGAATGGAGACTGTGAAAAGAGGGGTTGGGTGTGGGTGGTTGCTGTGTGGCGATGTGCGTGCGCGCGTATGTGTGTGTGGGGGGGGGGGCACTCAGATAATTTGGGGGGGGGGGGGGGGGGCACTCAGATTATTTTGTCCCGGGCCCAGCCAAAGCTGTCAACGGCCCTGTTAATGATGCCTTCCCAGATGTGCAAGCTACCCATGTCATGTGCACTAATGCACCCTCATACCATCACAGATGCTGGCTTTTGAACTGTGCGCTGATAACAAGCCGGATAATCCATCTCTTCTTTAGCCTGGAGGACATGAGGCCCATGATTTCTAAAAATAATTTCTATTTTTGATTCATCAGACCTCAGGACAATTTTCCACTTCGCCTCAGTCCATCATAAAAGAGCTCGGGCCCAGAGACGGTGGCAATGTTTCTGGATATTGTTTATATCTGGTTTTAACTTGCATTTGTGGATGCAGTAATGAAGTGTTTTCACAGACGGTGGTTTTCTGAAGTGTTCCTGAGCCCATACAGTGATTTCCACTACAGACACGTGTCTGCTTTTATACTGTAAGATCACAGGCATCCAAGGTCAGTTTTCAGCCTTGTCTCTTGCATACAGAGATTTCTCCAGATTCTCTGAATCTTTTAATGATATTATGTACCATAGATGATGTGATCCCCAAATTCTTTGCAATTTTACATTGAGAATGTTATGTTATTCTTAAACTGTTGCACTGTTTGCCCATGCAGTCTTTCACAGAGCGGTGAACCCCTCCCCATCTTCACTTCTGAGAGACGCCGCCTCTCCAGGATGCTCTTTTTATCCCCAATCATCTTACTGACCTGTTGCCAATTCACCAAATTAGTTTGTTTTAGCATTATACAACATTTTCAGTCTTTTGTTGCTCCTGTCCCAACTTTTCTGAAATGTGTTGCTGACATCAAATTCAAAATGAGTGTATATTTTTCAAAAAACAATAAAAATTCTCAGTTTCAACATTTGATATGTTGTCTTTGTACTATTTTCAATGAAATACAGGGTTTCTATGATTTGCAAATGATCACATTCTGTTTTTATTTATGTTTTACACAGTGTCCCAACTTTTTTGGAATTGGGGTTGGATAATCTGGTGTCGCCTGGAAGAGGATGGCATTCCTGTTGGAGTCTGGTTCCTCTCAAGGTTTCTTCATGAGTTTTTCATTTCCGCCATCACCTCCAGTTTGGTCATTTGAGATCTAAGGTAATCTACATCCGGCGGTCTGTATGGCTTCATTGTGACAAAGTGTCTTGTTAAAAGTAGTCTCATCTCATCTCATTATCTGTAGCCGCTTTATCCTGTTCTACAGGATCGCAGGCAAGCTGGAGCCTATCCCAGCTGACTACGGGCGAAAGGCGGGGTACACCCTGGACAAGTCGCCAGGTCATCACAGGGCTGACACATAGACACAGACAACCATTCACACTCACATTCACACCTACGGTCAATTTAGAGTCACCAGTTAACCTAACCTGCATGTCTTTGGACTGTGGGGGAAACCGGAGCACCCGGAGGAAACCCACGCGGACACGGGGAGAACATGCAAACTCCGCACAGGAAGGCCCTCGTCGGCCACAGGGCTCGAACCCGGACCTTCTTGCTGTGAGGCGACAGCGCTAACCACTACACCACCGTGCCGCCCTTAAAAGTAGTCTAAAATGGAATTATACTGCAGTTTCACCACGCTCTGTTCATGTGTGCAGTTTTGTTAGTGTGTGTCTTACCCTGCGGCTTTTTAACATGATTGATTTTGCCCGTTCTGTCATCCTCCACTTGCCCTTCAGCGCTCTCTACAACATACCGTAGCAGGCTTGTGCACGCAGTACGTCTAAAATCATCTGCAGGATGCAAAACAGAGTTTAATGACCTGCATTATGCTGAACTATGAGCACGGTGCATGTGTGTTCTCAGAGGTGCTGACCAGTGAACGCTTGCTTTTCATCCCCCGCTCCCAGCCGGTAGCAGCGTGGAAAGAATGTGTCAGGGTCTGTCGAGTCGTACCACTGCAGATTTCTCAAACTCATACACAAGCCCACCTGAGACAGAAAAACAGAGTCTGACTTTACAGACATGTCATAATAAATATCGTAGATGAGATCTAGCAGTGAATTTTATTCCTGACTGATGTATTAGAGAAGAACTGGACAGAAACCTTGGTGGCGAAGGCTCCTGCTTTTGCGTAGTGATTAGTCATCTGGTCTTTTTGCAAGGACAGATGGTCAACTGCGTCGCTCCTTGTAGTCCAGTAGAAATATGTCAATTCCTTTTGCACGAGACGAGACTAGGTGGTAAATAAAACAGATAAGACTGGCAATAAGAATTTTTTTTTATGTATTCATGTACATACTGGTTGTACTGCATGTGTGTGATTGTTTCAGAAAGACATACAAGAAGAACAGAAGACATCTTTACTCCAAGCTCAAGTTTTGAGTCAAGCAAGAAAACAAACACTGAGGACGAAGAGTCCTGTTAGTTGAACAAATACTGTATAAGGAGATTTATACGGTACTGATGTGTTGAGTCGAGAATATTTCATTGCCAATATTCCAACGGTGCTGTTGCTAAAATTAAAACATGTCTATTTTTGAAATGCTGTGACGTCTCATGTTTCTTTTTTTTTTTTTGCATTACTGAGAGTAATAAATCTATGGAAGGAGCATGAGATATGTTCTTTTTAATATAATCCAAAATGTAGTCTTAAAGTCCAAGTCCCTCCCATGCCAGGACCTGGTCTTCTCAGGCAATCTACCGTCCCAATACTAATCAGGCCCTTAAGGCACATTGGGTGGTGCTGATCTCCGCTTCTATAGCCCTCGGCCTCTTGCCTATACAGCTAGGGTTACAATAGGGGGCTGGTCCTTTGGTAACCGCAAGAGTTTGACTCCCCACTCACATCTGTATTGCAGCGTGGCTTGCCAGATGGCAGTAGGTACCATTTTTATGATGGTCTTTGGTATGACTTGACCACAACTCACAATCTCCTGATTGAGAGGCGGGCACGCTAACCACTAGGGCAGCTCATAGTCAAAATGCACTCTGGTCAACACTTTTTCTAGAAAAAAAAAAAATCTTCATGCATGAAAGCACCATCAGGATACCTAATAACTAACCAGAACTATTTTTTACTGTGTTGCTCTATTTTAGAAATCTGGATAAGGATAGTTATTTTAAGACTCTTTCATCCTCACACTGTTATTGTTACCTCTGCAAGCTTTGTTGGAGGAGGTTATGTTTTCACCTCTGTTTGTTTGTCTGTTCTCAATATAGCTCAAAACAGATTTGGATGAAATTCAGAGGAAAGTTGAGCCATGGGCCAAGGAACAATTGATTAAATTTTGATGCAATTCTGGATATGTATGTGGATCCAGGATTCAGTTACAGTATGTATGAGGGTACTTCAAAAAGTTCTCAGCCTCACCCAGAAAATGTCACAGGAGAAAGATTGTTCTTGCATTATTTTTCAACATAGTCTCCTTGAACTTCAATGCACTTGGTCCACCGATGTTCAAGCTTTGCTATCCCTTCAAGGAAGAAGGTCAAATCTTGATCCTCCAGATGCTCCTCAACAGTATGGATGACTTCATCATTACTCTGAAAATGGTGACCACACGAGTGGGATTTCAGTTTGGGAAACAGATAGAAGTCAGATGGTGCCAGGTCGGGTGAGTATGGTGCATGGGGCAACAGTTAAAAGCCATATTTAGCTGCTTCTGCCACTGCCCCCTCTTCTCCCAACCCAAAGATGGCCAAGGTCACGGTCTCAGACGGAAAGGTCATGGCATCCATTTTCTAGGATGCACAAGGCATGTTACTGGTGGATTATCTCCCAAAGGGCCACACCGTCACTGGACAATGCTACGCCGATCTGCTGACATGCCTGCATGAGAACATCAAGAAGAAGAGTCCAGGAATACTGACCAGAGGGATCTTGTTCCATCAGGACAGTGCTCCAGCCTACACGTCAGTTGTAGCGATGGCAAAAATCCATGACTGTGGCTTCCAACTCATCCATCATCTGCCATACTCACCAGAGCCTCTGACTTCCACCTGTTCCTGAACCTGAAAAAGGATCTGGCCAGACAACGCTACGCCACGAATGAGGAGGTCATGAAGGCTGTGGACGCCCACCTTGGGGCCTAAAGTAAGGACTTCTACTCCAGCGAGATCCAGGCAGCCCAACATCGGTGGAAGAAGTCTGTTGACTTGAAGAGAGATTATGTTGAAAAATAAAGCATTAAAAGATTTCTATTGGCTATCATTTCCTGGAGGCTCAAAATTTATCAGCCACCCCTTGTAAGTCTTTATAGTATACAGTTATGCCCCAAAATGTGAGTTACACCCCTTGTTTCTGGGTGAGGCTGAGAACTTTTTGAAGTACCCTCATATGTGGATCCAGGATTTTTTTGGCTTTTCCCAATGTAACTCAAAAAGTAGTGAATGGATTTGGATGAAATTTGGTGGACAGCTTTAGTATTATCCTAGGATCAAGTGATTTGATTTTGATGTTGATAATATGTGGCTTGGTGGAGGTATGAACTCTACTCTATCGAGTGCCTTTTTAGTTTTGAGTGTAATAATTCTAGCTTAACTTTATTGTAGTAAGTCACGTATTTTAATTTATTGACAGATTAAACAACTGCCCGTAGACTTCTATTATAAATGAATTTGCATGGAAACTTGCAGAAATTGGAGGATAAAGGAAGGAACAGTAGGTTATTTAGAGGTATGTGGTGTTAATGAAAGGCTTATCTCCTCCGAAGCTCACCATAAGGTTGTAGATGTCATCAGCACCGTCCTCCTGGTCTCCATCCTGTCCTCGGTCTGTATGTAGACAGAGATAAATAGGACATAGCGATGACATATTTATTCTCTCCAGGGAGACTGATCTGTATCTCTGATATCTTGGCTGAACTGTGTGGTGTCATGTTCACAGTCTTAAACCATCATTACAAAGTCATGAATTAATAAAAAGTTAATCTGATGGACCTGAGGATTGCATACGATAACAACACTTTAGATACACAGCTCCAGATTTTCAGACTGTCTAGCCAAATAACCTGTTACCATCATCATTGCTGCTGTCAGTTTCTTCCGTCGCCTCAGCCTCTTGGTCTCCATGACGATGACACAATGTGGTGTGGCGAGGCAGCCGACGCTCTACCCAGCCTCTGGCCCTGAGGGCCGCGCGAATCACAGGGTACGGCCCCTGCACTGAGAACACCTTCTTTTCCTGCGTCATCATAACAGAGCATGACCTTCATGACACCTTCCAGTCTCATCACACGTCATGTGATATTTCTGTGATAACTGTTTATTCATTATGACTACTTTAAAAGTATACAAGATCATAGACAAGCAGGATTTTGTACTGAACACAGCTAGACCACTGTTCATTAAGTAACTATTATGGGCGTGGTGTTTTCGGAAAATCATCCACATTGTGGTGGTGTAATGCGGCCTGTCTCCGTATTTTCCAGCATCTATTCTGTTTCTGAGAAACCGCAAAGCGTAAACTCATCTACAGCTTTCCTTCTGACTGTTACACAAAAAAAAAATTATACCCAACATATTCGTACTACTACAACATATACACTCACCGGCCACTTTATTAGGAAGACACATACATCCACCTGCTGTTTGATGCAGTTCTCTAATCAGCTGATCCCTTAACAGCAGCACGATGCATCAAATCATACAGATACAAATCAAGAGCTTCAGTTAATGTTCACAATGTTCAAACATCAGAATAGGAAAAACTGTGATCTCAAAGAGTGACTTTCACTGTGGTATGGGTGTTGGTTTGAGCCAGATGGACTGGTTTGAGTATTTCAGAAACTGCTGATCTCCTGGGGTTTTCACACACAACAGTCTCTAGAGTTTACACAGAATGGTGCGAAAAACAAGAAACACTGAGTGAGTGAGCGACAGTTCTGTGGGTGGAAACGAACGCCTTGTTGATAAGAGAGGTCAGAGGAAAATGGACAGATTGGTTCGAGCTGCCAGGAAGAAAATAGTAACTCATATAATCACTCTTTACAACCGTGGTGAGAAGAAAAGCATCTCAGCATGCAACAGCAGAAGAACACATTGGGTTCCAGTCCTGCAGCCAAGAACAGGGATCTTAGAATCAAGAACAAGTTCCTATTAAAGTAGCCGGTGAGAGTGTATATATATATTTTTTTCTTTTTTCTATCCACAGTCACTGGATATGAGCAACCGTGTGCTCTGATTGGCTACTTTCCTACTAGGATATCAGCTCATATACTGTGAGTAGAGAAAAGCAAAATGGTGGAGCGTGTTGCAGAACCAACCGAGGACGAAATAAAAACTCTACTCGAAAACAAAACCCCAAAAATTGTGATCAAGTATTTAAAAGAAACAGAAATAGCTGAAAGAATGTAGCCTCCCCCCAAATCTCCTGTTCCACACTCCAGCCCAGTCGGTCGGTGGCGGTAATGCACCTTTAAGTTGGTTTATCAGCTGTCAGAAAACCCTAAAGAGAAGAAGAAGAAGAAGAAGAAAACCCAAAAACTACAAAAAAAACATCAAAATATGGAATAAAAGTATTTGATGGTAAGAACGTATTGTTTTATTTTTCAAGAATTATTATTATTATCATCTCATCTCATCTCATTATCTCTAGCCGCTTTATCCTGTTCTACAGGGTCGCAGGCAAGCTGGAGCCTATCCCAGCTAACTACGGGCGAAAGGCGGGGTACACCCTGGACAAGTCGCCAGGTCATCACAGGGCTGACACATAGACACAGACAACCATTCACACTCACATTCACACCTACGCTCAATTTAGAGTCACCAGTTAACCTAACCTGCATGTCTTTGGACTGTGGGGGAAACCGGAGCACCCGGAGGAAACCCACGCGGACACGGGGAGAACATGCAAACTCCACACAGAAAGGCCCTTGCCGGCCACGGGGCTCGAACCCGGACCTTCTTGCTGTGAGGCGACAGCGCTAACCACTACACCACCGTGCCGCCCACTTTGCAGAAAATAAAAATTAAAACGTCATTTCTCAAAATCCAGTGACTGTGAATAGAATCTCATCTCATCTCATTATCTCTAGCCGCTTTATCCTTCTACAGGGTCGCAGGCAAGCTGGAGCCTATCCCAGCTGACTACGGGCGAAAGGCGGGGTACACCCTGGACAAGTCGCCAGGTCATCACAGACTGTGGATAGAATGAAACAGTTATTCCACTCAATCTCATCGTACATGGATTATAGACAACTCAGTGCTATGCGTCTCGTCGGCTATCAGCTCGTGTACGACTCGATTTCATGGAATAACTGTTTATATATATATATATATATATATATATATATATATATATATATATATAAAAGTTTATTCTTAAAAATCTGACACTTGTTTTAGCTGTGAGGAACATTTATGTTAGCTGGTTAATTTTCAACCCCAAAAATGTCCAGAATGTTGCCCATCCAGGGAACAGGATTTTGACAGAACACAGTGAGCACATTATGTAATTATAAACAAAAGGCACTGACCTTTACAGCCTTGGCCACTAGAGCTTTGGCTGTTCTCAGTTGGTCAATGTGTATCACAGGAAAACTTATACGAGTGCGTCGTACCCTGGCCTGCTGAGGCGACCCTATCTCAAACACACACACACACATTTTATAAATGCACACATTTGCATGTAGTGTGTACAGTGTGCTTACAGTTATGTGTGTGTGTGTTACCTGGTGTATGCTGCTGCATGCTCTCATTCTGACAGTCGTCTGCATCAGTATTCAATTCTGTATAAATAAACAGCATGTCAGAGTACAAATTATATATCATCTATTACACATACGTATATCGTATGGACAAGTCATGTGAACGGGAGGTTTTTACTTTCATGTCGATGTGTGATGAGTGAGCGGTTAGATACGAAAGCCAACACATTCATTCACATGAACATACAATAGTCATTCACGCATCCTTAGTAACTGCCTGGTCAGGGTTTCAGTGGTTTAAATGAATGAAGCTACTGTCTGGTTATATTTTGGGAAAGAGTACCAGCTAAATTTGTTCAGAAATATCACAGGCAGGTAAAAAAAATATGGTGTAATCCATTGTACAAGTTCCAAATGGATTTTCCAGACTTCTGATCGAAATGTGTTACAGTACTTCGGCTACGAAAAAGAGCCAAAGTCTGAGGAAAGTTTGTATGGCTAGTCTTTGAATTCATTCATCCATCCATCCATCTTCTACCGCTTATCCGGATCCAGGTCGCGGGGGTAGCAGCCTTAGCAGAGCAGCCCAGACTTCCCTCTCCCCGGCCACCTCCACCAGCTCTTCCGGGGGAATACCGAGGCGTTCCCAGGCCAGCCAAGATATGTAATCTCTCCAGCGTGTCCTGGGTCTGCCCTGGGGTCTCCTCCCAGTGGGGCATGCCTAGAAAACCTCCCTTGGGAGGCATCCAAGGGGCATCCTAACAAGGTGCCCAAACCACCTCAACTGACTCCTTTCGATGTGGAGGAGCAGCGGTTCTACTCCAAGTCTCTCCCAAATGACCAAGCTTCTCACCCTTCTCTAAGGGAGAGCCCAGCCACCCTGTGGTGAAAACTCATTTCTACCACTTGTATCTGTGATCTCATTCTTTCGGATACTACCCATAGCTCGTGACCATAGGTGAGAGTGGGAACGTAGATGGACCAGTAAATTGAGAGCTTTGCCTTTTGGCTCAGCTCTCTCTTTACCACAACAGATCGGTTTAGCATCCGCATCACTGCTGACGCTGCCCCGATCCTTCTGTCCAACTCCCGCTCCCCCTTACCCTCACTTGTGAATAAAACCCCGAGATACTTAAACTCCTCCACTTTAGGTAGCAACTCCCCCCTGACTTGGAGTAGGCACTCCACCTGTTTCCGGCTGAGCGCCATGGCCACGGACTTGGAGGTGCTGATTCTCATCCCAGCTGTTTCGAACTTGGCTGCAAACCATCCCAGCGCATGCTGTAAGTCACAGATTGATGCAGCCAACAGGACCACATCATCCACAAAAAGCAGAGACATGATCCTGATGCCACCAAACCAGACACCCTCCTCCCCTTGGCTGCACCAAGAAATTCTGTCCATAAAAGTTATGAACAGAACCAGTGACAAAGGACAGCCTTGGCGGAGTCCAACATGCACCGGGAACAAGTCTGACTTACTGCCGGCAATGCAAACCAAACTCCTGCTCCGGTCATACAGGAACCGAATGGCCTGCAGTAGTGGGCCCTGAACCACATACTCCCAAAGCATCCCCCACAGGGCACCACGAGGGACATGGTTGTAAGCCTTCTCCAGGTCCACAAAACACATGTAGACCGATTGGGCAAACTCCCATGCACCCTCCAGTACCCTTGCAAGGGTAAAGAGCTGGTCCAGTGTTCCATGACCAGGACGAAAACCGCATTGTTCCTCCTGAATCCGAGGTTCGACTATCGACTGGACTCTCCTCTCGAGCACCTCAACATAGGCTTTCCCAGGGAGGCTGAGAAGTGTGATCCACCTATAGTTGGAACACACTCTCCAGTGTTCCAACTACAGGAACTATAGCGCGCCATACTGGGGGGCTACCAATAGCCCCACCCCTGCCCAGTGCCGCTCACCCTTGGCAACTCCAGCATAGAAGAGAGTCCAACCCCTCTCCAGGAAATTGGTTCCAGAGCCCAAGCTATGCGTTGAGGTGAGCCCAACTATATCTAGTCGGTACCGCTCAACCTCATGCATAAGCTCAGGCTCCTTTCCCACCAGAGAGGTGACATTCCATGTCCCAAAAGCCAGTTTTGTCAGCTGGGGATCAGTACGCCAGGGCCTCCGCCTTTGGCTGCCACCCGATCCACAGTGCACTGGACCCTTACGGCACCTCCTGCGGATGATGGGTCCACAGGAGAGTGGTTCCGTGTTGCTCATTCGGGCTGGGCCTGGCCGGGCCCCACGGATATAGGCCTGACTAACAGGCGTTCGCCAACGAGCCCCTCCCCCAGGTCTGGCTCCAGGGTTGGGCCCCGGTATCCCTGGTCCAGGTGAGGGTACTCGGATACCTGTTTTTTCTTTCATAAGGGTCCTTTTTGAACCGCTCTTCGTCTGATCTCTCATCTAGGACCTGTTTACCTTGGGAGACCCTACCAGGGGCAATTGCCCCGACAACATAGCTCCTAGAATCCCTGAGGCACTCAAACCCCTCCACCACATTAAGGTGGCGATTCAAGGAGTGAGAGTGTCTTTGAATTCAATAAACATATAAAGAAGCTCTCTATGAATTATTTTGTGTCATGAAAAGTAATAGGGCGGCACGGTGGTGTAGTGGTTAGCGCTGTCGCCTCACAGCAAGAAGGTCCTGGGTTCGAGCCCCGTGGCCGGCGAGGGCCTTTCTGTGTGGAGTTTGCATGTTCTCCCCGTGTCCGCGTGGGTTTCCTCCGGGTGCTCCGGTTTCCCCCACAGTCCAAAGACATGCAGGTTAGGTTAACTGGTGACTCTAAATTGACCGTAGGTGTGAATGTGAGTGTGAATGGTTGTCTGTGTCTATGTGTCAGCCCTGTGATGACCTGGCGACTTGTCCAGGGTGTACCCCGCCTTTCGCCCGTAGTCAGCTGGGATAGGCTCCAGCTTGCCTGCGACCCTGTAGAAGGATAAAGCGGCTAGAGATAATGAATGAATGAATGAATGAATGAATGAATGAAAAGTAATATGGCCAAAAGTACAGTATGTGAACAGCTGACTCAAATTGTCACCACAAAGTTGTACAGAATGTCTTTGTATGCTTTAGCATTACAATTTCCCTTCACTGGAATTAAGAAGCACAAACCTGTGCCAGCATGACAATGCTCCTGTGCATAAAGCACCCTCCATGAAGACATGTTCTGAAGACAAGCCTGAAGTGGAAGAACTTGAGTGTCCTGACTGAACTCAACCCCACTGAACACCTTTGGGATGAACATCAGTACGTCCTCACACAACATCAGTGCCTGATCTCACTAATACCCTTGTGGCTGAATGGGCAAATCCCCACAGCCACACCCTAAAATCTAGTGGAAAGCTTTCCCAGAAGGGTGGAGCTTATTATAATAGGAAATGAGGAAGAAATTGATACTGTATTAATACTCATGGATTTGGAATGAGAGGTTACATGGTGAGGTGTCCGTATACTGTTCATACATCCACTTTTGGCCATAGTATAGTGTAAGTTGGGACATCAGGAGTGTTTATTATGTCAGAGAATTCGGGCCAGGTGGATGTTGGAATTCTGAGTTTCACTGCACTTTTCCACGTCAGATGTTAGGGGTTTTCCGAGATCCAAGAACAATGGATTGAGGCATAAGTGTGTACGTATAAGACAGGAATAAGAAAACATATCCACACCCATCTCTGGTTTGTAATCTCAATTACAAACTGGAGTGATGAAGCTGAGGTTGAGGAATGATCAGAGCATTATTATGTGATACTGATTTTTTTCTTTTTTTTCTGATGTGGCAGCAATACGCTTCCGTACCATATATAAAGGATATTAAAAAGTTGCATAAGGATATGAAGTTTATCTTCAACTGGTGAATGTATATTTCACAAGTGAGGGAAGTGAAAATATTTTCAACACAAGAAGATATACTTCATATCTTTGCGCCACCATGTAATGTTTATATTATATGGAACCCCCACCCAAAAAAAAAAAAAATAAATAAAATTTAAATAAACCAACAACAACAACAACAACAAAAATGCAATTTAATCAAAAGAATTTTAATTTTGAACCAGTTCACCATTTTGACAACATGCATCTAGTCAGCGGAAAAACACTGGGAGTGACATCATTGGAGTGAAATATCAGGAATTATTCTATCCACATTCACTGGATATGAGCAATTGCGTGCTCTGATTGGCTTCTCTACTACTAGGATATCAGTTCATATACCATGAGTAGAGAAAAACAAAATTGCGGAACGTGTTGCTGAACCAACCGAGCATGAAATAAAAACTCTACTCAAAATAAATCCAAAAAAAATACAAAAAAAAGCAACAAAGTATGGAATAAAAGTACTTTTTTTCTTCAAGAAGTATTATTATTGCATTTTTCACAAATTGCTCCTGTCATTTTGCCAGTTTGTTTACATTCTAAGCAGAAATGATTTTGTCGGATGTTTTGCATAAAGTTTTTATTTATCGAATTTGCAAAAAATAAAAATGCTCTGTTTCTCAAAATCCAGTGAATGTGGATAGAATAAAACAGTTATTCCACTCAATCTCGTCGTACATGGATTATAGACAACTCAGTTCTACGCACCTCGTCGGCTATCAGCTCATGTACGACTCGATTTCGTAGAATAACTGTTAAATACTGTATGTCACTCAGCTCCGTGATGGTTTTTTTTATAAGAAAAATGCGAGTTTTTCAACACGAGAAGATAAACTTCATATTTTCAAATCAACATTTGATTTTCTTTTTATTATATCGACACACTCGCAAACAAAAAGTCCCCAAATTTATCAAAACCATTCATCGATTTCCTTACGAGTGACAGACAGAGATTTGTCACAGTTTTGGTTCTCCGTGTCCCGGATGGAGCTCGGATGAAAAATACGAGTGGTGTATTTCCCAGTAAAACACTCGTGTCCATGCAATATATTGTAAATTCTGGGTCAAAAACACTTAAGGGTTTTTTTTCCCCAAAATGACCAGATGGTGAGAGATCGTGTTTTTCTTGTGGTTTACAAATTTTAAAATGTTTGTTAAAAATGTAGGTGTGTCCCTACATGAGGATTAATTTCATTTCATTCCTTCTTGAGAATGGAACGAGTCAGGTTTTGGTTAAACTGACATTTTGCTATCGCTTTACCAGCATAGTGTGTTCATACAGTTCATATGGTACAAGGTTTGAGCTAGGTACAGTGCTCAGCATAAAAGAGTGCACCCCCTTTGAAAAGTAACATTTTAAACAATATCTCATTGAACACAAACAATTTCCAAAATGTTGACAAGACAAAGTTTAATAAAACATCTGTTTAACTTATAACGTGAAAGTAAGGTTAATAATATAACTTAGATTACACATTTTTTCAGTTTTACTCAAATTAGGGTGGTGCAAAAATGAGTACACATCACAAGAAAAACTACATCATCTAGTACTTTGTACGGCCTCCATGATTTTTAATGACGGCACCAAGTCTTCTAGGCATGGAATGAACAAGTTGGCGACATTTTGCAACATCAATCTTTTTCCATTCTTCAACAACGACCTCTTTTTAGTGACTGGATGCTGGATGGAGAGTGATGCTCAACTTGTCTCTTCAGAATTCACCATAGATGTTCGATTGGGTTCAGATCAGGAGACATACTTGGCCACTGAATCACTTTCACCCTGTTCTTCTTCACAAATCCAACAGTGGCCTTAGATGTGTGTTTAGTCATGTTGGAAAAGCGCACGACGACCAAGGGCACGGAGTGATGGTAGCGTCTTCTCTTTCAGTATAGAGCAATACATCTGTGAATTCATGATGCCATCAATGAAATGCAGCTCCACGACACCAGCAGCACTCATGCAGCCCCACATAAGGACACTGCCACCACCATGTTTCACTGTAGGCACCAGGCATTTTTCTTTGTATTCCTCCCCTTTGCGACACCATACAGTTTTGAAGCCATCAATTCCAAAAACATTGATCTTGGTCTCATCACTCCAGAGTATAGAGTCCCAGTAGTCTTCATCTTTGTCAGCATGGGCCCTGGCAAACTCTAGGCGGGCTTTTTTGTGCCTGGGCTTTAGGAAAGGCTTCTTTCGTGGACGGCATCCATGCATGCCATTCCTCTGCAGTGTACGCCGTATTGTGTCACGGGAAATAGTCACCCCAGTTTGGCTTTCTACTTCTTTAGATAACTGGAGTGAACTTGCATGCTGATTTTCTTCAACCCTTCTCATCAGAAGACGCTCCTGTCGAGGTGTTAACTTCCGTGGATGACCTGGACGTCTCTGTGAGATGGTTGCAGTTCCATCTTTCTTAAATTTTTGTACCACTTTTGCTACTTGATAAGTAAAGCTTTGCTGATCTTCTTGTAGCCTTCACCTTTGTGATGTCAAGAAATTATTTTCTTTGGGGAATTCTGAAGAGACAAGTTGAGCATCACTCTCCATCCAGCATCCAGTCACTAAAAGAGGTCATTGTTGAAGAATGGAAAAAGATTGATGCTGCAAAATGTCGCCAACTTGTTCATTCCATGCCTAGAAGACTTGGTGCTGTCATTAAAAATCATGGAGACCATACAAAGTACTAGATGTAGTAGTTTTTGTTGTGATGTGTACTCATTTTTGCACCACCCTAATTTGAGTAAAACTGAAAAAATGTGTAATCTAAGTTATATTATTAACCCTACTTTCACGTTATAAGTTAAACAGATGTCTTTTCAACATTTTGGAAATTGTTTGTGTTCATTGAGATATTGTTTAAAATGTTACTTTTCAGGGTGGCACGGTGGTGTAGTGGTTAGCGTTGTCGCCTCACAGCAAGAAGGTCCTGGGTTCAAGCCCCGTGGCCGGCGAGGGCCTTTCTGTGCGGAGTTTGCATGTTCTCCCCGTGTCCACGTGGGTTTCCTCCGGGTGCTCCGGTTTCCCCCACAGTCCAAAGACATGCAGGTTAGGTTAACTGGTGACTCTAAATTGACCGTAGGTGTGAATGTGAGTGTGAATGGTTGTCTGTGTCTATGTGTCAGCCCTGTGATGACCTGGCGACTTGTCCAGGGTGTACCCCGCCTTTCGCCCGTAGTCAGCTGGGATAGGCTCCAGCTTGCCTGCGACCCTGTAGAAGGATAAAGCGGCTAGAGATGATGAGATGAGATGAAAATTCTCATTTGTAGGTACGCGCAGATCTCCGATCTAGCGGCCGCCATTTTGTTCCATTCCCAGTGTGACCGCGTTCTGAGGAGCGCCGATGGGTATCCCCTAAGAAATCACGTTTCGGATTGGTCAAAAGCACGGAAATCCGGGGATTCCCATTTAATGACGTAGTTTAGTACCCGGTTGATGAGCAGAGGCAGTCTTGTTCGCTTCCATTGAAGATTTCTCCACTTTATCAGGCATTGAAAATTTTGTGTGGGCGGCACGGTGGTGTAGTGGTTAGCGCTGTCGCCTCACAGCAAGAAGGTCCTGGGTTCAAGCCCCGTGGCCGGCGAGGGCCTTTCTGTGCGGAGTTTGCATGTTCTCCCCGTGTCCGCGTGGGTTTCCTCCGGGTGCTCCGGTTTCCCCCACAGTCCAAAGACATGCAGGTTAGGTTAACTGGTGACTCTAAATTGACCGTAGGTGTGAATGTGAGTGTGAATGGTTGTCTGTGTCTATGTGTCAGCCCTGTGATGACCTGGCGACTTGTCCAGGGTGAACCCCGCCTTTCACCCGTAGTCAGCTGGGATAGGCTCCAGCTTGCCTGCGTCCCTGTAGAAGGATAAAGCGGCTAGAGATAATGAATGAATGAATGAATTAATTAATTAAAATTTTGTCCGATTTCAACAAAGTGAAACTACCGTTTATCGATTTTGGACATATTTGAAAGGTAGGTGGTCTCTTAGTATTATGTTTAATCTTTCTTGTCAGTAAGTTTGATGGTGATTGGTTCGTTAAAACTTGGTTTTCTGTCAGCCTCAAAATGCATACTGCTCACGCTCATCCCCGTCTGCCTCTGCCATATTGAAATCGTTGGAAATTTGTCCATGTTCCATCGGCATTTTCTCTAATTAAAATATGATAAACTGCAAATAAACTGGGCCAGTATCCTTCATCAATACCTAAAGACATTATAAATTCGCATATTTTGAATGATCATGGTCTAGGGGACCTGATGATTACAGATTTAGAACGTGTTCTGCAAGCTGTCCACTGGTGCTGAATATGCGAGTTCAGGTCACGTGATCACTTTCCCAGTCGCTCATTGGCTGATCTCGTTTGTTTGGTAAACAAACTGCACGTTTCTCATATGTAATTGTTGATTGAAATGGTTTTGGTAGTTAAAATCGGTATATTCACTGAAATGTCAAATTGGTCATGAGACTTCATTAATGCAAAGTGAAATAAATTATTATAATTAATTTTTTTCTGATTCAGCATGCCTCCCAAAAAGAAAAAGACATGGTTTCGTAGTCCGGAGGAAAAACCTGGGATTGCAAAGCAGCATCTCCTGGATGTGTTTGCTCAGTTGCCTGTGCAGAGTACCTCCTTCTTAAATGGACATGTTCTCTTCTTGTTTGTCTTAGAATGTAAGAGCAGTCGGGCCATGACAGAAAGAAAACTTTACAAATTAATTGATCAGTCATCAATGGACGCCACGCAACGCAGTCGATTATCATCACACTTGAAGGTTGAGATACAGAAACTCGTTGATAAAACATTGGGCAAATTCAAGTGCCTCTCCAATGCAGAGCAGTTCAGGAAATTTAGTTCCATATGCCAGCAGTTGTTTTGTTTAACCCTTCAGTCAGATAATCAAGATCAACCAGTACTTCCAGAGACTCAATCATCAGGTGCAGATCAGTCTGATGGGAGGGAATTACTGGTGCCAGTGAATCCAAGTGTGATTGTGCAACTACCTGCTCCATCTCCAATAAAAACCAGACAGCTATCCAAATGCATGAGGTGTAAATCAATTCGCAAGGATATGGTTATCCTTCGTGGGAAAATGGAGCACATGCAGAAAACCATTCGGTGTGATACATCTTTGATTTCATGTGCTAAGAAGTATAAGAAAGTATCAATTAAAAGACTTAACCAAACACTGAAAAGAAAAGAGGCTCAATTAGTTCGGGTCAAAGAAAAACTTAATAGTAGTGATCTTGCCGATGAGCTTAGATCTGCCCGGGGAAGTGTTAGTACACTGAAGAAAAAGAACAAAAAAATGAAGAAGTACCACAAGGAAGCCAGGAGAAAAGCACTTGACTTTTCATCGCCAAGTCCAACTGGAGAGAATGATGAAGGCATGATTCTAGATCTAGTGGGAAAGCTTCATGACTTGGAAAATGAAAAATGTATTCTTGAGGAAAAAGTTGATGATTTGATGGAGGGTGTTCTTGAAACCAAGTCTGACCAGAAATCTTACTCTGCAGACATGAGGATGATGGTATTTGATGCATTGGTGAATCAAGTGCCTACAAATTGTGTCCCGAAGTTAATAGAGAACTTCGCTCGCCGTTGCAAGGTGAAACTTGAAGCAATACCGCATAGATCTACAGTAGAATCTATGGCGAGAGAACTTGGTGTGATCAGTGAATACCAAGCAGCGGAGGCTTTGCTTTCCAGTGAGGATTCCACTTTAGGCTTTGATGCCACAACGCAAGAACACGTTCATGTTAACGAGATTCACTTCACTACCGAAGAAAGTTGTTACTCCATTGCAATTGATGAACTTCCCGGAGGAACGGCTGAGGACTATGCTACTCATGTCACTGATTCTATTGATAATTTGGCTAATGTTTACTCCTATTTTGAATCACAGGATTTTCAGGGAACAAGAAGTAAACTAATTCAGAATGTCACCAATACGTTAACAGATCGCTGTGCGGCAAATCATGCAGCAATAAGGATAGTGAATTCAGCATGGAATAAAACCTTGACAGAACTTAACTGCCACCTGCATCCACTAGACTCAGTGGCCACAAAAGTCCGGGCTTCATTGAAAACGTATGAAAGAAATGGTAATATTCCAAAGAAGATTCTGGGGTCAGATTGTCTTGCTGGTGACCTGGTCGTACAAATCAACAAACTGCGTTATAAAAACAGTAAGGGCGATCCAAAGGGATTTGTGATCTTTTTGGAAGCGAATGGTTTACCCCGGGGCGGCACGGTGGTGTAGTGGTTAGCGCTGTCGCCTCACAGCAAGAAGGTCCTGGGTTCGAGCCCCGGGGACGGCGAGGGCCTTTCTGTGTGGAGTTTGCATGTTCTCCCCGTGTCCGCGTGGGTTTCCTCCGGGTGCTCCGGTTTCCCCCACAGTCCAAAGACATGCAGGTTAGGTTAACTGGTGACTCTAAATTGAGCGTAGGTGTGAATGTGAGTGTGAATGGTTGTCTGTGTCTATGTGTCAGCCCTGTGATGACCTGGCGACTTGTCCAGGGTGTACCCCGCCTTTCGCCCGTAGTCAGCTGGGATAGGCTCCAGCTTGCCTGCGACCCTGTAGAAGGATAAAGCGGCTAGAGATAATGAGATGAATGAATGAGATGGTTTACCCCGTGGTCTGCTGCCCCGTTACCGTGGCAATCGCCTCCATATATTTTTCCATATTTGTGGCACCCTAGTGCAGTACCATTCACTTTTTGCAGAACTGTTCCAGAAGGGGACCTCTTGTGGTGGACTACGGTCAAGTATTACAGCAGACTTCTCACTGGAAACTGCTCATGTAGAGATGCAGGTTGTTGGCTTAATAGGAAAGTTGTTGACTGGGCCTTGGATGGCTCGATTCTACACATCAGCTGCTACCGAAATTAACCACATTGATGGTATTTCTTGTGTGAAGATTGTCATTTCGGAACTGAAAGACCAGGAGCGCGAACCTCGAGGCACCTTGACACGATGTACGGATTTTTTTGGAAACGACTTGTCCATGGCTGATGGAACTCTTCTCCAGTTGAGGGAGTCTCCCAAGGATAAAGATGTATTTGACGACATGATGAGGAATTGCCTCCAAGCTATCATTGATGTTCTACGAAAACAATATAAGAAATACTTAGAAATTGACATTACGGAACAATTACAGAAGGAGACCAAGTCAGCACGTTCACATAATATAGATAGCGAGCAAATGATGGGCATGTTTAGTGCTGCACAAAAAAAGGCACCAGCAGCAACACTTTGCTACATTTCATCCAAACTTAGAGCTCAGAAGAATGGAACTGTTGAATATCTCGATTCTCTTGATGAGGGAAAGCGTTGTAGACTATTGAAAATGGCTGTAAGCTTTGGCAAGAAGCAGAGAATCAGAAGAAGAAAAAGGATGAAAGATCTGATGGTTGAACTTTCAAAGCGGCAGGCTGACAAAGGACAAGAACGGGATAGTGCAGCCAGAAAGAAATTGGAAAAGAGACTAAAATCCATGGACATCAGTCTAATTCCAGAAGAGTTTCCACAGCTCAGTGAGGACAAGCAAGAGAACTTGATTGATTTGCTAAGTGGGAAGGCCATAGGGAGGGATATTGGACATTTGTGGTATGAAGAGGGAGAGCTGGTTTTGTACAAGGGGAGGATTAAGAAAGTTGTTGGAAGAGGTAAGAGGAAAGTGTACGAGGTTGGATACTCTGTCTCTGGGACAACAGTGGACGATGATGAGGTGGACTATGAAATGAGTTTTTCTTCTCTGGCAGCTGACTTTATTATGGATGATCTCACAATGTAAGCCTAGTGCTTACAATGTTACATAATGATAATTCATGGATTAGGATACAGAAATGTAGAGGACATTCTTTGCAATATAATTATAATTATCGGGAATATAATTATCGATAGGGGCGGCACGGTGGTGTAGTGGTTAGCGCTGTCGCCTCACAGCAAGAAGGTCCTGGGTTCGAGCCCCGTGGCCGGCGAGGGCCTTTCTGTGTGGAGTTTGCATGTTCTCCCCGTGTCCGCGTGGGTTTCCTCCGGGTGCTCCGGTTTCCCCCACAGTCCAAAGACATGCAGGTTAGGTTAACTGGTGACTCTAAATTGACCGTAGGTGTGAATGTGAGTGTGAATGGTTGTCTGTGTCTATGTGTCAGCCCTGTGATGACCTGGCGACTTGTCCAGGGTGTACCCCGCCTTTCGCCCGTAGTCAGCTGGGATAGGCTCCAGCTTGCCTGCGACCCTGTAAAAGGATAAAGCGGCTAGAGATAATGAGATGAGAGATGAGATAATTATCGATGAAAAAGGACTGTCATGAACGATGCAGAGGTGAGACTACATGAACATGTACAGGTAATTGGTTAATAGCTTTAATTATTGATTACTAATTAATAATAATATTGGTTGCATTTTCCTTCAATTTTCAGTGTTTTAGTACTCTAATATCTGTTTTTATTGCATTTTGGAGACCCAAGTTTTCACAGACTCGAAGAAGGATTTTTCCCACGGTGTTTATTTCAGATGAACCGACTAATTACCCTAATTACTGATTCTAATTAGGGGTTAATTACCATAATACTAACTTAAATTTTCTTTTTCCTTTAATGGCATAGAAACATAGTCAGAAATCGTCTATTTGGGACACGCTTGCTCTATTGTTTTACTGTTAATTGAGAGAAACAAAAGGGATGCCACTTAGGAATCTTTAAATTTCCATAACTTCCTTAATATTGAACCTATTCCTATGAGCTAGGTGTCATTTTGAAGGTCTTTTCCAGCTCTATCTTACTATTTCCTCAAAACAGCCATATGAGTGTTTTGAAATTTTTGGTCACATACCTATCATTTGGTGAAGAGGTTTGGTTTGAGTGATCAGATCACGGAGAGTTTCCAAAACACACCTGACCCCGTTCACACCTGTACCTGTGATTGGATGTTACCTGAGACAGGTATTACACCAAGGCAAGTCTCACACAATGGGAGCATCAGTGTGGAACAGGACAGGGGAATGAGACACTGCATGTCCACAGATCCATGTGCAACATCACACCATCAATCATTCAATACAGAACCCAAGGTTTATCCTGAATCTGCAAGACAGAACATCTGCACTCTGCTCTGGCTGCTCACATGTGGCAAGATGTAAACAATCACAACCACACAGGCGGGTCACGTGATGGATGATCACGTGCTTTCCCCTTTAAACTCCTGATTGTTGTTTATGCAGAAAGACCTCTGTGTGAGTTATCCGCACTGATCTTACTCACCATTCATTCCCGGATCAACGATCCCTTCATCCAGGATCCACCTTTTCTTCTTCTTCTTCTTCTTCTTCTTCTTCTTCACTGCTCTGAGCTTCAGACTAGGTTGTCAAGCGTTCCCATAGCAACGGTTTCCCCAGCAACAAGGACGTCACTCCATTTCAACTCATGTGTCACAATGGCGACTCGCTCGAACTTCTGGAAATGTCTTTTCTTTCTCCACAGGCGAAACAATAACGAATCTGAAATGCCTGTTGATATTATTTCAGCTTTTATACTACACTGTAAACTGTGTGAAAGTCATCATTTCCCTCAACACTGATTCATTCTCCAGTGATTCACTACAAGAATCATTTTCTAAACGATTCTTTAAATCTGTCGTACACATTTGTACTTTTTTTTTTTTTTTTTAGTTTGACAGACAACCCCGATTCCAAAAAAGTTGGGACAAAGTACAAATTGTAAATAAAAACGGAATGCAATGATGTGGAAGTTTCAAAATTCCATATTTTATTCAGAATAGAACATAGATGACATATCAAATGTTTAAACTGAGAAAATGTATCATTTAAAGAGAAAAATGAGGTGATTTTAAATTTCATGACAACAACACATCTCAAAAAAGTTGGGACAAGGCCATGTTTCCCACTGTGAGACATCCCCTTTTCTCTTTACAACAGTCTGTAAACGTCTGGGGACTGAGGAGACAAGTTGCTCAAGTTTAGGGATAGGAATGTTAACCCATTCTTGTCTAATGTAGGATTCTAGTTGCTCAACTGTCTTAGGTCTTTTTTGTCGTATCTTCCGTTTTATGATGCGCCAAATGTTTTCTATGGGTGAAAGATCTGGACTGCAGGCTGGCAAGTTCAGTACCCGGACCCTTCTTCTACGCAGCCATGATGCTGTAATTGATGCAGTATGTGGTTTGGCATTGTCATGTTGGAAAATGCAAGGTCTTCCCTGAAAGAGACGTCGTCTGGATGGGAGCATATGTTGCTCTAGAACCTGGATATACCTTTCAGCATTGATGGTGTCTTTCCAGATGTGTAAGCTGCCCATGCCACACGCACTAATGCAACCCCATACCATCAGAGATGCAGGCTTCTGAACTGAGCGCTGATAACAACTCGGGTCGTCCTTCTCCTCTTTAGTCCGAATGACACGGCGTCCCTGATTTCCATAAAGAACTTCAAATTTTGATTCGTCTGACCACAGAACAGTTTTCCACTTTGCCACAGTCCATTTTAAATGAGCCTTGGCCCAGAGAAGACGTCTGCGCTTCTGGATCATGTTTAGATACGGCTTCTTCTTTGAACTATAGAGTTTTAGCTGGCAACGGCGGATGGCACGGTGAATTGTGTTCACAGATAATGTTCTCTGGAAATATTCCTGAGCCCATTTTGTGATTTCCAATACAGAAGCATGCCTGTATGTGATGCAGTGCCGTCTAAGGGCCCGAAGATCACGGGCACCCAGTATGGTTTTCTGGCCTTGACCCTTACGCACAGAGATTCTTCCAGATTCTCTGAATCTTTTGATGATATGCACTGTAGATGATGATATGTTCAAACTCTTTGCAATTTTACACTGTCGAACTCATCTCATCTCATCTCATTATTTGTAGCCGCTTTATCCTGTTCTACAGGGTCGCAGGCGGGCTGGAGCCTATCCCAGCTGGCTATGGGCGAAAGGCGGGGTACACCCTGGACAAGTCGCCAGGTACTGTCGAACTCCTTTCTGATATTGCTCCACTATATGTCGGCGCTGAATTAGGGGGATTGGTGATCCTCTTCCCATCTTTACTTCTGAGAGACGCTGCCACTCCAAGATGCTCTTTTTATACCTAGTCATGTTAATGACCTATTGCCAATTGACCTAATGAGTTGCAGTTTGGTCCTCCAGCTGTTCCTTTTTTGTACCTTTAACTTTTCCAGCCTCTTATTGCCCCTGTCCCAACTTTTTTGAGATGTGTTGCTGTCACGAAATTTCAAATGAGCCAATATTTGGCATGAAATTTCAAAATGTCTCACTTTCGACATTTGATATGTTGTCTATGTTCTATTGTGAATACAATATCAGCTTTTGAGATTTGTAAATTATTGCATTCCATTTTTATTTACAATTTGTACTTTGTCCCAACTTTTTTGGAATCAGTGTTGTACTGTATTATATAGCACACTATAAAGCATGTACAAGTCTTTTTTTTTGTTTTTTTAAGCAAAATCTGGAGCACTGAGTCATTTCGACTCCCAGTGACTCACAAAAGTATTCTTGTTACTGATTCGATTAATTTGATTCACTGTGCTACAAGGATTTCCTTCCATCCATCCATCCATCCATCCATTCATCCATCCATTATCTCTAGCCGCTTTATCCTGTTCTACAGGGTCGCAGGCAAGCTGGAGCCTATCCCAGCTGACTACGGGCGAAAGGCAGGGTACACCCTGGACAAGTCGCCAGGTCATCACAGGGCTGACACATAGACACAGACAACCATTCACACTCACATTCACACCTACGGTCAATTTAGAGTTACCAGTTAACCTAACCTGCATGTCTTTGGACTGTCGGGGAAACCGGAGCACCTGGAGGAAACCCACGCGGACACGGGGAGAACATGCAAACTCCGCACAGAAAGGCCCTCGCCGGCCGCTGGGCTCGAACCCGGACCTTCTTGCTGTGAGGTGACAGCGCTAACCATTATACACAGGATTTGAATTTGTTTATTTTACGATTCATTAGGGTTATAGTACACATTGTGTTTTCTTTGTTTTATAGCAGCATAAATGTTTTAAAACTGCGAGTTGGCCTAGTGGTTAGCGTGTCCGCCTCTCAATCACGAGTTCTACTCACGGTCAGGTCATAGCAAAGACCATCATAAAAAATGGTACCTACTGCCGTCTGGCAAGGCACGCTGCAATACAGGTGCGAGTGGGGAGTCAAACTCTCGCGGTTACCAGAGGACCCGCCCCCCACTGTAACCCTAGCTATGTAATAGGCAACAGGCCGAGGGCTACGGAAATGGGATCGGCGCCGCCCTGTGCACCACATGGCATGGGAAGGACTTTTGATGATTGATTTGATAAATGTTTTAAAAGCCATTATTTCTTGCTGCATGTAGTTTAGAGCATTGAGTCGTTTCGGATTTAGCCCCCAAACTGATGCGCAAAGTGATTCTTATTACTGATTCGATTCATTTGGTTCACTGTACTATAAGAAGAAGAAACCTTTATTTGTCACATGCACACTGAAGAACAGTGAGATTCATCCTCTGCATTTAACCCATCTGAAGCAGTGAACACACGTACAGACACACACACAGAGCAGTGGGCGGCCACACTACAGCACCCAGAGAGCAGTCAGGGGTTAGGCACCTTGCCCAAGGGCACTTCAGCCCAAGGCCACCCCATGTATAGTGGTGCATGAAAGTTTGTGAACCCTTTAGAATTTTCTATATTTCTGCATAAATATGACCTAAAACAACATCAGATTTTCACACAAGTCCTAAAAGTAGATAAAGAGAACCCAGTTAAACAAATGAGACAAAAATATTATACTTGGTCATTTATTTATTGAGGAAAATGATCCAATATTACATATCTGTGAGTGGCAAAAGTATGTGAACCTTTGCTTTCAGTATCTGGTGTGACCCCCTTGTGCAGCAATAACTGCAACTAAACGTTTGCGGTAACTGTTGATCAGTCCTGCACACCGGCTTGGAGGAATTTTAGCCCGTTCCTCCGTACAGAACAGCTTCAACTCTGGGATGTTGTTGGGTTTCCTCACATGCACTGCTCGCTTCAGGTCCTTCCACAACATTTTGATTGGATTAAGGTCAGGACTTTGACTTGGCCATTCCAAAACATTAACTTTATTCTTCTTCAACCATTCTTTGGTAGAACGACTTGTGTGCTTAGGGTCGTTGTCTTGCTGCATGACCCACCTTCTCTTGAGATTCAGTTCATGGACAGATATCCTGACATTTTCCTTTACAATTCGCTGGTATAATTCAGAATTCATTGTTCCATCAATGATGGCAAGCCGTCCTGGCCCAGATGCAGCAAAACAGGCCCAAACCATGATACTACCACCACCATGTTTCACAGATGGGATAAGGTTCTTATGCTGGAATGCAGTGTTTTCCTTTCTCCAAACATGATGTTTCTCATTTAAACCAAAAAGTTGTATTTTGGTCTCATCCATCCACAAAACATTTTTCCAATAGCCTTCTGGCTTGTCCACGTGATCTTTAGCAAACTGCAGATGGGCAGCAATGTTCTTTTTGGAGAGCAGTGGCTTTCTCCTTGCAACCCTGCCATGCACACCATTGTTGTTCAGTGTTCTCCTGATGGTGGACTCATGAACATTAACATTAGCCAATGTGAGAGAGGCCTTCGGTTGCTTAGGAGTTACCCTGGGGTCCTTTGTGACCTCACCGACTATTACACACCTTGCTCTTGGAGTAATCTTTGTTGGTCGACCACTCCTGGGGAGGGTAATAATGGTCTTGAATTTCCTTCATTTGTACACATTCTGTCTGACTGTGGATTGGTGGAGTCCAAACTCTTTAGAGATGGCTTTGTAACCTTTTCCAGCCTGATGAGCATCAACAACGCTTTTTCTGAGGTCCTCAGAAATCTCCTTTGTTCGTGCCATGATACACTTCCACAAACATGTGTTGTGAAGATCAGACTTTGATAGATTCCTGTTCTTTAAATAAAACAGGGTGCCCACTCACACCTGATTGTCATCCCATTGATTGGAAACACCTGACTCTAATTTCACCTTCAAATTAACTGCTAATCCTAGAGGTTCACATACTTTTGCCACTCACAGATATGTAATATTGGATCATTTTCCTCAATAAATAAATGACCAAGGATAATATTTTTTGTCTCATTTGTTTAACTGGGTTCTCTTTATCTACTTTAAGGACTTGTGTGAAAATCTGATGATGTTTTAGGTCATATTTATGCAGAAATATAGAAAAGTCTAAAGGGTTCACAAACTTTCAAGCACCACTGTAAGCCTAAATGCATGTCTTTGAACTGTGGGGGAAACCCACGCAGACACGGGGAGAACATGCAAACTCCACACAGAAAGGCCCTCGCCGGCCACGGGGCTCGAACCCTTCTTGCTGTGAGGTGACAGTGCTAACCACTACACCACCGTGCTGCCTTGAAGGACTTGAATTAATTTACTTTATGATTCGTTGGGTTATAGTACATATTTATTATGTTTTCTTTCTTTTTAATACCTTTTATAGCAGCATAAATGTTTCAAAATCCATTATTTCTTGCTGCATATAGCTTAGAGTTTTGAGTCATTTCGGATTTAGCCCCAAAGCGATGCGGAAAGTGATTCTTATTACTGATTCGATTAATTTAGTTCACTGCACTATCGGGATTGAAATCATTTACTCAATGGTTTGTTAAGTTTCTAGTACACATTTACACATTTCTGTGTTTTTATACATATTATAGTTGTATAAAGGTTGTAAAAGTCCTTATTTAATGTGACACATGGCTAGAGTGTGGAATCATTTTGGATTCTAACCTGAAAGTGATGCTCAAAATGATTCTTATTAATGATTTGTAGCTTTTCCTAGGTGTGGGTGGAGCACAGAGGACGGCAGGACAGAGATCAGGTTCAACAAATAGTTTTATTGCTCCACTTTTCAGGGAACACAATATGTTTAACACAGACACACGCACACACACACATCAGGTGTCTGGTTCGGGAGAGATCTCCTCTGCTCTCGCTCTCCCTCCCTAAATAGGGCGCGGTCCCTGGGAAGACACACAAACAGGTTAATTGCTCTCAGGTGAAGTGATTCTGCCACTTACCTTCCCTGACTCCGCCCTCCTGTCACAGACCGGAGCTTGACCACGCCCCCGCTGCCACATGATTCAATTCATGTCTGTGAAGGTTCTCAGTCATCCAGGTCCTAGTAAACCATTGGTGCTAAAGAAGGCAACTGGACTTGCTTGAAATTCTTGAAGACATTTCACCTCTCATCCGAAAGGCTTCTTCAGTTCTGTCTGAATAGTGGGGGGTTCCAGGTATTTATCCTCTAGTGGACCAAAAGCAACCCTAAGGAGAGTTGTTGAGGTCACATGGGTCGTTGAGTCATTCTGTAGGTGTAGGTCCCTGGGGGCCGGGTGTGAACGGTATTAGCAGCCTAGAGGGTCATTAGGGTGATCTGTCGGTCATTGGCTTTCTTTGCCATGATGTAAGTCATTGAAGTCAGTTGAGTTTTGGTGTGGATGTGTATTCAGTTTTCTGGGAAGTGTACCAAGGACTGCATTGTAGGTGGCTGATAAATGGTGTCTCAGACCACCTCCTCTATTCAGTGATGGATGTTCCAGGTTGGACAGTGGACAGAGCTGGAGAGCACATCACCAGGTCCAAATTTCTAACCATACTGGACTTCTACACTGAGGAGCAGCAGGAAGGCCCCAACAATCATCAGGGATCCAGCCACCACAGCCATGGACGGTTTGTCCTACTACCAGGACATACTGGAGTATCCAGTCCAGAACCAGCAAGCTCAGAGACAGCTTTTATCCTTAAGGCATCAAGATACTGAAGTCCATCATTAGTAAAGGTATCAGACTGGACATTAAGCATTGTTTACAGATAAGAAGAAGAAGAAACCTTTATTTGTCACATGTACACTTCAAGCACAGTGAAATTCATCCTCTGCATTTAACCCATCTGAAGCAGTGAACACACACACACACACACACACACACACACCCAGAGCAGTGGGCAGCTCCACCAGAGCACCCGGGGAGCAGTCAGGGGTTCGGTACCTTGCTCAAGGGCACTTCACCCCAAGGCCACCCCACGTTAACCTAACCTGCATGTCTTTGGACTGTGAGGGAAACCAGAGCACCCTGAGGAAACCCATGCAGACACGGGGAGAACATGCAAACTCCACACAGAAAGGCCCTCGCCGGCCACTGGGCTTGAACCCAGAACCTTCTTGCTGTGAGGTGACAGTGATCACAGATCACAAAACTTTTACACTTTATTCACTTTGCAGCTTATTATTCAACTGGCCCACATTTTTTATTTCATTTATATACCGAAGAGTTCATAAGTGGTGACAAAGTCTCAGATCAAACCTTGGTCTAGTATTTCAAGCTAAGAGTCGGCTATGGCGGCACAGTGGTGTAGTGGTTAGCGCTGTCGCCTCACAGCAAGAAGGTCCGGGTTCGAGCCCTGTGGCCGGCGAGGGCCTTTCTGTGTGGAGTTTGCATGTTCTCCCCGTGTCCGCATGGGTTTCCTCCGGGTGCTCCGGTTTCCCCCACAGTCCAAAGACATGCAGGTTAGGTTAACTGGTGACTCTAAATTGACCGTAGGTGTGAATGTGAGTGTGAATGGTTGTCTGTGTCTATGTGTCAGCCCTGTGATGACCTGGCGACTTGTCCAGGGTGTACCCCGCCTTTTGCCCGTAGTCAGCTGGGATAGGCTCCAGCTTGCCTGCGACCCTGTAGAAGGGTAAAGCAGCTACAGATAATGAGATGAGAATGGGATGAGTCGGCTATCTGGACCTGTTTTACTGAGTAAAATATTAAAACCTTGAAAGAATTAGTTTGAGACATGAGAGAGGTTAACAATAGTAAAATGATATGCTTATTGTACATTTTTAAGATCATGGTTTAGATTTCCTTGAGCTCCGTGTAAATGATCTGCATTATTCAGTCCTACACCTGTGAAATAAACAAATAAACGCCTGACTCACCTGGTGGCAGGTTTGCACTAGATGGCGCCAGTGACTGGCACTGAGCTCCACTGATTCCTACTGAATCTTTACTGATCATTCTGAATAACCAGAGTACATATGTTCAGTTCACACTATTTCACTCATCAGGATTGAAACTGGGATTAATTTAATATGGGTTTAATTTAGAGCTCACTCAGACAGCCACAAGTTATTATATAAAAGGCTAATAATCTATCTATCTATCCATCCGTCCATCCATTATTGAGACTGATTATACATCAGGGTTATGGGGAAGCTGCAGCCAATGCCAACTGACCTAACTGACCTCTCTCTCACTCTCTCTCTCTCTTCATATCTAACTTCTCCATTTCTTTAATTTCCTTCATCTCTCATCTCATTTCTTTCATTCACTCTATTTATCTCATCTCATCTCATTATCTCTAGCCGCTTTATCCTGTTCTACAGGGTTGCAGGCAAGCTGGAGCCTATCCCAGCTGACTGCGGGCGAAAGGCGGGGTACACCCTGGACAAGTCGCCAGGTCATCACAGGGCTGACACATAGACACAGACAACCATTCACACTCACACCTACGGTCAATTTAGAGTCACCAGTTAACCTAACCTGCATGTCTTTGGACTGTGGGGGAAACCGGAGCACCCGGAGGAAACCCACGCGGACACGGGGAGAACATGCAAACTCCGCACAGAAAGGCCCTCGCCGGCCACGGGGCTCGAACCCGGACCTTCTTGCTGTGAGGCGACAGCGCTAACCACTACACCACTGTGCCACCCCTCTATTTATCTATCTATTTTTATTTATTTATTTATTTCTCCCCATGCGGCATGGTGGTGTAGTGGTTAGCGCTGTCGCCTCACAGCAAGAAGGTCCAGGTTCGAGCCCCGTGGCCGGCGAGGGCCTTTCTGTGTGGAGTTTACATGTTCTCCCCATGTCCGCGTGGGTTTCCTCCGGGTGCTCCGGTTTCCCCCACAGTCCAAAGACATGCAGGTTAGGTTAACTGGTGACTCTAAATTGACCGTAGGTGTGAATGTGAGTGTGAATGGTTGTCTGTGTCTATGTGTCAGCCCTGTGATGACCTGGCGACTTGTCCAGGGTGTACCCCGCCTTTCGCCTGTAGTCAGCTGGGATAGGCTCCAGCTTGCCTGCGACCCTGTAGAACAGGATGAAGCGGCTAGAGATAATGAGATGAGATTTCTCCTCATGCTTGTCTTTATTAACTCCCATCTCTATCTATATTTCTTTCTCTCTACACTCTAAACTGGCTCTCTCTCTTTAATAAGTTGGGATTATATTGTGTTTTATTTAATATATTAGTGCATTGGTCTATTTATTGGTTGTTTTTGGATGCCTGGACTGTCAATCAATCAATCAATAAATATTAACTGACGGATGGATTCTCCTGTCGATTTGACAGATGAGTAGGCAGACGAGTCATTTGCCGAGGCGGGTCCTCATGTGGGAATGAAGACCGATTTTGGATGCACATGAATGGCCACAGATGCTGCAGGGGAAGGAATAGACAGAGGTGGAGCGCTGTTTCCTCCTCGCTTTCTTCTCATGAATAGCAGCTGCTCTGTTGGCTTCAAAGGCCCTAGTGCCTAATGTGTACTGGTTTCTCCAAAGAGCTTTGTCATGGGCAATTGCTTCCCAGGAGTTGACGTCAATGTTGCAGCTCCTAAGGCTTGCCTTCAGATTGTTCCTGTATCTTTTAAGGGGTCTTCCCTGGTTGTGATGCCCTTGCTTCAGTTGTCCGTACAGCAGCATCTTTGGGATTCTGTTGTCTTCCATGCACACAATGTGTCCTGTCCATCTTAGCTGGCACTTGACGATCAAGCACTCAATGCTGGGGAGGCCGCACTTCTTCAGGACCTGCAAGTTGGATACTCTATCCTGCCACTTGATGCTGCAGATATTCCACAGACATTGTTGATGAAACTGCTCCAGTAGCTGGATGTGCCGGCGGTAGGTGGTCCTGGTCTCACAGCAGTAGAGAAATGTGCTCAGCACCATGGCTTTGTACATGGCAATCTTGGTGGAGAGGAGGATGCCGTGGTCTTGTCAAAGTCTCTTGGTCAGTTGGCCGAAGGCCACACTTGCCTTTCCAATGCGCTGCATCACCTCAGCGTCCAGAGATCCACTGCTCGTAACGGTGCTACCCAGGTAGCAGAACTTGTCCACAGTCTTGATCTCTGCGTTGTTAATGACGATGGGAGGAGGTGGCAGCCTGTGATGGTGAAGGCTGGAACATGGCTTCAGTCTTTTCCAGGCTGATCGTGAGCCCGAATCGTCCGCAGGCAGCTGCAAAGCGATCCATTATGTACTGCATGTCCTCATGGGAGTGTGCACCCAGTGCGCAGTCGTCTATGAAGAGGAACTCACGTACGATGGCCTCAAACACTTTGGTCTTGGTTTGGAGTCTTCGCAGGTTAAAGAGTTTCCCATGTGTGCGAAACTGAATGTACTTTGGCTAGTCAGACACAAGGTACACCACCACTCTTGCCAGAGCAATTGGGGGTTAGGTGCCTTGCTCAAGAACACTTCAGCCAGTCCTGCTGGTCCAGGGAATCAAACCAGTGACCTTTTGGTCCCAAAGCTGCTTCTCTGACCATTAGGCTATGGCTTCCCCCATGGCATTTATATCATACCAAAGAAATATATCTATTATATCAAGGAAAGTAAACTCTCTCTCTCTCTCTCTTGTTCTTGGAATCTTTTTTTTTCTAAATTATATTTTATGTTGTACAGTGTGTCTTTTCTTTTCACCTGTCTGGTAACTTGCTGCTGTAACAAAACAATTTCCCAGCTTGGGATCAATCAATCTCTTCATCCCCTCTCACTCACTCACTCACTCTCTTTCTCTCACTTGACCCCCTCACGTTACCCCTCTCTCTTTCTCTATCTTTTTCTCACTTTATCCCTCCCTCACTCATTCTCTCACTTGACCCCCTCACTTTACACCTCCTCTTATTCTTGCACTTTATCACCTCTCTCACACTTTACCCCCTCTCTTTTTCTTTTTATCTTTTTCTCACTTCATCCCCCCTCACAGTTTACGTCCCGCACCACCTCTCTCTCATTATTTCATCGTCTTCTCGAGTAAGTAAGGGTTAATAAAATCAAGTAAAGTGAACTAATATGGAGTTCAAATGAAAGTGTGTTGTCATAAACACCTTCAATACACACATTGTTGAAGGATTCACAGTGACATCAACTGAAGAAGAAGTCTTTATTTGTCACACATGCATCAGCAATGAGCACACACACTTAGCCAGAGCAGCAGGCAGCTAGGCTACAGTGCCCGGGGAGCAGTTAGGAGTTAGATGCCTTGCTCAAGACCAAGGCTGTCCCATGTTAACCTAACCACATGTCTTTGGGGGACACCAGAGCACCTGGAGGAAACCCACACAGACACGGGGAGAACATGCAAACTCCATACAGATAGGCCCCCGTCAGCTACTGGGCTCGAACCCAGAACCTTCTTGCTGTGAGGCAACAGTGCTAACCACTACACCACCGTGCCACAGATACAGTGGATGGAGATTAGACTGAATAATGTGGGAGAACTCCTGTAAACACTGACTCAGAGCAGAAACTCATATTCAAATCACTGAAGGTTGCTTTATTACCTCTGTAAGCTCTCACACACCCTACACAAATATGTAGACCAGTACATTTTCATATTCAAATCCCATCCTCTGTGTATGTCCACATGAGACCTGCACTGAGCACTGAAATGCATTTGAAGATTTATTTACCCACTGTAAAATTTGGGTCGGATTAAAGGTCTTATTTACATTTGTATGTGTAAATTGATCATTTTTCAACATTATAAGAAATTGTGCACTTCATGATAAAAAAACAGGGTGCTAATGCATGTCAGGGAAAAATCTTGTTATTTTTATAAGGTTCATTTGCTGGATTTTGCTCTTAATTGTGTAAGGCTGTGATCACACTACAGCTCGTGATGCTTTGCGATGGGTTATAGATGATAATGAGGTGTTTGGTGGCGATGCTTCCTCGGGCTTCAGGAAGTATTCCCACACCTATCTGTGAGTATTCACAGATGAAAACAGTGCCACCTAATGACCCGAACCCATAACTACATCATCGCTTGTTTACCGCAATGCATTATGGGCAATACCCGGGGTCAGCTCCACTGTATTGCTTATTTTTGCCTTTGTTAAACACTGCATTGTTCTGTCTAACTGGTTTTAACCATGACTAAAGTGAATTGCTGTGTGCCTTACTGTCTCCACAACAAAGAGAACACCTCATGTGAGCTTTTATCAGCTGCCAGTCGAGAAGAAGAGAAGAAAGAAATGGATAAGTTTAATCCACAACAAAAACCTTCGAACTGAATTGAAATGGACACCTGTTTGTAGCTTACATTTCTCTGGTGGGAAAAAGACATACTTAAACTGTGACCCAGCAATATTTCCATGGTCTGCGGAATGACCTTCGGTTATAGAAGATTATAACAATCGACCCTGTTCATCGTCTGAAACTAGCGATATTCCAAAGCCTGTAAAACAAAGAAGTGTTCTTTGGCCTTTGCCTCTCAACATACTGAAGCACTTGGCAGCCAAACGAGCCTGTTGGACCGATAAAACTCCCAAACCACCAAGGGTTCTCTTTCAGGTCTGTATAATGTTCAGTGTACCTCAATAGCAGCATTTATTGAAGAAAATGCATTTATACTGAACATGACATGGCAGATCAGCGGGTTTCCAAAGATTGTTTTATTTTTGTAATAACATCAACAGAGTTATAACATCAACAAAATTGACTTCATGTTAAAACTATTAATGTTATAATCATGTTGTCTGTTGTCACCCAAATGAGGATGGGTTCCCTTTTGAGTCTGGTTCCTCTCGAGGTTTCTTCCTCATGACGTCTGAGGGAGTTTTTCCTTGTCATCGTCACCAAAGGCGTGCTCAATAGGGACAGATGAGGGATAAAATTAGCTCATGTTTAAAGTCATTCAAATTCTGTAAAGTTGCTTTGCAACAATGTCTATTGTTAAAAGTGCTATAGAAATAAACTTGACTTGACTTGTAATGTTTCCTGATATCAGGAATTATTTGCCCACGATTCCCCCCACGAGAGCACTGCTGCTCTGCGCCAAGTCCTGATATTCAGATCGATTTGTTTTCTTGAAAAAGTTTCACTGGTGCAATATCTCTCTAGTGCTCTGCCGTATTAAGGCAGGCCCAGCCTTATAGTAGGTCTCTTGTTAATGCCAGTCTCTTTACTCTTGTGTAAGAACGGCCATCCTTGATACGATCTAGCATCCCTGTTCTTCGTCTCCCAGGAGGCCTCTTTCCTACCATACGGCCTTCCATGACTTTGACCAGCAGGTCCTCATGCTGAAGTGTGTGTCCAAACCAGGCTCTTTGCCTCTTGTTGATTGTGTATATAATTGCACGGTCTTCTCTGGCACGCCTGAGTACCTCCTCATTACTGAGCCTGTCTGACCAGACAATGTTCAGTACTTGTTTCCACATCCACATTTCACAGCTCTCCAGCCTGCATATCTTGTCCTTACATAGTGACCATGTTTCACACCTGTATGTAAGGGTACTCCAGATAAAAGCTTTGATGATGCACTTCTTCAAACTGAAGTTGAAGTTCTTGGACATCAACTCTTTTCTACTTGAGAAGGCATCCTTAGCTCCAGCTATCCTTGATCTGACCTCCCTTTCGCAATAACCATATTCAGTTAGAATACTTCCAAGGTAGTTGAACTGCGTCACCTGTTTTAACTTCTTGCCCTCAAGATGGATCTCAAATTGTTCACCAGACCTTTTACTAATCTTCATGATCTTTGTTTTCTTCAGGTTGATCCTCATACTATACTGCATGGCAGTAGCCATCATTTGATCCATCATGTGTTGTAGCCCCTCAGCAGAACTAGCTACCATCACCTGGTCATCTACATACCTGACTGGCTTGATGATCTGGCCACCAACGCAAATACCTTCCTCTATATCCGATAAAGCCTCTCTGAGCATCGCTTCTCCCTGTTCTTCGTCTTTCCTACTATATGGTGCAATATACGTCCTCAGAAATAAGACATTCTGAGATTTGATGATGTTGTTGTACAGTGTGGTAGACTCGGTCTGGACTCTTACCTTCTCACCAAGCTTGATTTGGATTCCGATTTTCCTCCTGTAAACCCTCGACATTTTAGCCACCTCTTTAAATCACAAATTTCATTGTCTTCCACAACAGAGCATGGCAAAATCGCTCCTCTCATGTCGCTCTCACGTAAAATTAATCTAGCATGTGTCATATCACTCAACTACCAACCCCAGCTATCCCCCACAATGCATTGTGGTAAACAAGTGATGACATACAGTAGTTATGCTTGGGGGCTATTTCAATGCATGCACTGAAATTTTTTGTGACATTTTTGGCCACTCACAAGGTGGAGACCCACCAAAAAAACAACTTGCGAAGCTCGGAGAACATTCGCCGTGCATTGCACGATTGGTGGCGATGTGACCAATTTTTCATCACCAAGTATTTACAAATTAAACCCATTGTGAGCTGTAGTGTGACTGTAGCCTAACAGGGGTGAGACATTTGGCATGGAATTAGCAAAATGCCGTTAACTAACATCCATGCCATTAAGACATGAAGGACCTCCTAGGCTAATGATCGACATAAATGTATCTCCTTCCTCCTTCCTAGTCTGGAGCTTGTGGGTCCAATCTCCCAATCGCACAACAATACAGCTCATCTATGCTGAGGCCTTCCTCAAAGTCCAACTCCTACGCCATCATTGTGTGGAAGTGGAAATCCTGGGCAATATTCCCAGTAGGCTAACAGGAGCTCTGGTGAAGCCAATCAGCCCATAATGGATCAAACTGATTACGACAACGACATGCTTTGAAAACTCAAATGTATTTATTTCAATTAATAATTTATGCTCAAGCTTCATCTCATGTTTGAAACATCCTTGTTTGGAATAATGTGTTTTTGTTTCCTGAATATATCCACCCCAGTGCATCGAACATTCCACAAGCTTCATCATTGCGAATTTCCTGAAGGTCATGTGAAGATGAAAAGGAAGTCAGTGACTGAATACAGTGGTGCTTGAAAGTTTGTGAACCCTTTATAATTTTCTATATTTCTGCATAAATATGACCTAAAACATCAGAGTTTCATACAAGTCCTAAAAGTAGATAAAGAGAACCCAGTTAAACAAATGAGACAAAAAAAATTATACTTGGTCATTTATTTATTGAGGAAAATGATCCAATATTACATAACTCTGACTGGCAAAAGTACGTGAACCTCTAGGATTAGCAGTAAATTTAAAGGTGAAATTAGAGTCAGGTGTTTTCAATCAATGGGATGACAATTAGGTGGGAGTGGGCACCCTGTTTTATTTAAAGAACAGGGATCTATCAAAGTCTGATCTACACAACACATGTTTGTGGAAGTGTATCATGGCACGAACAAAGGAGATTTCTGAGGACCTCAGAAAAAGTGTTGTTGATGCTCATCAGGCTGGAAAAGGTTATAAAACCATCTCGAAAGAGTTTGGACTCCACCAATCCACAGTCAGACAGATTGTGTACAAATGGAGGAAATTCAAGACCATTGTTACCCTCCCCAGGAGTGGTCAACCAACAAAGATCACTCCAAGAGCAAGGCGTGTAATAGTCAGTGAGGTCATAAAGGACCCCAGGGTAACTTCTAAGCAACTGAAGGCCTCTCTCACATTGGCTAATGTTAATGTTCATGAGTCCACCATCAGGAGAACACTGAACAACAATGGTGTGCACGGCAGGGTTGCAAGGAGAAAGTCACTGCTCTCCAAAAAGAGCATTGCTGCTTGTCTGCAGTTTGCTAAAGATCATGTGGACAAGCCAGAAGGCTATTGGAAAAATGTTTTGTGGACGGATGAGACCAAAATAGAACTTTTTGGTTTAAATGGGAAGCGTTATGTTTGGAGAAAGGAAAACACTGCATTACAGCCTAAGAACCTTATCCCATCTGTGAAACATGGTGGTGGCAGTATCACGGTTTGGGCCTGTTTTGCTGCATCTGGGCCAGGACGGCTTGCCATCATTGATGGAACAATGAATTCTGAATTATACCAGCGAATTCTTAAGGAAAATATCAGGACATCTGTCCATGAACTGAATCTCAAGAGAAGGTAGGTCATGCAGCAAGACAACAACCCTAAGCACACAAGTCGTTCTAACAAAGAATGGTTAAAGAAGAATAAAGTTAATGTTTTGGAATGGCCAAGTCAAAGTCCTGACCTTAATCCAATCAAAATGTTGTGGAAGGACCTAAAGCGAGCAGTTCATGTGAGGAAACCCACCAACATCCCAGAGTTACCGGAAACGTTTAGTTGCAGTTATTGCTGCACAACAGGGTCACACCAGATACTGAAAGCAAAGGTTCACATACTATGTAATATTGTATCATTTTCCTCAATAAATAAATGAGCAAGTATAATATTTTTGTCTCATTTGTTTAACTGGGCTCTCTTTATCTACTTTTAGCACTTGTGTGAAAATCTGATGATGCTTTCGGTCATATTTATGCAGAAATATAGAAAATTCTAAAGGGTTCACAAACTTTCAAGCACCACTGCGTGTACATACAGTATATGTAAGTTTCTTCTTCATACACTTGAAGAAAGGACATGTTGTAGAGCAATGATTGATGTGACCTTGCTTGAGTATCAGCGTCGCCTTTTGAGCCAATCGGATTGGATGGGCTGGATTAATGACGTCACACACCTTTAACTCTTGCCAAGCGCATCTCACCTCATCTCAAAGTGAACAAGCCCTCACTGAGCAAGAGCAGGGTTCCACACCTTTGTGATTCTCTTATTATTATTATAATTATTATTATTACTGATCCTTATAGCTTCACTGGGGATTTTTTTTTTTTTTCCATGATGGCGGTCCGGGATGAGCTGCTGTTCCATGCTGTAGGGAACTGACAGGAAGACTTTCCGTGCTGCATCCCAGAGTCTCCTCGAGCTGCCTCGCCTGTGGAATTTAAAATGCCTGCAGAAAACAGCGACCAGGAGAGCATGCTGAGCTACCAGGTACTACTCCTTCCTGATTCCCTGATCATCTGGGAATTTCCATTTCTATTCAAACAGTTTATATAGAGAGATATGGTGATATTCATCCTGCATCATGGGTTTATAAATAATTTGCATGCATGCACTAATGCATACAGCTCCTATTATGCAGAACAAGCACAGCACATCACATCACATCACATCACATCTGGACCGGATCAATACGCGTGTGCGTGCGCGCTCAGCACTCTCCTCTCTGTGCTGACACACACTTCATGTCTCATTGATAAACACACAGGCGATTATCCCTGCAGAAACACACGGGCGTGTGACATTTGCGTCATTTCTATCATCATCATTATTATGCATTGTGCAGATGTGCGCGCACACGCGCAATGCTGATGTTTTTATTGTTCAGTGCGCGTGCGGTGCGCACCATCCGCTCATCTCACCTGCATAATAGATAGAAGCCAAACAGCACATTAATGAAAAGGGCATGGTGTGTGTGTGTGTGTGTGTGTGTGTGTGTGTGGTTTCAGGTCATTTTAGTTTAACAGAACCAAAAAAAAAAGCGTTTCTAAGCAACAGAGACAGGATGTAGAGCGTTATTACAGAACAGTATGTGATGTGCATGAATTTAGCTATAGACCTGGGGCTCACTGTAGAGATTTGGCAAGGATTTATCACGACTGTATGGTGATAATCAAAAAAACACACAGCTGTGTAGGTCGGGTTCCCCTCATATGACCTTGAAGCGATCATGATCACAAATTTTGGATGCTGCTGGATGTTCATGCGCGTGAACAAGGCATCCCAGAAGCGCAGGAACCTGGTCTTCTTCTTCTAAATAATAAAGCAGGATGAGCAGAGCACGACAATAAACGATATCCCCAGGTTCATTCAGATCACAAGGACAAGCATTAGAAATACATCTGATTAATGGACTCGTGATCAGAGTCACGGTGGATCTCTGAGATCCTGGATCAGACTCCAGGGCTCCATCCATCCACACGCCACTGTGACCTTTTATACTTGTACGCTGGTGTGGCTGCTTCACTCTACGATTACACCGCCAAAATACTCAAGTTTCTAAAGGAATATACAGTAAATATATGTTCAAACAACGGTTTCTGAAACCGAGCGGCGTTGGAATTGATACTATAAAAGTCGAACAACAGTTACTCTGAGAGAGAGAAGATGTCGGAGGAGATGGTGTGTACGACCATTGAACCGCTGAAGCACAAAAAGAATACATTTGAACTTTAACCTGTCCTGTGAATTGTCAGCTGCAGAACTGCACAAGGTTGAAGTGATATGCAATGGTTCGTTGAGAAAAAATGGTAACTGGAGGGTACGGCTGAAAGAATGACCCTCCAGCGCAGTAGACAAAGAAAGGATGTTGATCCAGAATCACAAGTTGAAGGACAGCTCAACTGGGCCTTTAAATTCTCAAATGAGCAGCTACGATGAATAACTCTGTCTCATTGCACCTGAAATGTTTGTCATGTCCAATGCTTGAAGTATATGGTACTGTACGTTTTCTGTTTGCCGTATGGAAAACGCTACAAAAGCGTTGATAAAAGATAAAAGAACATCAACAAAGACCTGGAAGAGAGTGGAGGAGCTACTAGGGGTTGAGCAGCAGCAGGAGAGAAAGACGATGATGAATAACAAGGACTACATGCATTTGTTGGAACAGCAGTTTCCAAGATAAATGCATCCCAAGGCTGATCACACACTGTGAGGGAAATCATGACAATGAGGATGATTGATTTGGTCCATGTTCAATCAACTGATGTTCAGCTCAGTTACAAAATGGCGGAAATGAAGGAGCAGCCGGAAATGCCAAAACGCAGTTGTTGTGGTCTGTGTTGGCGTGACATGTAGTTACGTACCTACGCTGTAGATTCTATGCAGAAGTACATTGCAACCCCGCTACAACAAACTCCTTACTTGGTGGACGTCTAATTGTTCGTTCTACTGAAAAGTTTGTAAGACTGAAATGGACCCACTTGTTACACCACTCATGTTATATACGAAATTTTAGTCACATTCCTCTGATCCTGAATTTCTCCTTCCGAGTCAATATCGCAGTTCACTGACTGAGTTAAAGGATCACGAATGGAGGCGATGATTTCTTCATCTGTTACGGAAATTATGGAGGTTACCGGTGCATTGTTGTCAATGTCCCACCCACTGACTCGCTCAGTTTTCTAAATCTTCACCATTCAGTTCATTCATGTGTTGCAATTCACCAAAGATGTCATTTATGTCACACTGGGTGGGGGGTATAAAAATGCCACTGGTGCACTTTAACTAGGTGTTAAGTTTAGCACTATCAGCACTCATTTCATCCTTTTATTGATCCTTTGATCACCGTTCTTGATAATTGTTAGTGATCAACACCTAAGTGAGGCTTGTTAAGCCTTTGATTTATGGTGTTAACACGTATTGTTACCTCGACTGCGGAATTGATTACTTATTGTTTGTCTCTGGTGGGAAGAGAAGCGCATGGCTCAGTGCGTCATAAGCAGGTGAATAACGGATGTAATTCCAGGAAGAGTGTTTATTTATAAACAGGCAGGCAAACAGGTCAAAAACCTAAGACAGAGGCAGGGTCATGAAACGGACAAAGGTCATGCGAGGCCCAAACAGAATGACGGAGGCAAAGACAAAAGGCAGAGTCCAAATACATAAAACAAAGTCCAAACCAGAACAGCAACACACAGATACAAAGGGCTGGTAATGTGAGACACCAGGTACAGCACGTATACTTCACCAAGTCTGTGTGTTTAGAGAGTGCTTATAAGCGCATGCTGTGATTGCGCTCTAACCTGGAACAGGGGCATGGTAATTAGTCCTAATGGTGCTGTGTACTCTGAGCGCCATTGCGTGTGGGCATGACACAGTGATTTTTTTTTTGGAAGACTCCAATTCATTGTCATAAAAGGCGGGGGACCTGAACTTAATTCGTTATATGCGTAAGTTTGTAGTAAAAGAGTTTGTTATAGCAAAGTTGCAGTGTATAAACCGACCTTTAAGTACAATTTATTGTAGCCAGTGGCTTGTTTTTGGGAGGTCAGAGGAAAGCAGATGAAACCCACACAGAGATGAGGAGAATGTATGAAAGTTCACGCAAATGTGTTTTTCGATTTTTTTCACAAATGAACCTTTCCCAAATTCATTATCGTTGGCATAGCTCAAGGTCAAGTATCCTTTCCAAGATCAAGGCGCAGGGTGCTTGAAGTGGAGATGACTTGAGAGTCCAAGATGTGAGTGAAACAGTCGAGGACAATAAGGGAAAGGGTTAGTAGGAGGCGGTCCAATGCCAGCTGCTCTCTGTTGTTCTCGGAGCTTTTGAAAGCGGTGTTTTTCATCGGCATGATGTCTCTTATTGTTTTCAGCCTTGATGGAGCCAGACAGACCGGACGTTCTCCAAAGCTTTTGATTTTCTGCAACTCAGTTCTTCGGGTCGATGCTAAACGCTATCAGAGATCTTTTGATGCAGTCCTTGAAGCGCTTTTTGGGTGCCCCTCTCTTTCTGTGGCCTTCAGTAACTTCAGAGTCGAGGACTTGCTTGGGGAATTCGTTTGGCATACTTTGGACATGGCCAAGCCAGCGCAGTTGGTGGCGTTCGATCACCGTCTTGATGGAGGGAAATCTAGCTCTTTTTATCAAAATGCTCCAAGGTCATGGACCACATGCTTCTTCCTTCTTCCATTTCGCCCATTAACTACAAGAGAAACTATTTATAGCTGCTGTAACATAAGTGAGAGCAGGAAACTGTTTCATGGACGTTAACATCCACAACATTAAATGTAACTATAAACAGATAAAAAGTATCATATATTGTTCCTTAACAATCTCATCTCATTATCTCTAGCCGCTTTATCCTTCTACAGGGTCGCAGGCAAGCTGGAGCCTATCCCAGCTGACTACGGGCGAAAGGCGGGGTACACCCTGGACAAGTCGCCAGGTCATCACAGGGCTGACACATAGACACAGACAACCATTCACACTCACATTCACACCTACGCTCAATTTAGAGTCACCAGTTAACCTAACCTGAATGTCTTTGGACTGTGGGGGAAACCGGAGCACCCGGAGGAAACCCACGCGGACACGGGGAGAACATGCAAACTCCGCACAGAAAGACCCTCACCGGCCACGGGGCTCGAACCCGGACCTTCTTATTGTGAGGCAACAGCGCTAACCACTACACCACCGTGCTGCCCCTTCCTTAACAAATAATAATACATTTTTTTTAAAAACATTCCAGTATAAGAATAATACGGAAAAAAAACCACTTTGAGATGTGCTGTTATAGGAAACTAATCAAGTCTGGATGGTACAGGAACAGTAACGCTGCTTCATCGCACCTCCCCGTCATTGATTATTTACCTTTAACAGCATGACACTAAGTGCTTTATTCCTTACACAGAGCTTTATTTGCTAATAGATTTGACTGAACAATGCATGAAAGCATTCTCCAGAAAGTGATGTTTACTGACTGAGTTCAAAAGCTTCTTTCAAAAGCTTGACTTAGAATTGTTGCCTGTGATAATCTCACACACACACACACACACACACACACACACACACACACACACACACACACACACACACACACACACAAAACTCAGCTGAGAAAATGGAGCTGTCCGGTCCTGCCAGGATCGATCCTGTCCACGTGTGTACATGTTTACTGTAACATCGAGCACACTTGGGTTGTTCTGATTGTCCCTCTCACATGTTCCTCACTGGTTTTGTGGGGTCTGTGCTGCTCTCGGACTGTTCTGATGTTCCGACGTGACACACTCGGCTGTTCTCTAGCCTCCTCTCCCTCACCCCTGCTCTATTCCTCTTTGATCTCTATCAAGCAGAGTTTTGCTTTACTAGAGCATTATAAAAGGGCTGTTTAGCAACGGTCACCTAATGAAAGCACGGTTTCTGAAGCCTTGATGAGTTATTGTGTGTGTTGTCATGGCAATGATGTGGAGTGGACGAGTCGCTGAGGGCGGTCAGTAAGCTGAGATTCTGCTGCTCGCAATTACTCACTAATGGATCTGAATGTAATGTGATCCTGTATTTCAGAGAGCACTTAGACACTACAAGAACAGTCAGCATGACAAAGGAGTATCAAGTCAAGTCAAGTTTGTTTCTACAGCACTTTTAACAATAGACATTGTCCCAAAGCAGCTTTACAGAACCTGAATGACCCAAGACATGAGACAATTTTATCCCTAATCTATCCCCAGTGAGTAAGCCCGTGATGATGGGGGCAAGGAAAAACTCCCCCAGACGACACAAGGAAGAAACCTCGAGAGAAACCAGACCCAAAAGGGAACCCATCCTCACCTGGACAACAACAGACAACATGACTATAACATTAACAGTTTTAACATCAAGTCAGTTTCGTTGAGTATCAGGAAACAGACAGACAGACAGACAGACAGACAGACAGACAGACAGACAGATAGATAGATAGATAGATAGATAGATAGATAGATAGATAGATAGATAGATAGATAGATAGATAGATACCGTAGATTATATGGCCAAAAGTATGTGGACATCCAACCATCACACCCATATGTCCTGGTTGAATATTCCATTCCAGATTGAGTCCTGCTTTCCTGTCATAATGACCGTCACTCTTCTGAGAAGGCTTTCCACTTGATTTTAGGGCGTGGCTTTAGGGATTTGTGTTCATTCACACATTCCACAAGAGCATTAGTGAGATCAGACAGTGATGTTGGGATACTGAGGAGGCTCCAGTTCCAGTTCATCCCAAAGGTGTTCAGTGGGGTTGAGTTCAGTCAGGGGGTCTGTGCAGGACATTCGAGTTCCTCCACTCCAATCTTAACACACCATGTCTTCATAGAGCTTGATGTGCTTTGTGCACAGGAGTGTTGTCATGCAGGAACAAGTTCCAGTGAAGGGAAATTGCTAAGCTACTTCACACAAAGACAGATGAACCCAACAGGGTCAATGGTACACTACCAGATGGCATGTGGAAGAGCAACTCAAATGGCTAATGGATGGCATCACTCGGCAAGTCAGTTGTCACTGCGGGGCAACTTCTATACCTGTCAGGTCTGTGGCACTTTTGTGCACCACTTGGCATCAGGTCTGGAGGTCCAGAGAGACAACATGATGGGAGCACGACATCATTTGTCTAAACAAACAGTTTAGGGAAGAAACACATCCAGTGAAGGGAAATTGTTAAGCTACTGCACACAAAGACAGATGAACCCAACAGGGTCAATGGTACACTACCAGATGGCATATGGAAGAGCCATTCAAATGGCTAACAGATGGCATCACTTGGCAAGTCAGTTGTCACTGCAGGGCAACTTCCATACCTGTCAGGTCTGTGGCACTTTTGTGCACCACTTGGCATCAGGTCTGGAGGTCCAGTAAGACAACATGATGGGAGCACGACATCATTTGTCTAAACAAACAGTTTAGGGAAGAAACACATCCAGTGAAGGGAAATTGTTAAGCTACTGCACACAAAGATAGATGAACCCAGCAGGGTCAATGGTACAGTAGCAGATGGCATGTGGAAGAGCCACTTAAATGGCTACCGGCTGGCATCACTCAGCAAGTCAGTTGTCACTGTGGGGCAACTTCCATACCTGTCAGGTCTGTGGCACTTTTGTGCACCACTTGGCATCAGGTCTGGAGGTCCAGAAAGACAACATGATGGGAGCACGACATTGTTTGTCTAAACAAACAGTTTAGAGAAGAAACAAACTTTTGGCCATATAGTTGGCGGCGGCTGTCCATCACTAGTGATGATGACTGCTTCATTAGGATGCACAGAAATGCAAATGGGCCACGAGGCTTGCACCAAAGCAACAGAGTCGCCCGCACCGGCAGCACGAAAGGCCCAGCCGAACCACCATGGACCATCTGGCCTCATGAGCTCTCGCATACTATTCTCCTCTCCTAATGAAGCACTTTGCACAGTAAGGTAAGACAAATGGTGTTGTCCCCCCATCGTATTGTCTTTCTGGACCTCCAGACCTGATGCCAAGTGGTGCACAAAAGTGCTAAAGACCTGACGGGTATGGAAGTTTCCCCACAGTGACAATTGACTTGCCGAGTGATGCTATCCATTGGCCATTTCAGTGGCTCTTCCACATGCCATCTGATGGTATACCATTGACCCTGTTGGGTTTATCTGCTACACTGCACTGAAAAGCACCCTGCTGCCAGTGCCTTATTGGTGATGTATTATTTAACCCATAGCTGGAACCCAGGCAGGTGCTCCCACTCCGGGTCAGAGCGGACCTGGGAGCAATGGTGATTCAAGGTTAACTCCACTTTTCCCAATACTCAAGTCCTCCCGGACCTGAGACTCACCACCAGTTGCAGTTTCAAGTCATACCCAGGACTAAAAGAATAGAATCGGATAACTTAGGAGAGAATACTAGTGCATCTCAAAAAATTAGAATACCATGAAAAAGTTCCCTTTTTTCATTAATTAATTCAAAAAGGTAAACTTTCATATATTCTATATTCATTACATGTAAATTGAAATATTTAAAGCCTTTTTTGTTTTAATTTTGATGATTATAGCTTATAGCTCATGAAAATCAGAAATCCAGTATCTCAAATTATTAGAATATTCCTTAAGATCAATCAAAAAAAGGATTTACAATACAGAAATGTCCAACTTCTGAAAAGTATATTCATTTATACACTCCTTTACCATGAATTACTGTATCAATGCGGTGTGGCATGGAGGTGATCAGTCTGTGGCACTGCTGAGGTGTTATTGAAGCCCAGGTTGCTTTGATAGTGGCCTTCAGCATATCTGTATTTTTGGGTCGGGTGTTTCTCATCTTCCTCTTGACAATACCCCATAGATTCTCTATGGGGTTCAGGTCAGGCAAGTTGGCTGGCCAATCAAACACAGCAATATCATGGTCAGCAAACCATTTGGTAGTAGTTTTGCCACTGTGGGTAGGTGCTAAGTCCTGCTGGAAAAGGAAATCAGCATCTCCAAAAAGCTCGTCAGCAGATGGAAGCATGAAGTGCTCTAAAATCTCCTGGTAGATGGCTGTGTTGACTTTGGACTTGATAAAATACAGTGGACCAACACCAGCAGATGACATGGCACCCCAAATCATCACAGACTGTGGAAACTTCACACTGGGCTTCAAACACCTTGGATTCTGTGCCTCTCCACTCTTCCTCCAGACTCTAGAACCGTGATTTCCAAATTAAATGCAAAATGTACTTTCATCTGAAAAGAGGACTTTGGACCACTGAGCAACAGTCCATTTCTTTCTCTCCTTAGCCCAGATAAGACACTTCTGACATTGTCTCTGGCTCAGGAGTAGCTTGATATTAGGAATGCGAAAGTTGTATCCCCTTTCTTGAAGATGTCTGTTTGTGATGGGTCTTGATACACTGACACCAGCCTCAGTCCACTCCTTCTGAAGCTCTCCCAAGTTCTTGAATCAACTTTTCTTGACAATCCTCTCAAGACTGCGGCCATCCCTGTTGCTTGTGCACCTTTTCCAGCCACCCTTTTCAGCAATGACCTTTTGTGGCTTACCCTCCTTGTGGAGGGCATCAGTGATCATCTTCTGGACAACAGTCAAGTCAGCAGTCTTCCCCATGATTGTGGTTGTGTGTACTGAACTAGACCGAGAGATACACTGTGTTCATACTGTTTTACTCAAACTCGAAATGAAATATTCTAATATTTTGAGATGGGTTTTTTTATGTTTTTGTACTGTATGCCATACTGATTAAAATTAAAATAGAAAAATGCTTGAAACATTTTAGTTTATGTGTAATGAGTCTATAATATATAACATTTTCACTTTCTTAAATAACTGATGGAAAATATTGAACTTTTTCACAATATTCTAATTTTTTGAGATGCACTAGTAGAATAGAATATGACAAGATACTGTAGTGTACATGAAGACAGAACATAGAGAATAGAATGGTCACAGAACAGAAGAGAACATGACAAAATAATGTAGAATAGGACAGACAATTAGGACAATACAGTAGAATACATTACAAGAGAAAAGGAGGGAATGACAGAACAGAATAGAAAAGATCCCAAAGACGCAGAAAAGAACACAACAAAACACCACAGACATTCTACAGCGAATAGACCATTATGATCTGTATATATAGATGGCCGGTCATAACAGTCATCGTATAGTATGGACTGAAACATTAGATAATCAGGCAACATGATAGTCAGACAGAATGATAGAAAGACACATGACCGTGTTGCACTGTAGGATGCAGTATAGCACAATTTCAGAAATTGATCTGGTCACAGACTGCGCTGAGAGGGAGAGAGAGAGAGAGAGAGAGAGAGAGAGATGATGTATGGCACTGAATGGTGAATGAGTCATTCTACCAGGAGCAGGAGGAACACTGCAGCACTCGCTGTAACTTACGCTGTAACTCATAAGTCTCATAGCTGCAAGTCTGTTCCACAGACCCTGAAAAAAACAACGATATTTTTTTATTCTCGTGTGTGTGAAATCATCTTCTCCATCTTCTCACTGCTAGTTTCAACTGTCAAATATTTCACTTTTCATCTCCAATATTCTACAAGAATAAGAGCAGATGATCATGTAAACCAGCGCACTGTAAATGTTCAATTTGTAAGAAATAACACACGATAGATTGTGTAGCTATTTTTTTTTTATTTGCACATGATAAAAGAGATTTACAAGAAAACATAAATGGAACAGAAACAGAAAACGTGCTGGGGGAAGAAAAAAGCACAATGGCTCGTTCTAAGTCTCATCTCATCTCATTATCTCTAGCCGCTTTATCCTGTTCTACAGGGTCGCAGGCAAGCTGGAGCCTATCCCAGCTGACTATGGGCGAAAGGCGGGGTACACCCTGGACAAGTCGCCAGGTCATCACAGGGCTGACACATAGACACAGACAACCATTCACACTCACATTCACACCTACGCTCAATTTAGAGTCACCAGTTAACCTAACCTGCATGTCTTTGGACTGTGGGGGAAACCGGAGCACCCGGAGGAAACCCACACGGACATGGGGAGAACATGCAAACTCCACACAGAAAGGCCCTCGCCGGCCACGGGGCTCGAACCCGGACCTTCTTGCTGTGAGGCGACAGCGCTAACCACTACACCACCGTGCCGCCCAATAATAACTATATTAACAATAGTAAATAATAACAAATAATAATAATATAATAATTGGTAACATCATTATACATTAAAGTGTAACAGGTATCATAACTGAAATAAATATAAACAATGTCAGTTGCAGATAACAAAATATAAGTTAACGAGTGAAAATAAGAAACGAATAAAATGTAACTTAGGATCTATACATAAAGTAAAAAAAGTATAATTGATTGATTTTGAATGGTGAATAAATATTGTACTAATAACAGAAGCCTGGTGCATGGTGTAGTGTAATATTTTACAATTTGATCCAAGACTGAACTATATTTAAAGATAAAGGTCAAGTGTGGTATATGAAAATAATACATGCTTGGAAGTGGAATACTGCATTTTTATATAAGCGCACGATCTGGAGTGCGTTATTCCACTTATATCGCATTGACTTTTCATTGATTACGTCTAAATTTGTTCATGAATGGCATGCCGCATATTTTAATGGGTTTAATGTTGTTAAACATCTGAGTAGGGCTGCTTGATTATGGCAGAAATCATAACCACAGTTATTTTTTGTCAATTTTGAGATCATGATTATTTAAAGGAGAACTGAAGTCATTTTTAAACTTGCTTTATTTCTTAATTAACGTGTTATTCAATTACGTTTTCGGTTTTAGTAACCTTATATCATGACTCGTATTGGCAACTAATTGCAATTAAATATTATACTTATCGGCCCATTCGGTTTGTAGCCATGTTGAATTTAGTGCGTTTGGTCCACGGCAGGCGTCGCTTATCCGCGCGATCTTCACGAGACTTGTGCGAGACTTCGAAACATGAAGTGTCAGCCAGGTGTCAGTGCCGCCATTTTGAAAACTGTTTTCCAAACGAAGTATTGCACAAACACAAGTTTAAATGACGATTACTGACGACTTTTTTCAAACTTTCCTGATTGCTATCAAAATAAACAAAACTTCCAGCTTGATTACATCAGCATTCGAAAGAGGGCGCGCGCGTCTTTTGACGACGTTGGCAGATGTTGGTCGCTTTGATTTCCACTGTATGTTTTACTTCCGTCCTACGATGTCTCGCACAGGTCTCAACAAATCTTGTTTACAGCCATCGCTTTGACATATGGACTGATATATTACAGAGCGTATTTCAAACACTCATAACTTGCTATAGCAGTGACAGAATAGCAATCAAAAATGCATTCCTATATTTAATAAAATGAGATAAACAGAATTTTGATAATAAAAAATTTGCCTTCAGTTCCCCTTTGACACGATTGCACATTAACTTTGAAAACATCATGCATTTATTGGTGATGGTAGTAGCAGCAGTAGTAGTAATAGTAAATATCCTCAGACAGCCATGAGGACACCCCATAGACCTGTTAATATTCATGTCTGACATTTTAAAGCTGATTATTTTAACAATAATGTTAAATATGAGACCATCAATGACAGCGTAGCTCACTCCAGCTCCATCTAGTCCAGAAGGAACGATCTAAAGTGGGCCAGCTTGTGCAATAAATGTTGCAAGCTACAGTTAGGTCCATAAATATTTGGACAGAGGCAACATTTTTCTCATTTTGGTTCTGTACATTACCACAATGAATTTTGAACAAAACAATTCAGATGCAGTTGAAGTTCAGACTTTCAGCTTTAATTCAGTGGGTTGAGCAAAATGATTGCATAAAAATGTGAGGAACTAAAGCATTTTTTAAACACAATCCCTTAATTTCAGGGGCTCAAAAGTAATTGGACAAATTAAATAATTGTAAATAAAATGTTCATTTCTAATACTTGGTTGAAAACCCTTTGTTGGCAATGACTGCCTGAAGTCTTGAACTCATGGACATCACCAGACGCTGTGTTTCCTCCTTTTTAATGCTCTGCCAGGCCTTTACTGCAGCGGTTTTCAGTTGCTGTTTGTTTGTGGGCCTTTCTGTCTGAAGTTTAGTCTTTAACAAGTGAAATGCATGCTCAATTGGGTTGAGATCAGGGGACTGACTTGGCCATTCAAGAATATTCCACTTCTTTGCTTTAATAAACTCCTGGGTTGCTTTGGCTTTATGTTTTGGGTCATTGTCCATCTGTATTATGAAACGCCGACCAATCAGTTTGGCTGCATTTGGCTGGATTTGAGCACACAGTATGTCTCTGAATACCTCAGAATTCATCCGGCTGCTTCTGTCCTGTGTCACATCATCAATAAACATTAGTGACCCAGTGCCACTGGCAGCCATGCATGCCCAAGCCATCACACTGCCTCCGCCGTGTTTTACAGATGATGTGGTATGCTTTGGATCATGAGCTGTACCACGCCTTCGCCATACTTTTTTCTTTCCATCATTCTGGTCGAGGTTGATCTTGGTTTCATCTGTCCAAAGAATGTTCTTCCAGAACTGTGCTCCCTTTTTTAGATGTTTTTTTAGCAAAGTCCAATCTAGCCTTTTTATTCTTGAGGCTTATGAGTGGCTTGCACCGTGCAGTGAACCCTCTGTATTTACTTTCATGCAGTCTTCTCTTTATGGTAGATTTGGATATTGATACGCCTACCTCCTGGAGAGTGTTGTTCATTTGGTTGGCTGTTGTGAAGGGGTTTCTCTTCACCATGGAAATTATTCTGCGATCATCCACCACTGTTGTATTCTGTGGGCGTCCAGGTCTTTTTGCATTGATGAGTTCACCAGTGCTTTCTTTCTTTCTCAGGATGTACCAAACTGTAGATTTTGCCACTCCTAATATTGTAGCAATTTCTCGGATGGGTTTTTTCTGTTTTCGCAGCTTAAGGATGGCTTGTTTCACCTGCATGGAGAGCTCCTTTGACCGCATGTTTTCTTCACAGCAAAATCTTCCAAATGCAAGCACCACACCTCAAATCAACTCCAGGCCTTTTACCTGCTTAATTGAGAATGACATAACGAAGGAATTGCCCACACCTGCCCATGAAATAGCCTTTGAGTCAATTGTCCAATTACTTTTGGTCCCTTTAAAAACAGGGTGGCACATGTTAAGGAGCTGAAACTCCTAAACCGAACTGGATGAAGATCCAATTTTAATGTGGATACCCTCAAATGAAAGCTGAAAGTCTGGACTTTATGTCCATGTCCATTATATAACTATAACTTTAATATGTTTCAGTAAACAGGTAAAAAAACAAAATTTGTGTCAGTGTCCAAATATATATGGACCTAACTGTATCTACACTATATCCAAGCTATATATAGAAACAATAGCCACCCTAGGAATACCGACCTATTTACCAGAAAGAATCCAAAATGGCAAGAAATTGACTGAAAAGAAGCGATTTTTGTCGAACTGCTCATTAAGGCTTAATTAGTCCATAACTTCATTAATAATTGTAATGAAGCAAATCTGGGTAGAAGTTCTATGCACCCTAGGTACCCCTACCTTCATGATAGAAAGAATCAAAATCAGTAAAGAATTGAAGGAGAAGAAGCGATTTGTGTGGAAACTGCTCGTTAGGGATTGATTAATTACTCCATATCTTCATTATTAATTGCAATTAAGCAAATTTGGGTAGAAGCTATCTATATGTACCCCAGGCAAACCGGCCTTCCTGCCAGAAAGAATAAAAATCGGTGAAGAACTGAGAGAGAAGAAGCAATTTTTGTGAAATATGTACTACGCCTGATGGACAATGGACAACACACGATGGGATAAACTCATCACCTGCCAACCGGATGAAATAATAATAATTATAATAATGGTGTTTAATTGAGAAAATGTGAAATCTCTAAAACTGAATTAAATCAATGACTTAGCATGCTAGCTCAGTGCAGCACAGTGTAGCGTATGTAACTTAGCATCATTAGTATAAATCAGTGCTTTAGTAATGCACATGCAGGTAAATGACGTGCCTGAGGATTCACTGCTATGTTCTGTCTGGAACAAAAGTCAGATTTATTATTGATTAGTTTGGAGTTAAAGCGAAGTAAAGGCCCGGTCCCACTGCACTTACGGATGCAAAGAGGATGTAAAACGTAAAAAAACTTTGCCATCCGTTGGAAAACGCTATGCATCCGTTGTGTACTCATTGCATACGTGCTTCATACGCTCTATCCATCGAGCATCCGTCCACTGTGATTTCATCCACGCAAAAAGTTTTGAGCTGCACAAAACTTTTAGAACGGATGAACTTTCCGCCGTGTACGATGTAAATCCACGACATATACGAGCAACAAACGTTCTATGTCCGTTATCATCCGTTAAACGTCTGCTGTATCCTCTCTGCATCCTCTGGGCATCCTCGCAACTCACATCCGCTGCAGCTGAAAACGGAAAGAGGGAGGAAAGATAAGGTACATGAAACGTCTATTCATCGTTAGTAGCACGGAAATAGAAAGGATGTAAGCGTATGCATCTCGTATATAAAGTATTCAAAACGGACAAAGCGTTTATATCTGGGATGTATCTCGTATATTTAGGATGTCTAGAGTATGTAGAAGGACACCTAGCGGACAATCGATATTTTGTATAAAAAGGGGGAGAAAATCATCTAGTAGTAGAGATGTATCGATGTAGCCGCCAGCACGTCTTTCCGCTTTATGCTGACGGCGTGCGTGCTGCATCCCTTTATATCCGCGGAGCAGACGCAATTCATACCCCCCACATGTGCAGTGAACGGTCTGCATCCGATATGCATCCGCGCAACATCCCCTTTGTTTCCGTTAGGCGTACGTGATGCATCCCTTTCATCCGCTATGCATCCGCTCTTTCTGCTATGCGTCCACTTCTCAGTTACCACCGGTAACCCCTTCGGAGCTGTCATCCACTTCCATCCACTTTCATCCGCTAAGCTTCCTATGAACATGCGTTTAACATCCCTGCTATATACTACCCACGTCCGTTCTTTTCCGTTCTGTTTTCGCAAATTTTTCCCAATTTTGTCCATTTCTGGAGCGGATGAAAACGGATAGAGCCACCCCTGAAATTTTGCTCGTCCGCTGTGTCCTTTTTGCACACGTTTTGTGTCCATCGGCCAGTGGGACCGGGCCTTTAACCTACTGCTGAAGGTGAGGAGCGCTAAAGGAAGTGCGAAAGGGCACCGTTGTAAAGGAAAAATGTACAACACGACAAAATGAGAGCACAATTAAACATGTTATCATGATTAGCTTGTTTTCAAAATTGTTCGAACGTAAACTCGTGATTGAAAATAAAATTCGATTAGCCCTATGTCTGAGAAATGAGTAGACAAGAGTCGTTTCCTCACTAACATCTTATTGTCTCTCTCACTTTACTGTAAAGTGTAAACTGTTCTGTTCTGAGGACCTTTTGTGCCAGGAAACGTTACAAAGCACCATCACTGTTACAAAGCTCTGACACCTGAGACTCCTTCCTTAAATGTTACAGAAACATCTCCGAACATCATCACATTAAGGATTATATACTTGTCTTAGTTTCTGGCTGTATTAGAATGAGCACTTTAGACAAAGATACTGTCACACACATCTTCTGACCAATCAGAATCGAGAATTCAGCCACACTGTCTTTTCAGTCTGTACACCGATCATGAGTCTGTGTCCATCATCAAGCACTTTGTGCTGATGATATTAACCATCACGGCTGTTTGAAATGGAGGTGTTTCTAATCAAAGTTTCAAAAAAGGTCAAAATTAGATAGACTTCTGAGAATTACGGAAATAAATAGAAAATGGAATTGGCGTGGGATGTAAACCTCAGTCAATCTAAATAAACATTTGAGGTACATGTTTTTATGACCAATACAGACTGATCAATTAAATTTCTGATATGATACAGTCCAGACACACTACATTCAAAAGTATGTGGACACCCGACCATCACACCCATATGTCCTTGTTGAACATTCCATTCCAGATGGAGTCCTGCTTTCCTGTCATAATCATCTCCACTCTTCCGGGAAGGATTTCCACCAGATTTTGGGGTGTGGCTTTGGGGATTTGTGTTTATTCAAGCATTCCACAAGAGCATTAGTGAGATCAGGCAGTGATGCTGGGATGTTGAGGAGGCTCCAGTTCGAGTTCCTCCACTCCAAACTTAACACACCATGTCTTCCTGGAGCTCTATGAGCTTTATGCACAGGAGCATTGTCGTGCTGAAACAGGTTCCAGTGAAGGGAAATTGTAAAGCTACAGCACGCAAAGACATTCTCTACAATAGCGTGCTTCTGACTTTGTCGTAACATTAGGCGTGACAGTCAGGTGTCCACATACTTTTGGAGATATGGTGTATTTAAGCTGCTTAGAGTTTGCTTTGGACCTGAACACACAAATAAAACTCAGCAGGAGTTTTATCATCACGGACAATGCAACATTAAATGTCAAATACGGACACAGATGTTTCCGACTGCTCAGGAAAGCTAGCTGGCCAAAACACGCTGTTATTTACTTTCAGTCACTTTCATGCAGCTGAGATTGTTGTAGCGAGTATGTGGAGGAGCAGGAAACTTGGACTGCACATTGAGCAGTAAAAGGAAATGTTTGAGAATGGTTGTGAGAATTTAAATAAATACTGCTTGTGTGTATGTGTGTGTGTGGGTGGGTGGGTGGGTGTGAGAGACTGGTGTCTTCAGGCAGGCTGCAGGATCTGAAAGTGACAGGCAGTGACATGAGTCAGGATCTGAAATACGATTGTCAAATACAACTGTCAAAGCAATGTGTTCCAGAGAGCGAAGGAGAGAGAAAAGGGCCCTCGGCTATACACTGCTCCGAGAGGACAGCATGGAAATAATCCCCTACTCTCTCTCTCTCTCTCTCTCTCTGTATGAATTCCAGACCAGCTGTGACTTATTGGCATTATTATTTTATGAAAAGTGCACTCACAAAACTGAACCATGTATTGTGTATTTTTATTTTTTAGGCTCAGAAAATGCTATATGTATATTCTCATCTCATCTCATTATCTCTAGCCGCTTTATCCTGTTCTACAGGGTCGCAGGCAAGCTGGAGCCTATCCCAGCTGACTATGGGCGAAAGGCGGGGTACACCCTGGACAAGTCGCCAGGTCATCACAGGGCTGACACATAGACACAGACAACCATTCACACTCACATTCACACCTACGCTCAATTTAGAGTCACCAGTTAACCTAACCTGCATGTCTTTGGACTGTGGGGGAAACCGGAGCACCCGGAGGAAACCCACGCGGACACAACATGCAAACTCCACACAGAAAGGCCCTCGCCGGCTACGGGGCTCGAACCCGGACCTTCTTGCTGTGAGGCGACAGCGCTAACCACTACACCACCGTGCCGCCCGCTATATGTATATTACTTTACAATATTTTTCTATATAATAAAGGTAGAAAAAGTACCAAGGAATAATATTGAAATGAAAATACAACAACGTGTCAAAATCTCAACCAATCAAAATGGACGGGTAAAAAAATGTTCCTTGGAAGATTCGAAAAGATTTCTACTTTTAAATGGACCCAGGTATTATAAAATAATGATTTAACTGATGAAATAAAGGTCTCATCTCATCTCATTATCTCTAGCCGCTTTATCCTTCTACAGGGTCGCAGGCAAGCTGGAGCCTATCCCAGCTGACTACGGGCGAAAGGCGGGGTACACCCTGGACAAGTCGCCAGGTCATCACAGGGCTGACACATAGACACAGACAACCATTCACACTCACATTCACACCTACGGTCAATTTAGAGTCACCAGTTAACCTAACCTGCATGTCTTTGGACTGTGGGGGAAACCGGAGCACCCGGAGGAAACCCACGCGGACACGGGGAGAACATGCAAACTCCACACAGAAAGGCCCTCGCCGGCCCCGGGGCTCGAACCCAGGACCTTCTTGCTGTGAGGCGACAGCGCTAACCACTACACCACCGTGCCGCCTGAAATAAAGGTAATATTATGTTTTCAATATCTCATCTCATCTCATCATCTCTAGCCGCTTTATCCTGTTCTACAGGGTCGCAGGCAAGCTGGAGCCTATCCCAGCTGACTACGGGCGAAAGGTGGGGTACACCCTGGACAAGTCGCCAGGTCATTACAGGGCTGACACATAGACACAGACAACCATTCACATTCACACCTACAGTCAATTTAGAGTCACCAGTTAACCTAACCTGGGGAGAACATGCAAACTCCGCACAGAAAGGCCCTCGCCGGCCACAGGGCTCAAACCCGGACCTTCTTGCTGTGAGGCAACAGCGCTAACCACTACACCACCGTGCCGCCCTGAATGTGACTCGTTTAAATAAATATTCCTGGGATGAGTATTTCTGTACACATTTCTGCTACCTTTTCATTGCCAGTGTTATTGTCCTTGATGGTTGTACTTCATGGACCTGATTTATTTACCTTCATCTTTCAGTGTCACAACTAAAGAGCGAATTAATTCATCAGCTAATAAGTTAATCAGTTGTGGGGTTAAAACAGCCTCTCCGTCATTGACCTTGTTAGAGCAGCGGACCATCACTGAGCTCACGGGTCACGAGTCCAAATCAGAAAGTCTTTAACCCTGTTCAGGGTAACAGGATACAGTAGGCTATATGTGCAGTGTGATTAGCTCGAAACTGCTTCCTAATATAGTTAACCATCTTTATAAAGGGCGGCACGGTGGTGTAGTGGTTAGCGCTGTCGCCTCACAGCAAGAAGGTCCTGAGTTCGAGCCCCGGGGCCGGCGAGGGCCTTTCTGTGTGGAGTTTGCATGTTCTCCCCGTGTCCGTGTGGGTTTCCTCCGGGTGCTCCGGTTTCCCCCAAAGACATGCAGGTTAGGTTAACTGGTGACTCTAAATTGACCGTAGGTGTGAATGTGAGTGTGAATGGTTGTCTGTGTCTATGTGTCAGCCCTGTGATGACCTGGCGACTTGTCCAGGGTGTACCCCGCCTTTCGCCCGTAGTCAGCTGGGATAGGCTCCAGCTTGCCTGCGACCCTGTAGAAGGATAAAGCGGCTAGAGATAATGAGATGAGATGAGATCTTTATAAAGATGCCAGATAAATACCATGCTACTCCCCATATATACAGTATATGATTAACACAATGCTAACATGCTGCTCAGCTAGCATCTTTATTTCAGGGACTTTGTACTGAATCCTGAAGAGGTAAAACTAGCTAACAATACTGCATCAGGCTTATGCACGGTCAGAAATAGGGGTACAGTAAGAGTCCATTTCTGTCCCACAAGATACAATCTACACTCATGTTACCCCCCCAGAGTTCATTATTGGACCTCAAGGTAACAATGTGTACATTTTTTAGGGCCAAAAAAAGGTCCATATAATGTTCCCAAGCAATATATAAAGGGTACAAATAAGTACCTTACAGGGTACTGCTCCAGTTTAATCCCACCCACTTAAATTGATTGACAGGTGAGCTTGCCATAAAAAAGCAGCTCTGAATCAATTCATTCAGTTATATATATACATACACTATATTGCCAAAAGTATTCGCTCACCTGCCTTGACTCACATATGAGCTTAAAGGTCCCATGGCATTAAATTTTCACTTTCTGAGGTTTTTTAACGTTAAAATGAGTTCCTCTGACCTTCTTAAGTCACCCCAGTGGCTAGAAATTTCATAATGTGTAAACCAAACTATGCCCAACATTTGAGAATGGCGCGTCAAAACGGCGCGTTGATAAACTCTTCCCTTTACTACGTCAGCAAGGGAGATGATCCCCACGCCCCCCCTCTGGATTCCCACCCACTGTATGGATTGCCCGCCCAGCTCAAAAGTTGCCACCAAACATGGAAGTTGCGCTGTACATGGATGTGACAACACAGAAAGGAGTCTGTTTTTACTGCCGATGGGAGAGCCCCTGAAGACGCAGTGGCTTAATTTTATTTACTTCAATAATACGCCGTCGAGTCTACCTAAGACGGTGTATGTTTGTCGGAAGCATTTTCCTGAGGAATGTTTCCACAACTTGGGACAGTACAGGGCAGGTTTTGCACATCAACTGTCACTGAAGCCTGGGTCCGTACCAAGCATCCCTGCCGCATCAGCCACAAACACCGAACAAGTAAGTGTATAACTGTTAAGTCGTTTTGCCGTGTTTTAAAATCGGTGCCACGTTAGCCTTGCAATGGCTACATTAGCTGTGCAGCTAACCGCTTCCTGCAGTTAGCCAGGTACTCTGCGCTACAAAACCAAAAAGCATGCAGCATGCTCTGTTATAATAGCCAATCAAAACAGTTTTTACAAAGACACCCACATTCTTTTTTTTAAGTCACTCGTTCATTTTATTTGTTTGTTTGTTCAGTAAAAACCCAAACATTTGTTGAATTTATTTTATTTCCTCGCGTCGCACCTTAATGACGTCAGCGCACGGTATTTTTCCCTTCGCGGTTTGTTCCTTCTCTCTCGCCATAGTAAGACACCCACATCCGCTTGTTCTGACCCACTGGAGGTAGCGTCACAGTGCTGTTAGCCAATCAGAGGTAACACGTTTACATGTCATGAATATTAATGATAAGACCCGCCCCCACCCTCTACCCTTCCCCGCCTCCTGCTTCTCATTAGCAAAACGACACACTGGGAAAAGCGCTGAAATGGGGCTTTCTCCCAGGAGGCTATATCTACGTGCCGAGGGTTCATTTCGAGAAAGGCTGCGGATATAACATCCAGAAGCCTCCACGAGCCCGTTTAAAGCATCAACAAACCACCATGCCATGGGACCTTTAAGTGACATCCCATTCCTAATCCATAGGGTTCAATATGACGTCGGTTCACCCTTTGCAGCTAGAACAGCTTCAACTCTTCTGGGAAGGCTGTCCACAAGGTTTAGGAGTGTGTTTATTGGAATTTTTGACCATTCTTCCAGAAGCGCATTTGTGAGGTCACACACTGATGTTGGACGAGAAGGCCTGGCTCTCAGTCTCCGCTCTAATTCATCCCAAAGGTGTTCTATCGGGTTGAGGTCAGGACTCTGTGCAGACCAGTCAAGTTCATCCACACCAGACTCTGTCTTCCATGTCTTTATGGACCTTGCTTTATGCACAGTCATGTTGGAAGAGGAAGGGGCCAGCTCCAAACTGTAAAAACAGTCTGCATGCCTAGGTGCTTGATTTTATACACCTGTGGCCATGGAAGTGATTGGAACACCTGATTCCGATAATTTGGATGGGTGAGCAAATACTTTTGGCAATATAGTGTATATACACTGATCAGCCATAACATATGACCACTGGCAGGTGAAGTGACTATCTTCAGAAAGGAGGCAGCATTAACTTTTTCAGCAGTTTGTTCTACAGTTGCTCTTTGTGGGATCGGACCATATGGGTTAGCCTTCGTGCCCATGACCCTGTCGCCGATTCACCAGTTGTCCTTCGGATCCTTGGACCACTTTTGTTCGGTACTAATCACTGCATACCGTGAACACCCCACAAGATGGGCTATTTTGGAGATGCTCAGACCCGGTCATCTCACCATCACAATTTGGCCCTTGTCCAAGTCACTCACTTGCCCGTTTTTCCTGCCTCCAACACGTCAACTTTGAGAACTGACTGTTCTCTTGCTGCCTAATACTAATATATCCCACCCCATGACAGGTGCCACTGTAATGAGATCATCAATGTTAAGTCACTTCTTCACCTGTCAGTGGTTTTAATGTTAGGGCTGATCGGTGTGTGTGTGTATATTTATTCTATCCACATTCACTGGATATGAGCAATCGTGCGTTCTGATTGGCTACTCAACTACTAGGATATCAGCTCATATACTGTGAGTAGAGAAAAACAGAATGGCAGAGTGCATCAAGCCAGATATATCACATTGTTATCAAGTATTTAAAAGAAAGAGAAATAGCTAAATAAAAGAATTATTATGTTACTGCCTTGTGGCTATGCTATTCTGTTTGTTTATGACGATGTTTTGATTATTGCATTTTTTATTTTCCTTTTTTTTAATCTTTCTTCTTTACTGTTCCGAATAAAGCAATCAATCAATCAATGAATCAAAAAGAATATAGTCCCCCACCCATCTTCTGTTCCACACTCCAGCCCAACTGGTGGCAGTAATGCACCTTTACGTCCATTTGCTAGCCACCAAAAAAAAGAAGAAAAACAAAATGGCAGGGTGTGTTGCTGAACCAACCGAGGACGGAATAAAAACTCTCCTCGAAAACAAAACCCAAAAAATAAAAAATAAAAAAAAGCAACAGATTATGGAATGAAAGTATTCGATGGTAAGAACATATTTTTTTTTATTTTTCAAGAATTATTAGTATAGCATTTTTCACAAATTTCTCCTGTAATTTCGCTGGTTTGTTTACATTCTAAGCAGAAATGATTTTATTTATCGAATTTGCAGAAAATAAAAATAATGATGCTCTGTTTCTCAAAATCCAGTGAATGTTGATAGAATAAAACAGTTATTCTACTCAATCTTGTCATACATGGATTCTAGACGACTCGGTGCTACGCGCCTCATCGGCTATCAGCTCATGTCCGACTCGATTTCATGGAATAACTGTTAAAAATAAATAAATAAATAATATAAAATAGTTTTAGCTTTAGGGTTTTTTTTTATTATTATTAATTTATTTTCCCAGCGAGCCATTGAATTCTTGATAGTGATTGGTAAGAAGGTGTTGATTAATTTTCTGTAACAATACGTTATAATTTCTACAGTGACAGCTCGTTCACAGAGTCTTGGCTAAGAAATTAAGTGTGTTGTTACAGAGCAAAGCAATGAGAAAGTCTTCAGGGAGAGCTGGTTCCACTATGGTTTCTTGGTAAAAAGCTGAATTTTTCCTCATCTCATCTCATTATTATCTCTAGCCGCTTTATCCTGTTCTACAGGGTCGCAGGCAAGCTGGAGCCTATCCCAGCTGACTACGGGTGAAAGGCGGGGTACAGCCTGGACAAGTCGCCAGGTCATCACAGGGCTGACACATAGACACAGACAACCATTCACACTCACATTCACACCTACGGTCAATTTAGAGTCACCAGTTAACCTAACCTGCATGTCTTTGGACTGTGGGGGAAACCGGAGCACCCGGAGGAAACCCACGCGGACACGGGGAGAACATGCAAACTCTGCACAGAAAGGCCCTCGCCGGCCACGGGGCTCGAACCCGGACCTTCTTGCTGTGAGGCGACAGCGCTAACCACTACACCACCCCTGAATTTTTCTTATTGTTTTATTAACTTCAAAAGAATACGAAGGGATGAATGTTTCTCTCAGTGCTAACAGGAACCAAGTTGTTTTTCAAGACGTTCCACAAGAATAAGCATAAGTATAACTATAAATTAGAAAGAAATTATGACATGTCATTCTTTAGTTAATAACTAACTGTAATCGTAAGCAAATTACCATGGTATACTTCAGGGATAATACACTTCAGGACGTTCTGTTATCGGAATATTATTACCTTTGGTGTTGTAACATTGATTGTTTTGTGCTATTATATAAAAATAGTCTTTTATTCCTTATTAGTTAGGCATACAGCATATGAACCCTTCATCAGGATTATGGAAATCTATTTGGGAAGTGCTTCAACTAACAGATAATATTTTACACACAAACCCTAACCCTAAGTCTGAATTATAATACGTTTACGTTATCTCTTCAGATGCTATACTTAAAACATGGATGAAGCTTTACACTATACAGCTCCTTTTTTACATAAAAGATCATTTTATGTAACTTTACAATATCAAACTTTTCAAGCTTGTAGCTTGATCAGCAAATTCTGGATTCTTTCAATCCCTTCATGGGATCTTTTAATTCTGTTCATTTTCAGACGGATAAACTTATTACAGGCTCGACAAAGACCTTCGTTCTAAAATTGACAATATGTTATGCATCAAGGAAAAGTACAAGACAATATAATCTACTATAATTTGGACCAGAGGCAATTTGAGGCTCTCCTGGTTTATATTATGCTTCAATGTGATGAAAAATCTATCGGTGTGAAAGTGTTGCATTAGCATTATATTCAGCGTGCTGGTTGCAATCGTAGCTCAAGCTTCCCAATTAGATAAACCATCGTTACATTACGAAAGTAACACCAGAACGCCTTTGATAAAGTGCTTAAAGTATATACACTTTGAAAGACCAAGCTGTCAGGATGATTTGAGCAAAACTGTACCATGAAATCTAAATAATTATCATTAGCATACCAGATCCTGCTTGCTTTCCAGAGTTACATTAGCTACTTAATAGCTTGTCATCTGAAAATATTGGCTTCTCTTTCCTGCATAAACCACTATTCTGCTTCCTGTCTTTATTACCTCTGTCACCTTTGGAGGAGGTTATGTTTTCGCCTCCGTTTGTTTGACTGTTCCCAATGTAACTCCAAAAGTTACATTGAGTAGATTTTGATCCAAATCTAGATATGTATGTGAATCCAGGATCCAGATATGTATGCAGAGCCAGGATTTTTTTTTTTTTTTGCCTCTTTCCAACGTATCTCAAAAAAGTAGTGAACAGATTTTGATGAAATTTGGTGGAAAGGTGAGCCATGGGCCAAGGAACAATTGATTTTGATTTTGATCCAAATCCAGATATGTATGTGAATCCAGGATCCAGGTATGTATGCAGAGCCAGGGTTTTTACTTCCGCGTACTTTGTTGGAGGAGGTTATGTTTTTGCCCCTGTTTGTCTTGTTTGTCTTGTCTTTTTTTAAATTTGGTAGAAAGGTGAGCCATGGGCCCATAAACCACTATTCTGCTTCCTGTCTTTATTACCTCTGTCACCTTTGGAGGAGGTTATGTTTTCGCCTCCGTTTGTTTGACTGTTCCCAATGTAACTCCAAAAGTTACATTGAGTAGATTTTGATCCAAATCTAGATATGTATGTGAATCCAGGATCCAGATATGTATGCAGAGCTAGGATTTTTTTTTTTTTTTTGCCTCTTTCCAACGTATCTCAAAAAAGTAGTGAACAGATTTTGATGAAATTTGGTGGAAAGGTGAGCCATGGGCCAAGGAACAATTGATTTTGATTTTGATCCAAATCCAGATATGTATGTGAATCCAGGATCCAGGTATGTATGCAGAGCCAGGGTTTTTACTTCCGCGTACTTTGTTGGAGGAGGTTATGTTTTTGCCCCTGTTTGTCTTGTTTGTCTTGTCTTTTTTTAAATTTGGTAGAAAGGTGAGCCATGGGCCAAGGAACAACTGATTAGGTTTTTTTTAACAAGATCTTTTTATTAATAATTCAAAATTGCAGTAAAAAGAAGAATGTACAGGGACCGTAAGTGATTAGATTTTGATCCAAATCCACATATGTATGTGAATCCAGGATCCAGATATGTATGCAGAGCTAGGATTTTTTTTTTTTTTGCCTCTTCCCAACATATTTCAAAAAGTAGTGAACAGATTTTGATGAAATTTGATAGAAAGGTGAGCCATGGGCCACGGAAGAATTTTATTAGATTTTGATCCAAATCCAGATATGTATGTGAATCCAGGGTCCAGATATGTATGCAGAGCCAGGATTTTTTTTTTTTGCCTCTTTCCAACGTATCTCAAAAAAGTAGTGAACAGATTTTGATGAAATTTGGTAGAAAGGTGAGCCATGGGCCAAGGAACAATTGATTAGATTTTGATCCAAATCTAAATATGTACATGGATCCAGGATCCAGGTATGTATGCAGAGCCAGGGTTTTTACCTCCGCGTACTTTGTTGGAGGAGGTTATGTTTTTGCCCCTGTTTGTCTTGTTTGTCTTTTTTTTTTTTAATTTGGTAGAAAGGTGAGCCATGGGCCAAGGAACAACTGATTAGGGGTTTTTTTTAACAAGGTCTTTTTATTAATAATTCAAAATTGCAGCAAAAAGAATAATGTACAGGGACCACAATTGATTAAGTTTTGATCCAAATCCACATATGTATGTGAATCCAGGATCCAGATATGTATGCAGAGCCAGGATTTTTTTTTTTTTGCCTCTTTCCAACGTATCTCAAAAAAGTAGTGAACAGATTTTGATGAAATTTGGTAGAAAGGTGAGCCATGGGCAAAGGAACAATTGCTTAGATTTTGATCCAAATCTAAATATGTACATGGATCCAGGATCCAGGTATGTATGCAGATCCAGGGTTTTTACCTCCACGTACTTTGTTGGAGGAGGTTATGTTTTTGCCCCGTTAGTCTTTTTTTTTTTTAAATTGGTAGAAAGGTGAGCCATGGGCCAAGGAACAACTGATTAGGGTTTTTTTAACAAGGTCTTTTTATTAATAATTCAAAATTGCAGCAAAAAGAAGAATGTACAGGGACCACAATTGATTAGATTTTGATCCAAATCCACATATGTATGTGAATCCAGGATCCAGATATGTATGCAGAGCTAGGATTTTTTTTTTTTTTGCGCATGCCTTAACGCAAAGCGTGCGCACGGGTTATAACTCGTGCGCGCACATTAATATCTCGTGCACACGCCTTATAAGTCATTCCCACGCTTTATTTTTTTATTCACCATGTCCCCTCTACGGCTCCGTATATTTCAAAAAGTAGTGAACAGATTTTGATGAAATTTGGAGGAAACGTGAGCCATGGGCCACGGAACAATTGATTAACTCTTGATCCAAATATGTATGCAGATCTCTCTTTTTTTTTGTGGATATTCTGATATGTGGCTTGGTGGAGGTGTGCACTCTAATGTTCTTCTTGATTTCTCTTTCTTTTCTGACTTCCAGACAGCCAAGTTCTCTCCATTTTTGAAGCACAGCTATGTTAGCCAGATCGTTTCTGGTAGCTAGGTGACACAGGAGCAGTCCGGCTAGCTCGAGTGCTCCATGTTGGTTTTTAATTACAGTTCTCCTGGCTGACAAACAGAAGCAGGAGAATAATGGAGCACCATGTAAGCACAGAGAATCGACTCAAAGTCATAAAAGTACAACATTTTTTTACTGTAAATGATTAATTTTCCTCAAACACGACACTTTAAAATGTACAGGTTACAGATCCCTGTAAAATCATTCCATGTTCATTTCCACAGCAGGCACATCTGCTTCCTGGTTAATGAACAAACCTACAATTTTATGTCGTTATGGAACGGTGAAATGTGCCCTTGAACCTTTTGCTCATGTGTAAATTACATGAATATGCATGAGCATCATACGGCGCGTGAGTGAAACCAAGTCGTATGACCCGCACTGAAGCCTTCAGGGTGATTTTTCTCATGCAAAAGCAGGCAGTGGAAATGTGACTCTTAATATAATACCATAGTTAAGATTTTTTCAGGTGGTTTTATCCAGTGGAGTAGGACACACTGACCCACTGTATTATTAAACTTTAACATTGATTGTTTGCTTTAAACCATGGATATTAATGCACTTGTTCTAATACGTTATGGTTTCTATAGTAACAGCTCATTCTTTGGGACTTGTACAGTGCAGACTCTTTATAAACATTAAAAACATAACTAATTGTTGATACAGTGAAGAGTTCTGTTAAAAAAAAAACGCTGACAACATTTTTTGTAAGGAGTCTCCAGTTCTCATTAAAAAAAAAGAAAAAAAAAGAGTCTAGTGAAGAAACAACCGATTACAGCTGCGTTAACGGAAATGATACCAGATGTTGCATCAGATTAAATGTAACTATAAACGGATAAAATGTCCAACATGTCTTTGTTCATCTCATCTCATTATCTCAAGCCGCTTTATCCTTCTACAGGGTCGCAGGCAAGCTGGAGCCTATCCCAGCTGACTACGGGCGAAAGGCGGGGTACACCCTGGACAAGTCGCCAGGTCATCACAGGGCTGACACATAGACACAGACAACCATTCACACTCACATTCACACCTACGCTCAATTTAGAGTCACCAGTTAACCTAACCTGCATGTCTTTGGACTGTGGGGGAAACCGGAGCACCCGGAGGAAACCCACGCGGACACGGGGAGAACATGCAAACTCCACACAGAAAGGCCCTCGCCGGCCCCAGGGCTCGAACCCAGGACCTTCTTGCTGTGAGGCGACAGCGCTAACCACTACACCACCGTGCCGCCCTGTCTTTGTTCAATAAATAAAATTTTTAAATCACAAATTATAAGTGGTTTAACAAGAATTTAAAAAAAAAACCACTTGCTGTTATTGGAACATAATCAATTTCAACTTCAACGCACCACCCTGTTTGTGTTGATTATTTTCCTATAAAAAAAAAGACAGTATAATTTTAATATTCAGAATACTTCTAAGTCATACACTGATAACTTTCTGGACAAACATGAAAAATATATAACTGCTTAAAAAAGAGAGAGAAAAAAATTCAATTAGCCAAGCTGATTCAGTTTTTTTTTTTTTATTTCGGTTTAGTTTTAGTTAGTTTTACAAGTACATAATTAGTTTTAGTTGTATTTCGAGGAACTGATGAGCTTTAGGTTTAGTTAGTTTTTGAAGTATTACACAGCAAGCATCTTCTTCTTTGGAGTTTTACACCAGCCCTCATTACATTACTGCCACCTACTGGAACTCATCTGTTACTGTCGCAAGAGGAAAATGAAATGAAAACTCAGACGGAGCTAACTTTCCCCGCACTTTTCGTTTTAGTTTGTGTTGTATTGTTCATTGTAGTTTTGAATTAATTTTCATTTTTAAAAAAGACTAATTTTTATTTCCGTTAACAGAATTATTTTTTCACTGCTAGTTTTCGTCTTAATTTTTGTTAAATACAGTGCTCAGCGTAAATAAGTACACCCCCTTTGAAAAGTAACATTTTAAACAATCTCTCAATGAACACAAACAATTTCCAAAATGTTGACAAGACAAAGTTTAATATAACATCTGTTTAACTTATAACAGGGAAAGTAAGGTTAATAATATAACTTAGATTACACATTTTTCAGTTTTACTCAAATTCGGGTGGTGCAAAAATGAGTACACCCCACAACAAAAACTACTCCATCTAGTACTTTGTATGGCCTCCATGATTTTTAATGACAGCACCAAGTCTTCTAGTCATGGAATGAACAAGTTGGTGACATTTTGCAACATCAATCTTTTTCCATTCTTCAACAACGACCTCTTTTAGTGACTGGATGCTGGATGGAGAGTGATGCTCAACTTGTCTCTTCAGAATTCCCCAAAGAAAATAATTTCTTGACACCACAAAGGTGAAGGCTACAAGAAGATCAGCCAAGCTTTACTTATCAGTCAGAATACTGTAGCAAAAGTGGTACAAAAATTTAAGAAAGATGGAACTGCAACCATCTCACAGAGACGTCCAGGTCGTCCACGGAAGTTAACACCTCGACAGGAGCGTCTTCTGATGAGAAGGGTTGAAGAAAATCGGCATGCAAGTTCACTGCAGTTATCTAAAGAAGTAGAAAGCCAAACTGGGGTGACTATTTCCCATGACACAATACGGCGTACACTGCAGAGGAATGGCATGCATGGATGCCGTCCACGAAAGAAGCCTCTCCTAAAGCCCAGACACAAAAAAGCCCGCCTAGAGTTTGCCAGGGCCCATGCTGACAAAGATGAAGACTACTGGGACTCTATACTCTGGAGTGATGAGACCAAGATAAACATTTTTGGGACTGATGGCTTCAAAACTTTATGGCATCGCAAAGGTGAGGAATACAAAGAAAACTGCATGGTGCCTACAGTGAAACATGGTGGTAGCAGTGTCCTTATGTGGAGCTGCATGAGTGCTGCTGGTGTCGGGGAGCTGCATTTCATTGATGGCATCATGAATTCACAGATGTATTGCTCTATACTGAAAGAGAAGACGCTACCATCACTCCCTGCCCTTGGTCGTCGTGCGCTTTTCCAACATGACTAAACACACATCTAAGGCCACTGTTGGATTTCTGAAGAAGAACAGGGTGAAAGTGATTCAGTGACCAAGTATGTCTCCTGATCTGAACCCAATCGAACACCTATGGGGAATTCTGAAGAGCCAAGTTGAGCATCACTCTCCATCCAGCATCCAGTCACTAAAAGAGGTCATTGTTGAAGAATGGAAAAAGATTGATGCTGCAAAATGTCGCCAACTTGTTCATTCCATGACTAGAAGACTTGGTGCTGTCATTAAAAATCATGGAGGCCAAACAAAGTACTAGATGGAGTAGTTTTTGTTGTGGGGTGCACTCATTTTTGCACCACCCTAATTTGAGTAAAACTGAAAAATGTGTAATCTAAGTTATATTATTAACCCTACTTTCCTGTTATAAGTTAAACAGATGTTATATTAAACTTTGTCTTGTCAACATTTTGGAAATTGTGTCCATTGAGAGATTGTTTAAAATGTTACTTTTCAAAGGGGGTGTACTCATTTACGCTCAGCACTGTATATTAACCCTGGTATATGAGCCAGCTAATTATATTTATATTCAGGTACTGTCTAAAAGCGGAGCTCCCGATGAGTGTAAAATGTGTGCGTAAGGGGCGGCCAGAGCTGTCACTCATTATTCATGTTCTGGGCGGAGCCATCAGCCCAAAGTTTTGCACAATGTAACGTTTGAGTGTGTTTTGTTTGTGTTCCGTGCATTGGTTGAACTGTGGTTTAGCACGAGACTTTGAGCGCAGAGGCTAATGGGGTGCATTTGGTGAACTTGGAGAGGTTTGGTTGGTCCTTGGTTGAGTGGAGTGAGGTGTGTAAAGGCCCGGTCCCACTGCACTTACGGATGCAAAGAGGATGTAAAACGTAAAAAAATCTTTGCCATCCGTTGGAAAACGCTATGCATCCGTTGTGTACTCATTGCATACGTGCTTCATACGCTCTATCCATCGAGCATCCGTCCACTGTGATTTCATCCGCGCAAAAAGTTTTGAGCTGCACAAAACTTTTAGAACGGATGAACTTTCCGCCGTGTACGATGTAAATCCGCGACATATACGAGCAACAAACGTTCTATGTCCGTTATCATCCGTTAAACGTCTGCTGTATCCTCTCTGCATCCTCTGGGCATCCTCGCAACTTGCATCCGCTGCAGCTGAAAACGGAAAGAGGGAGGAAAGATAAGGTACATGAAACGTCTATTCATCGTTAGTAGCACGGAAATAGAAAGGATGTAAGCGTATGCATCTCGTATATAAAGTATTCAAAACGGACAAAGCGTTTATATCTGGGATGTATCTCGTATATTTAGGATGTCTGGAGTATGTCTAGAGTATGTAGAAGGACACCTAGCGGACAATCGATATTTTGTATAAAAAGGGGGAGAAAATCATCTAGTAGTAGAGATGTATTGATGTAGCCGCCAGCACGTCTTTCCGCTTTATGCTGACGGCGTGCATGCTGCATCCCTTTATTTCCGCGGAGCAGACGCAATTCATACCCCCCGCATGCGCAGTGAACGGTCTGCATCCGATATACATCCGCGCAACATCCCCTTTGTTTCCGTTAGGCGTACGTGATGCATCCCCTTCATCCGCTATGCATCCGCTCTTTCTGCTATGCGTCCGCTTCTCAGTTATCACCGGTAACCCCTTCGGAGCTGTCATCCACTTCCATCCGCTTTCATCCGCTAGGCTTCCTATGAACATGCGTTTAACATCCCCACTTCCATCCGCTTTCATCCGCTAGGCTTCCTATGAACATGCGTTTAACATCCCCGCTATATACTACCCACGTCCGTTCTTTTCCGTTCTGTTTTCGCAAATTTTCGCCAATTTTGTCCATTTCTGGAGCGGATGAAAACGGATAAAGCCACACCCGAAATTTTGCTCGTCCGCTGTGTCCTTTTTGCATACGTTTTGTGTCCATCGGCCAGTGGGACCGGGCCTTAACGTTCAGAGTGTAGTGTGTAAACATTACTCTGTAAAATTGTGCACTTGTTTCCAACCGTGTTATGTTATTTTAGTTTTGTTTAGTTTACACGGTGCTCGGATGATGTTCGATGCTATACTCATGTTCAAGAGGAATAAAACACATCTGCACCCGTCAGAAACTCTGCTGCTGTTCTAAATGCCAAGGGCTGTTACGGCGTTAGTAAATAATCCCATGTTATTTTTTTAAAAAGCAAATTAAAAATAAGTGCTGGGTAAAAACCCATCTATCTTATGTAAATAAACATACAGATTTTGTTGTCAGGTGGTCAAGTGTTTATGAGATACGTTGCCTTGCACTTGATTGGGTTCCCTGTGGTGGTACATGTACATCGTTCATATGTATGGACATCATAAGGTCACAAAAACCATCAAAAATCAGGTCGACACATTGCATTAAAGGCATTTAGCAGATGCTCTTATCCAGATCGACATCCAACATTCCCAGAGCAGCCTGGCAAACGGTGGGGGGTTAGGTGCCTTGCTCAAGCCATTCCTGCAGGTCCAGGGAATCAAACCAGCAACCTTTTGGTCCCAAAGCTGCTTCTCTAACCTTTAGGCCATGGCTTAGCCCATATTCTTTTCAGTATGGCGCTCCATTATAAGATCCTAATTAATATTTAAAGTTCAATATGATTAATATTTAAATAGTTATTATAATTAAAGTTCATATCCTGTCGAGTGGAGGGCGGCACGGTGGTGTAGTGGTTAGCGCTGTCGCCTCATAGCAAGAAGGTCCGGTGTTCTGATAAACTGTCCTACACGTCAATGCGTCCTACAAAGCCCCACTGCGCATGCGCGGAGCACAAAACGTCATTTCTTGGCATTTGAACAGATTTTTGTCCTACATCAGCTGTGCTATAAACGGTGCAGAATAAACGGTGCAGATTAACGGCGTGCATTCAATCTTTACTACTTAATCTAACATAATGCTGATTTCTAACCATTGCATGAGTCTTGCAATACATCTGAAATATCTCATTTATTCATTTATTAATGTAGAAGCATATTCTGATGGGGTCATATGAGTTGTGAGAATGACTAAAAGTTAAAGTTGAATCACACTGTAGGATTTCCTGCAATGTAGGACTGCTCGACAGACATGTCTGACATCCCCTCCTACCGTAGGACGCTTCGTGGATGTAGGACCGTTTATCAGAACACCGGGTCCGAGCCCCGGGGCCGGCGAGGGCCTTTCTGTGCGGAGTTTGCATGTTCTCCCCGTGTCCGCGTGGGTTTCCTCCGGTTTCCCCCACAGTCCAAAGACATGCAGGTTAGGTTAACTGGTGACTCTAAATTGACCGTAGGTGTGAATGTGAGTGTGAATGGTTGTCTGTGTCTATGTGTCAGCCCTGTGATGACCTGGCGACTTGTCCAGGGTGTACCCCGCCTTTCGCCCGTAGTCAGCTGGGATAGGCTCCAGCTCGCCTGCGACCCTGTAGAACAGGATAAAGCGGCTAGAGATAATGAGACGAGATCCTGTCGAGTGTTTGCTCGGCCATTTACAAAAGTTGAAACTCAAATGCTGTGCTGTGAATATGCTACGACTAAAAACAACAACAAAACAAACAAACTCTTTTCGTAATATTTCTACATCATGTCTTATATTCTGTTCACTTCCACACATTAAAAACCCCTCCTTAAATAAATATTACGCTGCAGCGAGCATCATGGCCTTGCCCTTTCCCTGTTCTTTACTGGATTAATCTGAAACGCTAAAACGTTTTGCTCAGTGAGCAGAAGCAGAGACTGCAAATAGGATTAAGTGTTTTCTCTGTCAGTGCTTTCCCCCATTAATAAATCATATCCACCTCACAAACTTTCAAAGCCAGAGTATTATTCCCTGCCGATGTGTTTAACTGGGGGTGGAAGTGCACAGATAAACCCTCTGCACGTCCCTCACCATCCTCACGGCTTATTCTCTTTGTGGACATGGACTCGTATTAAATCTGCTGTTCGATTGAGAGATCTGAGGCTTTGAAGCTCTCTCTGGTAGTGCAGAGGTATTGAACATATGCTGTAAATTTAGCCTGATGTGCCTGCTTGTGCTTGAGCGCTTTAATAAATCATGCACAAGTAAATATTGCACTAGCCTGGGCCCGCCCATCCTAAGCGTGACGCAACACGAGGGCCTGTTGCGAGCTTAGTCTGGCCAGGCAAGCTATCTCCAGCTCTTCCAAGCTCCCGAAAAATCGGGAACCAATCAACTTTGAGCATCTCCAACGGCCCTGGGTAGAGGCGTGTTCAAGGCAGTGACGTAGTAGAACTGCGACCGGAAGCCATAGATTGTTTACAGAATCTATGCCGGAAGCGCTTCATTCACTAGAAACATTACGAACATGGAGCAAGTTCTCATTGAAAACGGAGCAAAGAGCAGCCCTGGAGGTATTTATTGAAAGGAAGGACGTTTTCGCCTTGCTCCCGACCGGCTTCGGTAAGAGTTTAATCTACCAGTTAGCCCCGTCGCGTCACATATGTCAGAGGAAAGAGTGATGTGATTGGTTTAAGCTTCGTCACAGCCTTTTCTGGCTTCGACCAGTAGCAAACTGAGGCATTTCAGGGAGGCGGGTCAACCACGGGCTCTGGGAAACGGTTGGGCTGAATATCTTGGCCAGACCAAATGCTCGCAGAGCTTTGCAGTCGCGTTAGCCAGACTAATATTGCACTATAACTCCAAGCAGGCGGCACGGTGGTGTAGTGGTTAGCGCTGTCGCCTCACAGCAAGAAGGTCCTGGGTTCGAGCCCCGTGGCCGGCGAGGGCCTTTCTGTGCGGAGTTTGCATGTTCTCCCCGTGTCCGCGTGGGTTTCCTCCGGGTGCTCCGGTTTCCCCCACAGTCCAAAGACATGCAGGTTAGGTTAACTGGTGACTCTAAATTGAGCGTAGGTGTGAATGTGAGTGTGAATGGTTGTCTGTGTCTATGTGTCAGCCCTGTGATGACCTGGCGACTTATCCAGGGTGTACCCCGCCTTTCGCCCGTAGTCAGCTGGGATAGGCTCCAGCTTGCCTGCGACCCTGTAGAAGGATAAAGCGGCTAGAGATAATGAGATGAGATGAGATAACTCCAAGCAAAGCTTTTCACACATCGAGCCAGAGTAGTACACATACACTCACTGGCCACTTTAATAGGAACTTGTTCTTGATTCTAAGATCCCTGTTCTTGGTTGCAGGAGTGGAACCCAAATGTATTCCTCTGTTTTCTGTTGCATGCTGAGATGCTTTTCTGCTCACCACGGTTGTAAAGAGTGATTTATATGAGTTATGATATCCTTCCTGGCAAAAAAGCTCAAACCAATCTGGCCATTTTCCTCTCTTATCAACAAGGCTTTTGTTTCCACCCACAGAACTGTCGCTCACTCTGTGATTTTTTTTTTTTTTGTTTTTTTGCACCATTCTGTCTGTGTAAAGTCTAGAGACTGTTGTGTGTGAAAACCCCAGGGATCAGCAGTTTATGAAACACTCAAACCAATCCATCTGGCTCAAACCAACACCCATGCCCAGGCTTGTAGTACTCGAGTCCAAGACTCAGACTCGAGTCCGACTCGTGCCCTAATTTTAAAGTGCCATTCCACCATTGGATGTATTCTTTGGCATAAAATACAATATATTTTGACAACATATATAAACGGTATCACTAGACAGAGAAATCTTTTAGCTTCAAAATGATATATCAAACATAATTTTTTGACAACGACAAGTATATTAATTTTGCGACCAAAGTCACCTACCCTTTTAATTTCCACACGTGATGTCATCGGCAGGTTCCCCTTCTTGTGTACCACGTGACGTGTGACGTGGCACATATTATCAGTTATCGGATAGAACGCGATAAAAATAATACCAATAAATCTAGCTAATACCAATAAATCTAGCTAACTGAAAGATTAACTCCAAATTTTTCGCAATTTTTTTGGCCCCCATATACGAGGAGAAATGACTCTTTCACTTTGGGGGTTTCCTGGTCTAAAAATAGACCGACACGTGGTACACAAGAAGGGGAACCTGCCGATGACATCACGTTTCACTACCGCGCGGAAATTAAAAGGGTAGGTGACTTTGGTCGCAAAATTAATATACTTGTCTCATCTCATCTCATTATCTCTAGCCGCTTTATCCTGTTCTACAGGGTCGCAGGCAAGCTGGAGCCTATCCCAGCTGACTACGGGTGAAAGGCGGGGTACACCCTGGACAAGTCGCCAGGTCATCACAGGGCTGACACATAGACACAGACAACCATTCACACTCACATTCACACCTACGGTCAATTTAGAGTCACCAGTTAGCCTAACCTTCATGTCTTTGGACTGTGGGGGAAACCGGAGCACCTGGAGGAAACCCATGCGGACACGGGGAGAACATGCAAACTCCACACAGAAAGGCCCTCGCCGGCCCCGGGGCTCGAACCCAGGACCTTCTTGCTGTGAGGCGACAGCGCTAACCACTACACCACCGTGCCGCCCTAATATACTTGTCGTTGTCAAAAAATTATGTTTGATATATCATTTTGAAGCTAAAAGATTTCTCTGTCTAGTCATGTTGTCATAAAATATATTGTATTTTATGCCAAAGAATACATCCAATGGTGGAATGGCACTTTAAGGACTCATGACTCGACTTGGACTTGAGCACTGATGGCTCGGACTCGTGCATTAACTGCATTCAGACTCGTAAATTGAAAACAAGGATTCGGATTTTTTCTTTATTTTTTGGAACATGCCATAATAATTTGGCATAAGATATTTATATCTAAGGCGGCATGGTGGTATAGTGGTTAGCGCTGTCGCCTCACAGCAAGAAGGTCCGGGTTCGAGCCCCGTGGCCGGCGAGGGCCTTTCTGTGTGGAGTTTGCATGTTGTCCCCGTGTCCGCGTGGGTTTCCTCCGGGTGCTCCGGTTTCCCCCACAGTCCAAAGACATGCAGGTTAGGTTAACTGGTGACTCTAAATTGACCGTAGGTGTGAATGTGAATGGTTGTCTGTGTCTGTGTGTCAGCCCTGTGATGACCTGGTGACTTGTCCAGGGTGTACCCCACCTTTCGCCCGTAGTCAGCTGGGATAGGCTCCAGCTTGCCTGCGACCCTGTAGGACAGGATAAAGCGGCTAGAGATAATGAGATGTGTTTTATATCTAAATTAATTTTTGTACTAATTTCGTGCAAGAGTGTCACACCTGCATACCTTGGCGTGTGTATCAGATAGACTCTCGGGCGCGCTCCGGACAGCACACACACCAAGCGGACTCTCATGCATGCCGTAAATGACTCACACCTGCACAGGATTAAGGCACAATCAGCGCGCCGATATAAAAACTGTGAAAACACACTTATTTTGTGAAGTATTGAGTTGCGTTGCTGACACATTACCGAGCCTTATTTCCTTGTTTGGTTTCGGACTCGACGCAAAAATTTTTGAATGACTTGGACTTGAACACTGGGAACTCGAAACTGGACTCAAACCCGAGGTTTAGTGACTCGATGACAGCACTGCCCATGCCACAGTGAAAGTCACACTTTGAGATCACAATTTTCTCCATTCTGATGTTTGATTTGAAGCATGATTTGATGCACTGTGCTGCTCTCAAGGGATCGGCTGATTAGAGAACCGCATAAAACAGCAGGTAGATGTAGGGGTGTTCCTAATAAAGTGGCTGGTGAGTGTATATCTGAAAGGAAATGAGAATATGACAATATTCAGAATTGGATATGACTCGTGTGAACAGCATATTGCATTCAGATATTCCGAATTTTGCATTTTCCGATTAAGACATGTAGGATGTGCCGATATTATATTTATTTAAATGGCTTTTTGTTTTGGTTTTTTTGGGAATTTAATTATCTCATCTCATCTCATTATCTCTAGCCGCTTTATCCTGTTCTACAGGGTCGCAGGCAAGCCGGAGCCTATCCCAGCTGACTACGGGCGAAAGGCGGGGTACACCCTGGACAAGTCGCCAGGTCATCACAGGGCTGACACATAGACAACCATTCACACTCACACCTACGGTCAATTTAGAGTCACCAGTTAACCTAACCTGCATGTCTTTGGACTGTGGGGGAAACCAGAGCACCCGGAGGAAACCCACGCGGACACGGGGAGAACATGCAAACTCCACACAGAAAGGCCCTCGCCGGCCACGGGGCTCGAACCCAGGACCTTCTTGCTGTGAGGCGACAGCGCTAACCACTACACCACCGTGCCGCCCCGGAATTTTATTATATAAAATATAATCAGGACACGTATGTAGCATGTAACAAAGATGTCTAAAAGTTTTGCAGTATGATATTTTTTTTCTCTATGATCTAATTCCAGATAAAGGTTAGATTTTAGTTGTTAATTAAATTCCTCCAATTAAAACGTGTGGCGATAAATTGTGAATGTAAAACTATGTATTACACTGGAACTGAATGAAAGAAAGACTTCACAAAACTGTTCATATGGACACTGATCCAAATTTCCAATGCTGGAGCAAAACAGAAATAAAAAACAGTCCTGGTTGGTGCGTCACTTCCCTGGAGGGTTTATGGGGAACATCACGCCATCAGAGACACACAATTACACCGTCATCCATCTGAAAAAGGATGTAATCTACAGATTAGTCAAAACTGCTGGATTATTCTTTTAATATGTAGTGACTCTGAATATGTGTGTGTGTGTGTGTGTGTGTGTGTGTGTGTGTGTGTTTCCTGATTCAGAGACCTGGTGAGGAGGTTGTTGTGGATCAAGGCGGCACAAGTTCAGTCTTCAACATCCACTATGAGAAAGAAGAGCTGGAGAGTGAGTGTATAACACACACAGAGAGAGACAAAGACATCAAGATCAACCACCTAGTCCTCTCATGCTTTACTATTTCTCTTGGCACACACACACACACACACAATGGAGACACAATGAGGGGACACACACATCAAGTAAGAAGTCAAGATCAAGCACCTCACCCTTTAATGCTTTGTTGTTTCACTTGGCGGGGACACACACAACACACAATGGGGACACAATGAGGACACATTACAAACACAATTAGATATCTCTCTGTCTCTCACACACACACACACACACACACACACACACACACACAAACAAGTCAAGATCAAGCACCTGCTCCTCTGATATTTTATTGCTTTCCTTGGCGCTCTCTCTCTGTCTCTGTCTCTCACACACACACACACAGTGATTGAAAGACTATTTTTGAGTGTGTGTTTGTTGTCTCAGCCCATAGGACATGCGCATACAGTACACAACAGGGACACAAACAAACACCAACAGAAAGCACACACACACTGAATGGTGGACTATTTCTGAGCATGTGTGTGTTGTCTCAGTTCTCATGACTTTGTTTGCTAGACACAAGGACACGCATGAACACACACACACACTGAATGTCAAGTCAAGTTTATTTGTATCGCGCTTTTAACAATAGACATTGTCGCAAAGCAGCTTTACAGAATTTGAACGACTTAAAACATGAGCTAATTTTATCCCTAATCTATCCCCAATGAGAAGCCTGTGGCGACGGTGGCAAGGAAAAACTCCCTCAGACGACATGAGGAAGAAACCTCGAGAGGAACCAGACTCAAAAGGGAACCCATCCTCATTTGGGCAACAACAGACAGCCTGACTATAATATTAACAGTTTTAACATGAAGTCAGTTTCGTTGATGTTATAACTCTTCATTGATGGAAACTTGAGTGCAAAACTGTTCATGACAACCGCAGTCCTAAAGTTAGCAAGTCAACTGTAGTCCTCAGCCATAAAAGCACTACTGTAAGAGTCCAGAGCGTCCTCTAGGTATGACTTTCAACTGTCCATATGGGGCCGTCCTCCACAGGAGCGATGCGATGAGACTCCAACTAGACGTAGGGCATCAGGATGGATCAGGCAGGTCCGAGGAGCAGAAGAGGTCAGCATCTCGATCCCAGGATTGACGTAACTCAGAGGGACAGATTTGGGGCTGGTGGAGAAAACACAGGTTGTTAGGTATGCCCAATGTCACCTGAATAAGTAGGAACAGTATACATTAGGGCTGTGCCGATAGACGATGCCATCGTCCATCGACAATGGTGGTCATCCATCACGATGGAGAGCCACCATCGTGATACCACGCCCCCTCCTGTCATAAACATGCATATACGGTATCATCTGGGCCTATTTAACCTAAAAAGTTAGTTTTTTGTTAGTTTAGTTAGTTTTGTTTAATATATAAATAATTATATAACACACACACATATATATATATATATATATATATATATATATATATATATATATATATATATATATATAATTATAAAAATCATTATAAAGTAATATCCTATTACCGCTTGTTCACGTAGGCTATGGTGCAGGGACGTGCTAGTGAACATAACATGGAATTACACAAATACAGTATGCTACGAATAATAAATTTCGACTTCATTTTTTAGCCTACACTATACTTTTAATGTAAAATTTGTCATGTTGTTCAAACAAATAGCCACTATTAACGACTTCAGTCGGGAAATATTGCACCTTATCAAACGGCAGTGAAGCGCGGACTTCGGCAGAAGTCAAATGACTTTAATCTGGTAAATAGGCCTACTTTCAGACACAAAATGGTCCACTCTAAGCCATAATGTCAAACCAAATGGAAGAATGAAGGTGATTCTGATAAATGTAGACAGTAAAAAAAAAAATAATTATATTAAATCATGATTTTAAAAGCTGGTGCAATAATTCAAACACTAATAAATTTGGAAAAATTAGCGCGTTCAAGTGCGCACTAAAGGCCGAAACGCATCTTCAATTGATATGGTGTAAATAAACAATGAGTAATAGCTTAAGTGTAGTTTCTTCTCATAGTTTGAATACTAGTCTTTCATTGTTAGAGCAGATTAATATCTTGCCGTGATCAGTGAGTGCTCGGGGAGGTTCATTTCCACCTGCGCTTTGCGCAGCTCATTTCTCCGAAGCCAGCTGTGCGCAAACGCAGTGTTGACTGCTCGGCAAACTCCAAACGCTCGGTCTGTACTGGCCCTCTGTTGCGCAAGAGAGTTGGTTATGGCCAGGTTCAAATTGTGCCCAAAACAACCTAACCACGGCCATTTCAATTGCCTGATGGCTGTGACAATATTCGCCCCGTTGTTATACAGGCTATCTTTTTCTCCTCTATTTTCCATTCGGCAAGTGTCTCGCGCAATGCGTTTTCTAAATTGTCCGCTGAATGTGTCTCTGGCATGAAACTCGTCTGCAGGCATTTGGACTGCATTGCCCACTCTCGGTCCACATAATGTACGGTAGCTGACATATAGGGCATCATGTTGCAGCTGGACCACATATCCGTTGTCAAGACCAAATATTCCACATCACCTAGCGCTTTTTTTTTTTTCCTTTACGTGCCAAAGCCTCGGATGAGTATCTAATACTTTTAATAATAATAATAATAATAATAATATATTTAATAACGTGGTATTAAAATCCCCCCCCCCCCCCCCCGATATCATCGTCCATCACGATGTTTGCACTGTAAACATCGTCGATGCCAATTAAGGGGACATCGCACAGCCCTAGTATACATATTGCGCTGAGTACAAGCAGGGACTCCGGCAAAACTAACTATGACAACATAACTAAAAGGGGACAGCCAGAAGGTAACACAGGCATGAGGGAGCCCTGGGACATAAAGCAGCAGCCACTACACCATCAACAAACTCGAGTGAGCAAGCGAGTGGGGACTGACAGCATCCATACATCCCAGTTTACCAAAACACTCTGTCTGAGGATCCTCCAGATCTACACCTTTACCTCATAAACACCATTAACACAAGGCTTGACTAAACAGATATGTTTTCAGCCTAGACTTAAACACTGAGACTGTGTCTGAGTCCCAAGCACTACTTGGAAGGCTGTTCCATAACTGTGGGGCTTTGTGAGAAAAGGCTCTGCCCCCTGATAACACTCTGAAAACAGTGTGGGCCTTATAGATAATTGGGCTAATTTTGAGGGCACTGCTGGCCTGTTAGGGCGGGACGGTATCCATCCCACTCGGGAAGGTGCTGCTCTCATTTCCTGCAGCAGAGGTCATAGTCTCAGAACAGGCCTAGTTAATTTCTGACAATCCAGAGCCAAGGCCAGGGAGCAGACGAACAGGCTAAACCGACTGTCTGCTAGCTGCACAGAGTCGTCACTCAGGGCCCACTACATCGAGACTGTGTCTGTTCCCCGAGCTCAACAAAAAAGTAGAAATACTCAGTTTGCTCCAGTAACCTAATCAATATAAAATTAGATCATACTGACTGTACAGCCGCTGCCAGCACCTTTGATCTAAAGGTGGGGCTATTAAATATTAGATCTCTTACATCTAAAGCGCTAATGGTTAATGAACTCATTACTGATCAGGAGTTTAATGTACTTTATTTAACTGAAACATGGATTAAGCCAAATGAATATACTAGTGCATCTCAAAAAATTAGAATACCATGAAAAAGTTCCTTTTTTTCATCATTTAATTCAAAAAGGTAAACTTTCATATATTCTATATTCATTACATGTAAAGTGAAATATTTAAAGCCTTTTTTGTTTTAATTTTGATGATTATGGCTTATAGCTCATGAAAATCAGAAATCCAGTATCTCAAATTATTAGAATATTCCCTAAGATCAATCAAAAAAAGGATTTACAATACAGAAATGTCCAACTTCTGAAAAGTATATTCATTTATACACTCAATACTTGGTTTGGGCTCCTTTACCATGAATTACTGTATCAGTGCGGTGTGGCATGGAGGTGATCAGTCTGTGGCACTGCTGAGGTGTTATTGAAGCCCAGGTTGCTTTAATAGTGGCCTTCAGCGTATCTGTATTTTTGGGTCGGGTGTTTCTCATCTTCCTCTTGACAATACCCCAAAGATTCTCTATGGGGTTCAGGTCAGGCAAGTTGGCTGGCCAATCAAACACAGTAATATCATGGTCAGCAAACCATTTGGTAGTAGTTTTGGCACTGTGGGTAGGTGCTAAGTCCTGCTGGAAAAGGAAATCAGCATCTCCAAAAAGCTCGTCAGCAGATGGAAGCATGAAGTGCTCTAAAATCTCCTGGTAGATGGCTGTGTTGACTTTGGACTTGATAAAATACAGTGGACCAACACCAGCAGATGACATGGCACCCCAAATCATCACAGACTGTGGAAACTTCACACTGGGCTTCAAACACCTTGGATTCTGTGCCTCTCCACTCTTCCTCCAGACTCTAGAACCGTGATTTCCAAATTAAATGCAAAATGTACTTTCATCTGAAAAGAGGACTTTGGACCACTGAGCAACAGTCCATTTCTTTCTCTCCTTAGCCCAGATAAGACACTTCTGACATTGTCTCTGGCTCAGGAGTAGCTTGATATTAGGAATGCGAAAGTTGTATCCCGTTTCTTGAAGATGTCTGTTCATGATGGGTCTTGATACACTGACACCAGCCTCAGTCCACTCCTTGTGAAGCTCTCCCAAGTTCTTGAATCAACTTTTCTTGACAATCCTCTCAAGACTGCAGCCATCCCTGTTGCTTGTGCACCTTTTCCAGCCACCCTTTTCAGCAATGACCTTTTGTGGCTTACCCTCCTTGTGGAGGGCATCAGTGATCATCTTCTGGACAACAGTCAAGTCAGCAGTCTTCCCCATGATTGTGGTTGTGTGTACTGAACTAGACCGAGAGATACACTGTGTTCATACTATTTTACTCAAACTCGAAATGAAATATTCTAATATTTTGAGATGGGTTTTTTTTGTTTTTGTACTGTATGCCATACTGATTAAAATTAAAATAGAAAAATGCTTGAAACATTTTAGTTTATGTGTAATGAGTCTATAATATATAACATTTTCACTTTCTTAAATAACTGATGGAAAATATTGAACTTTTTCACAATATTCTAATTTTTTTGAGATGCACTAGTATAGCATTAAATGAAGCGAGTCCTCCTGGATACAGTTATATACACCAGCCTCATCTAACTGGCAGAGGAGGAGGCGTCGCGGTTATTTATAATGATTATCTAGGTGTAACACAAAAACCTGGTTATAAATTTAATACATTTGAAGTTCTTCATACTCATATAATGTATGTAGCCTCGAAAAATAAGTCTACCCAGTTAATTCCGTTACTTATTATTTACAGGCCCCCGGGGCCATATTCTGAGTTTCTTTCTGAATTTGTGGATTTCATTTCAGACCTGGTCATTTCCTTAGACAAAGCTTTAGTTGTCGGAGAGTTTAATATTCACTTCGATAACCCAGAAGACCCTTTGAAAACAGCGTTTGTGTCCATTTTAGATTCAGTCGGGATTAATCAGAATGTCATAGGACCGACCCATAATTATGGTCACACCCTCGATCTAATGCTAACATTCGGGTTAAACGTAGAAAATATAGTCACACTTTCACAGTCTGAAGTTATCTCAGATCATTATCTCATCTCATTCAAACTATGTCTGAGTAATAATATATGCACCTCACCACGCTACTGTATTAAACGTACATTCACGTCAACTACTGCACAGAGCTTTATAAATGATCTCCCAGAGTTATCGACTTTGATTGGGTCACTGTCAGCCCCTGCAGAACTTGATCAGGCAACTGAATGCTTAGTCAATGTTCCGCCATACTTTAGATAATGTAGCTCCTCTTAAAAGGAAAATGGTCTGAGACAAAAAAATTAGCACCCTGGTATAATGATGACACTCGCATATTAAAGGTGCCCTTCCACCAAAAACGTTTAATACTGGCTCTTTTTGAAATATCATAGTTCACTCCGAGTTGCATATACATGCTGCATGTGAAAATGTAATTCTACTCCCATTCCCTGTATTAGCTTATGAAAGAAAATAGTCGGAAAAACGAGCGAATCTGAAAAAGCCCTATGAACTTATGTCACTTTGAAAATTAGTATTCATGGCCTCGCCCACCTTGGCTTGCAACCGCCCACGGGAAGAAAGTTCGGATTTAAGCGCGAGGAGAGATGGCAGAGCCCATCTCGTCAGTAGCTAACGAAGAGGACCTAACAGCAAGTTGAAAACATGTCTGAACAAGTTCATGCCTGTGTTATTTGTGGCAGTAACACATCAACGTTGCATTTCTTGCCCAAGATAGAAGAGGTGAAGAAGAAATGGTTGGACTTTATCTTTGGAACACCACCAGCGAAGTATAATGCAGCGTTAGTACTGTGTTCTGATCATTTCAACCACAGTGACTTTTCAAACTTCAGTGCCTTCAGTAGTAGTTTTGCTTCGAGGTTGTTTTTAATCCCTGGATCTGTGCCGTCAAGACAATCGACCACCAGCTCACAAGCTGTAAGTAAAACATGACCTTTTTGTTCGAAGGTTTTTGTTACAAAATAGCATGTTCATATTCTCCACGTTAGCATGCATGACATGGTCACAAGCTAGGCAGGGATGAGAGTTTTCCGCTTTTTCTGAGTAAAAAACAACCTTTTTATATTATGCCAAATCCTTTGAGAATTTTTTTTTTATTAATTTCGGGGGGTTGGGGTATGTTCCTTCATGCTGTTCAAGCTTTATTAACTCCAACGATGTTTACACATTATTTCTAAGTCGCCATCTTTAGTCTCGTTTAAATCTTGTTGAATGTGATGTAAAATTCGTGTTATCTACATTGTTATTGGTCAAAACATCGACGTCGAGACCATAATAGCCAATCAAAACAATTTTTACAAAGACACCCACATCCGCTTGTTCTGACTCACTGGAGGTAGCGTCACAGTGCTGTTAGCCAATCAGAGGTAACACGTTTACATGTCATGAATATTAATGAGTAAGAGCTGAAATCCTGTCGTTCTCCCGCCACCCACTCCTCCACCAAACTAGAACAGCCTGAAACAGGAGAACCACAGCATTTTTTTCACCAAAACCGGCTCACAAGGCATTCATTCATACTAGAGACCACCGCACAATTAATGAAAAAACGATGCAATGAGACCTTTAAAACAGACCACTCGAAAATTGGAACGTAAATGACGTCAAACAAAATTGGTAGCATTCAAATTAACGTGGAAGGAGAGCTTCCTGATGTATAGAAAAGCTCTTAGTGCTGTGAGGTCAACATATCTCTCCTCCCTAATAGAAGACAACAAAAATAATCCAAAATTAACCAGGAATAAGTCCACTATGGAAGCCTGTGTGTGTGTTTTTATTTATATATATATATATATATATATATATATATATATATATATATATATATATATATATATATATATATATATAAAATGTGTGTGTGTGTTTTGTCTCAGGTCACAGGACTTTGTTTGTTGGAGTGAGGATGCCTCTGGGCCGTCAGTCTCACCGCCATCACAGAGCTCATGGTTCCAAACACCGCAGGAGAGAGAGGTCGAGAACGGGGAGCCTAGGACCTGATACTGACCTTTCAGACAGCGCCAGCACCTCTCACGGTGAGAACACACACACGCGAGCGTGGGAGAGAGAGAGAGCGAGAAAGAGAGAGAAGGTCAATCCCAAGAGGAGACTACTCAATATCAAAACACAAATAAATAAGCCATGCTACAATAAAATAAAACTAGATCGAGACTGTGACTAAAGTTACAGTAATTTGCGCTAGCTGACCTTTGTCAATTGAAGGTCAAGGAAACGTTGCGCCCTGCTGCCCTGAACAAATTTTTTTAAAAAAACTGAAAAAAATCATGAAAACTGACAGAGTTATAAGTGATCGAAAAAAATCTGTTTTTTCATGGGTCATTCCGGATCAGTGATCCAGATCAGCACCAAAAGTCATAGCAACGTAATTCAGCCCAGAGGTATTCTTCATGTGAAAATTTCATGATGATTGGTTGAAAACTGATGGAGAAATAACAGCCATGAAGAAAAGTTAGGATAATAATAATAATAATAATCTCATTCTCATCTCATCATCTCTAGCCGCTTTATCCTGTTCTACAGGGTCGCAGGCAAGCTGGAGCCTATCCCAGCTGACTACGGGTGAAAGGCGGGGTACACCCTGGACAAGTCGCCAGGTCATCACAGGGCTGACACATAGACACAGACAACCATTCACACTCACATTCACACCTACGGTCAATTTAGAGTCACCAGTTAACCTAACCTGCATGTCTTTGGACTGTGGGGGAAACCGGAGCACCCGGAGGAAACCCACGCGGACAACATGCAAACTCCGCACAGAAAGGCCCTCGCCGGCCACGGGGCTCGAACCCGGACCTTCTTGCTGTGAGGCGACAGCGCTAACCACTACACCACCGTGCTGCCCATAATAATAATAATAATAATAGATACAGACTGTGACTAAAGTCACAGTGATTTGCGCTAGCTGTTACAAACCGGGATGTCTGGTCACCGTACCCTACAGATCCAGAACGGTAATAGATAGAGAATGACACAGTGAGGGGAAAAAAGCCCATTTTTCATGGATCATTCTGGCTCAGTGATCCAGATCAGCACCAAAAGTCATAGCAACGTCATTTAGCCTTCATGTGAAATTTGGTGATGATTGGTTGAAAACTGAGGGAGAAATGGCGTCTTAAAAACATTAGAAGAACAAGAAGAAGAAGAATAAAGTAGAAAGATGCAGAGTGAGAGTATCAATTTGTGCCACTGCTGCTAGTGCAAATTAATAAACTAAAACAAAAGAATCATTGAAAACAGTTGGATTGAAATGACACATTTAGCATGTTTCCCCTCCTTCCAGTTTCATTCCTAATTTGTTCTTTGCCAATTACCAGTCATCTTTTCAAACTGCTGCTCCTGCTGCATCACAGGGCAGTGGAACAGCATTTGGAGGAAATCAGCCCTCTTCCACCTACACGAGCTCACAGATACTTACGACTGGCTCATGTCCCTGTGATTGACAAGGAAGTATGAGTATGTCCCTCCCACCAACAGAGCACTCCTGCTCCTGGTCACGGATGTATATGGCATCATCGGGAATCAACCTCGTGATCTCGGCTACGTTCACACTGCAGGCTGAAGTGACTCAAATCCGATCTTTTCGCCCATATGTGACCTGTATCCGATCTTTTATTGACAATATGAACGACACAGATCCGATTTTTTCAAATCCGACCCAGGCCGTTTGGATATGTGGTCCTAATTCCGATTCCTATCCGCTCTTTTCATATGCGACTTCAGTCTGAACCGCCAGGTCGCATTCATCCGACTTACACGTCATCAACAAGCCACAAACGTCACTATTCTGCACTGAAGTAGGCGGCGGGTCTCTCAAAAAAGTTACAACAACATGGCGCATAATCACGGGCGCAGATAGAGGGTGGGACGAGTCATATTTAAATTCACCTCGTTCGGTCCCCCCCACTTATAGGGAGGAAAAAACATCTATGCTGTCTTTCTTTGCATAAGGCAAACCTCACGGAAAAATCAAAAGACTAATTACCATTCGGTTTACTGAGGTGCACAGCAGTATATACATAGTTGCAACAACTCACATAAAACAAAACAAAGACTGATATTCGGTTGGTTGAGCTGCCCAGACTGCACAGGTTGCGAGCTCGAGCTTGGTTGCTATGGTTACTAACAACAAGTTTGACAGGCATATCGGGGTTGGGGTTGGTTTGCTGGCAGCTTTGTCCCCCCCAGTTTTTTGTCCCTCCCAGTTCAAAAAACGTATCTGCGCCCCTGCGCATGACATCAATGCGAGGGACGCTTCGGGCTGTGAAGGTTCTGAATCTTCTCAATGGAAGGACGCAGAGGTTAGGGAGCTGATTTCCATTTGGGGGGATACAGCTATTCAAGCTAGATTGGATGGGTCATACCGCAACCGGGCGGTTTTACTTCCGTAAACACTGGCCATGCTCACTGCGTGTGACGTCGTCGTATCCTGCAATGCGCATGCGGAACACTTTTAGGTCGCTTTTCGTTCATACTGAGGATCACATACAAGTCGCATATATTTGTTAATGTGAACGGCCTCACAAAAAAATCGGATTTCACAAAAAAATCGGAATTGAGCATTAAGCCTTGCAGTGTGAACGTAGCGGTGACAGGATGAACTTTGCTGTGCAGGAACTAAGCCAGTGTCATCAAAAAATATCTACGTGGGAAGTGTTTGTAGGATTAATTTTTGAAAGGGGTAGTTTGTTTTAAAGGGGTAGTTTGTAAAGCCCCTTCCCCCATAAGGTCTCATTAAACGAGAGTACAAACTTCTCATCACTGTCCATCATCTCTATTCCTGTTATGGGAGGAGAGCTAATGATCAGCTGGGGGAGAAAAACAACTATAAACAGATGAAGATCCTAGTCTCAGTTATTGCAGTTTTGTGAATAGTAATGCAACACTATCATATAATATATTCTGTGAAAACAAAATTTAGATTCTGTACAAAATGCTAACATCACATCAACTACTTCAAGTGAGCTGGTCGTGGATTATAATTAAAGGGGAACCGAAGTCATTTTTAAACTTGCTTTATTTCTTAATTAACGTGTTATTCAATGACGTTTTCAGTTTTAGTAACCTTATATCGTGACTCGTATTGGCAACTAATTGCAATTAAATATTATACTTATCAGCCTGGGAGGCACGGTGGTATAGTGGTTAGCGCTGTCGCCTCACAGCAAGAAGGTCCGGGTTCGGGCCCCGTGGCCGACGAGGGCCTTTCTGTGTGGAGTTTGCATGTTCTCCCTGTGTCCGCGTGGGTTTCCTCCGGGTGCTCCGGTTTCCCCCACAGTCCAAAGACATGCAGGTTAGGTTAACTGGTGACTCTAAATTGACCGTAGGTGTGAATGTGAATGGTTGTCTGTGTCTGTGTCAGCCCTGTGATGACCTGGCGACTTGTCCAGGGTGTACCCCGCCTTTCGCCCATAGTCAGCTGGGATAGGCTCCAGCTTGCCTGCGACCCTGTAGAACAGGATAAAGCGGCTAGAGATAATGAGATGAGACTTATCAGCCTATTCGGTTTGTAGCCATGTTGAATTTAGTGCGTTTGGTCCACGGCAGGTGTCGCTTATCCGTGCGATCTTCACGAGACTTGTGCGAGACTTCGAAACGTGAAGTGTCAGCCAGGTGTCAGTGCCGCCATTTTGAAAACTGTTTTCCAAACGAAGTATTGCACAAAAACAAGTTTAAATGACGATTACTGCCGACTTTTTTCAAACTTTCCTGATTGCTATCAAAACAAACACAACTTGATCACATCAGCATTCGAAAGAGGGCCCGCGCGTCTTTTGAAAACCCCTGTGTCCAAAATCGCTCCCTACTCACTATATAGTGAGGCTGCCATTTTGTAGCGCTGTCTGAAACCATAGTGAGGATTATTTACACCCTATATAATGCTCTCAAAGTATCCCACAATGCATCACGAAAAGTAGTGTACAATGATGGTCACTAACCAAAGCAATATATCCCATCATGCATTGTGGTCGCGCTGAAAGAAATCAAATTAAAAGTCTCAAATGTGATTTAATAAAAGGCAGCAGCAAAGAAGAAAGTATTCAGCCTTGATTTAAAAGAACTGAAAGCTGCAGGTACTTTGTATTGATTAATGTGAGAAATGCGCTCAGTATAATATGGATTTATCACAAAAACGCATGCGTGTATTTATTATTTTGAAACCCACCAGCCGACTGATCCGGCACGTTTTAATTGTGCGACAGTAATGACGTAAATACCAGCGTGACGGACTAGTGTCCGAAAGCGTTTTTTCATTTTACCAATGAGCTCACTATATAGCCCTCTTTATAGTAATCCCCTATATAGGGAGTAGGGAGTAGTGAACGAGTGAGCGATTTCAGACACAGGGAACGTTGGCAGATGTCGGTCACTTTGATTTCCGCTGTATGTTTTAGTTCCATCCTACGATGTCTCGCACAGGTCTCAACGAATCTCGTTTATAGCCATCGCTTTGACATATGGACTGATATATTACAGAGCGTATTTCCAACACTCATAACTTGCTATAGCAGTGACAAAATAGCGATCAAAAATGCATTCCGATATTTAATAAAATGAGAAATAGAATTTTGATGATAAAAAAAATCCTTCAGTTCTCCTTTAAAATACAATGTAATATCACAGAAACGATACCCATGATATCCCCAAAAAGTATACTGCGATACAGTTTATTACAGTATTGACATGAAGATCAAAACAAAGGATTTATTCCCATGACGGTGTATATTTGTAGCTAATATTAGACCTGTGTTCATTGTGTACAAATTCTGAATCTAAAACCACACGTGAATATTTTTTGCCACTTCTCTGACTCCTCATGTGTGTCTCTCTCTCTCTTTCTCTCTCTGATAGACACTCCATCACAGAGGGTTCAGTTTATTCTGGGCACAGAGGAGGATGAGGAACACGTGGCTCATGAACTGTTCACTGAGTTGGATGAGATCTGTGTTAAAGACGGGAAAGACGCTGAGTGGAAGGAAACAGCCAGGTGACGATAGAGGCTGTATTACATTACAGGCATCTAGCAGACGCTCTTATCCAGATACAACATACCCAGACATAGGGAGCATCCCAGCCTGGGGAGCAGATGGGGGTTAGGTACCTTGCTTAAGGACACATCGCCATTCCTGCAGATCCAGGGAATTGAACCAGTGACCTTTTGGTCCCAAAGCTGTTTCTCTAACCATTAGGCCACGGATTCCCCACTATAAACACTGCAACTGCACTATAACAAACTATTTCACTACAAATGTTCGCATATAGTGAACTAAGTTCATATCCTCCTGCCTTTAGTGACAATGAATCAGAAGAAAAAAAAAATTCACTGTGTCATGTCCATGCAGGTTAGCATTCAGAGCATGCAGTACCATTAGGACTAATTACCATGCACCTGTTCCAGATTAGATTGCAATCACAGCGCACGCTTATAAAGACTCTCTAAACACACAGACTTAGTGAAGTGTACACGCTATACCTGGTGTCTCACATTACCAAGCCTTTGTATCTCATCTCATCTCATTATCTCTAGCCGCTTTATCCTGTTCTACAGGGTCGCAAGCAAGCTGGAGCCTATCCCAGCTGACTACGAGCAAAAGGCGGGGTACACCCTGGACAAGTCGCCAGGTCATCACAGGGCTGACACATAGACACAGACAACCATTCACACTCACATTCACACCTACGCTCAATTTAGAGTCACCAGTTAACCTAACCTGCATGTCTTTGGACTGTGGGGGAAACCGGAGCACCCGGAGGAAACCCACGCGGACACGGGGAGAACATGCAAACTCCGCACAGAAAGGCCCTCGCCGGCCACGGGGCTCGAACCCGGACCTTCTTGCTGTGAGGCGACAGCGCTAACCACTACACCACCATGCCACCTGCCTTTGTATCTGTGTATTGCTTTTCTGGTTTGGACTTTTTGTGTATTTAGACTCTGCCTTTCATCTTTGCCGCTGCCATTTTGTTTGTGCCTCATGTGACCATTACCCATTTCACGACCCTGCTTTTGTCTTAAGTTTTTGACCTGTTTGCCTGCCTGTTTGTAAATAAACACTCTTCCTCATCTGTAATTACATCCATCATTCACCTGCTTACATGACGCACTGAGCCATGCGCTCCTCTTGCCACCAGAGACAAACAATAAGTAATCAAGTCCGCAGTCGAGGTAACAATACGTGTTAACGCCATAAATAAAGCTTCAACAAGCCTCGCTTAGGTGTCGATCACTATCAATTATCGACAACGCTGATCAAAGGATCGATAAATGGCGAAATGAGTGCTGATAGCTCTAAACTTAACACCTTGTTAAAGCGTACCGGCAGCGTTTTTGTACTCCCTGCCCTGCCCAGCCCCATGGTGCGACATAAATGGCATCAGTAATTTCCAACACATGAATGAACTGAATGGTGAAGATTTAGAACACATAGCGAGTCAGTGGGTGGGACATTGACAACGATACACTGGTAACCTCTGTCATTTCCATAACAGATGAAGAAATCTTCATCTCCGTTTGTGATCCTTTAACTTAGTCAGTGAACTGCGATAGTGACTCGGGAGGAGAAATTCGTGATAAGGAGAATGTGGCTAAAATTTTACATATAATGTGAACGTTTGGTATGACAAGTACAGTGGTGCTTGAAAGTTTGTGAACCCTTTAGAATTTTCTATATTTCTGCATAAATATGACCTAAAACATCATCAGATTTTCACACAAGTCCTAAAAGTAGATAAAGAGAACCCAGTTAAACAAATGAGACAAAAATGTTATACTTGGTCATTTATTTATTGAGGAAAATGAGCCAATATTACATATCTGTGAGTGGCAAAAGTATGTGAACCTCTAGGATTAGCAGTTAATTTGAAGGTGAAATTAGAGTCAGGTGTTTTCAATCAATGGGATGACAATCAGGTGTGAGTGGGCACCCTGTTTTATTTAAAGAACAGGGATCTATCAAAGTCTGATCTTCACAACACATGTTTGTGGAAGTGTATCATGGCACGAACAAAGGAGATTTCTGAGGACCTCAGAAAAAGCATTGTTGATGCTCATCAGGCTGGAAAAGGTTACAAAGCCATCTCTAAAGAGTTTGGACTCCACCAATCCACAGTCAGACAGATTGTGTACAAATGGAGGAAATTCAAGACCATTGTTACCCTCGCCAGGAGTGGTCGACCAGCAAAGATCACTCCAAGAGCAAGGCATGTAATAGTCGGCGAGGTCACAAAGGGCCCCAGGGTAACTTCTAAGCAACTGAAGGCCTCTCTCACATTGGCTAATGTTAATATTCATGAGTCCAGCATCAGGAGAACACTGAACAACAATGATGTGCATGGCAGGGTTGCAAGGAGAAAGCCACTGCTCTCCAAAAAGAACATTGCTACTCATCTGCAGTTTGCTAAAGATAATGTGGACAAGCCAGAAGGCTATTGGAAAAAAAAATTGGACGGATGAGACCAAAATAGAACTTTTTGGTTTAAATGAGAAGCGTTATGTTTGGAGAAAGGAAAACACTGCATTCCAGCATAAGAACCTTATCCCGTCTGTGAAACATGGTGGTGGTAGTATCATGGTTTGGGCCTGTTTTGCTGCATCTGGGTCAGGACAGCTTGCCATCATTGATGGAACAATGAATTCTGAATTATACCAGCGAATTCTAAAGGAAAATGTCAGGACATCTGTCCATGAACTGAATCTGAAGAGAAGGTGGGTCATGCAGCAAGACAACGACCCTAAGCACACAAGTCGTTCTACCAAAGAATGGTTAAAGAAGAATAAAGTTAATGTTTTGGAATGGCCAAGTCAAAGTCCTGACCTTAATCCAATGGAAATGTTGTGGAAGGACCTGAAGCGAGCAGTTCATGTGAGGAAACCCACCAACATCCCAGAGTTGAAGCTGTTCTGTACGGAGGAATGGGCTAAAATTCCTCCAAGCTGGTGTGCAGGACTGATCAACAGTTACCGCAAACATTTAGTTGCAGTTATTGCTGCACAAGGGGGTCACACCAGATACTGAAAGCAAAGGTTCACATACTTTTGCCACTCACAGATATGTAATATTGGATCATTTTCCTCAATAAATAAATGACCAAGTATAATATTTTTGTCTCATTCGTTTAACTGGGTTCTCTTGATTTACTTTTAGGACTTGTGTGAAAATCTGATGATGTTTTAGGTCATATTTATGCAGAAATATAGAAAATTCTAAAGGGTTCACAAACTTTCAAGCACCACTGTAGGTCCATTTCAGTAATACAAACTTTTTGGTGGAAGGAACTATTTGGACGTCCACCAAGGAGTTTTTATAGCAGGGTTGCAGTGTGTGTTACATAACCCATCCATCCATCCATCCCTCCATTATCTCTAGCCGCTTTATCCTGTTCTACAGGGTCGCAGGCAAGCTGGAGCCTATCCCAGCTGACTACGGGCGAAAGGCGGGGTACACCCTGGACAAGTCGCCAGGTCATCACAGGGCTGACACATAGACACAGACAACCATTCACACTCACATTCACACCTACGGTCAATTTAGAGTCACCAGTTAACCTAACCTGCATGTCTTTGGACTGTGGGGGAAACCGGAGCACCCGGAGGAAACCCACGCGGACACGGGGAGAACATGCAAACTCCACACAGAAAGGCCCTCGCCAGCCCCGGGGCTCGAACCCGGACCTTCTTGCTGTGAGGCGACAGCGCTAACCACTACACCACCTGTGTTACATAACCCTCATTGTGCAAACCGTTATTCACTGCACAAGTCTCAGATGATTGATTCTGGTTGGTCAGTAGTGAAAGAAGGTTTATATTAATGTACTCAGTCTAATGTGTTAGCATTTCTATAGCAACAACTTACTCAAGGACGTGTTTGACACGTGCTCCACATAAAGTGATGTTCATGGACGTTCCACAACATTTAAGGGTAATTAGAAGTGGATAAAATCTGTGATGTTTCATTTATAGATGTGCTGTGACAGGAAAATATTCACTTTCAGGCTGAGAAGAGTAACCCCGCTTCATCACACCACCCCGTCACTCGGTCTTCTTTAAACCTGGACGCCAGTCCATGTCAAACCATCATCACGATATTTTTGTTTATGAATGTACATCCTGTAAGCGTCAGTGTGTATTTGTGTGTTTCAGGTGGCTAAAGTTCGAGGAGGATGTGGAGGATGGAGGTGAGAGGTGGAGTAAACCCTACGTAGCTACTCTGTCTCTGCACAGCCTGTTCGAGTTGCGCAGCTGCATCATCAACGGCACCGTCCTGCTGGACATGAGAGCCAACTGCATCGAGGAGATCGCCGGTCAGTCCTCAGCGCTAGGGTTACAGGTCATAGGTCAAAGGTCTGACACCAGACCTGTGGTTAAGTAAGAAATTTAAAGACGAATGCTGTATTTGACTTACCTAGTGACCCAACCACTTCATTTTTGACTTCGAGGTACAAAGTGGGAGATGCCTCCAAGGTCGGTCGTCTTTTGTTAGCAACAAGCTAGCCGGCTAACTGTACCAAGTAACTCCCTCTTTGGAGTCAGTGTTACAGATTTAACAAACTAATGTGTCTGTATGTATTGATCGAAAGTAAATACTCATACGTATATACAGTATAACACATTTAAAGCTAAGTAGTGCTGCTTTGCTTACTGTTGATGCTGTTAGCAGTGATGAAAAGAAGGACAAGTTACGGTCTTTAATCGAATGCAGTGTAAGATGCAAAAAGACAATTTGCTGCTGTGACTGTCTTGCTAATGTGGTTGCATCAACGAAACTGACTTCATGTTAGAACTGTTAAAAATGTTATCACGTTGTCTGTTATCACCCAAATGAGGATGGGTTCCCTTTTGAGTCTGGTTCCTCTCGAGGTTTCTTCCTCATGTCGTCTGAGGGAGTTTTTCCTTGCCACCGTTCGCCACAGGCTTGCTCACTGGGGATAGATTAGGGATTAAATTAGCTCATGTTTAAAGTCATTCTGTAAAGCTGCTTTGCGACAATGTCTATTGTTAAAAGCGCTATAAAAATAAACTTGACTTGACTTGGTTGGGTGCAGGCTTGTAGTATTCGAATCTGACTCATGCCCTAATTTTAAGGACTCGTGACTTGGACTTGAGCACTGATGACTCATGCTTTAACTGCAATCGGACTCTTAAATTGGAGAGGAGGACTCGGATTTTTCTTTATTTTTTGTAACATGCCATAATAATTTGCCATAAGGTATTTATATCTACATTAATTTTAATACTAATTTCATGCAAGAGAATGCACATTCACTTGTCCATACCATACGTCATGTTCAGGAACAAACTAACGTTAATGGCGCTAAAATGCCTGGAGAGAACGCACTGCTGTGTGTTCCATATGTAGAAGAACTATCGAGGAGACGACGGGGACGACCTCGAACTTCAATCGTCATTTGGCGAGACTCCACCCAGAGAAGGAAGTGACACGCTATGTTCATTGCTCTGTTGATAGTGGGTGGGGCTTGCTGGCTGAGCGATGAACTAGCTAGTGTTAACCCTCTCTCATGTTATTTGCCCTGTTGATAGTGGGCGGGGCTTGCTGAGCGATGAACAAGCTTTCTATTGCCCCTTTTCCACCAAATCAGTTCCAGGGCTGGTTCGGGGCCAGTGCTTAGTTTGGAACTGGGTTTTCTGTTTCCACTGACAAAGAACTGGCTCTGGGGCCAGAAAAACCGGTTCCAGGCTAGCACCAACTCTCTGCTGGGCCAGAGGAAAGAACCGCTTACGTCAGCGGGGGGGGCGGAGTTGTTAAGACCAACAACAATAACAAGACCACGAAAGATCGCCATTTTAAAGCGACGAGAAGCAGCAGCTGTACAAACGCAAAGTCATTTATTATTATTATTGCTGTTGCTGCTGCTTCTTCCATGCTGTTTTTGCTTCGATATTTGTGCCAAGGTTTATGCAAACGTAGCGACGTAACTGACGTATACAATGATGTAACTGACGTATACAGTGACGTAATGACGTGGCTTCCCTTAGCACCGCGAGCTATGGAAAAGCAAACTGGTTCTCAGCTGGCTCGCAAGTTGAACGAGTTGTGAACCAGCACCAGCACTGGCCCCGAACCAGCCCTGGAACTGATTTGGTGGAAAAGGGGTATATCTGGAGCCCGTTAACTAAAACGGGGCAGTCAAGCAGGAACGTTAGTCCAACACAGTAACAGAGACGCTTTCACACAAAGGCAGCAACAGACACCGTCAAATGGTGCGGGTGGAGCCTTGTTCTCGGACTCGACTCGAAATTTTCTTTAACGAACACTGGGAACTCGAGACTGGACTTGGACTTGAGGTTTAGTGACTCGACTACAACAGTGGTTGGGTGTAAACCAGGTTTTTTTTATTTCCAGTTCACATCCATCTGGTGATGTTTTGTGGTCAGAGTTGAAAGCATCTGCACTCAGTGTTTTGAATGTCTCATCTCATCTTATCATCTCTAGACGCTTTATCCTGTTCTACAGGGTCGCAGGCAAGCTGGAGCCTATCCCAGCTGACTACGGGCCAAAGGGGGTTTTGAATGTAATATTCAAAATGTGGCTGGGTTCAGTTTCTTCGAAGCCACTTTGTTCCAAAATGGCACACAAATGGAGCTGGTTTTAGTACAGAAGAGGAGTGCATGCAGTGGAGCTGACAGGTTCATTCTGATGGAAGCTGAAGTGAGAGACAGGAGTGTGTGGGCTTCCTGCGGACTCAGAATATTCTCAGCCTCACTTCACACGCATTCGCCTACGTGATAGACACATGCAAGAAATGGTATGATGTGTTAAAAACATCCTGTTATAGATACAAAGAGCAGGAATGAAAAAAGACCAAAAAAAAAAAGAAAATCACAGGAAGCATTTTAATTACATAAAAGTCTTAATACAAACACATCTGGATTATCCTGAGTCTATAATGTTGTGCTGATAAACAGAGTGAATACTATCTTTAGAGCTACACTTACTCCATTGAAAGTGTCACAATTAGGAAGCAAACTAATACTGTTATGATAAAGCTTTAATACCTGTGATTTTTTTTTTATTTATCCACATTAATGTTCTTTTGTTACAGATATTCAGCTCTATTTTACATTTCTTACACAATCCATATAAACAGCCAAGATTTTTAACACGTACTGTAGCTGAAACCTCAAACAGATCAGATCAGACAAAACTTTATTTATCCCCGAAGGGCAATTAGAAGGGCGAAGAGCGGTACATTAAAAAAAAAAGCAAGAAAATAAAATCACAAAAAGAATAAAATCACAAAAATGGGTGGGGGAAAAAAAGGCAGCAGATAAAATATGGCAAATAAATAAAATGAAGCGTGGATAAAATTAAAATGACAATATGATTAGAGTGACATAGTAGTTAAAGTGACAAGGTGATATTGTAATATTGCACATCAGGACATGTGATATTGCACTAGAGTATTGTACAGAAGACTTAAGTTATTGTAACTGTCTTTGACTTCTTAGAGTTCAGGAGGAGAATAACACTCGGAACAAAGGTTGCTCTCCTCCTCTGGGTCTTACAGGCCGGACAGCGGAACCTGCGACCAGATGGCAGCTGCTCAAATGCCGGGAACAAAGCATGAGTCGAGTCCTTAAAGGACCCATGGCATGGTGGTTTGTTGATGCTTTAAACGGGCTCGTGGAGGTTTCCGGATGTTATATCCGCAGCCTTTCTCGAAATGAACCCTCGGCACGTAGATATAGCCTCCTGGGAGAAAGCCCCATTTCAGCGCTTTTCCCAGTGCGTCGTTTTGCTAATGAGAAGCAGGAGGCGGGGAAGGGTAGAGGGTGTAACATGTCATTAATATTCATGACATGTAAACGTGTTACCTCTGATTGGCTAACAGCACTGTGACGCTACCTCCAGTGGGTCAGAACAAGCGGATGTGGGTGTCTTACTATGGCGAGAGAGAAGGAACAAACCGCGAAGGGAAAAATACCGCGCGCTGACGTCATTAAGGTGCGACGTGAGGAAATAAAATAAATTCAACAAATGTTTGGGTTTTTACTGAACAAACAAACAAATAAAATGAACGAGTGACTTAAAAAAAAGAATGTGGGTGTCTTTGTAAAAACTGTTTTGATTGGCTATTATAACAGCATGCTGCATGCTTTTTGGTTTTGTAGCGCAGAGTACCTGGCTAACTGCAGGAAGCGGTTAGCTGCACAGCTAATGTAGCCATTGCAAGGCTAACGCACCGATTTTAAAATACGGCAAAACATAAGCTCATAAGTTACAGTCAATTTCCAGACTAAACTCAGTTTAACAGAGCATGCTGCATGCTTTTTGGTTTTGTAGCGCAGAGTACCTGGCTAACTGCAGAAAGCGGTTAGCTGCACAGCTAATGTAGCCATTGCAAGGCTAACGTGGCACCGATTTTAAAACACGGCAAAACGACTTAACAGTTATACACTTACTTGTTCGGTGTTTGTGGCTGATGTGGCAGGGATGCTTGGTACGGACCCAGGCTTCAGTGACAGTTGATGTGCAAAACCTGCCCTGTACTGTCCCAAGTTGTGGAAACATTCCTCAGGAAAATGCTTCCGACAAACATACACCGTCTTAGGTAGACTCGACGGCGTATTATTGGAGTAAATAAAATTAAGCCACTGCGTCTTCAGGGGCTCTCCCGTCGGCAGTAAAAACAGACTCTCTTCTGTGTTGTCACATCCATGTACAGCGCAATTTCCATGTTTCGCTCACTTAGGTGATGCCATGTTGTTGTGTCCTCCCTCTATGGTCTCCTCACTACAACTGGGCGGGCAATCCATACAGTGGGTGGGAATCCAGAGGGGGGGCGTGGGGATCATCTCCCTTGCTGACGTAGTAAAGGGAAGAGTTTGTCAACGAGCCGTTTTGATGCGCCATTCTCAAATGTTGGGCATAGTTTGGTTTACACATTATGAAATTTCTAGCCACTGGGGTGACTTAAGAAGGTCAGAGGAACTCATTTTAACGTTAAAAAACCTCAGAAAGTGAAAATTTCATGCCACGGGACCTTTAAGAATTCGACGAGCCAGGCCACTAGCCTGCTGCTCGTACACAGTATTCAGGTGGCAAGCAGGAAGTCCAATAATCTTAGAACACACCATGACAATATTATGCAGGCGGTTCCTATCCTGTACAGCCTGGGTGCCCACTACGTCGATCGCGATCGACCGGTCGATCTCGAAGGCAGGGATGGTAGATCTCATGATTGATATGTAAATATTAATATATTTGTTATGAAATTAAAAAAAAAAAACGTCGTGGTCATTTTTACATGTAAACAAATTCGCTTTTTCCCTGAAGCGAAATGTCAGCCAAGCGCTGCGTCAAAAAAAATGTTACATTAGGTTACCATGACAACCAATAAAATGAAACTGCTGGTTTCAAAGATGCAGCGCCGTGATTTAGGAAACTTCCGAAACCTCGCCTCGGAGCTGGAGATGCAAGGGAGGGCGTTTGCGCAACTTAACAGTGCGCGCTACACTGAGCAGATTGAAATTCTCCAGTCAGAGTTTGAGAAGTGATTTCAAGACTTTGCTTTGCTCGAGCCACCAGCTACATTCATGTGCCACCCATTCAGGGAAGATACAGAGGTGGATTCCCTCGCCTCAAAAGTTGCGGCACTGTTTCAGCTGAACACGTCTGCCGTGCAAGACGAGATGCTGATGCTGCAGTCTGACATTGAGTTGAAGTCCAGGGCGCATGGGCCGTTTTGGAATTTACTCACGGAGGCGAAGTACCCGAACATGCGGCAATGTGCCACCTCCTTAACCGCATTGTTCGGCTCCACTTATTTGTGCGAGTCGGCCTTTTCGCATATGAAGATCATTAAGTCTAAATACCGCTCCAGTATGTCCGACGATCATCTCGAGGCCTGCTTGAGGCTCGCTACCAGCAGCTACTGTCCGGACTATGCAGCCCTCTCTGACTCCCTCCAGTGCCGATCATCATCGGATTAAGATCTGATTTAGGGCCTACATCAGTATGCTATGTATTAATGTTGTGCTGTTGCTAAGTTCCACGGTTAAAAAAAATAATAAAAAAAATATATAAAAGAAGGAAAAATGTTTTTATATAAAATTGTTGTAAATGTCAAATCTCTGTCTAGCAGGCTATACAAAAGTCAATTGATGTGAACAAAAATGCTTTGGGGTTTACAATGCCTGTCTGGATGCATTTAACTTTTTTTTTCTAAACATAGCCCTTTTTTTTTTTTACAGTGGGCTTGTTTCATGTTTACTTATTAGTAGTTTGCGGTTTATAAAAGTTAAGTGATTTGAACAAAAATACGTTTAGGAGTACAAAGCTTATGCATTTAACATAATTTGAATGTAAATTTCAGTCACCTTTTTGTATGCATGTTTGCATATTATTAAACAAATTGCATATGAATGTTTATAAATCAAAACAAGTGTCATTATTGTTATTATTATTATTATTATTAGTAGTAGTAGTAGTAGTAGCAGTACTAGTAGTCATAGTAGGCCTAGTAGTGGTAACAACCTAGTCCGAGTAGATCATATTAACATGGTCATTTTAAAAGTAGCTCGCGAATCAAAATATTGTGGGCACCCCTGCTGTACAGTAATGGAGTAATACCAACAGCATATAGAAAAAGCTAAAACACTTTCAATGAATGTATAATAGAATGTCAACAAGATGTTCTGACTGACAGAAAAAGAGTTCAGTTTCCTTAGTAGGTACATCCTCTGGTGGCACTTCCTCAGGATCCCTTCTATGTTGGAAGAGAACCTCAGTTGGCAGTCCAGAATGGTTCCCAGGTATTTATATTCCTCAACTGTCTCGACCGGAAAATCGTGGACCATAGTGGTGACAGCCGCAGCCAGTTCCCTTTGGCTGCTGGAGAAGGTCACCACCATCTCCTTAGTTTTACTAACATTCAACTCCAGGCAGGAAGAGTCACACGACTCTACGAACTGCTGAAGAGTAGGTCCATGATGGAGGGAAGGGCCGGACAGGAGGGACAGGAGAACTGTGTCATCAGCAAACTTAACCAGGTGACAGTTGGGGTACGTTGATCTGCACTCATCAGTGTACAGAATGAAGAGCAGCGGAGAAAGCACACAGCCTTGTGGGGAGCCAGTGGAGGTGGTGAGGAGATCAGACAGGTTATTGTTAATCTGGACACGTTGGGTTCGGTTAGTTAGAAAGTCCAGGATCCAGAGGATGAGCTGGCTGCTCGTGTTGCAGTTCCGGTGGAGTCTCTCTGCCAGAATATGCGGTTGCAGGGTATTAAAGGCCGAGGAGAAATCTGCAAACAGGAGTCTGGCGGAGGTATTGGGAAGCTCCAGGTGTCTGTGGATAGTGTCGATGATGAAGGCTTTGTCATCGTCGACACCTTTATGGCTTTGATATGCAAATTGGAGCGGATCAAGTTGTGAATTGGTCAGAGTGAGAGTGTACCGTGTATCTCTTGGTCGAGTTGAGTACACACAACCACAATCATGGGGAAGACTGCTGACTTGATAGTTGTCCCGAAGACGATCATCGACACCCTCCACAAGGAGGGTAAGCCACAGAAGGTCATTCCTGAAAAGGCTGGCTGGAAAAGGTGCACAAGCAACAGGGATGACCGCAGCCTTGATAGGATTGTCAAGAAAAGTCGATTCAAGAACTTGGGAGAGCTTTACAAGGAGCAGAATGAGGCTGGTGTCAGTGCATCAAGAGCCACCATGCACAGATGGCTTCAGGAAAGGAGCTACAACTGTCACATTCTTAATATCAAGCCAATGAACCAGAGACAATGTCAGAAGCGTCTTACCTGGGCTAAGGAGAGAAAGAACTGGACTGTTGCTCAGTGGTCCAAAGTCCTCTTTTCAGATGAAAGTAAATTTTCCATTTTATTTGGAAATCAAGGTCCAAGAGTCTGGAGGAAGAGTGGAGAGGCACAGAATCCAAGGAGTTTGAAGTCCAGTGTGAAGTTTCTGCACTCTGTCATGATTTGGGGTGCTGTGTCATCTACTGGTGTTGGTCCACTGTGTTTGATCAAGTCCAAAGTCAACGCAATATCTACCAGGAGATTTTAGAGCACTTCATGCTTCCCTCTGCTGACAAGCTTTATGGACATGCTGATTTCCTTTTCCAGCAGGACTTAGCACCTGCCCACAGTGCCAAAACTACGACCAAATGGTTTGCTGACCATGATATTACTGTGCTTGATTGGTCAGCCAACTCTCCTGACCTCAACCCCAGAGAGAATATATGGGCTATTGTCAAAAGGAAGATGAGGAACACCTGACCCAAAAATACAGACGAGCTGAAGGCCGCTATCAAAGCAACCTGGGCTTCAATAACATCTCAGCAGCGCCATAGGCTGATCGCCTCCATGCCACACCGCACTGATGCAGTAATTTGTGGTAAAGGAGCCTCAACCAAATATTGAGTGTATAAATGGACATACTTTTCAGAAGTTGGACATTTCTGTATTGTAAATCCTTTTCTGATTGATCTTAGGAAATATTCTAATAATTTGAGATACTGGATTTCTGATTTTCATGAGCTGTAAGCCATAAAGATGATTAAAATTAAAACAAAAAAAGGCCTGAAATATTTTACTTTGTGTGGAACGAATATAGAAAATAAGAAAGTTGACCTTTTTGAATTAAATTACGAGAAGAAATGAACTTTTTCACAATATTGTAATTTTTTTGAGATGCACTTGTACACTTGCTACATAGGGTATGGCAATGCCCTACCAAGCACAGGTTTATATCACTGCACTTGTTCTGAAAACTGGTTGTCAATGTGTTTTATGGTCAATGAGATTATTTCAACCGGTTCAGCATCATCAACATTTTTTATTACAGATAGTATTTAGTTCGTTTTGCGTGTACACTGCTGAAAATTTTAGCACCTCCATCACTGCTCCAGTCACTCCTGCTTTATGTTGGACACTGGATGAGATGTATTATTGGTGTGTGTGTGTGTGTGTGTGTGTGTGTGTGTGTATAGACATGGTGCTGGACCATCAGGAGGCAGCTCATGAGTTGGATGACAGCGTGAGAGTGAAGGTTCGAGAGGCTCTGCTGAAAAGGCATCACCACCAGAGTGATAAGAGGAGATCCAACCTGCTGCCCATGGTCAAATCTCTGACTGACTCTGGCAGGAAGCAGAGCGAACCCCACTGCCTGGACAAGACCGGTGAGACCTTCGTACATGCCTATATGTGTATACAGACACACTGGATGTCACACTGACTGACTGACACGCTCTCTGTGTTTTTGTCTCTCTCTGACAGGACATGTCACATCATCTCAGCCTCCTCCTTTAACTGCTGAAGTGAAAAACGGGGCAGGGCAGGATAACGGCCAAGTGGACCTCAGTAAGGTACCAGAACATGACTATGTATGTGTTATCCATTATGTATAGCCTGCACATCTTGTTTTAGATGGTCATTGTGGGTGTGGCTACTGCAGCTTGGGATGATCCCCAAGAATCTCACCAGTCTTTACATCTATAACATCACATCCCTGAGGTGTTTTATTCCCCTTATACCATAGCAGTTCACCAATGCCAATGACGATATACCGGATAAAGAAGAACGTGTCCAACTTATCATCCAGTTATAGGTACATTTAATGGTGATGTAAATCAGTGGCAGCTGGTGGTCTTTGAAAAGGGGAAGCTCAATTTTAGGTCTACGTAATATAATTAGTCAATTATTTGTCAATTTGTTGTTATTTATATGTGAATTCTGCCATGTTCAACTCTGACTCTGCCAAGTAAACTTAAGTGTGCACATGACCTTCAGGGTTCCTTGCTTTTCTCATGCCTGTTGTATGCCCTGTCAAAGTTGGCCAAATCTCCAAAACCCAGTTTTGACCCAGTAATCCATCTCTGGGATGGTCTCATTAAGAGACAAGGCCAACAGGACATTCTCTTGGCCAAAGCCCTCCCAGTTAACCAGTTTACTATGTCATACCCAGACAGCTGAAATGAACAATTTGCGTCTCGCTGACTTTTGAATTAAATCAATCTTGGGCATTGATCTGCTCTTTTGTTCAATTTTGAGCCTTTCCTTGTAAGGAAGCGCATCAAGATCAGGTCAACAACATTAGCAACGTTTGCCATTTCACACAGCTAACAGCGAGCTAGCTAGCTGGCTAGAGTTCCCTAGAAATAGGAACTGTATATTGGTAGGAAAAGAACGACAATGAGCAGCAGCTAGTCTCACGACTTCACTTGCCAACACACTGCATGGACTGAGCTTGAGTCCCTCTGATTGATGCGACGTATAATTTTAAAGCGCTGTCAGTCACATGACATACAAAAGAGATTTGAGGGTTCCTCCAATCATCCTAGAGAAGCCCAGTGTCCAGTCCTGCCTTACTGTGAGTGACTCTCCACAGACCCCCAGTGAAGCCAGGCATCCGGAAATTTCGTACATTTTAAAAGCATATTGTCCAATAAATGTCTGGCTTTGCTGCACTAAGATCAAAGCCCGTCCTGTAGTGTCATTAAACTACAGATACGCTGAGCATCAATGGGTTTTGAATGGGTCATGCTTCCACAGGCTTTTATGGGGAAAAATCATGTGATCAGATTATGAGGACCAGCGAGAAATAACTGCTGAATGAACTCGCCATAAAGCTGAGAACTTTCTGGTACAAAATATCGATTTGGATGGAATAAAAGAGAGTTAAGTTGTGTAAATGAGGTCATCACGAACTTTGTCACCTGGTGCGAACTGAACCACCTGCGCATCAACGCCAGCAAGACAAAGGAGGTGGTGATCGATTTCAGAAGGACAGTTTCCCAAATTGCACCAGTGAACATCCAGGGTTTGGACATCGAGATCGTGGAGGAGTACAAATACCTGGGTGTTCACTTCAACAACAAACTGGACTGGACTAACAACACAGATGTCCTGTACAAGAAGGGCCAAAGTCGTCTCCACCTGTTGAGAAGACTGAGGTCTTTTGGTGCGTGCAGGACACTGCTTAGGACTTTTTATGACTCTGTGGTAGCATCAGCGATTTTCTACGCTGTGGTCTTTTGGGGCTGTGGAAGTTCAGAGAGGGACAGGAAGAAACTTAATAAACTGGTCAGAAGGGCTGGCTCAGTCTTGGACTGTCCTCTGGACTCCATTGAGGTGGTGGGTGAGAGGAGGATGTTAGCCAAGCTGACATCAATCATGGATAACCCCTCTCACCCCCTACATGAGGCTGTGGGGGCTTTAAGCAGCTCATTTAGTAGACTGCTACACCCACGGTGTAAGAAGGAGAGATACCGCAGGTCATTCATACCTGCTGCTGTCAGACTGTATAACACCCACAACTTGTAACGTAGCACCAATAACCTGTTTGTCGTTTAATTTGCACTACTTTACCACTACTACCTCTGCCATCTCTCATTGATGCAATTATGTGCAATAATATAGGCCTTAAACTATTTTTATGCATACTATACTTTTCACGGTAGATAATGCAAATAGCCCTCTGTATTTAATCCTTCTTTTGTCGAATTTTTATTTCAGTTTTATTTGTTATCTGTTTGACATTTTCTTGCTACTGTAACACGTGAATTTCCCTGATGTGGGATGAATAAAGTGAATCTAATCTAATCTAATCTAAAATACGTATTTAACAGATGAATGTTTTGTGTGACCATTTTACAGGACGCTTGGAGCAGTCGCCTCTGGTGTAAATGCATTCTGTAGTGTTACCAATGCGTTAAATTGAACAAGCATGTTAATTTGTAGCTGTATGACTATCAGAGGTGCTGTTTTTGAAAATTAATCAACACCTCTAATCAAGACCTCTTCAGTGGGAAACATATTCTGTTCGGTTCTTGGTCCAGATTGAAAATCACTGGAATATTCCTTTTAAACAGGTTGTTCATTATAACCTACAGAAACAGACGTCATCATAGATTTAATGAGCTGTCTGGTCTTCTCAGGTGGACACACACTTCATGAAGAAGATCCCTACCGGGGCTGAAGCCTCTAACGTGCTGGTGGGAGAGCTGGACTTCCTGGAGAGACCCATCGTAGCGTTCATCCGACTTTCACCTGCGGTATTGCTAACAGGACTCACTGAAGTCCCCATACCAACGAGGTATGTGTGTATGCTTTAAGACAACAATCTTCCAACTGGAATTGCTGATCGTTTACTCGATGAATCGTTTGCTTTACAGGTTCATGTTCATTCTGCTCGGGCCGGATGGAAAAGCTCAGCAGTATCACGAGATTGGACGATCCATGGCTACTATTATGACCGATGAGGTACGATAAAGGCTTACAATCCAGGAAGTGATGACATCAGCACGTGATATGAGCATCTTTACATAATGTTCACGCATCCTATTCCTGCTTGTGGTTAGATTTTTCATGATGTAGCATATAAGGCTAAGAACAGGAGCGACCTGCTGGCTGGGATTGATGAGTTTTTGGATCAGGTGACTGTTTTGCCGCCTGGGGAGTGGGACCCTTCTATCCGCATCGAACCCCCAAAGAGTGTCCCCTCGCAGGTACGTATACACACACATACACACTCGTTAATGAGTAGTAGAGTCAACTAAGCTTGTTAGCTCATCTGACCATAAAGCCAATGAGCTGTTGCCATGGCGTGGTGTCCGTTGTCCACAATTCAGTTAAATCGTATCTCCTCCATCAGTTCTCCATGGATTTCCGTTCCGATTGTTTTGTTTGAAAGAACTCATCACTCCGCACAAAACTTCGCTGTTGTTTTGTCATTTTTTTGCTAATGAGTTAATAATTAGGCCACATTAATGAATTTTCCAGGCCTCTCAGTAGAATTGTATCTCCTCTCTCATTTCTCATCCGATTCCAGTTCAGATCAATGTTTTGGGTCGATCTTCCCTCAGGGAACAAAACTTGGTCATTGGTTTGTTGATTTTCCTGATGTAAACAATTTGTTTACAGCTTTATTTTCAGCTAAATCATATCTCCTCCGTCAGTTCTCCATGGATTTCTGTTCTGATTGTTTTGTTTGAAAGAACTCCTCACTCCGCACAAAACTTGGTCATTATATTGTCAAATTTTTTACTAATGAGTTAATAATTAGGCCAAATTAACGTATTTTCCAGGCCTCTCACTAGAATTGTATCTCCTTTCTCATTTATCATGCTGTGGGTGCATTTGGGTAATTGAGTGATCAATCTCATTAAATCAGTCTCATATTAAATTTGAAGGTTAATAAATAAATTGAATCAGTCTCATTTGAATCGTCTAAATTGAATCACTTCAAGTGAATCATTCAAGTGAATCATTCAAGTGAATCACTCAAAGTGAATCACTCAAATTATTATGATCACTTACCGCATTACATAACTTATATGCACCTTTCTGAATTCTTTGGGAGATTGGGGACTTCAAAGATTTTGTTAGACAGCAAATAAAGACACAGTTTTCTATAATAAATGAATTTATTATAACAAAGATAAAAAATGGATAATAGCAGATTGAAATATATACAAACAGTGAGGTGTGTGTGTGTGTGTGTGTGTGTGTGTGTGTGTGTGTGTAGATGTGTGTGTGTGTGTATATGTGTGTGTGTGTGAGAGAGAGAGAGAGAGAGACCTTGGGTGTGGCTTACAAAAGGATGGGCTCTTGTAGCGAACTCCACGTGTGTTTGTGGGAGAGGAGTTAAGGCCCAAGGACCCTACCTCGTGGAGTTAAAACAAAGGAAGGTGTGTGTGTGAGTGTGGGGGAAGGACTGCCACGTGTTGGAGACAAAAGGCTAGCTCTGTGTAGCTAACCAAAGGTGTGGTTTATCAGGCCTGGTGGGGCCTGATTAGCTTTGTGTTGCTAAGTAGACAAAGGAATTAGCCGTGTGTTTAGCTAACTCCACGTGGTGGAGGCCTTGTGATCCCTTGAGACAAATACAATTAGCCCTGGAGGCTAATGGAACAAAGAATTAGCCGTAGGCTAATTTCACTAGCTTATAACAATACTGAATCCACTGAAATCTTGATGCAGTCAAGATGTATAAGGAAATTAAGTATGTTAGTACAGAATAAAGAGAAGCATGCCCAGCCTATCTATTAAAAAATTGAGAGATTAAAACAAAACAGATCAATTCAATTCAACACGCTATGTGTCTACAGTGTAACAAAATCAACCTGGGTTTAAATTCACACTTTCAATAAAAGCAAGTTTCTAAGACTAGCTATAATTATGCCCATAAATGCCAGTCTTACTTAATATCTTGCTTATAGCAAGATCATGAAGAGATTTTCCGAGACTTTAGAGGTTCGTCGTTGTGGAGCACGTGAGTCGATTCCGTGAATCGATTCCGTTGAGCAGAGAACTTCTTGATCCGACGACTCGTGGCTCGTGGGAAGAAAAACTCTGATTAACAATGTGCACAGCGCTTCAATCAGGAGGAATTCTGGTCGCTCCTAATTATAAATTAATTGCTTTGAGCTGCAGTCGTACGTACTTAATGAATGAAACCGGTTGTAACTCACTGAGTTTAAAATCGCGCGATTCTGGATTTTTACCATGGCCAGTGGTAAACAAAGAAATCGCGGTGAATCATGGATCTTGCAAGAAAGAAAGAAAAAGAAAAGACGTCTTTATCTGGTTGGCTCGCGGAGCGAGCCTTCCTCTCTGTGTCCGTGTGGAATCACGGCGCCGAAAGAGGCGGAGCTAGGAGTTCCGGGATGGTTTATGCCTTCCTGTAGGATGTGACGTAGATGATCCCGCCCACGCGTGATGTAGGTCAACGCGGAAGTTGGCTGATGGGAAATGTAGTTTCTTAAAGAGACTGTGATGTACCTACAATGCGATTTCAGTTCTATTCTTTAAGTTCGTTTCTTAAGACACGTATTTTTAAGTATGTTACCTCGCTTGTTGACAGTTTCGGCGAACACTTCCGCCTTCTTCAAAACAGTCACCAGATGTCGAGTGGTGACGTGCCTTATCAGCTGATGTTACTCTATGGAGGCGTGAACGTCCCAGCACAGGACATAACAAAACTATTACATTTCATTTCCACGTCCACATATTTCCAATATAGAGGTACAATCTACAGACAAAAAGAGGGATTTGCAATGGGGGACCCACTATCTGCCACTCTATGCAACTTTTTTATGGAGGATCTGGAAACCCGAGCCATAGAAACAGCACCGGATGACTGCAAACCTATCTTCTGGAAAAGATACGTTGATGACATTCTTGAAATAACCAAAACAGGCCACACACAACAACTCACGGATCATTTAAACTCCATAGACAAAACAGGCAACATCAAATTCACACACGAAGAGGAAACGGACAAGACAATAGCATTTCTGGACCTAAAAATACACCACACAGAAGAAGGTAATATCAGAATTACAACATACAGAAAACCTACACATACCGACCAATATCTTCTCTGGACATCTGAACATCCCATAGCACATAAAATGTCAGTAATCAGAACACTATACGACCGAACACAGAACATCACGGAGGAGAAAGACAGACAGGAGGAGGAACAACACATCCAACAGGCATTAAAAAACTGCCAATATCCACCGTGGGCAATTCGAAAAGGAAAATCACAGACACAAAAAAAGGAAACAAACAAGAAAAAACACAGAAAAAACAAACCGGGGCTTTGTCACATTATCATACATAAAAGGAGTTACAGAACGCATCCAACGATCCATGAGGAAATACCACATCAACACCCCGGTCAAACCATACAAGAACCTCCAACAGCTGCTAGTTCACCCCAAAGATAAAATACAACTGGACAATAAATGCAATGTCATCTATGAAATCCCTTGCCGTTCATGTAATAAAGTCTATATTGGTGAAACGGGCAGATGCTTCCACACTCGCAGGAAAGAACACCAAATAGAATGTGAAAAAGAAACAACAAAAAGACTCACAAGATCCAAAAAAGAAAAAGCACACCAAGAAAACTTAAAATCAGCCATTTCAGACCACTGTAAACGACAAAATCATATTATGAATTGGGAAGAGGCCAGAGTCATTCGCGCTGAAGAGAATAGATATCAGCGTTGGATTTTAGAGGCAGTGGAGATACGAAAGCGTGCGCAGAGAACGATGAACCGGGATGAGGGAGCGTGCGCGCTGTCACACACCTGGAGCGCAGTCCTGGGGCAGCGACCTGACAGCAGGAGGCGTGGACTACCTGTCAAATTGGGCGGGACGTTCACGCCTCCATAGAGTAACATCAGCTGATAAGGCACGTCACCACTCGACATCTGGTGACTGTTTTGAAGAAGGCGGAAGTGTTCGCCGAAACTGTCAACAAGCGAGGTAACATCCTTAAAAATACGTGTCTTAAGAAACGAACTTAAAGAATAGTTATAATAATCAGACATAATGAATTTTGACTACGATTTCAGTTCTGATCGATGGTTTGGGTCGATCGTCCCTCAGGGAACAAAATTTAGTCCTTTGTTGATTTTCCTGTTGGAAGCAATTTATCGCGGAGGTTGGTCCTCTCTCACATCGTCACATTTCAGTTCTGTATGATGTTTTGGTCGTCATGGTTGTTTCGATGGCAGGCCAGATGAGCTACTCCATCCTTGACGTTCTGGTATGCAAGATCTAACCATCTGCTTGATTCATAAAATGCTGCTTGAAATTCACAAATTGACTTCCTTTGGCCTGACACGAATAAGGAACAACCACCCTATGTCATGCTGTTATAGGAAAATAATCAAGGTTTCCAAATGGTTAATTTACTTATTAAATAATGACAAGGGGTCATTTTTATTTTCTGTTTGTAGTTACATTTAATGTTGGGAAATTTTACTTCCTGGTATCACTTACGTTATAGCAGTAAATTATAGGGACTCCTCCCATAAACGTTAAATAAAATCACGTCTCCTTAAAGAAAATGTAAATTTGACCATATCAATGAATACACATTTTTACTGTTTTTTTATTATTGCCGAAAAGCTAATATGAGGGAAACTAACATTTCATTGAAGTACACTTATTCTAAGGTAATTAAAACAACAACAAAAAAAACTTTGTATGTTTTTAATTATTGTTAACAAAACCGCATGTCAAAAGTATTGGCGCCCCATGCATTTAGTACAACCCCGATTCCAAAAAAAAAAAGTTGGGACAAAGTACAAATTGTAAATAAAAATGGAATGCAATAATTTACAAATATCAAAAACTGATATTGTATTCACAATAGAGCATAGACAACATATCAAATGTCGAAAGTGAGACATTTTGAAATTTCATGCCAAATATTGGCTCATTTGAAATTTCATGACAGCAACACATCTCAAAAAAGTTAGGACAGGGGCAATACGAGGCTGGAAAAGTTAAAGGTACAAAAAAGGAACAGCTGGAGGACCAAATTGCAACTCATTAGGTCAATTGGCAATAGGTCATTAACATGACTGGGTATAAAAAGAGCATCTTGGAGTGGCAGCGGCTCTCAGAAGTAAAGATGGGAAGAGGATCACCAATCCCCCTAATTCTGCGCCGACAAATAGTGGAGCAGTATCAGAAAGGAGTTCGACAGTGTAAAATTGCAAAGAGTTTGAACATAGCATCATCTACAGTGCATAATATCATCAAAAGATTCAGAGAATCTGGAAGAATCTCTGTGCGTAAGGGTCAAGGCCGGAAAACCATACTGGGTGCCCGTGATCTTCGGGCCCTTAGACGGCACTGCATCACATACAGGCATGCTTCTGTATTGGAAATCACAAAATGGGCTCAGGAATATTTCCAGAGAACATTATCTGTGAACACAATTCACCGTGCCATCTGCTGTTGCCAGCTAAAACTCTATAGTTCAAAGAAGAAGCCATATCTAAACATGATCCAGAAGCGCAGACGTCTTCTCTGGGCCAAGGCTCATTTAAAATGGACTGTGGCAAAGTGGAAAACTGTTCTGTGGTCAGACGAATCAAAATTTGAAGTTCTTTATGGAAATCAGGGACGCCGTGTCATTCGGACTAAAGAGGAGAAGGACGACCCGAGTTGTTGTCAGCACTCAGTTCAGAAGCCTGCATCTCTGATGGTATGGGGTTGCATTAGTGCGTGTGGCATGGGCAGCTTACACATCTGGAAAGACAACATCAATGCTGAAAGGTATATCCAGGTTCTAGAGCAACATATGCTCCCATCCAGACGATGTCTCTTTCAGGGAAGACCTTGCATTTTCCAACATGACAATGCCAAACCACATACTGCATCAATTACAGCATCATGGCTGCGTAGAAGAAGGGTCCGGGTACTGAACTGGCCAGCCTGCAGTCCAGATCTTTCACCCATAGAAAACATTTGGCGCATCAGAAAACGGAAGATACGACAAAAAAGACCTAAGACAGTTGAGCAACTAGAATCCTACATTAGACAAGAATGGGTTAACATTCCTATCCCTAAACTTGAGCAACTTGTCTCCTCAGTCCCCAGACGTTTACAGGCTGTTGTAAAGAGAAAAGGGGATGTCTCACAGTGGGAAACATGGCCTTGTCCCAACTTTTTTGAGATGTGTTGTTGTCATGAAATTTAAAATCACCTAATTTTTCTCTTTAAATGATACATTTTCTCAGTTTAAACATTTGATATGTCATCTATGTTCTATTCTGAATAAAATATGGAATTTTGAAACTTCCACATCATTGCATTCCGTTTTTATTTACAATTTGTACTTTGTCCCAACTTTTTTGGAATCGGGCTTGTACTTTGTAACTGTCTCACTGTGTGTAGTCAGACTACTGATAAAGTGAATAGGAAGCCCTGTGGCGTGTAAATAAATAAAAAAATGTCACCAAGGTCACTGTCTGTCGCTAAGACGCACGCGTTTGAACTAAGTCGACGTAGTTTACATGCTTTCTGTTTTCTTCTTGGAATTTCATAACAATTGATTGTAGTTTTTATGTTTCACATATATTTATTGAGAAACATCTCATTCATCAGGTGACTCTGCATGACATTCACATGTTTCTTTAAGTATGAACATACAAGGAAATATCAGTGACATATATAAGGCCATTTACAGTACCCTTAACCAGACCCGCCTCTCCCCCATTCTCCCCCCATTCTTAATTGCATCTCAATAGATGACTTGCAACCGTGTGATCAAAATGTGCTACATCATGAGCGTCCACCATGATGGTGGATAAACAAAGCAACCAGGATGGCAGCCGCTGAAAGCATGTCTGTAAACAATGCTGAATTTTCTCAGTATCACCATGATTTGAACAGTCGAGCAAAGATTCGATACAAAGAGAAGATAGATATGTGTGAGTTTTGACCCATATTATTTAAAAAAGTCAGACTTTTCTGAAGATAAGATGTTTCTACTGACCATCGAGTATCCAGATGTCATGTTCTATCTGGTTTGGCTGACTTCGTGGGTCGACAAATCTCAAGTCAAGACTTAAAAGTCCATGGAAGCTTCTAACTTTTTCGTTTCTGGATGGGTAAAGACCTTATTAATTACACCAGTCAACGATGACAAAGCAGTTGTACTTGCAAGAGTAAGTTAGGGCCTCTTTTGCGTTTAGTTTACGTCGATGTGTAAACAACAGACGAAGTGTGAAATTTTGACGTCTCTAGCTTTATAGCTCACAAATCACATTTCAATTTATTTCAGGTATAATTTTCCGGGCGCTCCTAGAAGCGAAATGGTAATACACGTGTTAAAATTATAACAACGACTGAGTGAACCATGACAAGAGAACACTCATTTTATAGTAAAATTCTAGCAACACGAAATAAAATTCTTCCATGATATTATCGAAAGAGGTTTTCAATTTCAGCTGAGATAAAATGATCACTGCAAACATGAGCTGTTTTGGTTTTAGCCTCTGTTAGATCAGCCCTGCCGATGTCGTTTAGCCGCGCTCGTCTCCTCTCCGTACTAAGCCTCAGAGTTTCTTTGCCCTCTTTCCGAATCACGGACGGAATTCTAAAAAATCGGAACGTGCCACTGTCATGAGTACTGTTGTGAACACAACCATATACAACACAAAGATATGGCATTGCTAAAAGAACGCTTAAAGCAGCAGAAAAACAGAGTTGCGTACGTGTGACTGTTTTGTATGGAATGTCGCTTGACCCCGCATTTGTATACAGTGGTGCTTGGAAGTTTGTGAACCCTTGAGAATTTTCTATATTTCTGCATAAATATGACCGAAAACATCATCAGATTTTCACACAAGTCCTAAAAGTAGATAAAGAGAACCCAGTTAAACAAATGAGACAAAAATATTATACTTGGTCATTTATTTATTGAGGAAAATGATCCAATATTACATATCTGTGAGTGGCAAAAGTATGTGAACCTCTAGGATTAGCAGTTAATTTGAAAGTGAAATTAGAATCAGGTGTTTTCAATCAATGGGATGACAATCAGGTGTGAGTGGGCACCCTGTTTTATTTAAAGAACAGGGATCTATCAAAGTCTGATCTTCACAACACATGTTTGTGGAAGTGTATCATGGCACGAACAAAGGAGATTTCTGAGGACCTCAGAAAAAGCGTTGTTGATGCTCATCAGGCTGGAAAAGGTTACAAAACCATCTCTAAAGAGTTTGGACTCCACCAATCCACAGTCAGACAGATTGTGTACAAGTGGAGGAAATTCAAGACCATTGTTACCCTCCCCAGGAGTGGTCGACCAACAAAGCTCACTCCAAGAGCAAGGTGTGTAATAGTCGGCGAGATCACAAAGGACCCCAGGGTAACTTCTAAGCAACTGAAGGCCTCTCTCACATTGGCTAATGTTCATGTTCGTGAGTCCACCATCAGGAGAACACTGAACAACAATGGTGTGCATGGCAGGGTTGCAAGGAGAAAGCCACTGCTCTCCAAAAAGAACATTGCTGCTCATCTGCAGTTTGCTAAAGATCACGTGGACAAGCCAGAAGGCTATTAGAAAAATGTTTTGTGGATGGATGAGACCAAAATAGAACTTTTTGGTTTAAATGAGAAGTGTTATGTTTGGAGAAAGGAAAACACTGCATTCCAGCATAAGAACCTTATCCCATCTGTGAAACATGGTGGTGGTAGTATCATGGTTCGGGCCTGTTTTGCTGCATCTGGGCCAGGACGGCTTGCCATCATTGATGGAACAATGAATTCTGAATTATACCAGCAAATTCTAAAGGAAAATGTCAGGACATCTGTCCATGAACTGAATCTCAAGAGAAGGTGGGTCATGCAGCAAGACAACGACCCTAAGCACACAAGTCGTTCTAACAAAGAATGGTTAAAGAAGAATAAAGTTAATGTTTTGGAATGGCCAAGTCAAAGTCCTGACCTTAATCCAATTGAAATGTTGTGGAAGGACCTGAAGCGAGCAGTTCATGTGAGGAAACCCACCAACATCCCAGAGTTGAAGCTGTTCTGTACGGAGGAATGGGCTAAAATTCCTCCAAGCTGGTGTGCAGGACTGATCAACAGTTACCGCAAACGTTTAGTTGCAGTTATTGCTGCACAAGGGGGTCACACCAGATACTGAAAGCAAAGGTTCACATACTTTTGCCACTCACAGATATGTAATATTGGATCATTTTCCTCAATAAATAAATGACCAGGTATAATATTTTTGTCTCATTTGTTTAACTGGGTTCTCTTTATCTACTTTTAGGACTTGTGTGAAAATCTGATGATGTTTTAGGTCATTGTGGCAGCGGGGGCGTGGTCAAGCGCCGGTCTGTGACAGGAGGGCGGAGTCAGGGAAGGTAAGTGGCAGAATCACGTCACCTGAGAGCAATTAACCTGTTTGTGTGTCTTCCCAGTGACTGCGCCCTATATCAGGAGGGAGAGCGAGAGCAGAAGGAGCTCAGCCCTGAACCAGACGCCGGTTGTGTGTCTGTGAATGTCATTGTTATACTGAAAAGTGTGGCAATAAAGCCATTTATAAAACCTGATCTCTGTCCTGCCGTCCTCTGTGCTCCACCCACACGTAGGGTCTCTTACAGTGGTGCCGAAACCCGGGACAGTGGAGCACCAAACCAGCAGCCCCATGGAATCCTCCCCGTTCGCCGATCTGGTCCACGCCCTCGCCACGGCTCAGCAAAGCCAGCACCAGGCACTCGTCACGCTCCGAAAGGAGCAGGAGCAGCGCTTCGAAGCCCTGGTGCTGGCCCAGCAGGAAGATCGCGAGGCGTTCCGGTATCTCCTCGCGTCGGCGGGGTCCACCAGCGCTCCGGCCGCGGGCCCGTCTCCCCTCATTGTCACCAAGATGGGCCCGCAGGACGACCCCGAGGCGTTCATCACGTTGTTTGAACAGGTCGCCGAAGCCTCGGGGTGGCCGATGGAGCAGCGCGCGGCGCGCCTCCTCCCCCTGCTCACGGGAGAGGCACAGCTGGCCGCGCTACAGCTCCCCGCCGACCGCCGGCTGGCCTTCGCGGACCTCCGCCGGGCCGTCCTCCAGCGCGTGGGGCGCACACCGGAGCAACAGCGCCAGCGCTTCCGCGCGCTGCGACTGGAGGAAGTCGGCCGGCCGTTCGCGTTCGGCCAACAGCTCCGGGACGCCTGCTGGCGGTGGCTGAGGGCCAACGATCGCGACGCCGAGGGAATCGTCGACCAGGTGGTACTGGAACAGTTCATCGCCCGCTTACCAGCCGGAACCGCGGAGTGGGTCCAGTGCCACCGCCCGGCGTCGCTGGATCAGGCAGTCGAGCTGGCGGAGGATCATCTGGCGGCTGTCCCGGCGGCAGGACAGCAGATGGCATCTCTTCTCTCCTCTTCTCTCTCTCTCTCTCCCCCTCCTCCTGTGTCCTGTCCTCGCCCCATTCCCCCTCCGCGGAGGCGGGGGCCGGCACCCCCCCAGCCGGCCCGCCGCACCCGCGGTGCCCTCCCGTTTCTCCCTTCTGTGTCTGTCTCTCCCCCACCTCAGGTGAGTGAACCCCAGATCACCGGTGCAGAGGGAAAGCCCGGGCCGGTTTGCTGGCGCTGCGGGGAACCGGGCCACCTTCAACAGCAGTGCACGGCAATGGAAGTGGGCGCGGTGGTTCGGATCCCCGACGCGCCAGAGGCCGCCCTCGATCGGGCCGGAGCGTATCGCATACCGGTGAGTATCCAAGGGGCTACATATCAGGCGTTGGTGGATTCTGGTTGTAATCAGACCTCAATTCGCCAAAGCCTGGTTCAAAACGAGGCATTGGGGGGAGCACAAGGGGTGAAGGTGTTATGTGTGCACGGGGATGTTCACAGCTACCCTTTGGTGTCGGTCCACATTATTTTCAGAGGGGAAAAATTCATAGTAAAGGCGGCGGTTAATCCTCGCCTTACCCACTCTCTAATTTTGGGGACTGATTGGCCGGGATTTCGGGGTTTAATGACACGCCTAGTCGAGAGTGGGTCCTGCCATTTGACAGGGAGAGGTCCCGGGGTCGCTTTGGCGGGAGCAGCTGTCACAGAGCCGTCTACGTCATCTCCGCGTCAGAGTGAGGAGCCGCCGGCTCCTCCTCTCTCTATTGGGGAATCCCTCGCGGATTTCCCATTAGAGCAGTCGCGAGACGAGACTCTGCGGCATGCGTTTGACCAAGTGAGAGTAATCGATGGTCAAACGCTCCAGCCGAACGCCACCGCGTCCTTCCCCTACTTCATGATTATGAAGGATAGATTATACCGAGTGACGCAGGACACTCAAACGAAAGAGCGAGTCACGCAGCTTTTAATTCCGAAGAGCCGCCGGGAATTGGTATTCCAGGCGGCTCACTTTAATCCCATGGCTGGACACTTAGGGCAGGATAAAACACTAGCCCGAATAATGGCCCGTTTCTATTGGCCGGGGATTCGCGGCGATGTCCGTAGGTGGTGTACGGCATGCCGCGAATGCCAGTTAGTAAACCCAGCGGCCATTCCAAAAGCGCCTTTGCGCCCTCTACCGTTAATCGAGACCCCGTTTGAGAGAATTGGGATGGATCTCGTCGGGCCATTAGATCGGTCAGCACGAGGGTACCGCTTTATATTAGTTCTGGTGGACTATGCAACGCGATACCCGGAAGCAGTGCCTCTGCGCAATATCTCAGCACGCAGTATTGCAGAGGCACTCTTCCGCATCATCTCCCGAGTTGGAATCCCGAAAGAGATTCTGACTGATCAAGGCACTACGTTTATGTCACGAACACTGCGCGAACTGTATGGGTTATTGGGGATTAAGCCGATCCGCACCAGCGTGTATCACCCACAAACGGACGGTTTAGTGGAACGATTCAACCGCACCCTCAAAAATATTATTAAAAAATTCGTAAGTGAGGACGCACGTAACTGGGATAAGTGGCTCGAACCCTTGCTGTTCTCAGTGCGAGAGGTCCCCCAAGCCTCCACGGGGTTCTCCCCGTTTGAATTATTATATGGGCGTAAGCCGCGCGGCATCCTGGACGTGCTGCGGGAAAATTGGGAGGAGGGACCTTCACAAAGTAAGAACGAAATTCAGTACGTTATGGACCTGCGCGCAAAACTCCACACGCTCACCCACCTAACTCAGGAGAATTTGCGGCAGGCCCAGGAACGGCAAGCCCGCCTGTACAACAAGGGTACGCGCCTTAGAGAGTTCACTCCGGGAGATAAGGTACTCGTACTGTTGCCCACGTCGAGCTCCAAATTGATCGCCAAGTGGCAAGGACCCTTTGAGGTCACACGGCGAGTCGGGGACGTCGACTATGAGGTGAGGCGAACGGACAGGGGTGGGGCGCTACAGATTTACCACCTCAACCTGCTTAAACTCTGGAACGAGGAGGTCCCCGTGGCGTTGGTGTCGGTAGTTCCAGAGAAGGCGGAGCTGGGGCCGGAGGTTCAAAAAGGGACATTGGCATCACATACCTCTCCGGTCCCCTGTGGAGACCACCTCTCCCCGACCCAACTCACGGAGGTCGCCCAGTTGCAGACCGAGTTTTCGGATGTGTTCTCGCCCCTGCCCGGTCGCACTAACCTCATAGAGCACCACATAGAGACGCCCCCGGGGGTGGTAGTGCGTAGCCGCCCTTACAGGCTACCTGAACACAAAAAAAAGGTGGTTCGGGAAGAACTTCAGACCATGCTCGAAATGGGCATCGTCGAGGAGTCCTACAGTGACTGGAGCAGCCCGGTGGTCTTGGTACCCAAGGCCGACGGGTCGGTCCGGTTCTGTGGACTATAGAAAAGTCAACGCGGTGTCTAAATTCGACGCGTACCCAATGCCTCGTATTGATGAGTTGCTCGATCGACTCGGCACTGCTCGCTTTTATTCGACACTGGATTTAACGAAGGGATATTGGCAGATCCCCTTGACTCCACTATCCCGAGAAAAAACGGCCTTTTCCACACCGTTTGGTTTACACCAATTCGTCACCCTTCCGTTTGGGCTGTTTGGGGCCCCCGCAACGTTTCAGCGGCTGATGGACAGAGTCCTCCGCCCTCACGCCACATATGCGGCAGCATATTTAGATGACATAATCATCTATAGCAATGACTGGCAGCGGCACCTCGAACATCTGAGGGCTGTCCTTAGGTCGCTGAGGCGAGCGGGGCTCACAGCCAACCCAAAGAAGTGTGCGATTGGGCGGGTGGAAGTATGGTATCTGGGCTTCCACTTGGGCAACGGGCAGGTGCGTCCCCAAATTAATAAGACGGCAGCAATTGCGGCCTGCCCGAGGCCCAAGACCAAAAAGGGGGTGAGACAGTTCCTGGGGCTGGCTGGCTATTATCGCAGGTTTATACCTAATTATTCGGACGTCACCAGCCCGCTGACTGATCTCACTAAAAAGGGGGCACCAGATCCGGTCCAGTGGACGGAGCAGTGCCAGCGGGCTTTCTCAGAGGTAAAGGCTGCACTGTGTGGGGGGCCACTTCTACACTCCCCTGACTTTTCTCTCCCTTTTATGTTGCAGACCGATGCGTCGGACAGAGGGCTGGGGGCGGTTTTGTCCCAGGAGGTGGAGGGGGAGGACCGCCCTGTCCTGTATATCAGCAGGAAGCTGTCGGTGCGTGAGGGGCGCTACAGCACCATAGAGAAAGAGTGTCTGGCCATCAAGTGGGCGGTTCTTGCCCTCCGGTACTACCTGCTGGGGCGCCCTTTCACCCTCTGTTCGGACCACGCGCCCCTCCAGTGGCTCCACCGCATGAAAGATGCCAACGCGCGGATCACCCGTTGGTATCTGGCGCTCCAACCCTTTAATTTCAAGGTGGTCCACAGGCCGGGGGCGCAGATGGTCGTGGCGGACTTCCTCTCCCGTCAAGGGGGGGGGGGGGGGGGGAGTCGGCTGCAGGCCGGACGGCCGCCCGGCCTGAGTCGGGCGGTGGGGGTATGTGGCAGCGGGGGCGTGGTCAAGCGCCGGTCTGTGACAGGAGGGCGGAGTCAGGGAAGGTAAGTGGCAGAATCACGTCACCTGAGAGCAATTAACCTGTTTGTGTGTCTTCCCAGTGACTGCGCCCTATATCAGGAGGGAGAGCGAGAGCAGAAGGAGCTCAGCTCTGAACTAGACGCCGGTTGTGTGTCTGTGAATGTCATTGTTATACTGAAAAGTGTGGCAATAAAGCCATTTATAAAACCTGATCTCTGTCCTGCCGTCCTCTGTGCTCCACCCACACGTAGGGTCTCTTACAGTCATATTTATGCAGAAATATAGAAAATTCACAAACTTTCAAGCACCACTAAGTCCTGACCTTAATCCAAGGTGATATCTCTGGAAATATCTTATGTAATTTCAGTTTAGAATAATGTAATCTATGTAGAATTTTAAATTGCATTCAACAATGATGGGCATGAATGGAACGTGTAGATGTACTCCATACTCTCATCCTAAATATCTTTGGATATCGGGATATCTAATTCATTTTTCCCACTCTGCTTTATATAGTCCATAGTTGGCTGGCACAAGTCCTGCAATGTATCATATATTTGAGATATTTTATGGTCTGACTAAGGATTGTAGTTTTTATGATAGCTCAGATCCACATGTTTATGTTTCGAGATGTGTCCATATGTTTGAGTGATGATAAATTGTGATGGCGTTTGTAATTGGCGCAGGAGAAAAGGAAAATGCCTGGCGTGCCCAACGGGACGACTGTTCCTGCTGAGGTGGAAACACACGGAGAACACCATGGACCAGAACTTCAGAGAACTGGGAGGTGTGTGTGTGTGTGGATTTTATCGACAGGATAAATCCTCTGTAAGAGTTTGTCCTTTACTGATTTACATTAAATAAATGTCTGTGTTTGTTTGTCTCTGCAGGTTGTTTGGAGGTTTGATTCTGGACCTAAAACGAAAAGCGCCCTTTTACCTGAGTGATTTTAAAGATGGGCTGAGTTTGCAGTGTGTAGCATCGTTCCTCTTCCTCTACTGTGCCTGCATGTCTCCCGTCATTACCTTCGGAGGGCTGCTAGGGGAGGCGACAGAAGGACGCATCGTAAGAACACACACCCCCACACACATACACCCACACATACCTCAGTCTTGCACTGGAATTAAATTGTAACTACCACTCTCTCAGCTTGATTTACTTATTGAGGATCCATCTCTCGCTCTATTTTTTTTTTTCCTCTGGTAGAGTGCTATCGAGTCTTTGTTAGGAGCCTCGATGACGGGCGTGGCATACTCTCTGTTCGCTGGTCAACCGCTCACCATTCTCGGCAGCACTGGACCTGTTCTGGTGTTTGAGAAAATCCTTTTCAAGTTCTGCAAGTCAGTACAACTGAATTATAATCATTAATTAGACACTAATTACACAAATTTGCTGTGTGTATATATACAGAGAGAAAAATCATACATGAGAAAATGTCCTGTTTCTAAAAAACATTGTGTACTGCTCGAGAAAATCTGGTAACTTGTAACTGTATTAGTCAAGTACAATTATATACGAATTATACACAGTAAAGGTGTGTTTTACAGAACATTATTAACATGAGTACATATTTCATTTACAGCCCCACCTAGCAGTATTGGCACCCCTTAATTTTATTCACAACTTTTGTAATATCTCTAGAAATAAATGGAAATGGACACAATTTGCAATACCAAGATCTTTTAATTGAAGGTCCAAAGGAACTGAAAAGTTGTTTTCGTTCAAAATAGGCATTTTAATTTCTAAGACAACAAAAAACAGAAATACAGCAGGTGCAGGAATATTGGCACCCCTCCTTAGTATTTGGTTGCATACCCTTTGGCAGCGATGACAGCCTCCAAACATTTCCTGTAGCCATCAATGAGCTTCTTGCATTTGTCTTATGGTATTTTCTCCCACTCTTCCTTCGCTATGCGCTCTAGGTCTTGGATATTTGAAGGATTCCTTCTGCCAATGGCAGATTTCAACTCCCCCCAAAGATTCTCAATTGGATTGAGGTCAGGACTCATTGCTGGCCATTTCAAAACAGTCCATTTTTTCTTTTCTAACCATTTTTGTGTGCTTTTAGATGTGTGTTTGGGGTCTTTGTCCTGCTGGAGTACCCAAGATCTTCACCTCAAACCAAGCTTTCTTACACTGGGCAGGACATTTTGCTCCAAAATCTGTTGATAATCTTCAGATTTCATAATACCTATGACATGGGTAAGGCCTCCAGTCCCAGATGCAGCAAAGCAGCCCCACAGCATTATTGATCCTCCACCATGCTTGACTGTTGGTAGGGTGTTCTTTTCTTTGAATGCTTCATTGCAGCACCTGTAAACATACTGCCTGTGAGAATTCCCAAAAAGCTCTACTTTTGTCTCATCTGTCCACAGGACATTTTCCCAGAAGGATTGTGGCTTGTCCAGGTTCTCTTTCGCAAACTCCAGATGCTCCTTTTTGTGTCTTTTTTTCAATAATGGGGTCTTCCTTGGCCTCCGCCCATGTAGCCCTGCTGTGTTGAGTGTGCGCCTTATGGTGCTTCTTGAAACAGTTACCCCAGACTGTTCCAGGTGGGCCTGCAGGTCCGTAGATGTTAACTGAGGTGATTCTGCCACCAGTCGCACCAACCTTCGACGACTTCTATAATTGATTTTTCTCTTACCTCCACGCCCAGGGAGGTTCTTGACAGTTCCATGCTTCAAATATTTCTTAATAACATTACGCACTGTTGACACAGGGATACCAAGCTCTTTGGAGATGGCTTTATATCCTTTGGAGCGCTTGTGTTTGTCAACAACTGCATTTCTTGTTTCTTCAGACAGCTCTTTTGTCTTCACCATTGTGAAAAAGGGACTGAGTGAAACAGTTGGTTTTTCAGAACACAAATCTCATCATTCATTGGCCATTTCATGTCACATGGGCACAGACAGGTCTTCACAGGTGATTTCCATTTGTAATTTACCATAGGTGAGTCAAATTAGGTTTAGTTAGGTTAGGTTTTAGGACTAACAGCAAAGGGTGCCAATACTAGTGATACAGCAAGAGTTACCTTTTTCATTTTTTTTCACTCTAATTGTTTATTTTTTTTTATTTTGTTGATACTTTGCTCTTTTATATTAACCACGAGCTATCTGTAGAAAAATTCTGCATCACTACATCACTTTTGTTCAGGAGATGCTTAACTTTAAGTACAAAAACTTCAAGGGTGCCAATACTACTAGGCAGCACTGTATATCATTACACTGTTCTATATTATACCATAACGTTTTGTTTACAGAAAAGTCACAAAAATGTATAAAGAAATCTTTCAGTTGCTGTTATATAAAATATACAAATGATATCGGTGGGTTACAGCAAAGGAAGTTGAACAAAGTACTAACTGTAGAGGTATCTATATTTGTGGCGTGGTGTTTTTTATTGTTAAAATTTTGATAAAGATTTTTATTGTCTTTAAATGTTCATCAGTTAAAAGTTGGATTTCTTTTATATATTCACTGTGAGATTAATCTAATTAAAGACAAAGGCATTTTTCATAACTTTGTCTTTACCCATCTTTACCAAGAGTGCCATAATGAGTCATAATATAAAATGTAAAGAATTTGATTAAAATGAGATTTTTAGATTAAATCGGAGTAGATGATCAGTGGATAGGTGGCTGGATAATAGATTGGTGAATGAGTGGGTAGATGGATGGACAAGTGGGTGGATGGATTTTGGGTGGTTGGAAGGATTGATGGATGGAGAGGTAATTGGATGGGTGGATAGGTGGTTGGACTGATGGATGGATAGATGGAATGGGTGGATAGATGAATAGGTAAGTGGATGGAATGGCTGGCTGGATGGATGAGCAAGTGGATGAACTGATGGATGGAATAGCTGGATGGATGAATGGATGTGGAAGTGGATGAACTGATGGATGGATGGGTGGATGGAATGGCTGGATGAATGAGGAATTGGATGAATTGATGGATGGATAGGTAAGTGGATGGAATGACTGACTGGATGGACAGGTGGTTGGATGGAATGAGTGGATGGATAGATGGATAGATAAGTAAGTGAACTGATGGATGGATGGATGGATGGATGGATGGATAGATAGGTGGATGGAATGGCTGGCTGGATGGTTGCTGGATGGATGGAGGGATGGATGAAAAGGTGAGTGGATGGAATGGGTGGCTGGATGGATGGACAAGAAGTGGATGGATGGATAAAAATGTGTGTGGACAGACAGATAGATGGAATGGATGGATGGCTGTTTGGATGATGGATAGTTCAGTGGATAGATGAGTGGATGGATATATTTACGATATAGAAGAAACATAACGAATAAATTAATGCTAAGCTCAACTTTGACATTAGTTTTTCCTGAAATAATGAAATGAGTGGCTTTGCTCTCTCTCTCTGTCTGTCTGTTTGTAGAGATTATGATCTGTCGTACCTGTCTCTGCGCACCTGTATCGGCCTGTGGACGGCCTTCCTGTGTTTTATCCTGGTTGCGACGGATGCTAGCTCTCTGGTCTGCTACATCACACGCTTCACAGAAGAAGCCTTCGCTGCCCTCATCTGCCTCATCTTCATCTACGAGGCTTTAGAGAAACTTATACATCTGGGAGAACTCTATCCTGTCAACTCACACAATGACCTGGATAAACTCACACTGGCCTAGTGAGCATGCACGCACATGCGCGCACACTTTACTGTATCAGCTTCCCCAGCTGCTAATTATGAAGTGCTAGCTAGCTAAATCATGAGCTTCGGTTGTGAGCTAGCTCAGATGATCTCACACGAATGACTTCTCCTACAACACACTTGCCATGCTAACGATTTAGCTAGCTAGCATATCCAGTATCTGTTTCATCCTTCATATACATGTATAGATAGCATTGTCAGCTAGCTAAACTTTGATGGGTTGCAAGAGTAAAATCTTGTGTTGCAACTTGTGAACTCTGAGCTAATGTAAGAATTTAACTTCTAAAGTATAAACGACCACAAGACTTGACTTTTCACTTGGGAAAATATATTTCAACATAATATCTAGGCGTATATGTGGGAAGTTTAAAATTCGCAAACGCCTGCAAATGTTATTTTTGTTCACGAACACCTCATGATGATAAACGTGTCACACACTGCTGTATCTGTACACTGTCTTGTGTTGTGTATTCTCAGCTGTAAATGTGCAGTGCCTGACAACCCCAGTAATAAAACTCTGAAGCTGTGGAGCGAAAGGAACATCACAGCATCTGAAGTGCCGTGGAGCAACCTCACTGTGAAGGTAAAGCTACTTCCAACACTCAGAGTACACACAGTGTAGGCAACGTCAGCATGTGCACAATTAATGTCCCTTTGACATCATGTACAGTTATAGTAATTGAGCAAGGTTTTTTTTAATCACTGACATTGCATGGTCAATAATATTCTCTTTTTATCGCAAGTTCAAATTAGTGAGTGTGTTTATAGTCAAAGGCTGAAAGGAACAAATGATCCAAATACAAAAAGATGTGCTGACTTTTTTTTCCAATAACCAAACACGCTGTACAATAAACTCAATTTGTTGCTGAAAAAGCAGTTTACTTTCAGTGAAGTTTAATTTCACGTCAAGTTCATCTGCATGAACTACAAAACAAATTCAAAAACTTCCTGAAAATACAAAACAGAAATTACCCAGTAATTATTCATTAAGCCTAGGTCACAACCGGCCGTACGTGCTCCTACGGCCGGTCTACGTGCAAAAAACGCAAGAAACGCACGGAGGGCGCGCGTATGACGTGCTGATTTTCGAGCCGTAGACCGGTCGCAGAGGTCCTTTGTCATGTCAAACAAACTCTACGGGTGCTTACGTTTTTTTCAGGTTGCAAGACAAACTTACGGCCAGCGTGCGTCTTTCTCCACGAACAAAAAAAACGCAGCGATTTAGGGAAACGCCAAAAATCGCACGGCCAAAAAATCGTACGTCTGGTTGTGACCTAGGCTTTAGTGATTACCGGAGATATTCATTCATATCACAGTGCTGCTGAATACTGGATTCTGATTGGTCAGAAAATCGTTGAATAATTTTCTGTAACAGCAGCTTGGACAGGGTGGCACGGTGGTGTAGTGGTTAGCGCTGTCGCCTCACAGCAAGAAGGTCCGGGTTCGAGCCCCGTGGCCGGCGAGGGCCTTTCTGTGCGGAGTTTGCATGTTCTCCCCGTGTCCGCGTGGGTTTCCTCCGGGTGCTCCGGTTTCCCCCACAGTCCAAAGACATGCAGGTTAGGTTAACTGGTGACTCTAAATTGACCGTAGGTGTGAATGTGAGTGTGAATGGTTGTCTGTGTCTATGTGTCAGCCCTGTGATGACCTGGCGACTTGTCCAGGGTGTACCCCGCCTTTCGCCCGTAGTCAGCTGGGATAGGCTCCAGCTTGCCTGCGACCCTGTAGAACAGGATAAGAGATGAGATGCAGGTGATTATAGAAAATTGCGTGCGCTGATTAGTTGAGAAATTCGGACTATTTCTCGATAATCACCTCGAGCGACTCGGCAAAATGGCGGCCGATCGCTTCGTCACCGTAAGTGAGGAAGAATCACAAATGATGAAGGAAAATGCTGTTCCTAAAAGCACTAAAGATGCTACGACGTTTGGTCTAAAACTATTCAAAGGGAAGGTGGAGTTGTGGTTTATTTTATCAATTTCAAAACAAAGTATTTTATGTGACTCGGCGTAGATAAGTGACAAGTCTGCGCCGCACCGTTATTACAGTACATTTGTATGCCGCTTTTGAAGTTTGAAATTAATAATTTTTGATACAATTTTTTTTATTTTAAATAATAACCTGTGTATTTATACTAAAACAATTATTCACTGAAGGTGAAGTGAATATCGGTGAATAATAACTGAGACGAATAATTGATAGATAATACTATATTTCTGACATGGGAAAGTTTTCAGGATTGACGAATTTACGACGATTTTGTGGTTTTTCTCTAACAAGACAAGCTGCTTTTTTTCTCTTATTAACTTCAAACGAGAGAAAAAACATGAGAGGCTGGTGAGGGAACGACTGTTTAGAGCTGATATTACGCTATAAACATTATAAGAGGAACTAATTTGTTTTGCAGACGTTCTTCAACATTACATGGAACTACAAATGGATAAAAAGTATGATGTTGTCATTCTTTAACAAACACAAAAATTAACCATTGACAAACTGCTGTAGTACACCGCCCGGACAAAAAAAAAAAAAAAAAGTCACCATTTGGACTGAAATAAGCAAATACAGTACATAAGAGCCTTTGATTGGATAATTAGTGCAGTGATTAATATGTTCTAGCTGGCAACAATTCTTTTAACCTGAACTGATGCAGTGAGTAGCTTCTCATTTCTTACACAAACATATCCGAAGCTGTATCCTGTGCTCATGGAAAAGATGTTACTGTGTTTGAGAAGGTCAAATTATTGTCCTGCATCAAGCAAAGAAAACAACTAAGGAGATTTGAGCTGAAATGACTGGAATTGGGTTAAGATCTGTCCAGTGCATTATTAACACCTGGAAGGATCGTGATGAACCATCAGCTTCACGGAAGAAATGTGGTTGGAAAAAGATCCTGACTGACCATGATCAGAGATCACTTACAGTGGTGCTTGAAAGTTTGTGAACCCTTTAGAATTTACTAGATTTCTGCATAAATGTGACCTAAAACATCATCAGATTTTCACACAAGTCCTAAAAGTAGATAAAGAGAACCCAGTTAAACAAATCAGACAAAAATATTATACTTGGTCATTTATTTATTGAGGAAAATGATCCAATATTACATATCTGTGAGTGGCAAAAGTATGTGAACCTCTAGGATTAGCAGTTAATTTGAAGGTGAAATTAGAGTCAGGTGTTTTCAAATCAATGGGATGACAATCAGGTGTGAGTGGGCACCCTGTTTTATTTAAAGAACAGGGATCTATCAAAGTCTGATCTACACAACACATGTTTGTGGAAGTGTATCATAGCACGAACAAAGGAGATTTCTGAGGACCTCAGAAAAGGTGTTGTTGATGCTCATCAGGCTGGAAAAGGTTACAAAACCATCTCTAAAGAGTTTGGACTCCACCAATCCACAGTCAGACAGATTGTGTACAAATGGAGGAAATTCAAGACCATTGTTACCCTCCCCAGGAGTGGTCGACCAACAAAGATCACTCCAAGAGCAAGGTGTGTAATAGTCGGTGAGGTCAAAAAGGACCCCAGGGTAACTTCTAAGCAACCGAAGGCCTCTCTCACATTAGCTAATGTTAATGTTCATGAGTCCACCATCTGGAGAACACTGAACAACAATGGTGTGCATGGCAGGGTTGCAAGGAGAAAGCCACTGCTCTCCAAAAAGAACATTGCTGCTCATCTGCAGTTTGCTAAAGATCATGTAGACAAACCAGAAGGCTATTGGAAAAATGTTTTGTGGACAGATGAGACCAAAATAGAACTTTCTGGTTTAAATGAGAAGCGTTATGTTTGGAGAAAGGAAAACACTGCATTCCAGCATAAGAACCTTATCCCATCTGTGAAACATGGCGGTGGTAGTATCATGGTTTGGGCCTGTTTTGCTGCATCTGGGCCAGGACGGCTTGCCATCATTGATGGAACAATGAATTCTGAATTATACCAGCAAATTCTAAAGGAAAATGTCAGGACATCTGTCCATGAACTGAATCTCAAGAGAAGGTGGGTCATGCAGCAAGACAACGACCCTAAGCACACAAGTCGTTCTAACAAAGAATGGTTAAAGAAGAATAAAGTTAATGTTTTGGAATGGCCAAGTCAAAGTCCTGACCTTAATCCAATCGAAATGTTGTGGAGGGACCTGAAGCAAGCAGTTAATCTAAGGAAACTTACTAACATCCCAGAGTTGAAGCTGTTCTTTTACGGAGGAATGGGCTAAAATTCCTCCAAGCTGGTGTGCAGGACTGATCAACAGTTACTGGAAACATTTAGTTGCAGTTATTGCTGCACAAGGGGGTCACACCAGATACTGAAAGCAAAGGTTCACATACTTTTGCCAGTCATAGATATGTAATATTGGATCATTTTCCTCAATCAATAAATGACCAGGTATAATATTTTTGTCTCATTTGTTTAACTGGGTTCTCTTTATCAACTTTTAGGACTTGTGTGAAAATCTGATGATGTTTTAGGTCACATTTATGCAGAAATACAGAAAATTCTAAAGGGTTCACAAACTTTCAAGCACCACTGTAAATGCTTGGTGAAGTCAAATCATAAAACAAAAAACCTGACATTAGAACTCACGGCTATGTTTAATATTGAAATTAAGAGCATTTCCACACTCACAATGTGATGAGATCTCACAGGATTGAGACTAAACAGCTGTGTGTCCATAAGAAAGCCACTTGTTAGTAAAATTAATCAGGAGAAAAGGCTTCAATTCGCTAGGGAGCATAAAGATTGGACTCTGGAGCAATAGGAAAAGGTCATGTGGTCTGATGAGTCCAGATTGACCCTGTTCCTGAGAGATGGGTGTGTTAGGGGAGCTCATGAAGCGATGCACCCATCATAGATAGTGGCCACTGAGCAAACCTCTGGATGCAGTGTGATGATCTGGGGTTGCTTCAGTGGGTCAGATCGAGGCTCAGCAGCATTATGGGGCAATAAAATGAAGTCAGCTGACGACTTGAATGTACTGATCAGATCAGACAAAACTTTATTTATCCCCGAAGGGCAATTAGAAGGGCGAAGAGCGGTACATTAAAAAAAAAAAGAGCAAGAAAATAAAATCACAAAAAGAATAAAATCACAAAAATGAGTGGGGGAAAAAAAACATCGTATTATGTACAATGTACAATGGCAGGCCTGTTGCCAGTAACAAAGTTTAAAAAAAAAAAAGGCAGCAGATAAAATATGGCAAATAAATAAAATGAAGCGTGGATAAAATTAAAATGACAATATGATTAGAGTGACATTGTAGTTAAAGTGACAAGGTGATATTGTAATATTGCACATCAGGACATGTGATATTGCACTAGAGTATTGTACAGAAGATATACAACCCCGATTCCAAAAAAGTTGGGACAAAGTACAAATTGTAAATAAAAACGGAATGCAATGATGTGGAAGTTTCAAAATTCCATATTTTATTCAGAATAGAACATAGATGACATATCAAATGTTTAAACTGAGAAAATGTATCATTTAAAGAGAAAAATGAGGTGATTTTAAATTTCATGACAACAACACATCTCAAAAAAGTTGGGACAAGGCCATGTTTCCCACTGTGAGACATCCCCTTTTCTCTTTACAACAGTCTGTAAACGTCTGGGGACTGAGGAGACAAGTTGCTCAAGTTTAGGGATAGGAATGTTAACCCGTTCTTGTCTAATGTAGGATTCTAGTTGCTCAACTGTCTTAGGGCTTTTTTGTCGTATCTTCCGTTTTATGATGCGCCAAATGTTTTCTATGGGTGAAAGATCTGGACTGCAGGCTGGCCAGTTCAGTACCCGGACCCTTCTTCTACGCAGCCATGATGCTGTAATTGATGCAGTATGTGGTTTGGCATTGTCATGTTGGAAAATGCAAGGTCTTCCCTGAAAGAGACGTCGTCTGGATGGGAGCATATGTTGCTCTAGAACCTGGATATACCTTTCAGCACTGATGGTGTCTTTCCAGATGTGTAAGCTGCCCATGCCACACGCACTAATGCAACCCCATACCATCAGAGATGCAGGCTTCTGAACTGAGCGCTGATAACAGCGCTCAGCGTCCTTCTCCTCTTTAGTTCGAATGACACAGCGTCCCTGATTTCCATAAAGAACTTCAAATTTTGATTCGTCTGACCACAAAACAGTTTTCCACTTTGCCACAGTCCATTTTAAATGAGCCTTGGCCCAGAGAAGACGTCTGCGCTTCTGGATCATGTTTAGATACGGCGTCTTCTTTGAACTATAGAGTTTTAGCTGGCAACGGCGGATGGCACGGTGAATTGTGTTCACAGATAATGTTCTCTGGAAATATTCCTGAGCCCATTTTGTGATTTCCAATACAGAAGCATGCCTGTATGTGATGCAGTGCCGTCTAAGGGCCCGAAGATCACGGGCACCCAGTATGGTTTTCCGGCCTTGACCCTTACGCACAGAGATTCTTCCAGATTCTCTGAATCTTTTGATGATATTATGCACTGTAGATGATGATATGTTCAAACTCTTTGCAATTTTACACTGTCGAACTCCTTTCTGATATTGCTCCACTATTTGTCGGCGCAGAATTAGGGGGATTGGTGATCCTCTTCCCATCTTTACTTTTGAGAGCCGCTGCCACTCCAAGATGCTCTTTTTATACCCAGTCATGTTAATGACCTATTGCCAAATGACCTAATGAGTTGCAGTTTGGTCCTCCAGCTGTTCCTTTTTTGTACCTTTAACTTTTCCAGCCTCTTATTGCCCCTGTTCCAACTTTTTTGAGATGTGTTGCTGTCCTGAAATTACAAATGAGCCAATATTTGGCATGAAATTTCAAAATGTCTCACTTAAGACATTTGATATGTTGTCTATGTTCTATTGTGAATACATTATCAGTTTTTGAGATTTGTAAATTATTGCATTCCGTTTTTATTTACAATTTGTACTTTGTCCCAACTTTTTTGGAATCGGGGTTGCAAGTTATTGTAACTGTCTTAGACTTCTTAGAGTTCAGGAGGAGAATAACACTTGGAACAAAGGTTGCTCTCCTCCTCTGGGTCTTACAGGCCAGACAGCGGAACCTGCGACCAGATGGCAGCTGCTCAAACGCCGGGAACAAAGCATGAGTCGAGTCCTTAAGAATTCGACAAGCCAGGCCGCTAGTCTGCTGCTCGTACACAGTATTCAGGTGGCAAGCAGGAAATCCAATAATCTTAGAACACACCTTGACAATATTATGCAGGCAGTTCCTATCCTGTACAGTAATGGAGTAATACCAACAGCATATAGAAAAAGCTAAAACACTTTCAATGAATGCATAATAGAATGTCAACAAGATGTTCTGACTGATAGAAAAAGAGAATGACCAGATTATCATCACATCAATGGATTTTTTTTTTCTTTCTTGATGGTACGGGAATAAAATTAGGGCTCAGGTTGTGAAAAAGTGGTTCAGGAAACATCTCATCTCATTATCTCCAGCCGCTTTATCCTTCTACAGGGTCGCAGGCAAGCTGGAGCCTATCCCAGCTGACTACGGGTGAAAGGCGGGGTACACCCTGGACAAGTCGCCAGGTCATCACAGGGCTGACACATAGACACAGACAACCATTCACACTCACATTCACACCTACGCTCAATTTAGAGTCACCAGTTAACCTAACCTGCATGTCTTTGGACTCTGGGGGAAACCGGAGCACCCGGAGGAAACCCACGCGGACACGGGGAGAACATGCAAACTCCACACAGAAAGGCCCTCGCTGGCCATGGGGCTCGAACCCGGACCTTCTTGCTGTGAGGCGACGGCGCTAACCACTACTCCGCCCATTCAGGAAACATGAGAAATAATTTTCACACACCACAGAGTCCTGACCTTAACTCCACTGAGAATCTTTGGGATGTGCTGGAGAAGACTTTACACAGTAGTTCGACTCTTCCGTCGTCAGCACAAGAGCTCGGTGAAAAATTAACACAACTGTGGACTGAAATAAATGTTGAGACATTGCATAAGTTTATCGAAACAATGCCACGGTGAATGCATGCTGTAATCAAAGTTAAAGGTGGAGCGATCAAATATTAGTGCGTGCAACTTCTTTTTTTTTTTTTTTGGGCAGGGCAGTTAATAAGCCAAATAAAACACTTTGGGATCAACTTTTCCACACCACCCTGTTACTGATTATTTTCCTATAATACGACACTGAGTGTGTTATACTTTACTTGTTCTGATCGCCCACTGTTATCAGTGTGAGAAAAGAACTGTCTCATCTTCGTCCCAATTTCTTCATCTGCTAAAGTGCGTGTCTGTGTGTAGGAGTGTTTAGATCTGAACGGCCAGTTTGTCGGGACAGCTTGTGGTCATCACGGCCCCTACACTCCCGATGTTCTCTTCTGGTCGTCTATTTTGTTTTTCTCCACCTTCTTCCTGTCCACCTTCCTCAAGCAGTTCAAGACCAGCAGATATTTTCCGACACGGGTAAAACCTGCTTTCATTTTAACTTGATACACACATACACGTGTGTGCAAAAATATCATTGGGGTCATGTACTTTTCTTTTCAAAGGTGCGGTCTATGATCAGTGATTTTGCCGTCTTCCTGACGATTGTTCTCATGGTGCTGATTGACTTCGCCATCGGAGTTCCATCTCAGAAGCTACAAGTGCCAAGCAAATTCAAGGTAAAGAAAAAAACGGGACCAGAACTTCTAGATCAATTTCTACTAATCTGAAAGATGACTGTATTAACAGCAGACAAAAAGGGAACCTGCAGGGCATTAAAGCTAGACTGCCTTTCAGATTTTTCAAGTGTAGGTCATAAAAAAATTTTCCCCGACATCCAATTATTTTAGTGGGCCTGTTAAGCATAACAATTGTGCACAAAATGAAAAAAGCATGAAACTTTCAGGGTTTGTTCTTGAAGGCATAAGCTTTAATTTGAGACGTGGAGGCATTCTCAGTTTGACCTCTGGGGTCAGCTAGAGGTCATTGACCTCCATGATATCACATTTCTATGCATGAAATTAGAAAAGGCTGTATCTTAACATATAAATGTGATGTAAATGTAAAATAAATGTGTTTTTCCATGTGCCTGGACATGAAAAAATCACATATAATACTGATATTCCTCTTAGGTGTAACTTCAGGGGTCAGGTAGAGGTCATTGACCTTTGAAATTTGAAGTTTCTATGCATGAAATTCTAGACGGGTGTATCTTAGGATCTAAATGTGATAGAAATGTGAAGTTAATGTGTATTTCCTTGTTTCTGACCATGAGAAACCCATTTTTGATACTGATATTACTCTTACAGGTCATCTCTGGGGTCAGCTAGAGGTCACTGACCTCCAGCATAATGCATTTCTATGCATAAAATTAGAAACAGGTGTACCTCAGGTTCTAAATGTGATAGAAATGTAAACTAAATTTGTATTTCTATGATTCTGTACATGAGAAACCCATTTTTGATACTGATATCATTCTGAGAGGTCAACATCATGGAGAACAGGCAAGGTTGGGAAACATCCCACATTTTGATAAATCTATATAAAAATCTCATGTGTTTTGGATTGTAAGAAACAATTCCATATGAATATGAACATGACAGAAATATACTTCAACTTGTCAGAAATTATAAACTTTAACTAATCAAAAACTTGAACTACAATCAAAACTCTAAATGCAGTGTAAACAGTTGAACAGGTTCCATAAAGAACATTTTAAAATCACTTATAGTATCTACATTTATTCTAAGGGCCTTGACCTTTGGGGATTACAATGTTGGCCTACAAATTGTAACTACAGAACACTGATTTAGTCGCTGCAGTCACCAGAGCATGTGCACAGTGCTGTGCACTTTAAGGCTGCCTTTTTACATCTACAGTGCCCAGTACAACCCTTTTTGCAACCACAGTGTACAAGTTCATAGCAAGCCTGTGAAGCTTCAGGGAGTGTTGTCCAAAGTGGCTGCCATCCAGCATCGGTGTCAATCCATCCCCAGTCTGATGGACTGGGCAAACATGGTTGAGAAACCAAAGCAAGGTTCCATATATTAGCCTGGTACATTGCTCTTTTTATGTGTTGCCTCAAAGCATCTTGTGTAGGGGGGATGTTTTCCAGTGATCTTGCCCCACTCTGAACCGCGGGAAAATAATGGGCTACACACAAAACATGAACATGAAAATTCCGTTGAATCTCTACCTCTGCTAGACTGACATAGTTATTCCGGTGAATTTAGAATTGCCCTATCAATGTCCAACATTAAAATGACTGAAAATTAAACTACAATATACTGTATTCTTCAACTCTAGTGCAAATGAGAGCAAATGCTCCAAAACATTACTCACTTTGAAATTATCAATGGAAATGGGGCAACTGTGTTCAGCTTCTGACATAGTTTGTGACCACTGGAGATGTTTTACTTATCAGAAATGAGTTGTGTCATGTCCAGAAACATGGAATCATATATTTACTTTACATTTACAGTATTTCACATTTTAATCCAAAGATAGATTGTTTCTAATTTCATGCTTAGAAATGCATTATCGTGGAGGTCAGTGACCTCTAGCTGACCTCAAAGGTGACTTATAAAAATGATATCAGTATTAGAAATTAGTTTATCATGGCCAGAAACATGGAAATACACATTTAGTTTACATTTCTATCACATTTAGAACCTAAGATACACCCGTTTCTAATTTCGTCCATAGATATGCATTATGCTGGAGGTCAGTGACCTCTAGCTGACCCCAGAGATGACCTGTAAGAGTAATACCAGTATTAAAAATGGGTTTCTCATGGTCAGAAACAAGGAAATACACATTAACTTCACATTTCTATCACATTTAGATCCTAAGATACACCCGTCTAGAATGTCATGCATAGAAACTTCAAATTTCAAAGGTCAATGACCTCTACCTGACCCCTGAAGTTACCCCTAAGAGGAATATCAGTATTATATATGATTTTTTCATGCCCAGTAACATGGAAAAACACATGTTTATTGTTAAAAGTGCTATACAAATAAACTTGGCTTGACCCAATTCAAGATACTACGTCATGTATCATGTGGTGGGCTTTCCCCGTTCGCGCAAGGCATTGTGGGATACAAATTTGAAACAGGAGAGAAAAATGGAGGACGTGAGTGTGCGAATGAAACGTGAAAGACCGACTACGGTAACGGAAAGAAAGCAAGGAAAAAAGACGTTATGTTCTATACGAAGGAAAGGAAACGCAGGACCAAACTAATAAATATCGGCGCTCAGCGAGCACCTCGGTGTGATCAGCTGTTCGTTTAGCGACAGAATGATGGAACTGTCAGTGCACGCTCAAAGGTAAACCTGTAGATGGCAGCAATGCGACACTGTGGATGCCAGCTGCCGTAAAACCCAAAAGAAGAAGAAGGAGGTCAACCTGCGCATGCGCACACAGACTTCTTCTGTCTGCTTGACTGCGTGAAGCGAGCGATTTCATGCACATTTGCTTTAATCCCCTCAAATTAAATAACTTCCCAGCCACAGAATGGCCTGATATTTTTTAGATATTACAGAAATAAATGTACATCACAATGACCACATTTCAGAAGGAACGAAATCTCACCGATTTTATGAAATCAAAAGGCTGTCTTGCTTTAATTCATGGTTTTCTTACATGTGAAGTACCTAGAGGGCATTTTGTCTTATTTTCTTGCATGTAGGGAAGCCTATGTGGTAGTGCATCTCACTTCCTCCACTGGAATGGCACCTAGTAGAGAATTTCATCATATTTCCTTGCACTTAAAGGAAATCCATTGGACCATGTATTCTCCTCTAGAAGGGCATCCTTTAGGCCAATGCATTGTTTGTATATTGTCCATTAGAAGGGCAGACTATAGGGCAGTGCATAACGTATTCCCCATTGGATGGGCACTTCTTCCTGTTTCCACACCCTCGAGGATCTGCATTGGGCAGTGGATATCATATCCCCTACTGGAAGGACACCTTCTAGGGCAGTGAATCATACTGTATATTCTCCGCGAGAAGGTCAAATGATAGGGCAGCGTATATTCTCTCATATTCTCCTCTGGAAAGACACACTATATCCTCGAAGGCACTTCATCATGTTTGCTTGCACATAGTGGCCGCTTGGAAGGTATTTCATCTCATATCTCATTTTATTGCTAAATGCATCGCGGGTGATTTTGTTCTAGCCTACACGGGATGACCGTGGCTGGCTGATTAACCCGATTGGTCGGAACCCGTGGTGGACGGTCCTGGCAGCAGCAATACCATCCATGCTCTGCACCATCCTCATCTTCATGGACCAGCAAATCACAGCCGTCATCATCAACCGCAAAGAACACAAACTGAAGGTGAGATGTTCTGTGTATGTGTGTGCGCGCGTTGTCTGTCTTCTTGTGTAGCTTTTAGCACAAAGAGTTTATATCGAGAAATTTACTCAGCACAGCTGAGTTGCTTGTTTTTATTTGTTCTTGGAAAAATATTTCAGTCATCTGTACATAGTTAGCATTTGTATGGGTTCCTTATTTGTATTGATGTGAGGCAATTTATATCGCGTACATTCACTTGAAGTTGGGAAAATAATGCACCTCGTTAATCAGTAATGTAGGAAAGTTGTGCACAAATGTTTTTCGTAGCCAAATCTGACAAAAAATATTGGTAATTTGGTTTCGCAATTACAGATTTTCTTTGCGCTCACAGCTGGTTACCTCATCCAGCTGTAGGACAGGCTGGAGGAGCTTATTTGATCACGTGTCGTCCATCTGTCAACCATCCGTCGTCGTCATCCGTCCACAATTTCCAAAAATCGCTACTCCTCCTACAGGATTAATTTGATTTCAATCAAACTCACATACAGTGTTCTCCAAGTGGGAGTGTGTAAAAGTTGTTAAGATGGTGGCGCCACCTGTCATATTTACGATTTTATGGGTGTCTGAAATTTTTGGGTGACTTGTCACGTTAAACGCTACTCTTCATCAACTGCTGGGACGTTTTTATTGAACCTCACCCAGAAGACTCTAAAGACATATTCCAACAAGAGTTGTTCACCAGGTGGCGCCACCTGCCATGGATGAGCCGACAGAAGTCACATGCAATCTCATGAAAATCATTACTCCTCCTACAGGAGTGATCAAACTCATACGGGATGTTCCCCAGATTGGTATGTATAAAAGTTGTCAAGACAGTGGCGCCACCTGTTATATGTGTATATATGTGTGTGTGTGTGTTCCTCTTGCTCTGTAGAAGGGTTGTGGCTATCACTTGGACCTGCTGATGGTGGGGGTGATGCTGGCTGTGTGCTCAGTAATGGGCTTGCCGTGGTTCGTAGCGGCGACCGTACTGTCAATCTCCCACGTCAACAGTCTAAAACTGGAGTCAGAAAGCTCCGCCCCTGGAGAACAGCCCCGATTCCTGGGCATCAGAGAGCAGAGACTAACCGGCCTGCTCATCTTCCTGCTCATGGGCTGCTCGGTGTTTATGACTGGTGCTTTACAGGTACATCATGAACATTTCAGTAGATGTACATGTATGATCTACTAGCATGTCCATCTTTCATTTTTAGCTGGAAAAGTAATGACTGAATGCAAAATAGTATCAATAAAGCATGGGGGATGAGAACAGACAATGTTGGACAAGCCATAATTACAAGACAGCTCGATAAAAATATGTGATGAGACAATGAGAGAGTGAATAAACAGCATCTTTTCCTGGTTATCCTTGGATATCATACTGAAAGAAAGAAAAAATTTTTCTTAAACTACAGGTCACATGCACAATCATGACATTACTGTTTTGAAATATAGAAGTTGTGTGATTTCAACAGACTTATGTAGAGTTTACACGTCACTTGTGTGTTCGAGTGAGAAAATAGCACAACAATGTTCAGGCTCACATTTTGCATGCCTCTGGAGAGCAGCCATTTGGTTTATGGGGGAACTGGGTGTTGCTGGTCACAATGGTGTCCATATTGATGTTGTTATACTTGCATATAATGTTGGAACCTCTCTTTTGCGAAAGTATATGAAACCAGTATGTCTATGCCTTAAGTTCCTCCAGAGTTCCTCTGTCTTGCAAACTTAGGTGGGTCTTAACATGTTTGAAGATTTGTGCCTTGGCAGAACACTCCACTTTGTTGGAAGTTAATCCTTTTAATTAGGATTGGTTAATTAGATTTAAAGCCTGTAAACATTTTCCTCAGGTGCTCAAATAATCCCAACACTCCACACAATTTCCATTTGAACAGCTGTCCAAAGTTCGTGATGCTATCTGATGATCTTTTTGTCTAAGCAAATAAACAATACATAAATCAGTGTAAACATTCCACACCAATTTCAGAATTAATCTTGCACTGCATAAAGGCAGAGCTGAATAATAGTCTTACCACCAATACCAAGTGTTCTTACATCTGAACAGAGACCTTTTTTTTATTTTTGAAAAGCCACTAAAACTTTAATCCCAAAAAGCAATGTAACAGGTAACCCAGCTCCATCACTCGACCACTTTACTTGGCCCCATCCACCATTCGGCTAGCTTGGCAGTGAACTAGCTCTGGTTGTTTTTTATTTGGTTGTAGTATTTGGTCTGCTTTTTCTTGCATCTTTATGTTTTCCCAGACCTGCTGGATGAGATCATTCTGTCCCTGAATCACCTGGCATACATCATGGTCTGGATGTGGAGGATGGCCAAGAATTACTCCAAAAAATCTTTTAGGCTTCCTTACAAAGGGTATTTATGAAGGGCTGTTTTAAAACAGTTCTTGCCAATGGATATCCATTGATTCCAGATTCACTGATGTTTATCGGTCATCCTGGTTTGGAGAGGTTGGTTAATCAATTCTGTGAGGTTGTTTTTTGGATGGTACATGTTGTTAAGGTTGTGGCATTACACTCCATTGTCTTCAGACTGTGTGCACAAGATGATAGAAACTTGTCTCCACAGCTTGAGTCAAGGTATGCAGGCAAACCCCAATAAGTACAGATGTTCATTTTGTCAAGAACCTGCAGCTGAAAGGTGAACATCGAACATGTAACCTGTTCGTACAGCTTAAAGCCCGGCGCACATGGGCGACTTCTCGTCGCAAGCGTATTGCGATTTTTGGACGCAAGTTTTCCCTCTTGAGTAGCTGCGTATGCGTGTTATCTGTGACCAGTGGGTGATTTGGGGAGGGGGATGCAAGTCACATGGAAATCACGCGACTACTTCTTGGGCGGGGATTGGCTTAGCCTTTGGAGGTGATCGCTTCATTATCACAAAGCCACGCACACGCAGCGATATCTCTGCAACAAGTCAGCGACTGGTGGCTTTTTGTCACAGAATATCAAGCATGTTTGATACCTGCAATCTGTCACAAGCAACAAAAAGTCACCGTCGCAAATATCTGCACACGAAGCAATTTCTTGTCTGCGTCAAAAAGTTGCACAACCAAGTGACGGAAAATCACCAGTGTGCGCCGGGCTTAAGACCCGTTTATATTTTTGTGTGAATCTATGCCATAGATACAAGGTAGGAACAGCGTAACTGCATACCCTATGCCCTAGCCTATGGTGTAATCTGACGTGTGGCAATGCAGACCACAATAAATGTGATTGATCCACTTGGTAGCATCATTTCCTCCTATGCATTTCCAGCTACTCTTCCTTCTCTGTCATTTTCGAATTGAGTTGAACGAACATGGCCAAATTGAGGAGAGGTCATACACACCATCCCCTATGACATCATCTCTCCTTTTTTTTTTTTTTTTTGCTTTGCAGTAATTCCAGTAAAAGTAACTGTTGAACATTTATTAGCTCCAACTCCAACATGATCTGCTCCGTTTCAGTTGTCATTGTTTGAAGTACACAAAGAAACTCAACACAATGCCATATAAACCTCACCTCCAACTACTGTTTTAGACATGTAATTGCAGATCAACGCAAATATACCAAAGGCTCACAACGGTATAGGCCACTTGCATAGGCTAAAGCTTAGGTTCTGCATAGAGCCTACACACAAGTATAAATCAGCCTTGAGAGTGGATTGCGATAGACCTGATGGCTTTCTGATTCTGGACTTCTATTTCTAGCATTAATCACATGCCTTACCCACACATCCTTCTTTATGTTTGGCCAGTACATGATGTCCAAAAATGATAGTAAGATCTTCATTCTATGCAGATGACCTAAAGAAACTGTTATGGGAATAATGTAAAAGGGCCTGTTGATAGGAAGATGGAATAACTACCTGTAAAATATGTCTATGTGGTTTTTGGGGACTGAACTTAAACCAACCATTCTTATATGTGAAGTTGATTTGAGCTTGTCTCTTTTCTTGAGTGGTTCCAAAACAAAGTCTGCTTCTTGAATATTCCTGATGTCTCACCAGACAAAGGTCAGCGACAGTTGGAGTGTGACTGTGGCTTAAAGAGAGGCCAGGAAGCTTTCAGTTGGTTTATATGGACTGTATGAGTGTGTGTTCAGTAGAACATTGCATTTTCACTTTATTGTGGACCACAAAAAGAGGATACGCCTTCAGCATACACCTTCAGAAAGGGTCCCTCTAAATAAACCCACCTTTTCTCAGCAGTCCACCCAGCAACCAATAATTCTTTTTCAGATGTATAGTAGCTGCACTTCTCTCAGGATTCCTCATGCAAATGCATCAGAGAAGCAACTCTTTATTTTGAGATCTGCAAGGACTAGAACCTCTGGTAGCTTTTAGAAAGTGAAGGTGGCATTTTGCAATCCAAACGGCAGAAGTGTAAATTCAGATAGCACTCAAGAAGTGGCAAAAGCTGTTCTTTGACCGCTATTTGGCTTCAGTTATACTACCTGTAGCTACTCATTAGATCAAAGGTGCTGAATATAGTGGCTCCATGCTGTGCCTCGAGAAGCTCCTGCACCTGCTGCACAGGGTAGCCATCAAGGTGTGTTTTTGATATTCAGCATACCGTAGTCAACACAGAATCAGGTGTACCCTTCCCTCTTTTTTACCAATACTACAGGAAAAGCCCAAAGAGACATAACTTCCTGAAAGATCTTAAAAGATTAAAACCATGGTAACTGACTCCAAACCATTTTGGCCATCTAAACTAAAGCAACACGTAGATAAATGTTTTCACAAGCATCCCAGGCAACCCCCCCAGAGATGTCTGCTACAAAGACGGCAAAACCCGGAAAAGATAAATTTTCCAAACCCTTTTTAAATGAATAACAGCAATTTACTGAAAAATTACATACTGAATTTTGCATATGGTTCCATCTTCAGTAGCGATCATGTCTCTTCCGTTTCCTCAGTTCATCCCCATGCCAGTGCTGTATGGAGTGTTCCTCTATATGGGAGCTTCCTCTCTCAAAGGAATTCAGGTAGGAATGTTCATCTTTCACAGTCCACATCAAGTCACACACGCAAACACTCCTTACTTACACTCTCCTTGTTCTACTTTGGCAGTTAATGTACTGAAAATCGCCTTCTCACTAATTTATCTAAACCGTATCTCCAGGCTCATTAACTTATTTCCTGACCCAGTTCTCTTTCTCTGTCTTCGTTTCAGTTCTTCGACCGTTTGAAGCTGTTTGGCATGCCAGCAAAACATCAGCCGGATTTCATCTACCTTCGACATGTTCCTCTGAGGAAAGTTCACCTTTTCACCATCACACAGCTCACCTGTCTCGTCCTGCTGTGGGTCATCAAGACGTCCCCCGCGGCTATCGTATTCCCTATGATGGTACGTTCCAAAACAATATGCATGTGCATGCGGAAGGGATTTTAGAGCGAACTTACTTAAAATTACTTTAAACAATACATCTTACTTTGAAGTAAGGTGTAGTATTTCAGTGCATTCAGCCTCAGACAGAGAACAGTGTGAGAGATATTATGAGTTCAGATTACATAAAGCATGGAGGTCATTTAGCTCATTAAGGAAGTGGGTAATTTTGAGAGGTGATAAAGCAGATCACAGGAGTTTTTGTCTTTGAATACATAAATATTTTTAACGTTCAAATAGTTTTTAAATAATGAAATTTAATGGGGTATATTTTGTTAGTCTACTTTTAAACAAAATATACAAATGTACACCACATTTAAACCAATTGAAAACATCTTCAAATTCATTATTTTGAATTGTAAATAATAATTATCTATATAATAAGCGGCAAAGTTTGTTTGTCTGTCTGTCTTGAGCTAACATCGCCATTTCTCAATGGATTTTCACCAAATTTGGCAAGTAGGTCCGGGGATGACCCGGAATTTTGCAGATATAAACCAAATTCATGTACAAGCCCCAGGGAGGTCCCTGGGGGGCACAACATCCATCCACCCACACCCTCCCTCAATGCCTTTCATGTTACATTTATCAACACAAACTCTCGACAGACCTTCACTAAACTTGGCATGTAGGTACACGAGGTAGCTACAATTTGGCAGAACTCAGAAATTCCATATTTGGGCCCCAGGGGGTCCCCGGTGGGCCCCTGGGTGGTGGATGTTTGGATTTTTGTTTGTCTTGGGTTAACATCACAATTTCTTGATGGATCTTCACCAAATTTAACATGGAAGTCTGGGGGCAACCCAGAATTTTGCAAAACCTGCTAGTTATAAATAAATCCTCTAAAAATAGTGACCAAATTCCATGATTAAATAATCAGTTTATTCTACAATGTCTTTTTTTTAATTACTGATTTGAAAATGCATGTACTTTTAAATCCAATTATGTAGTTTTTAATATTTGAATTATTAAGTCATAAAATAACTAATGTGTCATTAAGTTTACTTGAACCTTTTTATAAAATGTGCTATACTGAGGATGATTATGAGGGTGATTTATGGCTGTTGTATATGTATATAATTGTGGTCAGTTATGAGGGAACATAGAAACTGATTATGGTGTTGTGCATCACCAGGTGCTGGCGCTGGTCTTCATCCGTAAACTGCTGGATTTCTGCTTCAGCAAACGGGAGCTGAGTTACCTCGATGACCTCATGCCTGAGAGCAAAAAGAAGAAACTTGATGATGCATCTAAAAAGGCAGAGGAGGTAGTGCCAACGACGATTTCAAGCATCCGGCAAAACAATATCCAAACTGTTCTGCTATTGATACAGAGATTTGAAGAGTGAGAGCGTGCATGTCTGTGTGTAGCAGGAGACACAGGAGATGCTGGTTGATGACTTAGACAGAGGAGAGGATAAAAATACAGTACGAATCCCGATGGAGAACAGCAAGCTACTGCAGTCTCCTAAAACACCAGACCCCAAGTAACACCAACTGTCCAGTCAGCTGTATTATTAGTCATGACGACAGACACACCACAGTAACCATGATTTATCCAAAACATGCTTAGTTTTCAATAAGATCTCAATTTCTAAACTTGAACCTCTCCTCTTGTCTCCTCTCCTCGTGTAGGACTGACCCCTCTGACATCAACATCTCAGATGAAATGTCGAAAACTACAGTCTGGAAGTCTCTTAGCTCCAATCACAAAGACACACCCCGTCCAACAGGGCTCAAAAAGGTAGCAAAACAACCACAACTTACTTTGGCTAAGCTAATAAACTAGCTAGCTTAGCACTTAGAGTCTGTCCTTAAAATCTATAACGTATGGATATTTGGATATCAAATAGTGTTGAGCCTGTAATGCAGTGGCATGACTAAGGCTGCTTTGACACTTTTTTTCCACCTTAGCGAGTGTTTTATTTGTAATCCTACAAGAAGTGTCCACTTTTAAGAAGTGCTGGCATGACAGGAGAGCTAATAAAAAATAATACATTGGCTTTGTTAGTGATTGAGATTCATGATGTGTTGAAATCAAATATATCTTAACCAGCTTCATGAGGCCGGCACCTGGAATGCTTTTCAATTAACAAGTATGCCTCGTTGAAGGTTAATTAGTGGAATTTCTTGCCTTCTAAATGTGTGTGAGATAATCAAACAGTAAATAGCTTTATTCCACAACTGTAGTAATCTTTACTTTAAGACATGAAGGTCAGCCAACCTGGAAAATTGGAAGAACTTTGAATATGTCTGTGAAGATTCTCAGTCATCCAGGTCATAGTAAGTGTGGGTGGTAAAAGAGAGCAACTAGACTTGCTTGAAGATTCTTGAAGATGTTTCACCTCTCATCCGAAAGGCTTCTTCAGTTCTGTCTGACTAGTAGGGAGTATCAGGTATTTATCCTCTCATGGATGAAAAGCTCATCTAAAGGCCAATTTATGCTGACAACGCAGTCCTCGCAGATGGCGTCTGCATAGCCCCCCCACCTTCGCAGACGCTCTGCGCACACCTCCCAAAAATTGTGACCACCGCAGAAGCCTCGCAGACAAGAGGGCTCTGATTGGTCCACTCTACATCCGCTGTACACACACTTCCGCTTCCCTACTTTCCCGGTTTGGTTTGTTTTCACGACCGCCATTTTTAAAAACATGAGCGAAGATGGAGCAGCACGAAGAGCGGTTGATCGAGGAAGTGAGGAAGTACGTACATCTATACGACTCCAGTTCTAGTCATTATAAGTAACCGGAGGATAAACACTCCACTAACCACACCCACCAACTACTCCTAGCGATTTCGCGACTTCGCGCCCCCTTGCGTTGTGGCAGTGAATAACATCACGCACACCTATTACTCCCCACTCAACGATAAATTACAACTGTCTGCGAAAAGCTATCTGCGAAAGTCTTGTCGCAAGAGCATGCAGAGGCCCTAAGGTGTCATTGAGTCATCCTGTTGATGTGGGTCACTGGGGGCTGGGTGTGAACGGTCTCGAGAGTCGTTAGGGTGATCAATGGATTGCCCGTTAAGGTGATCAATGGAATGCTGAGAAAATGGAGAATCAACGACACCTTAGATGAGCTTTTCATCCATGAGAGGATAAATACCTGATACTCCCTACTAGTCAGACAGAACTGAAGAAGCCTTTCGGATGAGAGGTGAAACGTCTTCAAGAATCTTCAAGCAAGTCCAGTTGCTCTCTTTTACCACCCACAAGAACTCTGAATGTATCTTCAAGTTCTTCCATCAAACACTATGATGAAAGAGGACCATCCCAGAAAAGGAAGACCAAGACTTACCTGTGCTGCAGAGGATAAGTTCATTAGAGTCATCAACTCAGATTCGAGTCTGCATGAATGCTTCATAAAGTTAAAGTTGCAGACACATCTCAACATCAACTGTTTAGAAGAGACTGCGTGAATCAGGCCTTCATGGTGCAATTGCTGCAAAGAAACTGCTACTGAGAGACACTAATAATAATAATAATAAGATAATTGCTTGGGCTAAAAAGAAACACAAGGAATGAACATTAGACCAGTGGAAATCTGTACTTTTCCGTTTCCGGTTGAGAGTACGTTGTGCGCATTTTGACTGCTACTTCTCAGTGGAGCGAGCGAGCGATCTATCTATCTTTCCCTTTGTTTTTTTTTCTTTTTGTGATTGTATGATTTGATGTTTGTTCTTTGTTTGAATGTTTTTTTGTTGTTGTTTTCCACTGGTTGTGGCGTAGCTCTGGCCCCAGTTTTGGGCGTCAGTTCCGTTCAGGCCTTGGGCTGCCATGGGTGATGCCTGTGCTCCTCACTATGGACCGCAATGAGCTCATTGCTCTTTTTAGCATCGGGGTTGTCCAGTGCTCTGTGTAGTGGTGCTTCTGTGCTTGACGCAGTGTTCCAAGCGATGTTGCCTGGTGGCCTTGCGGTGGCTGTGCGGGACATACCTTCATGCAGCTACACCACTGGAATTACATCCTGACCCTCTTTTGGTGGACTTTTGTTTTTTGTTTTTTGTAATTGTAAAGCAACCTGGGGTGTGAGAAAGGTGCTATACAAGTTGAACTTATTATTACTACTACTGATGAGTCCAAATTTTAGATTTTTGGTTCCAACCACCATGTCTTTGTGAGATAGAGAAAAGGAGAATGGATGGTATCTTCATGTGTGGTTCACACCATGAAGTGTGGAGAAGGAGGTGTGATGGTGTGGAGGTGCTTTGTTGGTGACACTGTTAGAAATTTATTCAAATTTGAAGGCAACCTTAACCAGCATCACTACAACAGCATTCTGCAGCGACATGGCATCCCATCTGGTTCACGCTTAGTGGAACCATCATTTGTTTTTCAACAGAACAATGAACCCAAAACACACCTTCAGGCTCTGTAAGGGCGATTTAACCAAGAAGGAGTGTGAACGAGCGCTGCATCAGATGGCTTGGCCTCAACAATCACTCAATCTAAACCCGAGTGAGATGATTTGGGATGAATTGGACCACAGAATGAAGGAAAAGCAGGGAAGAAGTGCTCAATATCCTGTATATGAGAACTCTTTCAACACTGTTGGAAACCCATTCCAGGTGACAACCTCATGAAGCTGGTTGAGAGAATACCAAGAGTGTGCATCAAAGCAAAACGTTGCCACGTTGTTGAATCTTATAATTATAAATCATTTTGCTTTGTTTACACTTTGTTTACTACATAATTCCACTTGTGTTATTTCATAGTTTTGATGCCTTCAGCATTATTCTACAGTGTAGAAAATAATAAAAGTAAAGAAAAAAAAAGTAAATTAGTGTCCAAACTTTTGACTGGTATTATATTTATTTTTAATAGCAAAGACAAAGAACCTCCTCATCACCAAACTTTATTTTTTTTCTGCATTACGCAGAATAATAAATCAAATCTAGACAGCTAGGCTAGCTAATGAGTTGATATGAGTTCAGATGGTCAGAGCACTGTGATGTGAGCCAGGTTTTTTTTTTAATTTATTATTATTTTCTTCATTTCAACACAAACCACTCTGACCAGCACTTTTTATTGGAAAAAAAACTCCACTGAATATGAAAGCAGCCTTACGACAATAGCGTTAAAGTACTGTAAAGTGTCTATTGAGGTATTTCACCTGACGTCACAGGGTCACGTGACGCCCCGGTGTCCGCCATTTTGAAGGTCAAGCTAGCTAATGTCAACAACATAGTAGCTAGTATGTTACTGTAGCAATGTTTTTTTGTTTTTTTTTTTAAAGATATTTTTTTGGGCTTTTTGCACCTTTATTGGATAGGACAGCGTAGAGACAGGAAATGAGCGGGAGAGAGAGACGGGAAGGGATCGGGAAATGACCTCGGGCCGGAATCGAACCCGGGTCGCCCGCATTCATGGTATGGCGCCTTAACCACCTGAGCCACGACGCCCCCACTGTAGCAATGTTTACGTTCAGTCATTTGGATGACTGTTAAAACCTTTCAGTCTCAAGTTTTTCCTTTACTGGATTTACTAGTTTACTGTAATTATGATCCGGCAGCTATTTACACCGGATCCAGTGTAAATAGCTGCCGGAGCGCGCTCCGGCTTGCTCCCCCTCAAATTAAGCAGCGCACTCCAGGAGCAAGCCGGAGCGCGCTGCTTAATTTGAGGGGGAGCAAGCCGGAGCGCGCTCCGGAACCTCGGCCGGAGCACTCCGGGAGCAAGCCGGAGCATGCTGCTTAATTTGAGGGGGAGCAAGCCGGAGCGCGCTGCTTAATTTGAGGGGGAGCAAGCCGGAGCGCGCTCCGGAACCTCGACCGGAGCACTCCGGGAGCAAGCCGGAGCGTGCTGCTTAATTTGAGGGGGAGCAAGCCGGAGCGCGCTGCTTAATTTGAGGGGGAGCAAGCCGGAGCGCGCTCCAGCAGCTATTTACACTGGATCCGGTGTAAATAGCTGCCGGATCATAATTACAGTAAACTAGTAAATACAGTAAAGGAAAAACTTGAGACTGAAAGGTTTTAACAGTCATCCAAATGACTGAACGTAAACATTGCTACAGTAACATACTAGCTACTATGTTGTTGACATTAGCTAGTGCTAACAGCTAGCTGCTAGTACACTGCTACAACACAGACACGGACCCTAATAATACAGTTCTTGGTCATTGCCTGGTAACAGCAAATTTATAACGGGCCATGTCTCAACAGACTAAGAAGTTATTTCAATGGCATTTAATAACATTTTGTTTATCCTGAGGACCGAAAGTAAATGAAAATGTGAACAAACCTTAGCTGTAATAAGATGGCGACCACCGGCTCCAGGGACGACCCGCTGATGTAGGCATGTTACCCAGCCTGACACAAAATATTTGTAGGCATCCAAACTCTTATACGCTTTCAGATCAATACCTGTGTATGGTGATGGGTTTTTAACGACATAGGTATACAGATCACGTGGGCCGAAGTCAGGTAAAGACGAGGGCTTCGTGTACTTCCGTACGTCAGTGAACAATCCTGGTGGAAGCAGGTAAACATCGTTCTCTAAGCCTGCTAACCTCAATTTTTGCAAATACCTCTCCTTCTGCTCGCCCTGTAAATGCCCTACGTCGCTGGATAGTGAAGGTGTTTTCTGCATCTCGCTCCTTTTTCTTTTATGTTTTTCGTTTGTCGCCTTCCTCGCATTCAAACCGATTCGAGCCGTGACGTCCAAAATGGCAGCCTAACGATGCATCACATGACTTGGTCACGTGGGTGAAAAAAAACCTCAATACATCGAAAAATGCTAATTTAATGTAATGTTAGCAAAGAAGAAAGAAGATATGACCACAATCAGCAATCAAAAAAGATTTAAACAAAGAAATACTGTAAGCAAGTATTGCCAGGCAAAACAAACCTCGCCCGGCAGCACTTATTTTATACCTATATGTTGATAATGGTAATATTTCTCAATCATCAGCTGTCAGGTTATAGTCGCATGAAAATCCATGACCTTGAGTTTGACATTTCAAAGTCATTCAAGGTCAAAGGTCATGGTGCCAAATGAAAGCCCATATGGCACGTCCTATAAGTTGATAATGGTAAACATCTGTCTACCATCAACCGTTTTCAAGTTACAGCCCTCTGAAAATCCATGACCTTGAGTTTGACCTTTCAAGGTCACTCAAGGTCAAAGATCATGGTGCTAAATGAAAGGCCATATGGGAGTTCCTATATGCTCATAATAATAAACATTTTGTCTATCGGCAACCGGTTTTGAGTTATAATGGAAAATGTTATTTTGACCGAAAGGTTGACCTTTCCGGTGACCTTGACCCGATTACCCCCAAAATTTAATCAGGTAATCTACGGACCGTTGCCAACTACCCTGAAAATTTTAAGTCAGTCAATCGGTGCAACCGTCTAGACGCTCGATTGTTAACAGACAGACGCACAAACAAACCGCACTGATTACAATACCTTGCCATGATTACTCCATTGCGGACGAGGTAATGATTAAATCCGAGGCTGGCTGCTTGATAATTTTGTTATTTTCATAGCTTAGCTCGCTAGAAAACTCAGGCGCTAGCATCAAGATGGATATTTTATTCACTCTGTAATTAGCTGTAACTATTCAGAAATTCACTAGCTTGTACTAGGAAGAAATATTAACTCACTGGACACTCAGTTGTGCTTTTTCTTCTTTCATATATATATATATGTGTGTGTGTGTGTGTGTGTGTGTGTGATATCTTCTGTCTACAGGATTGCCAGTGAAGAGCCACACAGGACCTGTGAATTCGTCAAAGATACACACTCCATCCAGTACCATTAATCCACCATTAATCCTCCTTATAGCCATGAGACACTTTAACGCTGTCTATAACGTCACAGTCACTGCACCCAAAGCCTCGGTTTTATTTTAGGCGTAACGATTTTAAATGCAAACCATTACTCCTTTATACTGTATGTGCGTCGCTGAAAATATTAATAACCTCAGTAATAAGAGTAACAGGTCTTGAAGATGTAAGAATTTGAGTGAGTGATTTATTTTTTATTTTATTTTATTTTTTTGAGGTCAGAAAGTGTCTGTGATCCACGTTGTCCAGACAAGTTTCAGAGTCAGCGTTAAAAGCGAGTAAAGGGATATTCCGGTGTTTTCAGACACTGTTTAGATGTATATAGATATTTTCTTTGTGATTTTGTTCCTAGGAATGACTCAGCATCAGTCCACACACCGGTCAAAAGTTTGTACACCCCTACTCTACTCATTCATAGTTTGTTTGTTTTTTTCCTGTATTTTCTAGAACAATACTGAAGACATTAAAGTGATGATGTAGCATATGGAAACATATGCATTAAACAGAAAACAGTGTTAAACAGAACGCGTTTCATATTTTCGATTCTTTTAAGTATCCAGCGTTTACATTGACGACAATTGGCATTATCATAGCCAGCTTCATGAGGTAGTCACCTGGAATGCTTTTCAATTAACAGCTGTGTCTTGTCAAAAGGTAATTAGTGGACGAGTTTCTTACTTTCTTAATGCGTTTGAGATCAAACAGTAAATAATAAAAATAAAGTCAAGCCAAAGTCCCTCCTGTGCCGAAACCTGGTTTTCCTAAGCAGTCTTAGTACTAACCAGGTCCTTAAAGTGCAGTGGATGGCGCCGATCTTCATTTCAATAGCCCTTGGCCTCTCGTCTATTATATACTAGCTAGGGTTACAGTGGGGGGGCTGGTCCTCTGGTAACTGCAAGGGTTTGACTCTCTGCTCACATCTGTATCGCAGCGTTCCTCACCATATGGCAGGAAGTACCATTTTTATGATGGTCTTTGGTATAACCCAACTACAAGTAGAACTCGCGATTTCCCGGTTGAGAGGTGGACACGCTCACCACTCGGCTAACTCACGGTCCAAAAATACAGCAAATAGCCCTGTTCCATCCACAACTGTAATAATCCATCCATCCATATATATATCTCATCTCATTATCTCTAGCCGCTTTATCCTTCTACAGGGTCGCAGGCAAGCTGGAGCCTATCCCAGCTGACTACGGGCGAAAGGCGGGGTACACCCTGGACAAGTCGCCAGGTCATCACAGGGCTGACACATAGACACAGACAACCATTCACACTCACATTCACACCTACGCTCAATTTAGAGTCACCAGTTAACCTAACCTGCATGTCTTTGGACTGTGGGGGAAACCGGAGCACCCGGACGAAACCCACGCGGACACGGGGAGAACATGCAAACTCCGCACAGAAAGGCCTTCGCCGGCCCCGGGGCTCGAACCCAGGACCTTCTTGCTGTGAGGCGACAGCGCTAACCACTACACCACCGTGCTCAACTAAGTAAATAGAAACAGCATCCATCATTACTTTAAGACATGAAGTGACTTTTAAGTAATAAAAATAAAGAAAAAACACTGAATTAGAATCAGGTGTGTCCAAACTTTTGACTTGTACTGTATGACTCCTTGCGTTTGTTTTCACCATGTTGGTGAAATTTCTCCTTACACGCTCAATACACAGCTCTTATTCGGCAGGTTTCCATTAACTTGCTTAATGTGCAATTTAAAATTGCAAACTAAAAAAAAAATCTCAAATATCTACACTCGCATGAGGAGCGGAAAAATCATATAACATCACTCGGTAGAAACTCGGACCATTCTCAGTCGTGTTTTGTCCAATTTTTTTAAAATTGCTTTTATTTTGCATAAAACTGCAATGGAAACCCAGCTATTGTTATTCATGTGGTGTTTGGCCATAGACATATAAACATAGACGCCGCATTGAGCTGGTGGCCCCGTTGCTGGGATACGTCAGAGTGTCCGCCATATTGGATGTGGCAAATCTTCCCCGTAACCCAATGCAAGTAAATGGACTGAACTTCATAAAGCCCCTTTCTACAATAATATTTAACTCGATGCCTTTTATTCACCCATTAAGACACACACGTATATATTTGGGAAACATACAGGCATCAAAACAACATGTATAACTTTTAATGTGATGGTTATAAATAGTGTGCGAAATACCCTGTACACTGCAAACTAGCGACAGATACGCGATAGATAGCTCAGGTAAGCTAATCAGTCAGCATACCGTAGCAAGCTACCAAAACCTGAGGCCACAATAACCAACCTACAAGACTGAATATGATAAATGATGGAAATAGTGAATGAAAATAAAAATTTACTGTTTTATTTATTGAGCCACCACACAGACCTACTCTCGTTGAATAAAGTGAGCTGAATGACCGCCAAACTGAGTTCAGCCAGGTTCTAACGTCATACCAAAACAAAATACATCACTGATTCCTTCACATTCAGAAAGGTTAAAAACATTCATCATACGTTCAAAAACGTTCATCATAGTGTGGCACTGTATTATCTAATTCTCACTGCTTATAACTCTACACCTACCCGGTGGAGATGAGTTGGGAAACTGAAGGAACAGCTCCCTCTCTGATCCTGACTGTCTGACCTGTTCTGTCCGAATCCTCCGTTCTGAAGTGTTCACTGCAGAGCATGGATGACGGAGTAGCAGAAAACCCTTCCCGTCGCACAGCTGTCTCCCACTGCTTTTTCATGGCTTTATTTTTGGGAAACCTACATAGTATGTGAAAAGTTAGCTAAGCAACTAACAACAATCAGCGTAGTTACGAAAGAAATACTTCATTGTTTGGAGACAGGTTTCACCGAGCGGCTATTATGCGCGAGACTTCATATTAGCCACAAAGTCAGAAAAATCTGTTCGTAAAATTACGTTATAATGACCAAATACAATGAAAAGTATTTTTCCAGTCTCACCTGTGAAAGGTAATCCCATGTGATCTCGTTTGGACGCTAAACCTGTTGGTACAGTTAAACGCAGCACATGAATGAGGCATCTTTATTCTCGGCTACTGTCTAGACGCTATACCAGAGCCGGTTGAAGAATCTCCACTTTGCCACATCCAATATGGCGGCGAGGATGACATATGATTCTACGCAGAAGGCGGCGTCTATGTTTATATGTCTATGGTGTTTGGCTTAACAGTTTATGAAATACTATCACCACCTACTGGGCTGGAGCGTCACAAAGGTCGATATAAATGTTTGGACAGGTTGTGATCTGTCGTGTGTGACTGCGCCAGATGAGAATTCCTTCACGTTTCCTGCACAGGGAAAACCTGTTCACTCCAAACTCACTTAGAATGGAAGTCCAAGGACAGATGTTGAACTCCAGCAAAGCCACAAACTCATCCCAACTATAACTGGATCAAAATGTAACGCAGTTCTAAAGAATTCAACATCTGCCCTTAGACTTTCAGGAATTTTTTTAGTATGTACAGAGTAACATATCCACTGGACGATGTTTGGATAGACATTCAGTTGTAAAACACTGGACTATTCCTTTAATTCTAGTAGAATAATACAGTATGATAAGCGCACTGAATAAAAAGCCTCTGTTTTGAGTGAATGCTTTATGTTGGACAGCAGTGAAAACGAGCAATAAAAGACAATAATGAATAATAACTTAATAATTTAAAAGGTTCTGAGGAAAGAGTAAGAATAAAAAAATAAAATGTATACAAAAAAGCAGCAGTTTCCACTGTGTGCGCACATCTAGTACTCCAATAACACCGTTCTTGTCTTTAGCTATCTTGGTGTAAGGGTTTGGGCGAAAAAGATACACGGTGTTCATATCCCACTTCACACCTTTTCTTTTAAACTTAAAAATGCAAGTAAAAATGATGAGGTTTAATTTTTTTTAAAGATATTTTTTGGGCTTTTTTTCACCTTTATTGGATAGGACAGTGTAGCGACAGGACAGGAAATGAGTGGGGGAGAGAGAGAGAGACAGGGAGGGATCAGGAAATGACCTCGGGTCGGAATCGAACCCGGGTCCCCGGATTTATGGTATGGCGCCTTAGCCACCTGAGCCGCGACACCCCTGAGGTTTAATTTTTATACGTCCAAATTCTGGTAACCTCCATTCAAGGTGTCAGGGTCAGTTGTTGGCCACCATGGTAGGAATGGGTTAAATGTCAACATTAGCTTTGCTGATATTAAGAATACAACTTCCTTAAAGGCAAACTCCACCCTGAAATCACATTAAACGTTTATATTGAAATGTTTAGCAATCCTGGTGCTAATTTGTTGGTTGGTGCTGTATTTTCTGTTGTTATTCCTGTCAGAAATTAGCAACTGTGTACCGCACTGATGTCACATCTGCTAGTTAAAATGAGGTTTAATAAGAGAAACACGACTCAACAATCTCAGATATACATAAGTGAGTCAGGTTTCGCTGTTAGCTCCTAAAAACAAAAGACCAACATTTTTTTTTTTCCTCACTCGCCATTTTCCATGTGAGCAATGCAGCGTAGATATCTAGTGTAGAGGTTGGTTCAAAAATGCTGGAATGCTGAAAGTCCTAGAATGCAATGCAGGGACACCAGAGACTCGTCTCAAATAGTTAGCCTTCTACGAGACGACAAGTGTGAAGGCAGGAAAGTTGAAGCTTTGAAAGCTGAACTGTTTGAGCAGAGATTGCAGATGAGGAGCTAAGAAAGTCTTTAGTTAGAGCTGAAGCAAGGGGTAAATCCTACTGCACCCGTGAGTACTACAGCAGGTAGTAGTATTGTTGTAATACTCAAGACTGGTCTTGGTCTCGAGACCACTTTGTGAAGGTCTCAGTCTCATCTTTTTACTCGGACTCGGACCGCATTTTTACTCAGACTTGTCTCAGTCTTGGACATAGAGGACTCAGGATTTTATTTCAAGACTGGTCAAGACCACAACTGTATGGATTTCACTAAATCACCTGTATATTGTCTGATTTATTTGTTAACATCGTTACTGTGATTGGATGTAAAATTTCCTGCTTCAAATGCGGCCAATAATGTGACTCATTTGCTAAACTGAAATTTTTATTCCTGTTAATGGTTGTCACCCTTCCCCTCTTCACACCCACTGTTCTGGTCCTGGTCTTGACTCGGTCTCACCCTGTCTTGATCTTGACTTGATCTTAACCCGTCAAAGTCTTGATCTTAACTTGATCTCAACCCCACAAAATCTTGGTCTTGTCTTGACTTGATCTCAACCTCTCAAAGTCTTGGTCTTGTCTTGATTGATCTCAACCCTTCAAAGTCTTGGTCTTGACTTGAGCTCAACCCCTCAAAGTCTTGGTTTTGTCTTGATTGATCTCAACCCTTCAAAGTCTTGGTCTTGACTTGAGCTCAACCCCTCAAAGTCCTGGTCTTGGTCTTGACTTGATCTCAACCCCTCAAAGTCTTGGTCTTGTCTTGATTGATCTCAACCCTTCAAAGTCTTGGTCTTGACTTGAGCTCAACCCCTCAAAGTCCTGGTCTTGACTTGAGCTCAACCCCTCAAAGTCTTTGGTCTTGATTTGATCTCAGACCCTCAAAGTCCTGGTCTTAGTCTTGACTTGATCTCAAACCCTCAAAGTCTTGGTCTTGTCTTGATTGATCTCAACCCTTCAAAGTCTTGGTCTTGATTGATCTCAACCCTTCAAAGTCTTGGTCTTGACTTGAGCTCAACCCCTCAAAGTCTTGGTCTTGACTTGAGCTCAACCCCTCAAAGTCTTGGTCTTGACTTGAGCTCAACCCCTCAAAGTCTTGGTCTTGATTTGATCTCAACCCCTCAAAGTCCTGGTCTTGGTCTTGACTTGATCTCAACTCCTCAAAGTTTTGGTCTTGTCTTGGTCTTGGTTTAAGTGGTCTTGACTACAACACTAGCAGGTAGTATGGGGAACATTGGAAACCGTTAACCAAAGTGTTTAAACTCTGAATTGCATTACAGAATAAATCTGCGACGTTATTAAAGGATCATGTGTTAATTCTAAATATCGATATGCAAGTCTTCCAGGGTGGAGTTTTCCTTTAAGGAGGTGGTACTGATGTCTTTTTCCTCCATCCAGACGCCTCTTAAAACACTGTTATATCTGTTAAAGCACTGATGAAAGACTGAGAGAAAGTCCTCAGGGTTTAGAGATCAGACGCCACACAAGCCAAGTTTTTAAAAGCCATTTAAAGGAGCACGCCAACATCTTTCAACCTAATCTCATTCCACTGTGTCTGTGGCATATGTGCAAGTGTGTGATTATTATAGACGAGTATGGACACATTTCCTTTTACTGAGGAAACAAGAACAAAATTAGCGCCAAACTCACTTCCAGTGGAGGTCAATGTAAATGGAATACATTGGATTGTATCGTATTGCTGCACTTGAACTTCCACTAGAAGTGTGTTTTATCTTCATGAACAACTTTTCTGTGTCAAAATTCATGTCTACAGATGCTCTGGATAGACAATTTAAAAAAAAAAATCATGGAGTGCCCTTTCTTGATGTGTACAGGATATTTTTAGACTCTAGCCTCTCTGTTTTTTTTCTTGTTTGCTTTTTTTTTACCCTTTAAAGCTCAGATCAACCCTGTCATGAACGAATCCATGATTTTTTACAAATATGGTGCAGATTAAGCCATTAGATTATCAAAGCAGACTCTTCTCAAGCTTCATATTTGAGCACATGACAGGGTCACAGACTTTGCTGAAACCTTACAAACCTTAAACCCATTTGGCCCCTCCTCCTTTATAGGCGTGGCCCTTCCCATGTCTGATATTTACTTGTATTATATAAAAAAGGGAGAGTTCAGCGTCGAGTTGTGTTCGAATTTTCAGGTCTGATGAATAATTTTCACCTCAACAAAACAGATCTTGATTTGTAGTCGCACTTTATGTAGATATACACAGAATATGAGTTTCTATTTTTAAGCCAATGATCTCAAAGTGTAACTGTGTATTGATTTATTTTTAGTAAAATTTCTGTGTATATAGTGTAATAACAGATCAGTGGAGCACATATATATATATCTATACATATTTTACTTATAGTAATAGAGGAACAGGTGTGACCTGGTTGCAGGATGAAAACTGGTGTCACCTTTTGTTTTACATGAATGTCAAGCCACTTAATGATCAATGAATGACTGATTGATTATAACGTTGCCTTCAAGTCCTGTCGGAAACGTAATTGCAAAGTGAGCGTGCTCAAACGCCACCACGATGTTGTGATTGCACCTGGAGAACTTGGATTAGGAACTGTGATTCTTCTGATTCTTTAAGTTGGTGCATGTCACTGAAGGAATGTTCTATTACCTTGATGTAAAGCGACCTTGGGTTTGAGAAAGGCGCTTTATCAATAAAACATTATTATTATTATTATTATTTCCCAACGAGCCGTGACTTTTCTGAATTAGAATTATCTCATTAACAAACTTTAACTGCTCAACTCCTCATTTGCTTTCACCAAGTTAAAATAAAGATCTTTTTCCTGATGATACAAAAAAAAAGGATTCTCACGCCATCCATTTTCTTCCCAACCCACACCACTTGAAAACACACCATGGCATAATCATGACCTCCGAACTCCTACGCAGATCTTCCGAAGAGGACTTGAAGGCAGAATCGCATAAGGAGCATGTGTGATGTTGTACATCAGGGTGTGTACAGATCAAGGCTTGATTACTAATATAACGTCTGAATACGATGTTTGAAGTGTGCTTTATTTTGATTTTACTGATTTCAGCAATGAATGAAATGCTGTTACAGGAAAATAATCAACGACAAGGAATCACTGTTACCGCACAGAAGTTGATTATTTTCCTCATAGCTCAGCGTGAAGTGTTTTTATTCCTCTTATACTACAGCAATCTGCCAATGATTACAATTCTGTATCTTTTATCAAATTACGCATCATAATCGTTACCTATTTATAGTTAAATTTAATGTTCTGGAGCACCCATTAAAGACAGATTAGTTCCTGTTATTACTTACATTATAGCAGCTATAAACGGTTGTTCCTTCACCCAGCCCCTCCCCCTTTCTTTTTTCATAAAGACGAAAAAAAAAGTTCGTCATGTTACCGAGAAACCGCAACGCGTAAAGTCCTCCGTCCTGAAGATGTCAGAAAAGTTACAGCTTTACACTGGAGACTCTTTCTCTAAACATTAAACAAACCTAACATCTCTTTACAGAAAACAATCACCATACCAACGACTTCCTGTTTATTATTAATCTTAGATCATGTGGATTATTACGTCTGCCGTTCAAGCTCTTGCGAATGAGCTGTTGCTGTAGTAACATCCATCTTCGGACCAATCAGAATCAGGAATTTTACAATGCTGTAGTGGTTTAAAATACAGATATTTTAAAAAATATATAAACGCAAAAAAAAAAAAAGGACAATGATATAAAGTATGATGTTTTATCCCCTCCCCCACACACACTTTAAAAAAAAACATTTCAATTCTTCTGTAAAAGTTGATTTTTCTTTTTTCCATTGCACTATACTGAAAAATTATTCAGATTTAAGTGCTGGGGGAAAAAAAAAAAGCTTGAAAGTCACATTAGCTGTGTAAACCCTGCGGCAAACATCAACATGGCGTCAATGCGTCAATGTCACATGGAGGTCGAAAGGATAATTTGTTCTTGCTGTGTTATACTCATTGTTAATCAACTTTAAGCAATTTACTGTTTGTCTGTTGACTGTAAAATCCTGAAAGATGTTTCAGATGTGTTTCAGTATATCTCTGGAGTCTGATTCTTGCCAAAAAAAAAAAAAAGGCTTCAAAAAACTTGGATTAATTTGATGTGTGTGTGTGTGTGTGTCGTTGTGCTGTTCTGGGTGTGTGTTACGTTACTGTTGTTGCTACTGCCCATAAAAATCCTACTTAATCATTTTGTTTTATCAATGTATTATGTTTAATATAAAATACCATCTTTTTTTAACATTTAACCAAAACTAAAATGGCTTAACTAACATTTTAAGACACCAAATCTGTCTGAACAAGCTGTTTAAATGTATGTTAATCTGTTTCCATGTAATTATTAAAACCAGCAGCACTTCGGTGTGTATTAGTCCCCCTATAACATCACTCACCTTAGTATCCAGGACTTTAACTGCCAAAGCAGAGCCATGAGAGTGTTGAAGTGTGTGTGTGTGTGTGTGTATGCTGTAGTAAGGCTCAGATTGTCTAATCAGATAGAACATGTCTGCAATAAATAAATTTATGCTTCGTTGCCAGACAGAGTCTGTATTTATATATATTATAAAGTCTTCTTTGGTTTTCCCTCTTGTGGAACCCTACGACAGATCATTTTCCTATCAGAAGGTGACATTTTTAGGGGAATTTCTATTAAATAAAACACTTGGGGGATTATGGGAAAACAACCAACAGCAGGGTGGTGTGATGTAGGGCCTGATGGATGGATAAATAAATCAGAGTACCGATATTATTGCCCAATATGATCTCATTGCTGATAAACGTGCATCACCAATTATAACGACTGTGGTGATAAATTAGCCTGGCAAGCCAGACTAAATGTGAATATTTAGTCTGGCCTCGATCCGTAGACATTTCCAAAGGGTGTAGGAGGAACAACCCGCTGTCTTTCAAACTGTCTCTGTGCGTATAGGCCAACGCTCTGACCAATCAGCGCAACAGTGACTGTGACGTAGTCAGAGCGACAGAAAGCAGTGGGGGAGGCCTTGAAATAAATAATTTTTCAAAATGCGTATTAATTAATAAACAGGTTCTAGACATTAAGAAGTTTGGAGATAATGACCACAAGTTTGGAGTCTGTACCACATGCACTCATTTTTTTTCCAAGTGTTTTTCAAGGGTTTGCTTAAACTGTTTTTGAGAGTTTTTATTTAGTGGTGTTTGGTGAAATAATTTCCCTTAAATTTAAAATAACGGGAAAATAAGAAACAATCAAAAAGTAATGTTTCAAAGCTGGTTATTAATTCTTCGTACTGCACAAACTAGCCCCATCCTTTTGGCTACGAGCGGAGCCAGCTGGTAGATCAGACTTTTGCCATAGCTGGTCGGCAAAACAGCGAAAACGTCCTTCTTGAAAAGGAATGAGCGGAGAGCCTCTTCCTGCTCATGTTTCAATGAAAACTCCAAGTCTAATTCTTCTAAAACTGATTCCAAAGCGGAGTCAAACGCGCGCTGTTCACTAGCCGTAGCCATCTTTCCTGCTGCGCTTTCTCCAGCGTCGCGCAGCTTTGTCGTCACTCCTGCAAAAGCCCGCCCAAAGAATCCAAACAAAAACCTTGCGTTGTGATTGGCGGGCACAATTTGATGCCCGGGGTGTTTTTGTTTATATGGTGCGAGGCTAGACCACTCGCTAGGCAAAAATATTTTTGGCCGCTAGGCGGGTGGGTCTAGTTTACTAGGCTAGTGATAAATGACAAATTTTAAAAAAATGCAAAAACGGAAAACGGTTGCATGTTATGAGTGTTGTCGTTGCGTAGCTTGTCCACCAGAGGGCACTCTGGTGTAATGTCACAACAATCAGCTGACCCAAGCAGAGTTGCGATGGCATTATTTTAAATAAAGTCAATTTTGAATTAATTTGTAAATTAATGGCATATAAGTTTTTTAGTTATAACTGAAATAATTTTCGTACAATTCCGATAAATAAACAAACAAAGAATGCTGAAGTCTTTCAGAGTTATATTAGCATTTCATATATGCTAGATTTGAGTGATGAAGATGGATTAAATTTAACACACAACCAATAAATGTGCACATTTCCAGATGAATAGTAATGAATATAGACCTAATAATTAAAGTAATTCTACAGTATACATACATCGTTCAAAATGTTTTTTTCTTATTTTTAGTATTAATCACTTGTTTCAAATCATAAAGCTATACTTCAGTCAGTTATATCCCAGACAAATGATTCCCCAATTCTGTAGGAAAAGCATTTCTATCAGACTTGTACATGTTCATCAGAGCACAGTAAATGTTTTAGAGATGTCGTATTAGACAGAAAGTCCTTTACAAGCCTCCAGGTGCTGAGAGAAGAGAGCGGCGGATTCCCTGGCTGTGTCCAGCTGCTTCTCACACCAGCGGACCAGAAAGTCTCGCAACACAGCCACACGAGCTTTATGGTACCATTCGATCTAAAACAAAATGAGATCGAAGAATCATTTCGATAAATATATAGAGGATATTACATGGTGGTGCAAAGATTTGAAGTTTATATTCTAGTGATGAATGTATATATCACGAGTGAGCAAAGCAAACAAGTGAAAATATTTTTCAACATGAGAAGATAAACTTAAATATCTTCACGCCACCGTGTAACGTGCTTTATTTCACAGATGCGGTCGGAAATGTACATACAGTGACATGAATGTCATGGCAATATTCGGGCTTTCAGTAATTTCTTTGAACTGTTCTTTTTCTGTGGCAGAATGATTGTACAGCATACAGCTTTAATAATAAATAAAAAACACTAGAATTTGGTGCACAAGTTTTCATTTTCTTTGGGTTTTCTGAAATAAGCACAGGGACAAAATTATACATACAGGGTCAAAACTTTACATACGCTCACTTAGATTATTAATTCAGAGGTGCTGAAACTTCCAAAATGTCTCTTATCTTGCCACGGCCGAGGTCTCTTAACTTCCTGTTGTTGATCATGATTGACTACAGCTGGTAGCTTCTCTGTGCCTTCATAAAAAGGGCTTGTTTACAGCACTCACTGGATTGACCAACACACAGTAAAATGGTAAAGTCCAAGGAGCTTAGTGCAGATCTGGGAAAGAGGATCGCAGATATACACAACTCCGGAACATCTCTTGGAGCCATTTCTAAACAACTGCAAGTTCCAAGATCAGTTCAAACAATTGTATCCAAGTTATTGTGAAGTGTAGTCACTTTGCCAAGCCACTTTGCTTGAAGAAAACGCAAACTGTCACCCTCAGCAGAAAAGAAATTTGTTTGGATGGTCAGGAACAACCTGGGAACCACCATGGCACAGCCCTGCCATGAACTGGAAGCTGATGGATCACTGTCTACAGTTCAGACCACCATGGACTAAGAGGCTGCTGTCCAAGAAATAACCACCTGCTCCAAAATTGACACCTTCAAGCTTAACTAAGGTTTGAAGCTGGCCACGTGGACAAAAAAAAAGCCTTCTGGAGGAAAGCTGTATGGTCCGATGAGACAAAGATTGAGTTGTTTGGCCACAATGACCACCATGTACAGAGGGACATTGTACCAGCTGGTGGTGGTGGTAGGCTCATCATGCTCTGGGGCTGTTTTACTGCCAGTGGAACTGGTTCATTGCACAAAGTGGATGGAATAATGAAGAAGGAAGACTACTTCAAAATTCTTTAGCATAAACCATCAGAATCTTGAACACGAATTGGGAGTTACAAAGGGACAGTGAACCCAAACACGCATCAGAGCTGGTTGTGGAGGATATAGCAGGCGAACATTAAGCTTAAAACAAGTCCTGACTTCAACCCTATTGAAAATATATGGACCATACTTATAAGTCGAGTCCATGCCAAGAATAAAAGCAACAAATTTAATTGAACTCTATCAATTCTACCATGAAGAGTCGTGAAATATCCAACCAGAATTCTGACAGAAACTTGTTCATGGTAAACAAAAATGTTTGGTCAAGGTGAATCTTCCGAAGAGACATTTTACCCAAATATTAGGTGTGTTGTATGTATATTTTTGACCCTGTATGTATAATTTTGACCCTGTGTTGATTTCAGAAAACTCAAAGAAAATTTAAACTTGTTCACCAAATTCTAGTGGGTTTTTTTTTTTTTTATTAAAGATGTATGCTGTACAATCATTCTGCCACAGAAAAAGATCAGTTCAAAGAAATGACTGAAAGCCCAAATATTGCCATGACATTCATATCCAAGATGACATTCATGTCACTGTATGTAAACTTCTAACCACAACTGTATATGGACACATCCACAAAAATATATATATACAAGTTAATCTAAAGAATTTTAATTTTGAACTGGTTCAACATTTTGACAACGTGCATCTAGTCAGAGGGAAAACACTGGGAGTGATGTCATCAGAGTGAAATATCAGGAATTATTATACATACAGGACACTTTTTCGATGGAATAAAAATGTGTTCTATTCCCTTCTAGCGATTTTCATTCATTTGGTTTGATAGCATGCAATATTGTTCGCATATCGCTTATCCTATATGTATTACGTCACTCTACCTAACGGAGAATGAGCGTTGAATATGGTTTACGATATTGTATGGTTGTCAAGACAACATGACGTCACACATCGGAGCTGATGTGATACATATTACATGTAAAACTTCCAAGCTAGCAAGTGACTGACAATTTGTAAGCAAACATGGCCGCCAGGTTTGATTCGTTAAATACGGAAGATTTTGAGAGAATTTTGAAAGAGAAAGATGCGTTGAACACCCGAAAGGAATGTGTATGTATAATAATAATAATAATAATATTGGCTGGGATTTTTCATGGTATATCAGATATATTTCATTCAGCTACTCATCTTTGACTCCTTCAGTAATCATGCTAGCTGAATGGAATGTATCTGATTGACCACTCAACGCCAGCCAATATTATTTAAAATATGTCACTCAGATCCGTGATGTATTTTGTATGAAAAATGTGAGTTTTCCAACACGACAAGATAAACTTCATATCTTCAAGCCAACATGTGATTTTCTTTTTATTATATCGACACATTCACAAACAAAAAGTCCCCAAATTTACCAAACAATTCATGGATTTCCTCATGAGTGACATATAGAGATTTGTGTCACGGTTTTGGTTCTCCATGTCCCAGATGAAGCTCGGATGAAGAATACGAGTGGTGTATTTCCCCAGGGCTGCCAACTTTTCGAAATTCCTTGGAGTGAGATTTTTTTTTTTTTTGGGGGGGGGGGGGGGGTCGACGGCAAAATTTTTCCACACACCATGCGGTAAGTGGGAATTTTGTGTTCAGTTTGATATTCACTTGTCCCCCTGCATTCTGGTGTTTTGTTTGTGGGTCGTCCAGCTGGAGATGGGCAATGGGGGGGGGGGGGGGGTTTGATATTTTGGATTTAGTAGATGTTCCTGCATTCTGGTGGATTTTTGGAGTGGCCTGCTGTGCCATACCTACATTCTTACACACCCTGACTTGCCAGGCCTTCAGCTTGTGGCCAACAAAAGCACCAAGTTTTGGCTTAAAAGCCCCCACACTAGAAAACTACAGATGACTGCCAATGTTCCTGTAGCCCTATAGACCTGTGTTTCAGATTTAAAGGCAAGTTCAAGTTTGAAAATATTTCATCAGCTAAGCCTAAACACCTTCTGAATTGAAACTAAATGTTAAGTTTTTAATAACTGTTGCAAAAAATAAGATTGTCCCTCACTGACTATTCATTATGCATTTAAGGGCTTTCCCCACCACTGGGTTCAGCAGAAGATTGGCATGGGGAAAAATATCAACAGCAAAAGAACAAATAAAATGCTTAAACAGTAAGCAAAATGTGCATGTGCTACAAGAAACATTAACATGATTAAGTTTGAACAGTATTGAAACACAAAAAGCTGAACCTTGGCCATAGGTGGGAATGTGCACACAAAGTTGGACTTAAAAATTTTGGTCATACTTAAATAAGCTATATTAATATATTTCTTATTAATTTATTTCTTATCTATGTTTCTTATTAGTAATAGAGCATTCGTCAGGGCCTGTTATCTGACAAATATTCTCTACCTGTCTTGCCCTCCTTGAAACCCTGTCTCCTCAGTATATTGTTCTCTGTCTTTTTTTTTTAATTATTCGCAAGTTCAAGTTCTTTGATATTACAGGTGACCATGCTTTATTTACTTTAACTGAGCAATTACATACATCATAAATAATTAAAAATAAATACCCTGTAAATAAACAATAGGCATGGTGGCTAATGGCTCTTCTTGCATTTGTAATATTATCTCTTACTTGCTTTATTTTACAACATTTCCAGTATGGCTTCAAATAAAGTCATAAAGTATGATAACATACAGTAAACAAACTAAAAATGCACCTTAATAAACGTGTGCTAAGGAGGTGCTCTCCCGTGCTGCTTGTTGGGGAAGATAGAGGCTGTGGCACGGCAGTAGGCCTATAATGATTTAGCATGCCTAGTACACAGCTCTCGATATGGCATTAAATATTCTCACAACACTTATAGGCTAAAGCGATTAAGAAACTTTATATAAGTTCATAATTACGCCAGTAACGTGCATATGTACAAACCTGTCTGAGACACCCGTCTTCAACTCGGATACCTTCTTCTCTCTCCTCTTCCTCTAAACTGACAGTAGGCAATTATCCAACTTCTGGCGAGTGCAGCATCATTAGATGCGCCACCTACCATAGGGGAGTGTGTACAGAAGGGAACACCTCTCTGCCTGTTTAGCCGTGCGTAAGGCGTAATTGATCAATCGGAAGTGGTTGGCGCGACGCAATGGGTAGCCTAGATTAGATAGATAAACTAGATTTTTTTTCTAGCGTGAGAAATTGGAGGTATGGCGTGTGAGCGTGTGAAGACAATCAAATGCGTGTGTCTCACGCTCATTGCGTGAGAGTTGGCCGCCCAGATTTCCCAGTAAAACACTCATTTCTGTATAATAGAAATCACTACATAACTGCTCACACTTACCCCAGATTGACTTAGAATAAGAGTCGAAGGGCAGAGGTTGAACTCCTGATGTTGAAAGTATAAGTTTATGTAGCGCATCATATTTGCGACCTTGTCAAAAACATCAGGACATCGCTGACCAAATTGGCGTAACAGATATTCGAGTCAGTTTAGCGTCTTTATATTCTCTTGCTATGTTTAACCAAGAGGTAAGATGGAGAGTTACGGACAGTATATGCGTATATTTTCATTATCGTATAAAAACCGTCCTACAGACAGTCTGATTGTGTCTCGGTCTGATGTGTGTAGTGCAGCAGGTGGTGGGATTATGAACAAGTAGCTTGCACTGTAGTTAGAGCACTGGGACATGCATTTGTTTTAAACATAGCGATATAAAGTCAATAAGGAGGAAGGTTGACATTCTCTTTCTGATTTGTTGAATTTAGTTGTTTGTTGGGAAACTGAATGAAAACAAAAAGCCCAGAAACTTATTGAAATTCTTGTCTGTAATCGTGATTAATATGATATAAAAGTAAAGAAAGGGATGATTTTATCTGATTTGCTTTAATTTATGTGCTCATAGAACAATTCAGTGAAGAATAAAACGCAAAACAAAAGATCTAGATGGCAAAATTAATTCCTTACCTCTTCCTTCGCCACTGACGAGATGAGATTAAACTCTTTCTGCGTCATTTTTTGAATTCCGTCCATCTATAATATCACACAGAAAACATTAACATACCCTGTTTTTATGTGTCTAAACGTATAACTCCTCTTAGACGACTGGTTTCAATTCTATAATTTGGTGTTTAGGGGGGGAAAAACCACTTGTTTGTTGACATACAGTACTGTGCAAAAGTCTTTGGCCCCCTTTTTCTTTTCCATACAAACTTTGTTATAGATTTCTATTTTATGACTTCTACATTATCGAGTCAAAACATTACAAAAACATTTTAGAGTTCCAAATGTTCGCTTTTTTCCAGCACAATATTAAATTTGTTTGTATCTGAGAGGTATATTCCATAAGAGAGCACTTTTCAGATTAACCCATTGACGCCTGAAACGCCTGCAAAAAAACGTCTGCAAATGCCTAAGCCAGTTTTTAGAAAAGGTCCCCATCTGCCTGAGGGTTTTCTGAAATAAAAATAATTAATTGAAAACGCCTATGAAAAATTCAATATCTCAGCCTCTGAAGCACATAAAGACATGAAATAAGTTGCATTTAAAAGATAAAATTCTCTGCTTTTATTGCATCATGCTCATTCAGCATTAACACTAACACATTTTTATAAAAAAAAAAAATCTGGCATGCGTCTTGAAAATAATGACAAATCAACAATGCTGTGTTATGCAACAACCAGCATTTGGGGCAATGTTGCGTTATGCAACAACCGGCGCTAGGGGCAATGTTGCGCGACGCAGCATCCGGCGTCAATGGGTTAAAAAAGAAAACATAATGAAGGCTACTGGTGCAAATGTTTTGGTGCAAAATGAAGAAGCGAGTGCGACAGTCAAAGTGTCCAGAAGAACTGTGGCTGGTTCTGTAAGATGCTCAGTAAAACCTACAGCTCATTTCCACATAAAAGTGCACTCACTGGACCTGAGACTACTATTTTTATTTTATTTTTTAAAGTAAAGGGAAGTCTCATCTCATCTCATTATCTCTAGCTGCTTTATCCTGCTCTACAGGGTCGCAGGCAAGCTGGAGCCTATCCCAGCTGACTACGGGTGAAAGGTGGGGTACACCCTGGACAAGTCGCCAGGTCATCACAGGGCTGACACATAGACACAGACAACCATTCACACTCACATTCACACCTACGGTCAATTTAGAGTCACCAGTTAACCTAACCTGCATGTCTTTGGACTGTGGGGGAAACCGGAGCACCCGGAGGAAACCCACGCGGACACGGGGAGAACATGCAAACTCCGCACAGAAAGGCCCTCGCCGGTCACGGGGCTCGAACCCGGACCTTCTTGCTGTGAGGCGACAGCGCTAACCACTACACCACCGTGCCGCCCCCTAAAGGGAAGTCTCACACCAAATATTGACTTTGTTTCATTTATGATGGCTTACTGATTACTGTTTATAGTATTTTTTTAATGTTGAAACATTTCGTTTCATTATTTTTAAGCCATTTTTGGTCAACAGCATTTCTTTACACGTGCCTAAGACTTTTGCACAGCACTGTATTTTGAATACATTTACATTTTGTGACGTAGAAAAATGGGCTCAAATATTTAGCTAAGTTAGCTAGCTACCTGTAACAGCACAACCTGAGGCATTTTTATTCATTTTATACCACAGCAGTTTGCCAACAACTGCTATATTTTATTTATTAAAGAACACCAAATAATGTTTTATTAGTTTATAATTTTATTTGTTTGCAGCTATAAACTGTCGCTCTCTCGCCAGGCTCTCTCTCTCAAAGTTAATACACTACCGTTCAAAAGTTTGGGGTCACCCAGACAATTTTGTGTTTTCCATGAAAAGTCACACTTTTATTTACCACCATAAGTTGTAAAACGAATAGAAAATATAGTCAAGACATTTTTCTGGCCATTTAAACTGTTTTCAGCTGTGCTAACATGATTGTACAAGGGTTTTCTAATCATCCATTAGCCTTCTGAGGCAATGAGCAAACACATTGTACCATTAGAACACTGGAGTGAGAGTTGCTGGAAATGGGCCTCTATACACCTATGGAGATATTGCACCAAAAACCAGACATTTGCAGCTAGAATAGTCATTTACCACATTAGCAATGTATAGAGTGGATTTCTGATTAGTTTAAAGTGATCTTCATTGAAAAGAACAGTGCTTTTCTTTCAAAAATAAGGACATTTCAAAGTGACCCCAAACTTTTGAACGGTAGTGTAAGACAAAAAATCCAGTTTGTCATGTTACCAATAAAACCAGTAATGTAAATTCAGATTTTCAGATAAGCTGAACAAATTTCAACCCATCATGTAAGACAGGGCTTTTCAAAGTGTGGGGCGCGCCTCCCCTGGGGGGCGCCAGAGTTCTTCAGGGGGGGCGCAATGTGAGGAAACATAAACCAGAATAAGTTACTATTGCAGACATTTAGCGAACTTCAGCTAGCCTTTGCCAGAGACAAAATGGATCGATTTTTAGTACCTAAAGCTACAGTGAGTGAGGAGACAGAGTCTGGGCCAAGCAAAAAAACAGACCCTCCAGGATTTTGCGATGTTGCGATTTGCAACTTCAATGCAAATTCAACCAATCCCCGCGAATTCAGGGCGGTGTTGCAATTATATCCAATCACCGCAACCTTCCCGCAAATTTGACCAATCGTTGGCGTCGTCTTGAGGTGACGTCGACAAACTACCTTCCGCCTTAAGGCCAATTTATGCTGACAACCCAGTCCTCGCAGATGGCGTTGCAGATGGCGTCTGCGACGCCCCCCCCCTTCGCAGACGCTCTGCGCGCACCTCCCAAAAATTGTGACCACCGCAGACAGCCTCTCAGACAGCGTCGCAGACAAGAGGGCTCTGATTGGTCCACTCTACATCCGCTGTACACGCACTTCCGCTTCCCTACTTTCCTGGTTTGGTTTGTTTTCACGACCGCCATTTTTAAAAACACGAGCGAAGATGGAGCAGCACGAAGAGCGGTTGATCGAGGAAGTGAGGAAGTACGTACATCTATACGACTCCAGTTCTAGTCATTATAAGTAACCGGAGGATAAACACTCCACTAACCACACCCACCAACTACTCCTAGCGATTTCGCGACTTCGCGCCCCCTTGCGTTGTGGCGGTGAATAACATCGCGTGCCTATTTCTCCCCGCTCAACGATAAATTACAACTGTCTGCGAAAAGCTATCTGCGAAAGCCTTGTCGCAAGAGCATGCAGAGGCCTTCACTTCCGTGTATACGTTCAAGAGAAACAGCATGTGCGCAGTGTTGCCAGATTGGGCGGTTTTAAGTGCATTTTGGCGGGTTTTGAACATATTTTGGACTGGAAAACGTCAGCACTATCTGGCAACATTGCATGATGTGCGAGTCAGTGTTTATATAGGCTTAAATTCTGTTACTGAAAGTGTGTTATGTTTACAGTGAAGGACTGTGTGCACTTTACATTATTTTTTACTTAATACGAGAAATTAATGGATGCCAACATTTTTGCCAAAATGGTATTTTATTTTCCATTGTTTAGGCAGCTTCAGCATCATACTGTGAGATTCTGTTCAAATTGTTTTTTTTCTTCTATGAAGCCTGAGCCATTTATTTTATTAGTTTATAATTATTGTTTAATTTAGTCTTCAGGAGAGACTGCCTGCACACAGTACTAGTATTAATAGTTTTTTTTTTCTTACATGAAAGCTGAGGCATTTATATTATATTTTAAGGTAACTTCATGTTGTGCTGTGAGGTTCTCTGCACTTTAACTTTTGAACCAACAGGTGCATTTGGAGAAGTAAAGCCTATTTTTCTGCATTTTTGTAGTCCTGGTAATCTTTTATATTGGTAAAGTTGTTTATAGGACCATTTCTCAGTGCCTTTGTTTTTTTTAATCAATAGTTTTTCGGTAATAACTGAATATTTAACATATCACTCAATTTTAATCACAAAAAGAGAAAATCGCAACAATTTCTCGCAACTTTCACTTCCTCCCGCAATGTAATCGCAACAAAAACCTAAAAAACACTGCAACTTTCATCACAATTTTTTGGAAAAACCCCGCAACATCAGACATTTTAGCCCGCAACAATCACAAAAAAGGCCCGCGGAATCCTGGGGGGACTGAAAAAAGAAGGAAGTATGACCACGATTATTTAAAGTTTGGATTTTCATGGACTGGATCTGAAGATGCTCCACTGCCACAGTGTGTTGTCTGCCAAGAGGTGCTAGCTAACGATGCTATGAGATGTTTAAAATGTGTAAAACAAGATGTTTTAAAAAGAAAAAGCACAGATGTTTAAAATGTGTAAAAAAAAAAATAAAACTGTGTACAACAACCATTTTTTTTTTAAATACGAATGGAACATTAAGTATAGCAACAACAAAAATTGTGGGGGGGGCGCTGTTGTTTATTTGCTCTCTGGGGGGGGGGCTGACTCTCCCACACTTTGAAAACCCCTGATGTAAGACATGCAAATTAGCAAAGAATCAAGTTGCATGACAATGTGCTACTTTGTTCAGCTATTATGTAATGTTTGCAATGCACAATTTTGGTAAAATTATCTTTTAACATGTTTACCGGATGTTAATTCAAAATTTAAGACCTTGTGTTCACCTGAAACAAACATGAGCTAGTTCACTCGCAGTTAGCGAGCCTGCTAGCTGTTTCGGATTCCAGGAGGTCATGTGGGAGTTTTCAGATTTCCATATTATGCATATACATCCAGGCATTTATAACGTGTACAGATGTTTCTAGATTGTACGGTTTGTTATACTCACAACTGCTTTCTTATTGGGTTTGGCTTTTTCCACGTTCTTCATGATGATTTCCAGTTCCACTAGTTTACAGGTTCTTCTGAACAACATCTCCTGCGAAAACAAGAGGGAAAAAAAAATTAGCAAACCATTTAATTCTCACACGCTGCCAAATCGCACACCTCTAACACAAAATCTCTCAGAATTTCAAATCTAACACTCTTGAAATGGTATTACATGAACGGTTAGTCGATAACACTGAGAGCACAGTGCTGTTGAATTCTCCATTCTGATTGGTCGACAAGTGTTCATTCATTTTCTATAACAGATTTATATTAAAAGTGATGGTTTCTATAGTAACAGATCATTGACGTATAGTGGACGCACAACATAAAACATATAAATGACAGTTATTCCATGAAACTAAGTCGTACATGAGCTGATAGCCGAGGAGGTGCGTAGCACAGAGTTGTCTATAAGCCATGTATGACGAGATTGAGTGGAATAACTGTTTTATTCAATCCACATTCACTGGATTTTGAGAAACAGAGCATTTTTATTTTTTGCAAATTCGATAAATAAAAACTTTATATAAAACATCTGACAAAATCATTTCTGCCTAGAATGTAAACAAACCAGCAAAATGACAGGAGCAATTTGTGAAAAATATAATTATAATAATTCTTGAAAAATAAAAAAAGATAGGTTCTTACCATCAAATACTTTTATTCCATATTTTGCTGCTTTTTTTGTATTTTGGGGAGGATTATTTTCAAGTAGAATTTTTATTTCATCCTCAGTTGGTTCAGCAACACGCTCTGCTGTTTTGTTTTTCTCTACTGACGGTATATGAGCTGATAGCCTTGTAGTAGAGTAGCCAATCAGAGCACGCGACTGCTCATATCCAGTGAATGTGGACAAAATATGTATTATATTTGTTGATGGACACACACTCTTTTTGCCTCCTGGTAGCGAGACTCGAGATCCAAACCCAACCCCAAGGTGTACACGTCATTCTCAGACATTTTGTCAAGATTTCCCTGGAAACAAAATAAATTAAAAATATACATATATAAATACAGTTATGGTCAGAAGTTTACATACAGTGACATGAACGTCATCTTGGATATGAATGTCATGGCAATATTTGAGCTTTCAGTAATTTCTTTGAACTGTTCTTTTTCTGTGGCAGAATGATTGTACAGCAGACATCTTTAATAAAAAAAAAAAAAACCACGAGAATTTGGTGCACAAGTTAATTTTCTTTGGGTTTCCTGAAATCAACACAGGGTTAAAATTATACATACAGGGTCAAAACTTTACATGCACTCACTTAGATTATTAATTCAGAAGTGCTGAAACTTCCAAAATGTCTCTTATCTTGCCAAGGCCGAGGTCTATTAACTTCCTGTTATTGATCATGATTGACTACAGCTGGTAGCTTCTCTGTACCTTCATAAAAAGGGTTTGTTTACAGCATTCATTGGACTCACCAACACACAGTAAAATGGGAAGGTCCAAGGAGCTCAGTGCAGATCTGAGAAAGAGGATCGCAGATATACACAACTCCAGAATGTCTCTTGGAGCCATTTCTAAACAACTGCAAATTCCAGGATCAGTTCAAACAATTGTATCCAAGTTATTGTGAAGTGTAGTCACTTTGCTTCAAGAAAACCTAAACTGTCACCCTTAGCTGAAAGGAAATTGGTTTGGATGGTCAGGAACAACCTGGGAACCACCATGGGACAGCCCTGCCATGAACTGGAAGCTGATGGATTACTGTCTACAGTTCAGATCACCATGGACTAAGAGGCTGCTATTCAAGAAATAACCCCCTGCTCCAAAACTGACACCTTCAAGCTTAACTAAAGTTTGAATCTGACCACACGGACAAAGAAAAAAAAGCCTTCTGGAGGATAGCTGTGTGGTCAGATGAGACAAAGATTGAGTTGTTTGGCCACAATGACCACCATGTACAGAGGGACTGTTAGGTTTGCTGGGAATCAAACCCGGGTTGTTGGTGTGGTAATCCAGCAAACCCCCACTAGGCCACCAGGGGAATGACTCAAGTGCAGAGGAGTGGGACGAAAGTAGAGTACAAAAAAAAAAAAAAAAAAAAAAAAGTTTATTGCCAACGCTCAGAGAAGTCCAAAAAAAAAAAAAAATCCACAAAAGTAAAATCCAAACTTACAGGAGATACAAGGAAAAACAAAAACATCCAAAAGTTCAAAGTCCAGGAATCCAAAATGAGAAAAGAAGAGGCAAAAATCCCAACGCTCAGAAGATACAAAATGGCAAATGAACAGTCCCAAAAAGTCCCAAGAAAGCAAAATCCCAAAAACACAAACACACAGGCAAAGGTACATGGAACAGAGGTGACTAGCCATAAACAGAACAAAGACTCAGTAGCTAGAGACCAAACTGAGGAAGTATAAATACCCAAGGTAATTAAGAAACTAGGCGGGGCAGAAAATAAAGAACAGATGGGGCAAAAAGGCACATGAAAACAAAGGAGCACATGGCTGTCAAAAACAAACACAAAACACAGAAACCATAGCGGCCTCTAGCTGTCAAAATAAACATAACAAGACAAGGGTAAAGTAGCGGCCTCTAGAGGCCCAGATAGTCCCAAGTCCTGACAGGGACATTGTGCCAGCTGGTGGTGGTGGTAGGCTCATCATGCTCTGGGGCTGTTTTACTGCCAGTGGAACTGGTTCATTGCACAAAGTGGATGGAATAATGAAGAAGGAGGATGACCTCAGAATTCTTTAGCATAAACCATCAGAATATTGATCATGACTTGGGAGTTACAACAGGACAATGAACCCAAACACGCATCAGAGCTGGTTGTGGAGGATAAAGCAGGCTAATATTAAGCTTAAAACAAGTCCTGACTTCAACCCTGTTGAAAATATATGGACCATACTTATAAGTCGAGTCCATGCCAAGAATAAAAACAACAAATTTAATTGAACTCTACCAATTCTACCATGAAGAGTCATAAAATATCCAACCAGAATTCTGCCAGAAGCTTGTTCATGGTAAACAAAAAATGTTTGGTCAAGGTGAATCTTCCGAAGAGACATTTTACCCAAACATTAGGTGTGTTGTATGTATATTTTTGACCCTGTATGTTTCATTTTGGGGCGGCACGGTGGTGTAGTGGTTAGCGCTGTCGCCTCACAGCAAGAAGGTCCTGGGTTCGAGCCCCGGGGCCGGCGAGGGCCTTTCTGTGTGGAGTTTGCATGTTCTCCCCGTGCCCGCGTGGGTTTCCTCCGGGTGCTCCGGTTTCCCCCACAGTCCAAAGACATGCAGGTTAGGTTAACTGGTGACTCTAAATTGACCGTAGGTGTGAATGGTTGTCTATGTGTCAGCCCTGTGATGACCTGGCGACTTGTCCAGGGTGTACCCCGCATTTCGCCCGTAGTCAGCTGGGATAGGCTCCAGCTTGCCTGCGACCCTGTAGAAGGATAAAGCGGCTAGAGATAATGAGATGAGAGATGTTTCATTTTGACCCTGTGTTGATTTCAGAAAAACCAAATAAAATTAAAACTTGTGCACCAAATTCTAGTGGGTTTTTTTTTTTTAATTAAAGATGTATGCTGTACAATCATTCTGCCACAGAAAAAGAACAGTTCAAAGAAATGACTGAAAGCCCAAATATTGCCATGACGTTCATATCCAAGATGACATTCATGTTGCTGGATGTAAACTTCTGACCACAACTGTATATAAAATACAATCCAGCACAATAATTTGTGAATGATGATTTTTCCAGTTCCATTGACTTTGTCCTTACTTTCACTGCATCCATTATATCTGACAGCTTGAGAGAAATCCTGAGGCAGTTAAAAAAGAGAGAGATAGAGAGTTTAATATAGAGTGACATGCAAACAAACAAAGAATAAACTCGTTCACTGGAACTGCATGATTTTATGGGACAGGTTTTGGAGACACTAACATTGTTTTATAATGCATTATCAACACGACATGGCAACAACACATTTTAATTTTAAAGCTCCGCTGTGACCAAGAAAAATATCATCAGCAGCACTTTTCTTTAAAAAAATAAAAATAAAAAATCGTCCACATTCCACCAAACTCCCATAGTATTTAGGACTGAACCCATAAATCAGCTTGGAGATACAGTGGCATGCAAAAGTTTGGGCACCCTTACTGAAAATGTCTGTTACTGTGAATAGTTAAGTGAGCAGAAGATGAACTGATCACCAAAAGGCATAAAGGTAAAGACGACACATTTCTTTTCAGCGTTTTATGCAAGATTTTTGTATTATTGTTGTTTTGTACACCTGGAGAGTGAAAAAAGAAAAGGAACACCATGCGAAAGTTTGGGCACCCCAATACATTTGAGTTCTCAGGTAACTTTTACCAAGCTTCCAGACCTTAATTAGCTTATTGAGCTGTGGCTTGTTCAAATTCTTCGCTAGGAAAGGTCAGATGATGCAGATTTCAAAGCTGTATAAATTCTCCGACTTCTCAAATTTGTCCGTCGCATTCTGAATAATAAAATAATTGATGCTCACAAAGCAGGAGAAGGCTACAAGAACATAGCAAAGTGTTTTCAGGTAGCTGTTTCCTCAGATTATAATGTTATTAAGAAATGGCAGTTAACAGAAACAGTGGAGATCAAGGTGAGGTCTGGAAGATGAAGAAAACTTTCTGAAAGAACTGCTCATTTGATTGCTAGAAAGGCAAATAAAAACCCCTGTTTGACTGCAAAAGACCTTCAGAAAGATTGAGCAGACCCTGGAGTGGTGGTGCACTGTTCTACTATGCAGCAACACCTGAACAAATATGACCTTCATGGGAGAATCATCAGAAGAAAACCTTTCCTGCGTCCTAGCCACAAAATTCAGCATCTGAAGTTTGCAAATGAACATCTAAATAAGCCTGATGCATTTTGGAAACAAGTCCTGTGGACTGATGAAATCAAAATAGAACTTTTTGGCCACAATGTGCAAAGGTATGTTTGGAGAAAAAATGGTGCCAAATTCCAGGAAAAGAACACCTCTCTGACTCTGAAGCATGGGTGTGGATCGATCATGCTTTGGGGTTGTGTTGCAGCCAGTGGCACAGGGCACATTTTATTGGTCGAGGGAAGCATGGATTGGAATAAATACCAGTAAACTCTGGAAGCAAACATCACACCATCTGTAAAAAAGTTGAAGTTAAAAAGAGGACGGGTCCTATAATAAGACGATGATCCAAAACACACCTCAAAATCTACAATGGAATACCTCAAGAGGCCCAAGCTGAAGGTTTTGCCCTGGCCCTCACAGTCCCCTGACCTAAACATCATTGAAAATCTGTGGATAGATCTCAAAAGAGCAGTGCATTCAAGACAGCCCAAGAAACTTGTAGAACTGGAAGCCTTTTGCAAGGATGAATGTGTGAAAATCCCCCAGGTAAGAACTGAAAGATTATTAGCTGGCAACAAAAAGCGCTTACAAGCTGTGATACTTGCCAAAGGGGGTGTTACTAAGTACTGACCACGTCAGGTGCCCATACCTTTCCTTCAGGTCCTTTTCATTTTTTGGCATTTTACGCCTGTAAATGATGGAAATAAAAATGTAATCTTGCAGAAAACATTAAAGAAATGTGTCATCTTTACCCTTACGCGTTTTGGTGATCAGTTCATCTTCTGCTCACTTAACTATTCACAGTAACAGACATTTTCAGCAAGGGTGCCCAAACTTTTGCATGCCACTGTATTATCAGCCAATATGATCTACCTGCTGATAAATCAGTATCAGCATTTATAACAGCTGATACACCAATCAGCCATAACATAATGATCACTGACAGGTGAAAAAGTGAATAACATCGGTTATCTCATTACAGTGGCACCTGTCAAGGGGTGGGATATATTCGGCAGCAAGAGAACAGTCAGTTGTCGAAGTTGATGTGTTGGAAGCAGGAAAAATGGGCAAGCGTAAGGATCTGAGTGACTTTGACAAAGGCCAAATTGTGATGGCGAGTTGACTGGGTCTGAACATCTCCAAAATGGCACATCTTGTGGGGTGTTCCCAGTATGCAGTGGTTAGTACCGAACAAAAGTGGTCCAAGGATCCGAAGGACAACCGTTGAACCGGAGACAGGGCCATGGGTGTCGAAGGCTCATTGATTCGCACAGGGCACGAAGGCTAGCACATATGGTCCAATGGAAAAGAACAGAAGAGCTACTGGAGCACAAACTGCTGAAAATGTTAATGCTGACATCTTTCTGTTTTAGCCAGAATTAATGTTTTCAGTAGTGAGACAATCAACATTATTCACTTCACTGGTTAGTAGTCATAATGTTACGGCTGATTGGTGTAAATGACATTTTAAAAGGAACAGAGAGATGGAAGATGGATCCTTTAACCATGTTATGAGTGTTGTCATTGCATAGTTTGCCCACCAGAGGGGGCACTGCGACTCATCTGTTGGCAACGTGTTTATCACAACAATCAGCTGATCCAAGCAGAGTCGAGCTGAGTAGCAACAGCAAAGGCGTGTCAAACAGATGTCAGCGATTTTAAATAAAGTCAGTTTCAGTTTGTAGAGCTCGTATAGGAATAAATGAATAAATTAAAGTATCCTAAAGTACAACCCTGATTCCAAAAAAGTTGGGACAAAGTACAAATTGTAAATAAAAACGGAATGCAATAATTTACAAATCTCAAAACCTGATATTGTTTTCACAATAGAACATAGACAACATATCAAATGTCGAAAGGGAGACATTTTGAAATTTCATGCCAAATATTGGCTCATTTGAAATTTCATGACAGCAACACATCTCAAAAAAGTTGGGACGGGGCAATAAGAGGCTGGAAAAGTTAAAGGTACAAAAAAGGAACAGCTGGAGGACCAAATTGCAACTCATTAGGTTAATTGGCAATAGGTCATTAACATGACTGGGTATAAAAAGAGCATCTTGGAGTGGCAGCGGCTCTCAGAAGTAAAGATGGGAAGAGGATCACCAATCCCCCTAATTCTGCACCGACAAATAGTGGAGCAATATCAGAAAGGAGTTCGACAGTGTAAAATTGCAAAGAGTTTGAACATATCATCATCTACAGTGCATAATATCATCAAAAGATTCAGAGAATCTGGAAGAATCTCTGTGCGTAAGGGTCAAGGCCGGAAAACCATACTGGGTGCCCGTGATCTTCGGGCCCTTAGATGGCACTGCATCACATACAGGCATGCTTCTGTATTGGAAATCACAAAATGGGCTCAGGAATATTTCCAGAGAACATCATCTGTGAACACAATTCACCGTACCATCCGCCGTTGCCAGCTAAAACTCTATAGTTCAAAGAAGAAGCCGTATCGAAACATGATCCAGAAGTGCAGACGTCTTCTCTGGGCCAAGGTTCATTTAAAATGGACTGTGGCAAAGTGGAAAACTGTTCTGTGGTCAGACGAATCAAAATTTGAAGTTCTTTATGGAAATCAGGGACGCCGTGTCATTCGGACTAAAGAGGAGAAGGACGACCCGAGTTGTTATCAGCGCTCAGTTCAGAAGCCTGCATCTCTGATGGTATGGGGTTGCATTAGTGCGTGTGGCATGGGCAGCTTACACATCTGGAAAGACACCATCAATGCTGAAAGGTATATCCAGGTTCTAGAGCAACATATGCTCCCATCCAGACGACGTCTCTTTCAGGGAAGACCTTGCATTTTCCAACATGACAATGCCAAACCACATACTGCATCAATTACAGCATCATGGCTGCGTAGAAGAAGGGTCCGGGTACTGAACTGGCCAGCCTGCAGTCCAGATCTTTCACCCATAGAAAACATTTGGCGCATCATAAAACGGAAGATACGACAAAAAAGACCTAAGACAGTTGAGCAACTAGAATCCTACATTAGACAAGAATGGGTTAACATTCCTATCCCTAAACTTGAGCAACTTGTCTCCTCAGTCCCCAGACGTTTACAGACTGTTGTAAAGAGAAAAGGGGATGTCTCACAGTGGTAAACATGGCCTTGTCCCAACTTTTTTGAGATGTGTTGTTGTCATGAAATTTAAAATCACCTAATTTTTCTCTTTAAATGATACATTTTCTCAGTTTAAACATTTGATATGTCATCTATGTTCTATTCTGAATAAAATATGGAATTTTGAAACTTCCACATCATTGCATTCCATTTTTATTTACAATTTGTACTTTGTCCCAACTTTTTTGGAATCGGGGTTGTATTTCATGGTTATATTAAAATTCTCTATATGCTACATATGAGTGATGAAGATGGATCAGATGCATTAAGTACGCTATACCTTGAAACCACATAACTAATAAATGTGCGTTTACAGATGAATAGTTATATATACCATATACACACACACACACACACACTCTCACCGGCCACAAGTTCCCACTTTAAGAGGAACTTGTTCTTGATTGTAAGACCCCTGTTCTTGGCTGCAGGAGTGGAACCCAATGTGTTCTTCTGTTTTCTGTTGCATGCTGAGATACTTTCCTGCTCACCACGGTTGTAAAGAGTGATTATATGAGTTACTATATCCTTCCTGGCAAAAAAGCTTGAACCAATCTGGCCATTTTCCTCTGACCTCTCTTATCAACACGGCATTTGTTTCCACCCACAGAATTGTCGCTCACTCACTCAATGTTTTTTGTTTTTCGCGCCATTCTGTGTAAACTCTAGAGACTTGTGTGTGAAAACCCCAGGAGATCAGCAGCTTCTGAAATATTAATTTAAAAAAAACAACAACAGTCCATCTGGCTCAAACCAACACCCATGCCACAGTGAAAGAAAGTCACACTTTGAGATCACAATTTTTCCCATTCTGATGTTTGAACACTGTGAACATTAACCGAAGCTCTTGATTTGTATCTGCATGATCTGTGCATTGTGCTGCTCTCGAGGGATCAGCTGATTCAAGAACTGCATCAAACAGAACAGCAGGTGGATGGATGGGTGTTCCTAATAAAGTGGCCAGTGAGTGTGTAGTTCAAAATGTTTGTTTTTTTTCATATATATATTTAGGCCTGCTTGACTATATTTGTACTATTCATAATATTTCATGACATTTCACTCTGAAAGAAACATGTTGTAGTCTTTTTTTTTTTAGTTAAGGAATGGGACTTTCTTGTTTTTTATTGGTATCAGTGCCAGAAATCCCGTATCACTTGAACCCTAAGCTCCAGATTTCTGAAATAAGAGTCTTGCATTAAGTGTGTGACTTTTCCATGATGTAAATAATATTAATTTATCTCTTTTAATTAAATATCAGCAACATGAAGACAAACGAAAGGCAAAATAAGTTATTCTGTGCATGCTTTACGTAAGACGTCATTTCTGGAATATGGCACTGATCGGTGTGTCTTAATGAAAGTCACGGTGAAAACGCACACTTACTTGGAGAAGGCCACAGAAGACGGATCGTCCTGATTAACACAGAGATGTAACGCAGTGGAGAAATGGCCACATGCCAAAGCAAGCCCTGCAAAAAACACACACACACACACACACACATGCTTATTTCCTCTGAAATGTCATCATATGTGTAGTGTTGCAGAAAGTGAGAGGAAGTTAGAGTCTTACTCTGCTTTGTCAGCACAACGTTGACGAATTTCTATTGGAAATCACATGACATTAAAATTTTGAGAATTTGGGGGGAAAAAAAGACTCAGGAATGATAGAGCAATCAGTGGGAAGAAACGAAAGGCCGAACCTCTGTGGTTGCTTTAAACAGGGCAGATGTGTGTATGTTGCTTTCTCTCTCATTGTGAAAGAATTCATCCACATCCTGAAGACACACACTGGGTTAATAAAATAACCAAGGCTCAGGACACATTAATAAAATGAATAAAAATGTAATAATGTCTTTGTTTAAATAACAAAATACACACCTTGTGACCTTCCTTCCTCATTTCCTCCATGGCCTGACTGAGGCGGGTGAAGATGCCTTTTTTGCTGCACTGTTTACTGACCAACTGCGAGACGTCAACCAAAACACAGCAAGGACACAAGAAAGAAAAATAAATCACACATTCATGTTATTTCATAGATGCACAACTGCATTGTGCGTGTGTGTGCTGTCGGAATCAATGCAAATGCAAGAAGAAAATGCAAAAGAACTTCAATTGAGATTGTTTAAGACCTAAAAATAAAATTAAAAATGAAAGACAGCATGGCTGACCCACCCAGAGAACACGGACACTTACCCTGTCTTGATCTCCTTTTCACGGATGGCCGTGGAATTATCGAGATTCTAACATGCGAATTTTAGACAACACAGCGAATGTTTTTCTCCTGTGCCTCTCAGGAGCCTTTTTTGATTTTATTGAATATGTTTATGCCCAAAACATGAATTTTAACCATATCAGACATTTTTCTGTGGCTGAATCTCCAAAGGACTTCTATTGGACATAGTGTACTAATTAGGGTCGACATTACAGCGTCTTGGAAAAGTATTCATCCCCCTTGGTATTTGTCCTGTTTTGTCGCATTACAAGCTGGAATTAAAATGGATTTTTGGAAGGTTAGCACCATGATGCAAATTGATATTTTATTGTAACACAAACAATAATTAAGATGAAAAAAACAACAACCCAGAAATCTGGAGTGTGCATAGGTGAAACCCCGAAATAAGAGCTGGTCCAACCAATTCACTTCATAAGTCACATAATTAGTTGATTAAGATCCACCTGTGTGCAATCAAAGTGTCACATGATCTGTCACATGATGTCTGTATAAATCAACCTGTTCTGGAAGGACCCTGACTCTGCAACACTACTAAGCTTGCAACATGAAAACCAAGGAGCCTCCAAACAGGTCAGAGACAAAGTTGTGGAGAAGTATAGATCAGGGTTGGGTTATAAAAAATATCCCAAACTTTGAATATCCCACAGAGCTCCATTAAATCCGTTATAGCAAAATGGAAAGAATATGGCACCACTACAAACCTGACAAGAGAAGGCCCCGCCCACCAAAACTCACAGACCGGGCAAGGAGGGCATTAATCAGAGATGCAACAAAGACACCAAAGATAACACTGAAGGAGCTGCAAAGATCCACAGCGGAGATGGGAGTATCTGTCCATAGGACCACTTTAAACTGTACACTCCACAGAGTGGGGCTTTCTAGAAGAGTGGCCAGAAAAAAAGCCATTGCTTAAGAAAACATGTTTGAAGTTTGCCCAACAGCATGTGGAAGACTCCCCAAACACATGGAAGAAGATTCTCTGGTCAGATGAGACTAAAATTTATCTTTTTGGCCATCATGGGAAGTGACATGTGTGGTGCAAACCCAACACCCTGAGAACACCATTCCTACCATGAAGCATGGTGGTGGCAGCATCATGCTGTGGGGCTGTTTTTCATCTGCAGGGACAGGAAAGCTGGTCAGGACTGAAGGAAAGATGGATGGCACTAAATACAGGGCAATTCTGGAGAAAAACCTGTTTGAGTCGGCCAGAGGTTTGAGACTGGGACGAAGGTTCACTTTCCAGCAGGACAATGACCCTAAACATACTGCTAAAGCTACACTGGAGTGGCTTAAAGGGAAATATTTATATGTCTTGGAATGGCCTAATCAAAGCCAAGACCTCAATCCAATTGAGAATCTGTGGCATAACTTGAAGATTGCTGTACACCAACGTAACCCATCTAACTTGAAAGAGTTGGAGCAGTTTTGCCTTGAGGAATGGGCAAAAGTCCCAGTGGCTAGATGTGCTAAGCTAATAGAGACATACCTCAAAAGACTTGCAGATGTAATTGCAGCAAAAGGTGGCTCTACAAAGTATTGACTTTGGGGTGTGAATACTTATGCACACTCCAGATTTCTGTTTTTGTTTTTTTTTCATCTTAATTATTGTTTGTGTCACAATAAAACAACAATTTTCACCTTTAAAGTTGTAGGCATTGTTGTGTATACTAATGCACAAGTTAGAGCCTTTTATTATGAAGCCCTCAGGAGTAATGTGTGTGCGCATGCGTGGTGTAAGTGTGAGTGGCAGAGTTCAGTAAAAAAAAGTTTATTGTGCACCATCTCTCATGTTCCCACATCTCTTTCAATACACAATATTGGCGATGAGGATGGCAGAGTTTGGACTACCCCCACCTGCACACTTCTTGGCTGTTCCTGGAGATCCTCCAATCCCGTGGGCAAACTGGCTGGAGAGTTTCAAAGTTTATCTGATTGCCTTAGACTATGATGATATTGACGATAAGAGAAAGATGGCTCTCCTGCAGCACTGTCTTGGTGTAGAGGGCCAGCGCATCTTTCGCACACTTGGCACTCAACGAACATATGCTGAAGCTGTCGCATCATTGACAAAACATTTCACTGGCCACCAAAGGATATTACTCCGACGCTACCAACTTCGGAAGCAGCTACAGTGCCCTGGTGAGTCGGTGCGAACCTACATAACGAACCTAAAGGACATGGCACGCTCATATGAGTACGGAATTCTGCAGGAGCAAATGATTAGAGATCAGTTCATTGAAGGGACATTGTGTGAGAAAATGAGGGAAAAACTGTTGCTAGAAGCAGATGATTTGACATTAAATAGAACAGTGGAGATAGCGATGCAAGTGGAGACAGCCATGGAATGCACTACGCAGGTGCATGCGCCAATGTTGACACGGCTGCGTGGCAAACCCAGCCTGCTTATCACACGCACTATGACACCGACTCTGCCAGCCCATGCCAGTCCGACCTCCCGGTTCAATTTATACAGAGGCAGAACAGGCGAGCCTCAGATTGTTGTGGAAACTGTGGTTCTAAATCGCATAATTCCAAAGCGCAGCACTGCCCTGCCAGAGGGCAAACATGCCGAAATTGCCTGAAACAAAACCGCTTTGCTAAAGTGTGCCGTTCTGCCCCTGCCACTCTGCACCAACCCGTGAGTTCCTCTCCAGCCCAGCACACCTACACAGAGATCAGAATTGTATCAGCAGGTCAGGTAGCTTTCAAAACATGTACTGTTCAACTGGCTGATGTTACTTTGCCACTGTTAATGGACACTGGTGCAGCTGCATCACTGTTAAATGCAACCACCTATTACAAGTTTTTCTTTCACTTGCCTCTAGACAATCCTGCCACAGCTCTGTGTGGTTATGACTGTTCTAAGATTGAGATCCTGGGTGTGGTCCACATTCCTGTGCACTACGGCTCCAAGTGCCTGCCTTCATTCCCGTTTCACATGGCTAGGCGAGGGGCCAATCTTTTGGGCCTAGACCTATTCACTGCTCTTGGGTTCACACTCGGAGATGATGCTGGCTCAGACATACACCACATCGCCTCCTCCTGGCAGCACAAATGGCTGGCTTTGTTCGATGGCCTGGGCTGCCTGATGGCCTTCACCCACAGGCCGCTGACTACACCTGACGTGTCACCTGTCATCCAGCCGCTGTGCAGGATACCGCTTTCCCTGAGGGATGACATCACTCTGGAACTCAATATGCTCCTGGAACAGGGAATCATCGAACCAGTCAATGCTGCGCCCTGGATTTCGAATCTAGTTGTGGCCAAGAAGAAGTCGGGGGGATAAGAATATGTGTAGACCTGCGCCAAGCAAACAAGGCTGTCATTCCAGACCGATACCCTCTGCCCACAGCAGAGGAGCTTACTGCTCATTTTCACGGCTCTACGATATTCACAAAACTCGACCTACGCCAAGGCTATCTACAAGTGCCACTCCATCCAGCCAGCAGAGACCTTACGGCTTTTGTGACACACATAGGGGCATTCCGCTATACCAGAATGCCGTTCAGGTTAAGCTCTGCCCCCAGCTGTTTCCAGAAGGTGATGAGCACGATCCTGGCTGGCATACCGGGTGTGGCGGTCTTTCTTGACGACATAGTCGTCCATGCCCCAGACACGGAAACACACCACATCCGCCTACAGAGAGTGGCTGAAGCTCTTCTACAAAACAACTTGACCCTAAATGCAGAAAAATGCAACTTTGCCACTCCAAACATTGATTTGGTGGGGTTCCGCCTTTCCGCCAAAGGGATTGCTCCATTACAGTCTAATGTCGAGGCCATACACAAAATCCCAGAGCCAACCTCAGCCTCTGAAGTGGCCTCATTTTTGGGCATGACGGCTTACTACCTCCGTTTTCTGCCCAACTACTCCCAGACTACGGCACCCCTCCATCAGTTGCTGAAGAAGGATGAGCCATGGCAGTGGACTCCTGCATGTTCCGAGTCTGTGCGACGTCTGAAGGCCCAGCTCACCACTCCTGTCCTAGCTCACTTCAGCCCAGAATGTCAGACACTGGTGACCTGCGATGCCTCAGATAGGGCGATTGGAGCGGTCCTGTCACAGATGCAGGATGGGGTTGAGCAACCTGTAGCTTTTGCCTCCAGGGCGTTGTCACCAACCGAGCAACACTACTCTGTGGGTGAGCGTGAGGCGCTTGCTTGTGTTTGGGCCTCAGAGAGATGGCATCTCTATCTGTACAGCCGGCACTTCACACTCAGAACCGACCATCAAGCCCTGACTGCACTATTATCAACTTCAGGCTCAGGCCATAAACTGCTACGCCTCCACAGATGGGGAGAAAGGTTGAGGCAATACGACTATGAACTTCAATTCACCCCAGGGAGGGACAATGTGGTCGCTGACCTCCTCTCTCGTTCCATTGATAGCCCAGCACCGGCCATCTTCCCCAAAGACGACACAGAGCCTGAACTCATCCAGTTGCTACACACACCTTTGCAATCAGCCGTGTCCTTGGAGGAGCTAAAACAAGAATCAGAATGTGATGGTACACTGACTGTCCTGTGCACGTATATTCGCTCGGGGTGGCCAAAAAAGGTTCCCGAGGAGCTCATGCCATTCTCAAGACTGCGTGATGAACTGTCATGTTGGAGCAATGTTTGCATCTCCAGAGGTCTCTGCACAGTGGTGCCTAGTAGCCTGCGGGCCCGGGTCCTGTCAATGGCGCATGAGGGGCACCTCGGCATCGTTAAACTTAAACGGAGGTGCAGAGATTTGATATGGTGGCCAGGCATTGACCACGACATTGAAGCACTGGTTAAGGATTGTGTACCATGCCTCCTTAGTGGGAAGACTGGACCTCCAGTGCCAACCCCTCTGCAGCCGGTTCCGTGGCCCTCTCACCCCTGGGAACACCTCCAGCTCGACATCTGCAGAGAGCTTCATGGCCAGGGAATTCCTCATCATCAGCGCTTCCTGGTGGTGCTGTACGACCTACATTCTAAGTGGCCTGAAGTGGTTCCAGCTGGGACCGTCACAACACAGACCATCACAGATATCCTTGACACACTATTTGCACGCTGGGGTATGCCTCGCACCATCACCACAGATAATGGGCCCCAATTTATCTCTGCAGACTTTTCCCAGTTTCTCAGGGATAGGGGAATTAAGCATATTCGTACAGCATACTACAACCTGCAAGTGAACGGCGGTGTAGAGCGTCTTAACCAGAGCCTGAAGAACAGCATTTGTGCACACCTGGCTCAGGGATGTGCTTTTCAGACTGCTCTTAACCTGACCCTAATGCACTACAGAGCGAGCCAACACACAACAACAGGGACGTCTCCAGCGTTTCTTATGCTGGGCCGGGAAATGGAGTTACCGCTGGACAGGCTCAAGGCACAGGGCAGGGTAGTGTCTACAAAGGGCAATGACCAAGGTCAAGTGGAAGCCTCGGTGAAAAGACATCAGCAAAAGATGCATATTCTTTTGGAATATTCTTGAATGGCCAAGTCAGTCACCTGATCTCAACCCAATTGAGCATGCATTTCACTTGTTAAAGACTAAACTTCAGACAGAAAGGCCCACAAACAAACAGCAACTGAAAACTGCTGCAGTAAAGGCCTGGCAGAGCATTAAAAAGGAGGAAACACAGCGTCTGGTGATGTCCATGAGTTCAAGACTTCAGGCAGTCATTGCCAACAAAGGGTTTTCAACCAAGTATTAGAAATGAACATTTTATTTACAATTATTTAATTTGTCCAATTACTTTTGAGCCCCTGAAATGAAGGGATTGTGTTTAAAAAATGCTTTAGTTCCTCACATTTTTATGCAATCATTTTGTTCAACCCACTGAATTAAAGCTGAAAGCCTGAAATTCAACTGCATTTGAATTGTTTTGTTCAAAATTCATTGTGGTAATGTACAGAACCAAAATTAGAAAAATGTTGCCTCTGTCCAAATATTTATGGACCTAACTGTATATTGAGCTCATTTCAAGCATTTCTAGAAAGACGTAAAAATATCTTGCTTAATAATCTTATATGTGTGTTATAGTGATAGCATAACAAGAACGATTTGATAAATCGGCATTTACTGCAGATGTTTTGAGGTATGTGATGTGAATGCTGTACCTCTGTGCTGCTGAGGAAGCTGTGCAGTGTTTTGCTTTTTCCCAGGATGCTGTGTGCTGCCACCTGCTGCAGGTAAAACTCTAAAGCCCTACAGTAAAGCTGGTAGTTATCTCCTAGAGCCAGGAAGCCTACACACACACAATCATATTATCAGCTGTCAGTCAGTTGTAGGTTATAAGACCTTTATACCACAGTGCTTTGGAATTCTGGGTTCTGATTGGTCAGAAGGTGTTGATTAATGTTCTATAACAGCAGCTCGGTCAACAGTTTTATACATGCCATATATTAACACGTGTTTTAATACGCTACGTAATCTACGACTAATAATAAACAAATTAAAAGCATGTAATTTGACATTTATTTGATATTTATGGAAGGAGTCTCCAGTTCCAGCGCTGTGGAACAGTCAGGAAGTTTCTCAGTCGAGCTGCGTTGGTTTAAACACTTCTGGATGTGCTGATTAAGGAAAATATTCAATTTCAGAGTTGTAACAGTAACTCCGCTTCATTACACCACCATGTTGTTGATTATTTTCCTGTAACAGCATTCTGCCATGCACAGAACCAGTCAAAAGTTTGTACACCCCTACTCTATGCATTCACAGGTTTTTCTGTATTTTCTACAATGTCAAAGAAAACTGAAGACATTAAAACTATAAAATAACATCTGGAACATGTCTGGAATTATGTGGTAAATAAAAAAAAAAGTGTTAAAAACAAAAAATGTTTCATATTTTCTAAGTATCCAGCGTTTACCTTGATGCTGCTTTGTACACTATTGGCATTCTCTTAACCAGCTTCATGAGGTCGTCACCTGGAATGCTTTTCAATTAACAGCTGTGTCTCGTCAAAAGGTAATTAGTGGACGAGTTTCTTGCCTCCTTAAAGTGTTTGAGATCAAACAGTAAATAGTAAATAATAAAAAATACAGTAAATAGCCCTGTTCCATCCATAACTGATGTAATCCGTACATATTACACTACCGTTCAAAAGTTTGGGGTCACCCAGACAATTTTGTGTTTTCCATGAAAAGTCACACTTTTATTTACCACCATAAGTTGTAAAATGAATAGAAAATATAGTCAAGACATTTTTCTGGCCATTTTGAGCATTCATTCGACCCCACAAATGTGATGCTCCAGAAACTCCATCTGCTCAAAGGAAGGTCAGTTTTATAGCTTCTCTAAAGAGCTCAACTGTTTTCAGCTGTGCTAACATGATTGTACAAGGGTTTTCTAATCATCCATTAGCCTTCTGAGGCAATGAGCAAACACATTGTACCATTAGAACACTGGAGTGAGAGTTGCTGGAAATGGGCCTCTATACACCTATGGAGATATTGCACCAAAAACCAGACATTTGCAGCTAGAATAGTCATTTACCACATTAGCAATGTATAGAGTGGATTTCTGATTAGTTTAAAGTGATCTTCATTGAAAAGAACAGTGCTTTTCTTTCAAAAATAAGGACATTTCAAAGTGACCCCAAACTTTTGAACGGTAGTGTATATCAAGAACCGCTCAACTAAGTAAAGAGAAACGACATCCATCATTACTTTAAGACATGAAGTGACTTTCAATAAATAAAAATAAAGAAAAGCATTGAATTAGAAGCTGTGTCCAAACTTCCGACTGGTCCTGTGTGTTACTGTTTACTTATCCACTAATAGATGGTTTCCCGGTTATTCAGGTGGATCAGACGTACCCAGCTGTTTCAGTGCTTTCGCCTGGGAGTGAGAGCTGGAAGGCAGAGGTTTGGCTGGCAGAGGAGGAAACTGTAAGGAGAAGATTCACACCACAAAAATACTGGATCATGTCTCAATTCCTGATAGCATTTTTACAATTCACAAAATGTGTAGAATTATTTCTTTCATAAGGTAATTCACAATGTTTTTTTTTATTTTAGATCTTAGTTTAAAAAACAAATTATTCTGGGGCGGCATGGTGGTCTAGTGGTTAGCGCTGTCGCCTCACAGCAAGAAGGTCCGGGTTCGAGCCCCGGGGCCGGCGAGGGCCTTTCTGTGCGGAGTTTGCATGTTCTCCCCGTGTCCGCGTGGATTTCCTCCGGGTGCTCCGGTTTCCCCCACAGTCCAAAGACATGCAGGTTAGGTTAACTGGTGACTCTAAATTGACCGTAGGTGTGAGTGTGAATGGTTGTCTGTGTCTATGTGTCAGCCCTGTGATGACCTGGCGACTTGTCCAGGGTGTACCCCGCCTTTCGCCCGTAGTCAGCTCCAGCTCGCCTGCGACCCTGTAGAACAGGATAAAGCGGCTACAGATAATGAGATGAGATTATTATTTTGATATTGTCTTGGCTCTTTGATGTTACGACCGGTTAATTTTTTATAGTACTGTGCCTCAGCTGCTACCCATAGCTTAGAGGCACGCCACTTTCCTAAAGATATGAGCTGTTCCGAGCAAGGCTGTCATCTGCGCACTTCCTATGATGTCTGGGATTCCCAGAACCTCTTTGGTTTCCAAAAGGTTCTTTGAGATGGTCCCCAGTGCACCTATTACAAAAGGTATGATCTTCACTGTTGCTTGGTGCAATCGCCTAACTTCAAGTGCCAGATCTTAGTAGCAGATGGTTGATAGGTTTTTCCTGGTCCTTTGACAGCTTGTAACCTGCTCTCATCTTCCGAAGTGTGATACTCAACGGAAGCATGATCACCACGAACAAAAGCGGGGATAGGGAGTCGCCCTGAAATATCCCGTGTTTGATCATTACATCTCCCAGGACTGTTCCACCAGATGTTAACACCATCTTCTACCTGCTCATGGTATTTCATATCAAGGACACAATGTTCTCTGTTACCCCAACCATTTCCAAGCATTTCAGTATCCAGGAGTGTGGAACCATGTCGTAGGCCTTTCGATAGTCGATCAATGCCATCGACAGGTTCTTCTGCGTCCTCCTGCAATTCCTGAGAATGGCTTTGTCAATCAGAAGCCGGTCCTTAGAGCCTCTGGATCCCTTCCTACATTCTTTCTGTTCTTCTGGAAGTAAATCATTGGTAGCAAAACGTTCATATATTTTTTTGCTCAGAATACCAGTGAGCAATTTCCACATCATGGGAAGGCAAGCAATGGGTCTATAATTACTCACAACATTCCCTGTCGATGGGTCTTTCTGTATCAACACGGTCTTTCCTGTAACTTTCCAGTCCGGTACATCCTGATTTTCCACACACATTTGCAGCTGTTCAGAAATTCTCTCATGTAGCCCAGGCATCCGTTTGAACCAAAAGCCTTGGACTAAGTCTGGTCCAGGTGCTTTCCAATTTGCCATTTTGGCAATACCTTTCTGCACATCTTTCGTAATCTCTATTTCTTGCTGCACGGGTGTTTCTTTCAATTCCTTTTCCACGTCATTTAGGCAAGGGGCACCTTCGTTATGTGTGATTTCATCTGGCCAAATTTTACTCCAGAATCTTGTCACCTCCTCAGGGTCTGGTGTTTCAGTTAGCTTGCCTACTTTCCCATCTAGCTCTTCATAGAACATCATCTGGCTCGTTCTAAACAGATTGTTCTGATGAAATTGTAGACATCGTTCTTCGTATCTTTTGATCTTCATACCTCCCGCTGTTATCTTTTGTTTCAATATGTCACACACAACTAAAGTGCCTTTGTCCATAAGTTTGTATTTACGGTCCATATACATCTTATCGGGGTGGCACGGTGGTGTAGTGGTTAGCGCTGTCGCCTCACAGCAAGAAGGTCCTGGGTTCGAGCCCCGGGGCCGGCGAGGGCCTTTCTGTGTGGAGTTTGCATGTTCTCCCCGTGTCCGCGTGGGTTTCCTCCGGGTGCTCCGGTTTCCCCCACAGTCCAAAGACATGCAGGTTAGGTTAACTGGTGACTCTAAATTGACCGTAGGTGTGAATGTGAGTGTGAATGGTTGTCTGTGTCTATGTGTCAGCCCTGTGATGACCTGGCGACTTGTCCAGGGTGTACCCCGCCTTTCACCCGTAGTCAGCTGGGATAGGCTCCAGCTTGCCTGCGACCCTGTAGAAGGATAAAGCGGCTAGAGATAATGAGATGAGATACATCTTATCTCCTCCTTTGAGTTTCATCTTGCCCCTCCTTACCTCCTTAAGTCTGCTCTTTACAGCATTGGACAATATTACCCTTTATTCTTGTTTTCCAAAATGGTTCATCTTTTTTCCTAGTTATCTTTTCTTTCAATTTCCCTAATCTCTCGTTGGTGACGTATGCGGTGACATAGGGCAGGTCGTTGGTTTCTGTTACGTTGGATGTGGGGATCAGTAAACACTGCTTTATTAACTTTCTCGGGTCTCTTCCTTCAACTGTTTCCTGTCACATGCCTTTAGTGATCGTAACTGCTTTCTTTTTCCTCCTTGCAGCACTTCTATCAGCCAATTGCATATTCTGCATGTGTCCTCATCCACCTCCTCATCACCGTCCTCATCAACCTCGCCAGTCTCTACAGATACACTCTCAGCTTCTTCTTTTCTACCAGCTGTTGCATCTGGCCTGTTCTGTACGTCCATATCCATATTCTGTGGACGCTCACGACCCGCGGGTGTTTCCTCTATCTCCTCTACTTCTGATCTTAATACCCGCACTCTTACTTCCTCTTGTTCCAGGTCTTCTAACCATTTTTTCTTCTTTATCTGCCTAATCTGGTTAGCTAGACGTTGTTCGCTGACATTCTTAAAACATTCCAAATCTGAAGCATGCGCTTCCTGTAGTCTTTTTCCTCCAGCATAACACTCCTGACATAGCACTCAAACAATTTATTATCCTCTTTAGTCCATTTAGCTCATATCCTTTTCCGTTCCACAGTTAAATCCACGTTTTGGGGGTTATTAATAATAATTAGTGCTGTCAAGCGATTAAAATATTTAATCGCGATTAATGTCGCGACTGTCATAGTTAACTCGCGATTAATCGCAATTTAATCGCACATTTTTGTCACATGAAAAACCATTGTAATTCTCTTATCAGCATAAAAAAGTGAATGGGCTTGCTCACCGTTCGAACTACGGGGGTACTCGGGGGATCCGAGATCCCCTGAAACAGACATGAGATCCCTTGAAAACATGATTTGGGAAATGTTGGGGGGTCTCTAAAATATTGGCAAAATGATGTTTATTGACAGCAATCGTGTGTAATGGGAAGCATTTGCATATCCAAAGTGAGCGCACGATGGAGATCTGTGCTCTGAGACAAGCGCAAGCACCCCCCCAAAGGAAAAAAGGGACCCCCCGTAAATATCGGCATAGTTCGAACACTGGTTGTACCAATGTTTTTTTTTTTTATTGCAGAGCATAACACGTCTTGTCACAGCCACTGCAAAGTCGGGCTGGAGCCGCCGATGGGAAAACGAAACCTAAGCCGAGCACCGTGGCTCTTCGTCCTGAGGTGCGGGGCTAGCGTGCCCTGCCTGCGCTGGTTCTTTGGGGGGAGGGCAGAGGACTCTGGCTGTGTGGGGCGTGGCATTACAGTCTAGCTGCTATCGGTTTTCTAAGCAAAGTCTCTGTTCCAAGTTCCTGGCAGTTTCAAAAGCTTATGAAAAACCTACATCATGTCACAGAGCGTTAATCTCGCGATAAAAAAATTATCGCCATTAAAATTGAGTCAAGTTAACGTGTTAATAACGCGACATTTTTGACAGCACTAATAATAATAATAATAATAATAATAATAAATTTAAAATAAATATTCTTGTTTCCTTAAATATTTAACACTGAAAAGCAGAATTTTTTTAAAAAACATCAACTTTACAATTTTACAGATTAAATACAAAATTTTAACAGTCAGCTTGTAAACTATTTTTTTTAAATTACATTAAAAATGTTCAATAAAAATATCATGATGTCTCAGAAAGGTATATAGTGACATAATTTATCATGATATTGAGATTATATTTCATCACATCACCCAGCCCTACTATAATTATACAAATTAATGATCATCTTAGGTCTATAATTTACTATAAGTGGATAAAACAGGTGATTTATTAAATAGTATCAGGCTAATGTGGTCATTTTGAAGAAATAAAGATATAGTCATATATATATATATATATATATATATATATATATATATATATATATAAGTGTAAGGTCCTCTAAAATAACACTGTATTTTATACTCTATATTGGATTGCCCTATTTTCTGTGTAATTAACTCCATTTACCATAATGCCTTGTGGTTTGGAATATTTTCACTGTTCTGATGTGTTGTGACGTTCTGTGCATTCGGACCAATCAGACTTATTTGCTCGTTGTAGTTTTATTTGAATTTTGATGTCAGCCAATGGTAATTGGTATATGTTTAATGCCCGCGAGTTCGCGGGCTTTTTGAGATGTTTCATCACTTCGCGAGAGAGAAGCTCACGGAGTTCCCGCCTGCTGCCGAGCAGAGAGAGATCGCGTTGTTTGTGAGCTCTATTTCAGCACTTATTTTGCAGACAGTTTTTTTTATAGTTTGGTCTGCTTGTGGCCATAAACTCCGGTGTCACTCCAGTGAGTGATCTTGCTGTTTTTTTTTTCTGCGGACACATCTGCCCTCCGTGCTGTGCCCACCGGAGCGCTTTCGTCAGTCCCGGGAACTCACTGTGTCGGGTCTGGGACCCAGCCCGCTACCGAGGGGTTTGGGGTGAGCAGCATCTTATTCGAGCGAGCTAACCCACAGCAATAGCTAGCCCTCTGCTCAGGAGCATCTGCTGCGTGACTGTACCGACATCTGTAACCTGATCCGTCTGGTTTGACCGGTGGATTGTGAGTAACGCGAACCCACACTTACACTGACACACACACACACGCGTTCCTCTGGTCTCGCCTGGATAGCCAGCGTTTTAGAAGGGCATTGCAGCGGTTGCTGTTCTGCCTGCAGTTCAGAGAGCTGCCACCTGTGCACCAACGGGCCCCAACTGCGCGCGCGTTTTTCTTTCTTGTCCACTTTTTTTCTTTTGATACTTTACCCAGTTTTATTTTCTTACTATGTACTGCTGGTATACACACTGTTGATGTGCTATCTGTAACATCTCTATTATGTAGGCTAATTGTTTCCGCTCTTCTTGTGCCGGTGTTACTATTTTCTTGGTGATTACATTGCATGCTTCTTTGGGAGCATTTATTGTCAAATACTATTATTATTATTATTATTATTATTATTATTATTGCTTATTAATAAATATAATCATTATTATTTAATTATATCTTGGGTGTATTGGCTGCTCATTTGGTTGTTTATATTTGAACATTCTGACATGCACACTGCAGACTAGCTATTAGTTCTTTCACTCAAGCTACTGTTATTTTAAAGTCTGAGGAAATACACCATACACTAGCTTCAAAGGTAAGTGTAGTATTTTCGCAGTGGAGGCACCGCGCTGTTAAATTTATCATTTATTAGATTTATGCTTATTATTCTCTCTCTCTACTCATACTTGTACCCTTATGGTATCAGGAATCTCAGCCAGCTCACCACTCCACCGCTGAGAACTTAGGACCCTGTTGCGCCATTATTTATTGGGATTTAGGGTAACTCTTTAGTAGCCTATAGCCTACTGTGCTGGGTGATCAGCACCTGTCAAAAAAAAAAAAAAAAGGGGGTTACATTTTGGAGGCACCGCTGGGATTTTCCTGTTTACCAGAACAAGTAGATCGCTGTGTTTTGCTTAGTGTTTGTGTTGTGTTAGTTATTGCTGTTTGCTGGGCAGTTTTTTTTTAAACATGGACCTTAGTCAGGCTGTTGAGTGGAGCCGTGAGGAGAATGTGGAGTTGTGTCATGCCATTTTACTTAGCAGAGTGCCATTGGAGGCCACTGATGATGTGGTTAGCCGTGTGCTCAGCACAGTTAAGGTTCTGGGTAGGACCCGGATACGCGGTCGCCGTGGTGACAAGACTGGTAGGCACCTGTACATTTTAGTCGAGACTTCTGCTGAGTTGGATCAGAGCTCTGTCCCTCCTGAAGTGGGAATTGTAGGTGAGGCAGGTCCATGGGCTGTTCATGTAGTGAGTAGTTTGCTGCCTGCTAGTCCTGTTCTTGAAAGTGATGGATTCGAAGCCAAGCTATTTTCATTATTACAGCAGGAAGGCAAGTCTATGGGTGATGTGAAGGCTGTTTTGGGCACGCAGCCTCCTAAACCTGATGTCAGCATGGATCTTGTGAATGCCATAGGCCAGCTCGTTGATCGCTGTAACCAGGCATCTGTTGATGTGCCTGGCTATAGAAAACTGAGGCTGTTTTCCGGTTTACGGCCCGTTCCCCCAGGCGAGGAAGAATATGAGGCCTGGATGGAGCAGGCTACTCAGATGATTACTGAGTGGCAGTGCAGTGATGCTGCTAAGCGACAGCGCATTGTTGAGAGTTTGCGTGGGCCTGCTGCGGATATAGTAAGGTTTTTGAAAGTCAGTAGCCCATCTGCTACTGCTACTGATTACTTAACCGCTCTTGACACTACTTATGGATCGACTGAGAGTGGGGCAGACCTTATGGCATCGTTTCGCCATACTTTTCAAGAAGATGGTGAGAAACTTTCTGCTTTCTTGTATCGCTTGGACAAGCTTCTCCACCGTGCTCTTTTGAGAGGAGGGATTGAAGCTGCAGGCCTGAATCGTGCACGTCTGGAGCAGTTGTTCAAGGGTGCTCTCACCACTGACATTGTGGCTTTACGTGTGCGACTTCTGCACACTTTGCAAGCTCCGCCTTCTTTTTCCCAGTTAATGCGAAATGTGAGAGAGGAAGAGCACTGGGTAAGTGCAAGGGAGAGTGCAAAGGTTTCTGTGGCCTCATCTACATTTTGCCAGGTTCCTGTGACTGCTGCTGTCGCTCTTCCTCATGTGCCTGTTACTCCCCTGGCGTCTGAGGTTGACAGTCTGAGGAAAGAGGTCAAGGAGCTGACGTCTTTAGTAACTAAACTTTTGACTGCTACTACCGTGGCTCCTGAAAATCCTCAAGTCTCACAGTTTGGTGTAAGCCACAGCACAGAAACCACAGCCCCAGCTGTTCCCACAAGGGCTGTTTCTTCGAACCTGCCGAAGTCTACGACATCCTCTTCTGTTCCTGCCATTTTTTGTTACAAGTGTGGAGAAGACGGCCACACCAAGCGAGAGTGCACACGCCCTGAGAACTTGAGGGTAGTGAATCAGAAGCTGCTTAAGAGGGTCACGCAGCAGGGAAACTTCCCCGGAGCTCAGTGAAGGAACGGCACAGAGCTCCATCACACAAAACACGTTCCGCTCATTGTTCACCTCCAATCAAAGTCAGCCAATCACAACTGCCGTCTGGGTTAGTGGGGCCCTCGGCTGAGGTGCCCGTGCAGATAGAAGGTATTTATGCTAAAGCTCTGCTTGATAGTGGTTCTCAGGTCACCATCTTGTATCATAGCTTTTATAATGCATATTTGAAGCATTTGCCACTGCAGCCAGTGGAAAATCTGGAAATATGGGGTTTGAGCTCTCACAAATACCCATATGATGGATATTTACCTCTTAGGCTTGAGTTCACTGAAGCGGTCACTGGTGTGCCTCAGGTGGTGGACACTTTAGCTCTTGTGTGTCCTGACCCTCAGACAAAAGAGGGTATAGCCATTTTGGTAGGCACAAACACTCACTTAGTGAAGAAGTTGTTCCACTCTTGTCGTGAACAGGCAGGTGACGGGTTTCTTAACACGCTGACCATACACCCGGTGATAAAAGAGGTTTTTGAGTCCATTAAGCACACAGGTGTATCACCGGAGGATGTGAATAAACACGGTACTGTGTGGTTCACGAAACCTAAGCCTGTTGTTTTAAAGCCTGGGCAGGAGCTGCAGCTTTCAGGACTGCCCAAGTTTCCTGGTGAACTCAATGACTCTTTAGTCCTGGTAGACCAGCCTTTTAGTGCTGATGATACATCTGTCCCTGAGCTTGAGGTTCGGCCTGAAGTCCATCCAGTCTCTGCGGTGTCCTGCCGTCGTATTACGGTAAATGTGAGGAATGTTTCTTCCAGGGATGTTCTTGTGAAGAGAGGTAGTCCCCTCGCTCACATATACCCTGTAGAGATGGTGCCACAGTTTCCGTCCACTTGCAGTCCCATAGCTGCTGGTGAGCTTACTTCTGCTTCTTTTGATTTTGGCACTTCTTCTATGCCAGAGGAGGCAAAACATCGCCTCTGCGAGAAGATGTTGCAGAGGAAGGAAGTGTTTTCTTGTAGCGAGTGGGATGTAGGCTGCTCAAAAAGCACTCAGCATGAAATCAGGTTAAATGACTCGCGGCCTTTTCGGGAGCGATCTCGACGTTTAGCTCCTGCTGATCTAGAGGATGTGCGTCAGCATTTGCTGGAACTCCAGAATCATGGCATCATTTCGGAGTCTCGGAGTCCGTATGCTTCGCCCATTGTTGTAGTGCGCAAGAAGTCAGGTAAAGTCAGGATGTGTATTGATTATAGAACGCTTAACCAGCGGACCATCCCTGACCAGTACACAGTTCCCAGGATCGAAGACGCCCTCCATTGTCTCTCTGGTAGTAAGTGGTTCTCGGTGTTGGACTTGAGAAGTGGCTACTACCAGATTCCCATGAGCGAGGCTGATAAAGAAAAGACAGCGTTCATCTGTCCTTTAGGTTTCTATCAGTTTGAGCGTATGCCTCAGGGAATCTGTGGTGCCCCTGCCACATTCCAGAGAGTCATGGAGCGGACAGTCGGAGACATGAATTTTCTGGAGGTTCTGGTGTATTTAGATGACCTGATTGTCTTTGGTAGCACCTTGGAGGAGCATGAGGAGAGACTCTTAAAGGTTCTGGACAGGTTGAGAGATGAAGGTCTCAAACTTTCGTTGGATAAGTGTCAGTTTGGCAGGACGTCTGTGAACTATGTGGGGCACATAGTTTCACAGGATGGCATAGCCACTGACCCCTCCAAAATAGAGGCTGTTGTTTCATGGCCTCGACCACAGACTGTCACTGAGCTACGGTCATTTTTGGGTTTTTGTGGATATTACCGTCGTTTTGTGAAGGGTTTTTCCACATTATGCCGACCGCTGAACGAGTTGCTGCAGGGCTGTCTGCCTCGGAAGAAGAGCTCGAGTTCACAGGCTGCTGACTCGAAACCTTCTTTCCGGCCCTCTGAACCTTTTGGCCCTAGATGGAGCGATCAGTGCGAATCCGCTTTTCAGGAGTTGAAGTCAAGGTTAACTCAGGCCCCGGTGCTAGCTTTTGCAGACCCCCAAAAGCCATATGTTTTGCATGTGGATGCAAGCCTGGATGGTCTAGGTGGTATCCTTTATCAAGAGTACGTTGAAGGATTGCGTCCTGTGGCGTTCATCAGTCGTAGTCTTTCCCCTTCAGAGAGGAATTATCCAGCTCACAAACTGGAGTTTTTAGCTTTGAAGTGGGCTATTGTGGATCGGCTGCATGACTACCTTTATGGAGCCAGTTTTGAAGTCAGGACGGACAACAACCCCCTGACTTATATAACCAAGTCTGCCACATTGGATGCCACTGGTCATCGCTGGTTGTCGGCATTGTCCACTTACGACTTCAGCCTGAAGTACAGGCCTGGGCGGAAGAACATGGATGCTGACGCACTGTCGCGACGCCCTCACGTCAGTCTGTCCCTTGACGATGAGTGGCAAGAGATTCCCGCCCCTGGAGTGCGAGCTATTTGTCAGGTGGTGGCCACACAGAGAGCTGGTTGTTCTCCATTCCCCCGGGTTGCTGATCAGATTTGCAGCCATGAGTCAGCTGTTCCAACAGCATTCTGTCATGTTGCTGCTGTAGCACCTGATCAGTTGCCTACTTTTAGTTCTAGTGAGCTTCAAGAAGCTCAGAAAAGCGACCCTGTTATAGGAGATGTCTGGCAAGCTATAAGTCTGAAGAAGCCTGCTAGTAGTATCCTGACGCGGCATCCTGACTTTAAGATCCTGAAAAAGGAGTGGGCAAAGCTGTCTATTGACAAGGGACTGCTATACAGGACTGTTAAGCAGGGTGGTCAGTGTGTGAGACAACTGGTGCTCCCTAAGCAATTCCATGGTCTGGTTTTTAAGCTGCTGCACGACGATAGTGGCCACTTGGGGTTTGACAAGTCATATAGTCTGGTTCGGGACAGGTTTTACTGGCCTCGTATGAAGCTTGATGCAGAGAAATACTGTAAGACATGTGAGCGCTGCATCAAGCGGAAAACGTTGCCTCAGAGGGCTGCTCCTCTTTCCCACATACAGAGTTCTGGACCCATGGATTTGGTGTGCATAGATTTTCTTTCGATTGAGCCTGACTCTCGAAATGTTTGCAATGTGTTGGTCGTCACTGACCATTTCACGCGTTATGCACAAGCCTTTCCTACTAAGGACCAGACAGCTGTCACAGTGGCAAGGACTCTCTGGGAGAGATATTTTATTCATTATGGCTTGCCCACCCGTATCCACTCCGACCAGGGTAGGGACTTCGAGAGTAGACTGGTGACTGAGATGTTGACAATGTTGGGTGTGAAAAAGTCGAGGACGTCTCCTTACCACCCCCAGGGTGACCCACAACCTGAGAGGTTCAATAGGACTTTGTTAGACATGTTGGGCACCCTAGAGTCACATCAAAAGTCAAAGTGGAGTCAGCATATAGCACATTTGGTGCATGCGTATAATTGCACTCCTAATGAGGCTACCGGGTACTCACCCTATTTCTTGATGTTTGGTCGGGAGGCTCGCCTCCCTGTTGATGTTTGCTTTGGTGTTTCATCTGATGACACGTCATTTGCATCACATTTAAAGTATGTGGCAAAGATGAAAGAGGAGTTGCAAGCTGCTTACCAGCTGGCATGTGCCTCTGCGGATAGGATGAATCAGAGCAACAAGGAGAGGTATGACCAGAAAGTTCGCTATCATAGCCTGAGTCCTGGGGATCGGGTTTTGATTAGAAACTTGGGTCTGAAAGGGAAGCAGAAGCTAGCGGATAGATGGAGCTCATGTCTTTACAGTGTTGATGGTCAGCTTTCTGACCTCCCTGTGTACAGGTTGACGCCTGTTGATGGTAATGGACCAGTCAAGGTGATGCACCGTAACCATATCTTGCCTTTAGGACAGGAGGTAAGACTAGGTCCAGGGGTCGCCACCACTCCAGCCGTGGGCCCAAGAGCTGTGAAACACAGAAGGGCTAGGGAAAATCGTAGGACTGGTGTCTCTGAGGTGTTGCCTCCTGTGGTACATGCACAGTCTAGCACTTCTGATTCTGATTCGGAATATGGTTGTTATGCTGAGGATGCAGTGCAACATGCTCCTCTGACTGCTGGCACGCATAATGCCCAGCCTGTACCAGATTCTACTGCGCCGTGTGTCTCCACCACAGTTAGAAGCCCTAGGTTAGTGCCCACACCTAGAGATGTGATAACTCCACTCAACCCTGCACTCCTTACCTCTCCACATAGGTCTCCTGAGGTAGTGAAGGATTTAGTAGCCACAGACCAGGATGTTAGTTGTCCTGATGTTCACTCTGTAGTTTATTCTGCAGCTCCCACAGACTCCGTTCTTCCCTTAGTACGTAGGTCACATAGGGATAGGAAGCCTACTGACCGCTTGACTTATGGCAAGCTAGGAGTGCAGAGCAGGAATGTTGTAGCATCACACTTTGCACTTGCCGAGCCATTCCCTGCACGATATAAAGTTTCTCATGCCTGGTGGTGTAATCCGCAGGCTCTTTGCAGTACATGCACAGACCGGCCATTCCTTATGCCATGCACTTCACCTGCCTTTACACCCATAGCTAGTTTTTAAGCAATAGGCCATGTTTGTTTTGGGTCTTTGTTTTGTTTTGCTTATTTGTTTTCTTACCTATTTTTCCTGTTCACCTTATAATATATGTAACCCAGCATGGGGGCATGCTGTTTGTTGGTGGGGGGAGAGTGTAAGGTCCTCTAAAATAACACTGTATTTTATACTCTATATTGGATTGCCCTATTTTCTGTGTAATTAACTCCATTTACCATAATGCCTTGTGGTTTGGAATATTTTCACTGTTCTGATGTGTTGTGACGTTCTGTGCATTCGGACCAATCAGACTTATTTGCTCGTTGTAGTTTTATTTGAATTTTGATGTCAGCCAATGGTAATTGGTATATGTTTAATGCCCGCGAGTTCGCGGGCTTTTTGAGATGTTTCATCACTTCGCGAGAGAGAAGCTCACGGAGTTCCCGCCTGCTGCCGAGCAGAGAGAGATCGCGTTGTTTGTGAGCTCTATTTCAGCACTTATTTTGCAGACAGTTTTTTTTATAGTTTGGTCTGCTTGTGGCCATAAACTCCGGTGTCACTCCAGTGAGTGATCTTGCTGTTTTTTTTTTCTGCGGACACATCTGCCCTCCGTGCTGTGCCCACCGGAGCGCTTTCGTCAGTCCCGGGAACTCACTGTGTCGGGTCTGGGACCCAGCCCGCTACCGAGGGGTTTGGGGTGAGCAGCATCTTATTCGAGCGAGCTAACCCACAGCAATAGCTAGCCCTCTGCTCAGGAGCATCTGCTGCGTGACTGTACCGACATCTGTAACCTGATCCGTCTGGTTTGACCGGTGGATTGTGAGTAACGCGAACCCACACTTACACTGACACACACACACACGCGTTCCTCTGGTCTCGCCTGGATAGCCAGCGTTTTAGAAGGGCATTGCAGCGGTTGCTGTTCTGCCTGCAGTTCAGAGAGCTGCCACCTGTGCACCAACGGGCCCCAACTGCGCGCGCGTTTTTCTTTCTTGTCCACTTTTTTTCTTTTGATACTTTACCCAGTTTTATTTTCTTACTATGTACTGCTGGTATACACACTGTTGATGTGCTATCTGTAACATCTCTATTATGTAGGCTAATTGTTTCCGCTCTTCTTGTGCCGGTGTTACTATTTTCTTGGTGATTACATTGCATGCTTCTTTGGGAGCATTTATTGTCAAATACTATTATTATTATTATTATTATTATTATTATTATTATTGCTTATTAATAAATATAATCATTATTATTTAATTATATCTTGGGTGTATTGGCTGCTCATTTGGTTGTTTATATTTGAACATTCTGACATGCACACTGCAGACTAGCTATTAGTTCTTTCACTCAAGCTACTGTTATTTTAAAGTCTGAGGAAATACACCATACACTAGCTTCAAAGGTAAGTGTAGTATTTTCGCAGTGGAGGCACCGCGCTGTTAAATTTATCATTTATTAGATTTATGCTTATTATTCTCTCTCTCTACTCATACTTGTACCCTTATGGTATCAGGAATCTCAGCCAGCTCACCACTCCACCGCTGAGAACTTAGGACCCTGTTGCGCCATTATTTATTGGGATTTAGGGTAACTCTTTAGTAGCCTATAGCCTACTGTGCTGGGTGATCAGCACCTGTCCAAAAAAAAAAAAAAGGGGGTTACATATATATATGTCTTCAATTTTGAGGCTGATCATGACATTTCAACAAGAGCGCTCTGAAAGCACAATATCCCCCGCTGGCAACTCTGCCATAACTCTGGTAAAATGAGACTGAACTGAACGAAATTACAATCTGTGTAGTACCAACATATAACAAAGAATCCTGTCAAGTTTTGTGAAATTCCTCCAAAAATTGTGAGAGGAGCTGATTTCAGAAGGCGAGTACCCTTCCTGGGACGGACGGACATCGCCAAGACATAATCCCCCTTCAGGCCTTTTGGCCAGCAGGTGATTAAAAAAAAACTTTTTGCCAAATTACATGAAATTTCTCCAAAAATTGTGAGGGAAGTTGATTTCAAAAAGCAAGCACACCTTGATGAAATTGCCAAAGTACAAGTTTGTTAATAATCAAGGGCATAACCCTGGGAAAATTTGCCCAAATTAAACGAAATTCCAATCTGCGTATAACGGTCATATAACAAAGCCTTTTGCCAAGTTTGGTGAAATTCCTCCACAAATTGCGAGAGGAGTTGATTTCAGAAGAACATACACGCTCATGAAACTGTAAAAGTACAAGTTATTTAATAAAGGGTCAAAACTCTGGGAAAATTTTCACAGATGAAATTAAATCGCAATCTGCGTATTACCATCATATAACAAGGCCTTTTGCCAACCTTCGAGAAATTCATCCAAAAATTGTGAGAGGAGTTGATGTCAGAAGGAAAACACACCTTCATGAAATTGTGAAAGTACAAGGTTGTTAATCAAGGGCCACAACTCTGGTAAAATGTGACCGAATTGAACAAAATAACAATATGCATATTACCGACATATAACAAAGCCTCTTGTCAAGTTTCGTGAAATTCCTCCAAAAATTGTGAGAGGAGTTGATTTCAGAAGGGGAGCACCCATTCCTGGGATGGATGGACGGACAGATGGACATCGCCACGACATAATCCCCCTTCGTGCCTTTTGGCCAGCGGGGGATAAAAAGCAGACAAGCTCATTAGTACAACCCTATTTCCAAAAAAGTTGGGATATTTTCCAAAATGCAATAAAATTAATTCGTGTGAACCTTTATTTAACTGGCAAAAGTACGAAGAAAAGATTTCCAATCATTTTACTGACCAATTTAATTGTATTTTGTAAATATAAACGAAGTTAGAATTTGATGCCTGTACGTAACACAATCAAAAAAAGTTGGGACAGAGGCATCATTACCATTGTATTACATCACCTTTCCTTGCAACACGGTGGTGTAGTGGTTAGCACTGTTGCCTCACAGCAAGAAGGTTCTGGGTTTGAGCCCAGTGGCTGACGGGGTTTCTTTCTGCATGGAGTTTGCATGTTCTCCCCGTGTCTGCATGGGTTTCCTCTGGGTGCTCCAGTTTCCCCCACAGTCCAAAGACATGCAGTTACGTTAACATGGGGCAGCCATAGCCTGAAGGTTGGGCTGACGTGCCCTTGAGCAAGACACCTAACCCCCACCTGCTCGCCAGGCATAGTAGCATAGCGACCCATTGCTCTGGATATGTGTGTGCACATATGTGTGTTCACTGCTTCAGATGGGTTCAGTGCAGAGAGGAATTTCACTGTGTGCTTAAGTCTGTGCTTGAGTGTACATGTGATAAAGCCTTCTTCTTCTTAATAACACTTTTTAATCATATGGGATCTGAGGATACTAATTGTTGCAGTTTTACAATTGGAATTATTTTCCCTTCTTGCTTGATACAAGACTTCAGCTGCTCAATAGTCCATGGTCGCCGTTGTCTGATTCTCCTCTTCATGATGCGCCATACATTCTCAATAGGAGACAGATCTGGACTGGCAGCAGGCCAGTCAAGCACATGCACTCTGTGTCTACGAAGCCACACTGTTGTAGCTCATGCAGAATGAGGCCTGGCATTGTCCTGCTCAAATAAGTATGGACTTCCGGGGAAGAGGCTTCGCCTTGATGAATATCTCATCTCATCTCATTATCTCTAGCCGCTTTATCCTGTTCTACAGGGTCGCAGGCAAGTTGGAGCCTATCCCAGCTGACTACGGGCGAAAGGCGGGGTACACCCTGGACAAGTCGCCAGGTCATCACAGGGCTGACACATAGACACAGACAACCATTCACACTCACATTCACACCTACGGTCAATTTAGAGTCACCAGTTAACCTAACCTGCATGTCTTTGGACTGTGGGGGAAACCGGAGCACCCGGAGGAAACCCACGCGGACACGGGGAGAACATGCAAACTCCACACAGAAAGGCCCTTGTTGGCCACGAGGCTCGAACCCGGACCTCCTGCTGTGAGGTGACAGTGCTAACCACTACACCACCGTGCCTCCCTTGATGAATATGTCTCTTTAAAATCCCAATATATGCCCCAGTATATCAATGGTACCTTCACACACACATGCAACTCACCCATGTCATGGGCACTGATGCCCCCCATACCATCACAGATACTGTCTTTTACACCTTTCTCTGATAACAAACTGGATGGTTGTGTTGAGAACTCAACATCTGGTTTTACTGAAAACAAGCTTACATGTGAACTCCTCTGACCACAGCATATGTTTCCACTGTCTTTCGGTCCATCTGAGATGAGTTCAGGCCCAGAGAAATCAGCAGCATCTCTGCATAGCTTCCTCCTTGTGTAATACAGTTTCAAGTTGCATTTCTGGATGCAGTGGCAGACTGTGTTAAAAGACAACGGTTTTCCAAAGTACTCCCGAGCCCATGTGGCTATATTTGTCACATTAGCAATGACGGTTTCTCAGGCAGGCCTTTGACCGGAGGACTCAAAGGTCACGCACATTCAGCAGTAGTTTCTGACCTTGCTCTTTACACACTGAGATGTCTCCGAATTCCCTGAATCTTTTCACAATATTATGTACTGTAAATTTTGAAAGACCTAACATTTTGTTTTGAGAAATGTCTCATCTCATCTCATTATCTCTAGCTGCTTTATCCTGTTCTACAGGGTCGCAGGCAAGCTGGAGCCTATCCCAGCTGACTACGGGTGAAAGGCGGGGTACACCCTGGACAAGTCGCCAGGTCATCACAGGGCTGACACATAGACACAGACAACCATTCACACTCACATTCACACCTACGCTCAATTTAGAGTCACCAGTTAACCTAACCTGCATGTCTTTGGACTGTGGGGGAAACCGGAGCACCCGGAGGAAACCCACACGGACACGGGGAGAACATGCAAACTCCACACAGAAAGGCCCTCGCCGGCCACGGGGCTCGAACCCGGACCTTCTTGCTGTGAGGCGACAGCGCTAACCACTACACCACCGTGCCGCCTGTTGAGAAATGTAATTTTTGAATTGATGAACAATTCTCTCATGAAGTTTGGCACAAAGCAGTGGGCCACGCCCCATTCTTGCTTGCAAAGACTGAGCCTTTGGTGCTGCTCCTTTTATACCCAATCATGATACCAATTAACCTGCTTAGTGTGGAATCTTCCAAAATGGTGTTACCTGAATATCCTGTAAACTTTTCAGATTCTGTCCCAACTTTTTTTTTGAGTGTGTTGCAGGCATCAAATTCTAATTTCATTTAAATTTACAAAATGCAATTAAGCTGGTCAGTAAAACTACTGAAAATCTTTGCTTTGTCCTTTGCCAGTTAAGTAAAAGTTCACATGAATTAACAAAATCACATATTTAAATAATATTGGTTGACTTTTTCTCGTGGTCTATCAGATATATTCCATTCAGCTAGCATGATACTGAACAAGTCGAAGATGAGTAGCTGAATGGAATATATCTGATTGTAAGGATTTATTAAGGCATTAGTATATTTTGTCAGAAAAGGGGAATTGTAAGGATTTATTAAGGCATTAATCTATTTTGTCAGTATTTTGCTTAAAATTCCATTGCTATCATAAGAACATTTTGCTTATTATTGATCAGAAATGTGTCTGAACATTCTGCTTATTATTGCATACCATTGCAATAATGTATCCTGCTTTGCTGTAGATAACTCGCCAAGGTCTTCTCACTCACATGCAGTTTGCACACACACAAAGCCTTCTGTATTCTTTTGTCTTCGGTGAAGCTGTGAATAAAGACTGTGAAACTATTTTTTAGTCCCTGTCTTGTTTCACGATTCGCCCCAGAGCTCTGGGTGACACGAAGGGACCTATCTGCGAGAGGGTGATCGCTCCGGTTGGAGCAAGAGGAAGAGACGGTGAATCTCTGACCTAACACTGATAGACCATGAAAAAAAGCCAGCCAAGATTATTATTATTCTACATATACACTCTCTTCATATCAGCATTCTCGATGGCCAACGCGTGCTTACCCACGACTTGGTCCTGTTAGCCCAGCAGTCCAGTTATCTTCCAGCCAGTGTAGTGTTAATGAAGGCCAATGCTAGTGCAGTCAAGCCGGACATTTTTATTTTTTCCCTATGTAATTTACTTATAGTTACTTTTAAAATCAACATCGACAGCTACACACAACTGAGCAACCTGGCAGCTAAAAGTCTCTCAAAATCTTTCGCTTATAATGACACAAACCTGGCGGCCATGTTTGTTTACAAACGATCACAGTCACTCACTAGCATGGAAGTTTTACATCTCCGACGTGTCTCTTTTCCAGTTTTTCGATGTCCGTTGGTATGTTTTTCTCTTGTAAATATGCATGAATAATATATAATGAAGTTTTGGTAGCCTTTAGGGTGTTCAACGCATCTTCGGTTTCAGTTTTTAGTTTATTTATTTAGTGCTTAATCCTAGTAGTAGCACTGGATTAGCCTTGTCTTCTCTCTTTCCCAGTGGACAAAGAAATGATTTTGTGCATGCGCAGCAGAAAAGTTTTGTCATTGGATCTTCGCATGAGCTCTGACGTATGATGTGCTGTCTTGACAACGTGCAATATTATAACAATATTGCATGCTCATTCTCCATTGGGGAGAGTGGTGTAATACATAGAAGATGAGCAATATGATAATATTGCATGCTATCAATAAACCCACGAGAAGGGAATAGAATGCATGTTTTTATTCCATCGAAACAGTGGCCTGTATGCATAAGAATAATTTTTTTATTGCATTTTGGAAAATATCCCAGCTTTTCTGGAAATGGGGTTGTATATTCTTGCCTATCCTACAGCCTTGCATGGAATACACAGATTCTCCACAGTCAGGCCCGCCGACGGGGGGGGGACAAACGGGTATGTTGTCCCGGGCCCAGGCATGGGGAGGGCCCAGAACTGGGCTCTCATGTAGTTGCGATTAAATTATTTTATTTCATTTCAAAATGTGTTGATTTGGGGGAGAAATGTGCTATATTTGCATTCAATAAATGATTTCTAGATCTTTTGCCTTTATTGTCTTTGAAAAAGGCGTCAAGAACCCCCTACCACCCCTAATGCAAAAATGGTTTGGTCTGACTCTTTGATTAAGGGGAAAAAAACGACATCGTTCGATCATAGCGCTTCGACAATCGGCGTGCGTACCATTTGCCAACATGCACAAGTCAGGAGCACAGAAAAGAAAAGAGAAAAAGAGAGGAAGAAACCAAGAGACTCAGGGGCTCACTGCATAAATATTTTAAAAAAGATTCAGATGATGCAGCAGGTACTAGCAAAGGCAGTGGGGCAGCTGAGCCAGGTAAGACACAGCCAACTTTTTCCAGCCCCGTAAAGTAACCCCAACCAAGGCACGCACGGCACGCAATTCATGTTACAAACAAGGGGAGAGCAAGTCACACTGAACACCATATCAAACGCACAGGGCATTGAATCATTTCATAACCACAACGGCTTAATAACATTGTGTTTCATATATCTGATTGAAGCTAAGAATATTCACATTAGCCCGCAATCATATCCCGCCGTTTCTCGAGCGGTGTGTTCTTCTCTGCTTTTCACACTGGACAGTACGCACGCACAGTATACTATGTTCGCCCCCAGCCCTGCCCGAAATCCCCCGTCCATCGCTGCTCCTTCAAGAGCACCCCAATCGCGTGATTATAGTAGACTATCCACGAGTTTAGGAAGGCATTGCGGGGGCTGTCGCATGCAGGCTTGGGGCGTAACGGAATACATTTAATGGCGTTCGGTTAAAGGATACAAAGTAACAGTAACCGCTTATTCCGTTACAGTACGGGGGGAAAGATTCAGTGAAATTGGAGATTACTTCACAGGATCACAATGTGTGTGAGGTTGCTGGTTTTGGGCTTTTTTTTTGTTAAAATGTTAAAACTGTAAAAATGTTGAAATGCTAAAATGAAATGGTTGTTGACCGGTTGAATGGTTTTTGAATACCTGTCATTTAATGGTTGGAGTGAGTAGAGACTGGGATAAGAGAGGTGGGTGTGTGTGGGTTGGCCCGGGGGGGTTGTTAGGGGGGGCCCATTCAGAGCATTTTGTCCCGGGCCCAGCTAAAGCTGTCAGCGGCCCTGTCCACAGTACACAGTGATCTTATGGGAGTTGTTGGATACACTTTGAGCGTTAACGTTAAACGCATTACAACAGTAATTCTAGCTGGAAGGACTTGAAGACATTCGGCCGCTCATTCGCAAAGCTTCCGCAAAGCCGACCTGGCTACATTCACTGCTGTGAGACGTTCAACATGATGAGCTGTACGACTAAAAAGCTTTCAAACTCAGCGGAGAGCAGAAACCACGCACGATCACTCCATGGAGTCCTGCAACATCCTCCTGAGAGAAAAGACTCTGCTGCAGCCAGTCGAAATCCTCGTACGTCCTGAAGACACAGATCCCGTTCACGCTGCTCAGCTGAAAAAGCAGTGGGGAAAAGAAAATAATGAGCTTTTCTCGCTCTCGTTTTTGTTCTTCACAACTATGTAAAGTGGCAGGCTGACCTTCTGAGACGTGATGGCGAAGGTTAGCGTGTCTCCGTTCTGCGTGACGTCAGTAATCCTGACGCTGTTCGCATTCACGCACGGTGCTGACTGATCGCTCGATCCATCCTGCAACATCCACACAGGAATGCTGTCTAACCCAGTTTATATACAAACCACACAAAGGTCTCTTAAATAAATACAACATGTCAAGTTTTACAGTACGAACAATTCTAGAATTATTGGCACCCTTGAAAGAAAGGCTACAAGAAGTGATCCCCCCCCCAAACATATCCTGGTGCTGTGTTGTTATATTTAAACACCTTTCTTAAATAGTGCCTCTCAACAAAACACTGGTTTCAAAATTATTGGCACCCCTTTGAAATGAATATGTTCCATCATGCCATTTATAAAGGATCTTAAACTCCTTTTTATTCTCAATTTTGTGCAAATTCAAACAACAGTTTTTCAAATCCAGAAACTGAAACAGGTGTAACAGACCACTGATTTTGCCTTCCTTTAACTATTTCCGTGTTGATTTTGATGCTTGGTTGCTCAGATGCACGTTTTCTGCCTTTAATTTGGTCTTGGCCACCAACCAGCTCTCCCCCATCATATAGCAGCATGTGCTTCCTCTGAGTCGTGCATCTTTGTAATGTTGCATAACACACTAAATGGAAAGCGCTATCTACCCTCTTCTGCATACACTGAGCTCAGAGATGTCCCTGATTGGTTAGCGTCATTATGATTGACACGAGACACCGAGTACGCCCCTCCCATTCACAGAGCATGTCCAATTTCACTCCATGGAGTCTTTTTAAGTTCATGCTTGAGGTTTATTTCTCGCATTAACTGCCAAATCCGAACCTCCCTGCAGAGGCAAACAAATTTTATGGAATTGTTGCCTACTGAAAAAAGATATCATGAGAGTAATTTTTTTTTCTCCACCCTGTGTAATATTTAGCTTTTGCAAATATTTTTGCCCAGTCTCTTGAAGGGTGCCAATAATTAATGAGTCGGCTGTAGAAAAAGACTGGACGAGTGTTTTGGAAAATAAGAGATTTTAAAATTCAAAGACAAAAATAAACGGCTGACATTTTTAAATGCTATCTGGACAAGGTAACATGTTTGGATATTTCCTTATACGTTATATAAAAATAAAATTTCAGCATGAAGTCCTTTTGCTGTAATCACAAACAAGCACACAAATCACATGATCAAGCAATTCATAAAATAAAATTTGCCAAATTTGATACAAAACTCCATAAGTCATCTGATTTTCATCCAACGCCTTTTCATGTGGCCCTAGAAACTCAGTTTGCGCAAAGATCATGTGATTCGAGCAAGTAATAATCACTCACCATCATCTTCTGAATGTTTTAGTGCAGAAGAACGTCTGACAAAATGTCTCACAAGACACACACACACACTCAGGACGTGTCCTTTACGTGGTAGCTGAACAATTTGTCTCTTAACATCTTCTTGTATAATCGTTTATTACACTATTTCCACCTCTCTCTCTCTCTCTCTCTCTCTCACACACACACACACACACACACATGTAAAAACTGCCTGCATGCATAAATGTGGAAAGCAGGATATCCTGTGAGTCAAAGGTCACAGAAGTCCCGTGATCACTTGCACAAAGCCTGAAGTTTATATCCCGGTGATTTTGAAGCAGGAACAAGCGTTAAGTTAGTGTTGTGTGTGTCCATGTGTATGTGAGAAAAAGAGAAAATTACACAAGGGGTGCACGTGTGTATTTATTCATTTTAAAAGTGAATGGCAGGAGATAAATCTCTCGCACACACACACGGGTTAACCATAACCACCGAGTGACTACCTCCTACATGTCAGGTGCTCCTTGTAAACTATGGACAAAGTACTGAAATGCTTTTCTCTCTCTCTCTCACACACACACACAAACTCCAAGTTCATAGAAATCATGAAAAAAATCAGCTTTAGATAGTTTTTTTTTTTTTTTTCAAATTAAGGTTGTAATATATATTACAACCCTGATGCCAAAAAAGTTGGGACAAAGTACAAATTGTAAATAAAAACGGAATGCAATAATTTACAAATCTCAAAAACTGACATTGTATTCACAATAGAACATAGACAACATATCAAATGTCGAAAGTGAGACATTTTGAAATTTCATGACAGCAACACATCTCAAAAAAGTTGGGACAGGGGCAATAAGAGGCTGGAAAAGTTAAAGGTACAAAAAAGGAACAGCTGGAGGACCAAATTGCAACTCATTAGGTCAATTGGCAATAGGTCATTAACATGACTGGGTACAAAAAGAGCATCTTGGAGTGGCAGCGGCTCTCAGAAGTAAAGATGGGAAGAGGATCACCAATCCCCCTAATTCTGCACCAACAAATAGTGGAGCAATATCAGAAAGGAGTTCGACAGTGTAAAATTACAGAGTTTGAACATATCATCATCTACAGTGCATAATATCATCAAAAGATTCAGAGAATCTGGAAGAATCTCTGTGCGTAAGGGTCAAGGCCGGAAAACCATACTGGGTGCCCGTGATCTTCGGGCCCTTAGACGGCACTGCATCACATACAGGCATGCTTCTGTATTGGAAATCACAAAATGGGCTCAGGAATATTTCCAGAGAACATTATCTGTGAACACAATTCACCGTGCCATCCGCCGTTGCCAGCTAAAACTCTATTGTTCAAAGAAGAAGCCGTATCTAAACATGATCCAGAAGCGCAGACGTCTTCTCTGGGCCAAGGCTCATTTAAAATGGACTGTGGCAAAGTGGAAAACTGTTCTGTGGTCAGACGAATCAAAATTTGAAGTTCTTTATGGAAATCAGGGACGCCGTGTCATTCGGACTAAATAGGAGAAGGATGACCCAAGTTGTTATCAGCGCTCAGTTCAGAAGCCTGCATCTCTGATGGTATGGGGTTGCATTAGTGCGTGTGGCATGGGCAGCTTACACATCTGGAAAGACACCATCAATGCTGAAAGGTATATCCAGGTTCTAGAGCAACATATGCTCCCATCCAGACGACGTCTCTTTCAGGGAAGACCTTGCATTTTCCAACATGACAAGGCCAAACCACATACTGCATCAATTACAGCATCATGGCTGCGTAGAAGAAGGGTCCGGGTACTGAATTGGCCAGCCTGCAGTCCAGATCTTTCACCCACAGAAAACATTTGGCGCATCATAAAACAGAAGATACGACAAAAAAGACCCAAGACAGTTGAGCAACTAGAATCCTGTATTAGACAAGAATGGGTTAACATTCCTATCCCTAAACTTGAGCAACTTGTCTCCTCAGTCCCCAGACATTTACAGACTGTTGTAAAGAGAAAAGGGGATGTCTCACAGTGGTAAACATGGCCTTGTCCCAACTTTTTTGAGATGTGTTGTTGTCATGAAATTTAAAATCACCTAATTTTTCTCTTTAAATGATACATTTTCTCAGTTTAAACATTTGATATGTCATCTATGTTCTATTCTGAATAAAATATGGAATTTTGAAACTTCCACATCATTGCATTCCGTTTTTATTTACAATTTGTACTTTGTCCCAACTTTTTTGGAATCGGGGTTGTACTAGTGATTAATGATTTCCAGATCAACACATCAAAATCAAAGATTGATTTATCTGTTCATTCTCCTTCCACTTTTCCCTGAGGAAGCTCCTTACCCTGGAAGAACCTTCCTCCAACTCCTCCACCAAGCGCAAGGTGGTCACGAAGTGCTTCACTCTTAAAGGTGCTGATTTCCATCCCACCCGCCTCTTTCCAAGCAGTAATATGGAACGCTGTGTGCTTGCTCTTTCCACCCAGCCCTAGTCTTTTTTTGTATCCATATCGATTATTATGGTTTTGAGAACTGATCTTTATCTGACCTCAGATTTGTTCATCAAGAACGACGAAGCTCAGCAAAGCCAAAGAGGTCTTCATGAAGGAGACGGGCTAGAAATATGAGATCAAACAGCAGGAGAACGAGTTACGGTTCCTCAACTGGAGGTTGGAGAAGGTAACCATCAGAAGAGACTGTTACACAGTTGATAACATGGATAGTGGAAAGAAATGAAGAACATGACATCCAACCAATCAAGGCAAGGATTCTACTTGTCGGTCAATCACACTGCCTGATCATTTAGTAAGCTCCACCACAGCTGTTGATTCGCACAACAGAAAAGTGTTCAGTTTACCATCAGGTCACGAGTTTGAATCCTGGTGATGCCAGAACTAGTGGAGGAAGTGGGAGTAAACCTGGCTGTGGTGGGAGGGATGTCACACTTTCTTTCACCTATCAATCACAATGACATCTGTAAGCTCATATATGCGGAAGAGGGTTGATATCACTTTACTCAGTGTCTTACGTTGCCTTGGAAAAGCTCGGGAGATTGGCTTCCTCATTGGCTGATAGATGTCCTGTGACCAAAAATGGGAGGAAAAAATAAAAAAAAGGTTCCACCAGTAGTTTGGTTAATCAATAGCTTACTAGATGATTCTCCTTTCATAAAGCACCCTTCTTGTTTCTTTCTTACTGCATTCCTCCAAGGACGGAAAAGGATAAGAGGACAGTCATATTTGACGTCACTCATAAATCCAATAAATGTCCAGCTCCATCACTCTTCACTGCAGACCAATTGTAAACCTGTGCATTATTGAAGGTTTAACCTAAACAAGATTCCACTGAAAACCAAGCATGTTTTAATCGGCTTTTATCCAAAGCTGGTTTATTGTTTAAGTACAAATATTTAGTGCTGTAGTACTTGAGACCGGTCTTGGTCTCAAGACCACTTTGTGAAGGTCTCGGTCTCGTCTCGGAATCTGCATTTTTACTCGGTCTTGGACATGGAGGACTCGGATTTTATTTCAAGACCAGAACTGTGGGGATTTAATTAAACTGCCTGTGCGTTGTCTGATTTATTTGTTAACATTGTTACTGTGATTGGATGTAAAATTTCCTGCTTCAAATGTGACCAACAACATGACTCATTGCTAATTTGAAATATTTCTTCCTATTAACGGCTGTCACCCCTCCCCACCCCCTTCACACCCACTAGTCTGGTCCTGCTCTCGACCCGGCCGCAACCTCGACTCGGCCGCGCCCGGCCTCGGTCTTGACCTCGACTCGGCCTCGCCCTCCCTCGGTCTTGACCTCGACTCGGCCGCGCCCTCCCTCGATCTTGACCTCGACTCGGCCGCGCCCGGCCTCGGTCTTGACCTCGACTCGGCCTCGCCCTTGACCTCGACTCGGCCTCGCCCTCCCTCGGTCTTGACCTCGACTCGGCCGCACCCAGCCTCGGTCTTGACCTCGACTCGGCCACACCCTCCCTCAGTCTTGACCTGATCTGAACTCTTCAAAATCTTGGTCTTGATATACTTTTTTCTTGGTCATGACTTGGTCTTGGTTTAGGTGGTCTTGACTACAACACTACAAATATTAAAATGTTGTATTTGTTTCTTATTATTCTATCATTTATTCTGCAGACAGGTGGCGCACTTGTGCCACCTACTACACCAAAAAAAAAAAAAACACTTTGTTATAGGGGGCGGCGTGGTGGTGTAGTGGTTAGCGCTGTCACCTCACAGCAAGAAGGTCTGGGTTCGAGCCCCGTGGCCGGCAAGGGCCTTTCTGTGTGGAGTTTGCATGTTCTCCCCGTGTCCGCGTGGGTTTCCTCCGGGTGCTCCGGTTTCCCCCACAGTCCAAAGACATGCAGGTTAGGTTAACTGGTGACTCTAAATTGAGCGTAGGTGTGAATGTGAGTGTGAATGGTTGTCTGTGTCTATGTGTCAGCCCTGTGATGACCTGGCGACTTGTCCAGGGTGTACCCCGCCTTTCGCCCATAGTCAGCTGGGATAGGCTCCAGCTCGCCTGCGACCCTGTAGAACAGGATAAAGCGGCTACAGATGATGAGATGAGACTTTGTTACAGGAAACACTCTCCTTCTTTCCTCTGAAAGCATTTGGTTGACTTCGAGGTCAGGGGATAAAGGAGGTAGGACGGAGGAATCAAGGTGGGGTCAATTCAAGGTTTGAGAAGCACCTGTATGTGTTTTGGGAGGAAACTCTGAAGGAAAAGGCTTTAAATGAAGATCTCTAACATATACTCTGCAAAATGTGTTAAATTCAAGAGGCTTTTTATTTTTTATTTCACAGATGAAAGACATTTCATAATACATGACACATAAATAAGCCGTTTTTTACTGATGTTTTCTCTTTGAACCTTGCAGTGAGGTCCAGATCTAAAACAAAAACATCTAAACTTGCCACTAAAACAGAATGAAAACTACTCTTATTTTTTTTTAGAAAGGAGGAGTCTGGTGGACTTCGGTCCAATGATTAAATGCAACACGAATCGAAAAAGTTTAAACAGAGTTTTTGTAGAAGGATAAAAGGGCATCCAGATCGTGTGTCGTGTGCGCAGGCGTTTGCTGAGGCTCCGAGAACGAGGCCTGGTTTGTAAAAGGCGTGTGTGTGTTTTGAGTTCGTCTTTCTGTGCCATCCTGATCGGATCCCCCGTGCGCCTCGGACCATTTGAAACCAGATTGCGCTTTGCCCCGCCCTTCCTGAACAGACCTGCCACGACTGTCTCGTCTGTCAGCTCCGAAGTATGAAGAGGGCGGGGCAAACTCAGAATCCCTCTCCTCCCGTCTCCGAGTGGTCCACTGACCCCAGGAGAACTCTGTATGTGGAAAGCAGAGACAAGTGCAGGTCATGATTATTACCTTTAATCCAAGTGTTCAATCCGAAATTGACGGTATTTATCTAGCACGAGTGTGAGTGCGTTACCTTTTCCTCTGTCCCACTCTCTGACGTGTGGCATCCCGGGTCTGGAGTCTTTTCTTTCCTGAATTTCAACCTCCACCTTTTTGAACGCAGTTTCAGAAGGAGGTGGAGGGCCGATCACATCCTGAGGCTCGGCCTCTTCCTCTTTAACAGCTGCATCAGGTGCTGCAACTATTCAGAAATCAGAACCGATCATGCAAACAGCAACACTCCAGTGTTCTTCAACCTCATCTCTGCCTTTTGCAATAGGCCGTTTGCAGGAATTGGTCACGTGCCAATTTTCCCCATAGCAACAAGCTCGTGGTGGGCAAGCTAACTTGACGTTCCTTGACAACCATAAGAGTTTGACTGGCGATGCGAAGCAATCCATTTCTATAATAGCTGTTTTTACCTTTTCTACCGTCTTTTTTGACCCGGATTTTCATGTGTACTTGGAAAAAAAAGTTTGTGGTTTTAACTTCTGTTGCAAGAGAATCATTGGCCGTAAAAGAGAGTTTTTTGGACTCAAGTTGGTCGCCGCCGAAAGAAATTCATGTGCGAAATGGCGGATTTCTCAGGTATGTTTATAACTTATAATTTCTCTTTTTCTACCTTTATCGTTCGCTTACTGTAGTTTGCACCCTGTCCAGGTTTTTTTGACCATGAGGTCCTGCACTTTCAGCGGCGACCAACTTGAGTCCAAAAAAAAAAAAAAAAAAAAAAACAAACTCTTTTACGGACAATGATTCACTTTAAAGCCTCGGTCACAACCGGCCGTACGTGCTCCTACGGCCGGTCTACGTGCAAAAAACGCAAGAAACGCACGGAGGGCGCGCGTGTGACATGCTGATTTTCGAGCCGTAGACTGGCCGCAGAGGTTCTTTGTCATGTCAAACAAACTCTACGGGCGCTTACGTTTTTTTCAGGTTGCAAGACAAACTTACGGCCAACGTGCGTCTTTCTCCATGAACAAAAAAAAAAAAAACGCAGCGATTTGGGAAACGCCAAAAAATCGCACGGCCAAAAAAATCGTACGTCCGGTTGTGACCTAGGCTTAACTTACGACAGGAGTTAAAACCACAAACTTTTTCCAAGCACACACGAAAATTCGGGTTAAAAAAGACGGTAGAAAAGGTAAAAACAGCGATTGTAGAAATGGATTGCTTCGCATCGCCAGTCAAACTCTTATGGTTGTCAAGGAACGTCAAGTTAGCTTGTCCACCACGGGCTTGTTGCTATGGGGAAAACTGACACGTGACCAATTCCTGCAAATGGCCTACTGGACCTTAGACAAGAATTTCACCACGCAGAAGCAGAAAACCATGACTACCATTTCTTCCCCTTACCACAGTCTTGACACAGCTACTGAAAACCACTAAAGTACCTTCTTCTTCCTCAGCTCCTGGATCTATCTTGCTTTTCTTCATCTTCCTCATTCGCACTTTATCCAGTCGAGCCTCGAGCAGAGCTTTCCGCTTCTCCTTCAGATTCTCTCGCTTAGTGCGCTGCTCTGCAGTCTACAGAAGATCAAAAACGGGTCATGGAGCAGATCAGACGTGCCTGAAGTTAGCTCCATGGAAGTGAGATGATTTTGTTAAGATTTACCAGGAACACTCTTATGCAGACTTCAGAAATACGTATGGTGTTGATTGCGTTTACTTAATTTAGCCTACCGTCCTTTATCTTCGACGTTTCGTATTGATTCAGGAACCATGCCTAACAACAAGCTAAAGAAAACAGTGGTGAGCAATCTATTCAGGGCCAACATGCTCCTTTGGATTTGTCAACTGAAGACAGATATTTTGGAAAAATAGATTCGGTCGTCGGACACTGAGGACTGAAATATCATCAGTACGAGACGAGCTAACCTCCTCTACCAATGCTCTGCAAGCTACATTGGACTCTCACGCTAGGTGAACTTGAAAATAGTGCCGTTTTCTGTGGGGATTCTGTTAAGGACCTACAGACCACCGTTAACAACCTGGCCAGCAAAGCCAAATGTGAGGAGCCAGAAAGCAGATCTAGGCGAAATAATATTAGGATAGTTAGCCTGAAGGAAGACAAGGAAGGCTCTCATGCAGCTAGGTGGCTAGCTAAATGGCTATACGGCACCCTGGGCCATTATTAAAAAATGTTTTGTTTCCGGTCCACCGGTCACGTGAGTGCCGTTTGTGCAGTTGAAATTTTTTTTTTTTTAACGCCGGTTTTTCGACATTTTTTTCGGGTTCGTAAATCTAAAATCGAACCTGACATTTACGCATTCCGAGGGCTTTCCACTAAGGCTCATACTAGCCAGCCATGACAAATAAGTAGCCAGCTGGGGGGGGGGGAGTAAACACAAAATAAACTCCTGTGCACGCAGTTCCCAGGATTAACTGTATTTTCCACAGACCATTTATTTATTCACTTTACTCAAATACAAAGTAAAATGGCAGTAAATCTGCTTTCTTTTCTTGCGTATTGCATCATGAGGCGTTCCTGGCTTGTAAATCTCTTATTTTCGGTGCATGACACATTCACGCAGCTGAGCATGCTATGAATTAACAACGACAACGGTCTGCAGTGGAGCTACACAATTACACACTCAGCGAACATTTCTCCATTTGTGTATGAAAATACACTCCAACCACTCAGTTTGGGTTCATTTACAACCAACGGTGTCTTTTGATGCCAGCACGTAATTGAACGAGAGAAGACTGGTTTACCGGAGACAAAATAAGCGTTATCTCTGCTTCTGTTCCCTCCAACACACTACTGCCTCCGCCGAGCGCGCGCACTCTGAACTGAATCAGCTCTGCGCATGCGCCGTGCGGCACAAAAAAATGGCAGCCACCATGAAGGAAGGAGATCCGGAGTTTTCAAACATTTGCTTAAGTGTGAAATCGCAAAATGGTATTCTAGCGAACAACAAAATAGTAAAGATTCAGAAAAACAAAACATTCGGTGATCATTTTAATAGTGTAATTTCATCCGAACTAGGCCTAACGGTCGATTTAGAACTACAAAAAGTCCGTGTGTCGGACATTTTAAGTACCTTTGTAAAAGTTTTGCAAATGTTGCAGTCAGCATTTAAAATGCTAACTTAAAGTTTTGTACAAGTTTCAGTTGATTAAACTGTCATTTTATTAAATGTGTCTGCTTTTGTAATAAAAAAGTACTGAAAGAAAAAGCAAACACAGCATTGCGATTTCTTATCCATCCATATATACACACACACACACACACATTATATTATATATAAAAAATCCTCCTTCTCACCCCCGGCGGGGGTGGTGGTATACATATCATCCTCAAGCTCGGGTCCTCTACCAGAGGCCTGGGAGTTTGAGGGTTCTGCGCAGTATCTTCGATGTTCCTAGGACTGCGCTCTTCTGGACTGAGGCTTCAGATGTTGTTCCTGGGATTTGCTGGAGCCACTCTCCCAGTTTGGGGGTTACTGCCCCAAGTGCCCCCACTACCACGGGGACTACGCAACCCTTGACCTTCCACATCCGTTCCAGCTGCTCTTTCAACCCTTGATACTTCTCAAGTTTCTCATGTTCCTTCTTCCTGATGTTGGCGTCAGCTGGGATCGCCACATCTATCACCACCACCCTCTTCTGCTCTTTGTCCACCACCACTATGTCCGGTTGGTTAGCCAGGATCTGTTTGTCAGTCTGGAAGCTGAAGTCCCACAGAACTTTGGCCCTGTTGTTCTCAGCCACCTTCTGTGGTATGGCCCATTGGGACTTGGGTACTTCTATTCCATACTGGTTGCAGATGTTCCTGTATACTATCCCAGCCACTTGGTTGTGCCTCTCCATGTACGCTGATCCAGCTAGCATCTTACACCCTGCTACTATCTGCTGGACTGTTTCAGGGGCTTCTTTGCACAGTCTGCATCTTGGGTCTGATCTACTCTGGTAGATCCTGGCCTCTATGGCTCTTGTGCTTATGGCCTGTTCTTGTGCTGCCATGATTAGTGCCTCTGTGCTGTCTGTCAGTCCTGCATTATCCAGCCACTGGTAGGATTTCTTGATATCTCATATCCCTCCCGAAAATTTTTTTGCTCACCCGGTGGACAGGAAACGGATTTTTTTTAAGGTTGGCCCTGGGTCTTGATGTTGAGCCTGAGATTGATCGAGCTCAGAGCTCTACGTCCCAAACCAAAAAGTGGTGAAAAGCGCCACGTCCTGTGATTGTTAGACTGCTGTGTCAACGGGACAGAGCCACTATATTTCGCAAAACCCGGGCAGTTGCGACTTTGAAATGCGAAGGAAAACGGGTGCATATTTTCCCTGATCTCACTGCTGCTCAGTCTAAGAAGCGCGAGTCATTTGCTGGAGTCAAACGTCTGCTGCGTGAGAATTCCGCATTCAAGGACTATGGCTACTTTCATCCAGGCTATTTGAGGATCACCCTGCAGAACGGCGAACAGCAGAAATTTGAGGATTCTGCTGAAGCTGAATCTTTTGCCCGTCAACGTATTTCTGTCAACTCTGCCGATCAGATGAACGGCGACGTTCCTGCTGGCACAATGGACTGAGCTGTTGTGAACTCTGTGCACTTGGGTCAAGGTAACGGTAGGCTATGATAAGCAATTGCTAGGTTACCCAATGGCAAGTTCATGAACGTCAACCTTCATATTTTTTCCTGTTATTACTGCCCCATAGCCTAATGCCACTACTTTGTTCCTTTAGTAGTACTATGTCTCAGGGTTCACTGTGACATTTGCTGTTAAAATCACATTTCCACTTTGAAGCATTAGATGCTTCTAGAAGTTCTGGAAGAGATCAAAGTGTTCTCCAATGCAGCTTGTCCGGGCCGCTGCTGGGTGTGGTGGCATAGACATATAAACATAGACGCCGCCTTCCGCGTAGAATCATACGTCATCCTCGCCGCCATATTGGATGTGGCAAAGTGGAGAATAAAGATGCCTCATTCATGTGCTGCGTTTAACTGTACCAACAGGTTTACCGTCCAAACGAGATCACATGGGATTACCTTTCACAGGTGAGACTGGAAAAATACTTTTCATTGTATTTGGTCATTATAACGTAATTTTACGAACAGATTTTTCTGACTTTGTGGCTAATATGAAGTCTCGCGCATAATAGCCGCTCGGTGAAACCCGTCTCCAAACAACGAATATAATATAATTTATTTCATAGCCCACCCAACCAATTTCACCACCAGCTGTCAGATGGTGATGGCACACTCAAAAATAGAAGAGACTGGAAGCATGTCAGACTGTGAAGCAATCACATGGAGCAATCCCATTGTAATATGATTTAATTGAATTTTTTTCCATATAGCACTGTATATTGCAAAAATTGTTTTTGGAGACATTCCGATAGCTTGATTCCGGTATAGGCCTGCTGCATGTTGAGGAAATTTAGGTCACACCTCCCACGGAATATTGACGGGTATTTCCACACTATAACCATCACATTAAAAAAGTTATATATATGTTGTTTTGATGCCTGTTTGTTTCCCAAATATGTGTCTCTCTTAATGGGTGAATAAAAGGCATCGAGTTAAATATTATTGTAGAAAGGGGCTTTATGAAGTTCAGTCCATTTACTTGCATTGGGTTACGGGGAAGATTTGCCACATCCAATATGGCGGACACTCTGACGTATCCCAGCAACAGGGCCACCAGCTCAATGCGGCGTCTATGTTTGTGTGTCTATGGGTGGTGGTACCAGGCTTGTGACTGTATGTGATTTTCTAAGGCACTCCTTGGTTCTCCATTATGCTTTTTTTTTGTTGTTGTTTTTCTTTTCTCTCCTTTTACCCATTACATACAGTTAGGTCCATAAATATTTGAACAGAGGCAACATTTTTCTAATTTTGGTTCTGTACATTACCACAATGAATTTTGAACAAAACAATTCAGATGCAGTTGAAGTTCAGGCTTTCAGCTTTAATTCAGTGGGTTGAACAAAACGATTGCATAAAAATGTGAGGAACTAAAGCATTTTTTAAAACACGATCCCTTCATTTCAGGGGCTCAAAAGTAATTGGACAAATTAAATAATTGGAAATAAAATGTTCATTTCTAATACTTGGTTGAAAACCCTTTGTTGGCAACGACTGCCTGAAGTCTTGAACTCATGGACATCACCAGACGCTGTGTTTCCTCCTTTTTAATGCTCTGCCAGGCCTTTACTGCAGCGGTTTTCAGTTGCTGTTTGTTTGTGGGCCTTTCTGTCTGAAGTTTAGTCTTTAACAAGTGAAATGCATGCTCAATTGGGTTGAGATCAGGTGACTGACTTGGCCATTCAAGAATATTCCACTTCTTTGCTTTAATAAACTCCTGGGTTGCTTTGGCTTTATGTTTTGGGTCATTGTCCATCTGTATTATGAAACGCCGACCAATCGGTTTGGCTGGATGTGAGCACACAGTATGTCTCTGAATACCTCAGAATTCATCCGGCTGCTTCTGTCCTGTGTCACATCATCAATAAACACTAGTGACCCAGTGCCACTGGCAGCCATGCATGCCCAAGCCATCACACTGCCTCCGCCGTGTTTTACAGATGATGTGGTATGCTTTGGATCATGAGCTGTACCACGCCTTCGCCATACTTTTTTCTTTCCATCATTCTGGTAGAGGTTGATCTTGGTTTCATCTGTCCAAAGAATGTTCTTCCAGAACTGTGCTGGCTTGTTTAGATGTTTTTTAGCAAAGTCCAATCTAGCCTTTTTATTCTTGAGGCTTATGAGTGGCTTGCACCGTGCAGTGAACCCTCTGTATTTACTTTCATGCAGTCTTCTCTTTATGGGAGATTTGGATATTGATAATAAACATTGTCGCAAAGCAGCTTTACAGAATTTGAACGACTTTAAACATGAGCTAATTTTATCCCTAATCTATCCCCAGTGAGCAAGCCTGTGGCGACGGTGGCAAGGAAAAACTCCCTCAGACGACATGAGGAAGAAACCTCAAGAGGAACCGGACTCAAAAGGGAACTCATCCCCATCCAGGCAACAACAGACAACATAACTATAACATTAACAGTCTTAACATAAAGTCAGCTTCGTTGATGCTATAACCCCCCACCGACGGAAACCCGAACGCAAAACCGTTCGACAACCGCAGTCCCAAAGTCAGCAAGTCAACTGCAGTCCTCAGCCACAAAAGCACCACTGCAAGAGTCCAGAGCGTCCTCCAGGCGCGACCCCCAACTGTCCACAGGAGCGATGCGACGAGACTAAATTTAGACTGTATCTAAATTTGATAAAAGGGTCATTCCATGTCAATTCATACAAATGCCCAAAACCTCCCCAGTGACACCTCTTCAATTTGCCTGATATTTATTTTCTTAGTGCACTATGAGGTCAAATGAAAGAATCCAAAATTTTAGCTTCCTAGCTCGAACGTTTTTTGAGTTATGGCCCTTCAAAGTTTGGGTGCCACGCCCACTTTTGGGGTCTGGGAATTGCGCACTTAATTTGCAAGCATTTTTGGAGGCCCATATTTTTTGTTCTAAGAGGGATATAGACCTGTAAATTGCTATATCTATGTATTCTGGCCCTGTCTATCTGATTCTGCACCTAAAAATAGCACAGGTTTACTAACTTTAGAGATATTAATCCCTTAAAAGTGGATTTTTTAATGACAATTTTTTTGACATTTCGGGGGTCCATATCTTGGAAAGTTTTTATGCTGATGGGGTTTCAACTGATTTATCATCATATTTGGGAACTCTACTGCAAATAGGCAGTCAAAACAACAGTTGACCTACTTTCCGGACTTACGATTTTTCAGAAAATATGCAAAAATAGTACCATATACAAATGCTTAGTTTATATTGAAGGAGTTGGATAATCAAAGTTTTTATTGGCTTAAAAGTTTGATAAAAGGTGTCTGTTGATGGGGTTAAAGGCTCATTCCAGTCATCGTGTGCCCACATGGCCAACTAATGGCCTGAAGTAGGACGTACCAAATGGTAATTTTGTCCCGAAGCCATATTTGGGGCCCTCCTGTACCCCCCCAAACCTCTGAGTGCCCTGAAACTCTAAGTACACAGTAGAGTTCCCAAATATGATGATAAATCAGTTTAAACCCTATCAACACAAAAACTTTCCAAGATATGGACCCCTGAAATGTCAAAAAAAAAAAAAAAAATCCACTTTTAAGGGGTTAATATCTCTAAAGTTAGTAAACTTGCGCTATTTTTAGGTGCAGAATCTGATAGACAGGGCCAGAATACATAGATACAGCAATTTACAGGTCTATAGACCCTTTTCACGTGACATCACGACAAACGCGGCCGCCATTTTGGACATGTACTACCAGTAGTTTACCACAGCCAACATTGAGGAACGGCAGCAAAGAAAGTTTTTACTTTCAGCAAGACTTCCATCATGCCACTATATTGTTGTGCACCTGGATGTAGTAACCATCAACAAACAAGGCAAGGGTTATCATTTTATCGGATCCCGACGGAGAAGATGGATAGCGGCCATTAACAGGAAAGATTGGCAGCCCTCGGCATACCAACGCTTGTGTAGTGACCACTTTGTTGGAGGTAAGACGAATAAAATTAGCCAGAAAAGGCATTACATTGCTGTTAACATTCTGTGGCGGCGAGTGTGTAACCAAATAGGCTAAAATAACCCATTGTAACCTCTTTGTTCTTCTGTAGTAGCTATTGTTGACTAGCTAATGTCAAAAAGTAGCTGGTATGTTACTGTAGCAATGTTTACGTTCAGTCATTTGGATGACTGTTAAAACCTTTCAGTCTCAAGTTTTTCCTTTACTGTATTTACTAGTTTACTGTAATTATGATCCGGCAGCTATTTACACCGGATCCAGTATAAATAGCTGCCGGAGCCAACGTCCGAGGTTCCGGAGCGCGCTCCGGCTTGTTCCCCCTCAAATTAAGCAGCGCGCTCCGGCTTGCTCCCGGAGTGCTCCGGCCGAGGTTCCGGAGCACACTCCGGCCGAGGTTCCCCTCAAATTAAGCAGCGCGCGCCGGCTTGCTCCCGGAGTGCTCCGGCCGAGTTTCCGGAGCACACGCCGGCCGAGGTTCCCCTCAAATTAAGCAGCATGCTCCGGCTTGCTCCGGAGCAAGCCGGAGCGCGCTCCGTAACCTCGGCCAGAGCACTCCTGGAGCAAGCCGGAGCGCACTCCGGAACCTCTGCCGGAGCACTCCTGGAGCAAGCCGGAGCGCGCTCCGGAACCTCGGACGTTGGCGTGTATGTGTATGGCGATGGGTTTTTAACGACATAGGTATACAGATCATGTGGGCCGAAGTCAGGTAAAGACGAGGGCTTCGTGTACTTCCGTACGTCAGTGAACAATCCTGGTGGAAGCAGGTAAACGTCGTTCTCTAAGCCTGCTAACCTCAATTTTTGCAAATACCTCTCCCTCTGCTCGCCCTGTAAATGCCCTACGTCGCTGGATAGTGAAGGTGTTTTCTGCATCTCGCTCCTTTTTCTTTTATGTTTTTCATTTGTCACCTTCCTCGCATTCAAACTGATTCGAGCCGAAGTCCACTACATGTCCAAAATGGCGGTCGCGTTTACGAAGGTCACGTGACTGAAAAGGGTCTATATCCCCCTTAGAACAAAAGATATGGGCCTCCAAAAATGCTTGCAAATTAAGTGCGCAATTCCCGGACCCCAAAAGTGGGCGTGGCACCCAAACTTTGAAGGGCCAAAATTCAAAAACCGTTCCAGCTAGGAAGCTGAAATTTTGGATTCATTCTTTTGACATCATAAGGCACTAATAAAATAAATATCAGGCAAATTGAAGAGGTGTCACTGGGTAGGGTGTGTGAATTGACATGGAATAACCCTAAACTCTGGCAGCCTTTCCTCCTGTATGTGGATTCCCTTGTCCTGCAGCCTCCAGATTCGCCATGACAGCATTTGCCATGAATGTCCAATATGTCTTGATGGCCTACTATTTACCTTAGCTCCCTTTTTGTTTTTTGTTCTATTTCGTTTCTACTGACCGCCAGAGGCGGTGCTTTCAGCACATGGATATCCATCACACGAACGTGCAGGTCGAGTAATAGTAACAACAAAGTCACGTGTGACCTGGGTGACGTCACCCCGTGACCCCGGCATAAAAGACCGGTAAACCCAGGAAGTGACCTCTTACATCTTCTCGCGTTTGCAGGTTGCGAGTTGAATTGAAATTTGGACAAAGCGCTGTGGTAGTTTCGTTACCCGTAGGGTTGGGGCTGTGCTTATGCACCCTCCAAGAAACTGCGCTAAGTCCACCAACTCCTTTCTTCTTGTCGTTATATTCGTATTGATTTATTACTCCGTAAGCTGAGCGCTCTCGCTCGGTGGAGTTAGCTGATTAGCCCTCCGGGGCGGTGTCCTCACCGCTGGAGGCCGGCTTGTTTTCGCTTCAGGTAAGCGGGTTTCATTTATTTAAATTAAAGCGGCGTTCCTCTCGCCGCTGTTTATCAGTTCTGCGGCGCTCGGCGCCTATCCTTGTTAATATTATTAACCACCTTGTTTTGTGTAGCCTCGCCGCCGGCCTGTTCACAGGCCGGCTGTCTTGTGTGTTGTATTCGTATTGATTTATTACTCCGTTAAGCTGAGCGCTCTCGCTCGGTGGAGTTAGCTGATTAGTCCTCCGGGGCGGTGTCCTCACCGCTGGAGGCCGGCTTGTCTTCATTCAGGTAAGCGGTTTTCATTCATTTAATTTAAAGCGGTGTTTCTCGCCGCTGTTTATCAGTTCTGTGGCGCACTGCGCCTATCTTGTTAATATTATTAACCGCCTTATTTTGTGTAGCCTTGTCTCCGGCCTGCTCACAGGCCGGCGGTCTTGTGTGTTGTATTGTTTGTTACTCCGTTAAGCTGAGCGCTCTCGCTCGGTGGAGTTAGCTGATTAGTCCTCCGGGGCGGTGTCCTCACCGCTGGAGGCTGGCTTGTCCTCATTCAGGTAAGCGGTTTTCATTTATTTAATTTAAAGCGGTGTTCCTCGCCGCTGTTTATCAGTTCTGTGGCGCACTGCGCCTATCTTTGTTAATATTATTAACCGCCTTATTTTGTGTAGCCTTGTCTCCGGCCTGCTCACAGGCCGGCGGTCTTGTGGGTTGTATTCGTATTGTTACTCCGTTAAGCTGAGCGCCCTCGCTCGGTGGAGTTAGCTGACTAGCCCTCCGGGGCGGTGTCCTCGCCGCTGGAGGCTGGCTTGTTGTCGCCCAGGTAAGCGGTTTTCATTCATCTAAATTAAAACGGTGTTTCTCGCCACTGCTTATCAGTGCTGTGGCGCACGGCGCCTATCCTTGTTAATATTCCCGACCACGGGTGTGTTCGCCCGGTCGTTTTTCATTACCGCCTGATTGTTTATTTTGGGCTGCTTACTTGGGGTGTTCTCGCCCTATTTTTTAAGTTCCCTTCTGCCAGCCAGGCGTCATGGACCTCTTCTCTCGCTGCGCCAACTGCCGGTCCCCCTCGAACCGGAGGACGGCCACCGCGAGTGCCCCTCATGCCTGGGTATTGATCACCTGCGGCAGGGGCTGACGGACATGGCCTGCGCAGACTGCATGTGCCTGAGCGTGGCTGCGCGGACCGCCAGGCTGGCTCGGCCGGATTCTCCGTCTGACATCCCCCGGGCCTCGGGGGGACAGGACACGGTGTCGGCTGCAGCAGCGGGGCCCAGCAAGCGCCGTGGGTTCCCCCACACGTCTTCGCTTCTAAGGCGAAAAAGAAGCGCTCGGGCGATTTGGCTCAGAAGGTGGAGGTGATGTCCACCGAGCTGGAGGAGATGAAGGCCCTGCTGGCGAATCTTCAGCCTCCGCCACAGGGGGCAGTGTTCCCGCAGCCACCCCTTCTGCCTGGCAGCCCGACTGTTCACCATCATCACCGCTTCTGTCACCGGCCGTTGATGCACGCGGCCTGGATGAACTGTCGATCCGGGCTTCGGAGAGCTTTGACTGCGGTGGGTCCGATGGTCACGGCTCCACCTCTCCGGCCGGTTCCCAGGTCACCAGCCATGGCACCGTGGCAGCGTCGGAAGGCGGATGCTCATCCATCCAGCCAACGCTGAGGGCTGCATTGGCCCGTCTGGGGTTGGACACGCCCCGGTGGCCCAGCATCAGAGTGCTTTCTTCAGAGGTCCCACATAGCCTTCCTCGTTGTCTGTTCCGCCCTCGGCCTCATACATCGAGGAGTTACAGAGGTGTTGGGCGGACCCTAGATGCCTTCCCACCTCCCTAGTGACTGCAGGGCCCTGGCGGCAATGCAGGACACCCCTACCTATGGCCTCCTGCAGATGCCCAACATTGAGAAGCGGCTTTCATTCATTTAAATTAAAGCGGTGTTTCTCACCGCTGTTTATCAGTTCTGTGGCGCACAGTGCCTATCCTTGTTAATATTATCAACCGCTTGTTTTGTGTAGCCTTGTCTCCGGCCTGCTCACGGGCCGGCTGTCTTGTGTGTTATATTCGTATTGGTTGTTACTCCGTTAAGCTGAGCGCTCTCGCTCGGTGGAGTTAGCTGACTAGCCCTCCGAGGCGTGTCCTCGCTGCTGGAGGCCGGTTTGTTGTCGCTCAGGTAAGCGGTCTTCATTCATTTAAATTAAAGCGGTGTTTCTCGCCGCTGTTTATCAGTTCTGTAGCGCACGGCGCCATCCTTGTTAATATTCCCGACCACGGGTGTGTTCGCCCGGTCGTTTATTTTTTATTTCCGCCTGATAGTTTATTTTGGGCTACTTACTTGGAGCGTTCTCGCCCTATTTAAGTTCCCTTCTGCCAGCCAGGTGTCATGGACCCCCAGACGCTGGAGGGGACGAGCGCGGCATCACGGGAGCTGTGTGACGCGGCTCCAGGCCTTTGCCTACTCGTCGCGGGAACTGGGCCGGCTGATGTCGTATCTCACCCTCGGTCGCCAGCAGATATGGCGGGCACAGTCCCCTCTGGCCGAGCCCGACCGGCGTGTGCTGCACTCTCTCCCTGTTGTCCCCGGGGAGCTGTTTGGCGAAGCCACTCAGCAAGCCCTGGATCGGAGTGCCCAGGTCATCTAGGCGTAACAGCAGTTCGCTGGCCCCCGCCAGGCCCACCACCATGGCAATGCTGCCCAGTCCTTCAGGGGGCCCACACCGACTCTGTCTCGGCCACGCACCCGCCAGGAGACCAGACGGGTTGATGACTTTCGCCGCCCCACCACCTCCCGGACCCGTGGTGCCGCCCCCTACACCCAGTCCACTCCTCGTCGCCCCCATGGTGACCGACGGGGGCGCTCTGGACGGCGCTGACATCAGCGCGCCGGCGGTCGGCCACTTTTCCAGCGAACAGCTCCAAAGCTGGAGAGCGTTGACCCCTGGGTGCTGGTGACCCTCACCGAGGGTTACCGCATCCAGTTCTGCCGCCGTCCACCACGTTTCATGGGGTCAAACACACCACCGTGAGCCATCCGGGGAAGTCCCTCGTCCCCTGGCAGGAAATCACCACCCTCCTGGAGAAAGGAGCAGTCTCTCCCGTCGACAGGCAGAGACAGCAAGGTGGGTTCTACTCCAGGTATTTTCTGGTTCCGAAGGACGGCGGTATCCGCCCGATCCTCGACCTGAGGTCCCTCAATTCCCACTTGAGGACCATGAGATTCCGCATGCTGCGTACAGTGGATGTCTTACACCACATCCAGGCGGGCGACTGGTTTGTCACCTTCGACCTGAAAGACGCCTACTTCCATGCTCCCATTGTGCCACACCACAGGCAGTTCCTGCGGTTTGCCTTCGAGGGCCAGGCTTTCGAGTTCAATGTTCTGCCCTTTGGGATATCGCTGGCACCCCGTGTGTTCACCGGGTGTGCGGCAGCGGCATCGGCACTACTTCAGGCAAGGGGTTTGCGTGTCCTGCCTTACCTGGACGACTGGCTTGTCTGTTCACGGTCAGCAGCTCAGGCCCGCACCAACATCGCGACTGTGCTCTCGCATGTCGTAGAGCTGGGGCTCAGGGTGAATTACAAGAAGAGCTCGCTGGTGCCCAGCCAGGAGACGACTTTCTTGGGCATGCACCTGGATTCGAGGTCGTTGATGGTAACTCCCTCCCAGACCAGGATCCACAACATCCGCCTACTGCTTGGCCGCTTCGGACGGGGTAGGTCACTCGCCCTGAAGACCTTTCAGCGCCTGCTGAGCATGCTTACGGCAGCCTTCTCTCTGGTCCCGCTGGGACTTCTGGACTTACGCCGCTTCAGAGGTGGTTCAACGGTCTCCACCTCCACCCGGTGCTGCACGGGCGCAGCACATGAACGTGCTGGAGCTACGGGCTGTGTTCCTCGGCCTACAGCACTTCCTCCCAGGCCTGACCGGCAGACACGTTCTGGTGCGGACGGACAACGCTACGGTAGTGTACTACATCAACCACCAGGGAGGCACAAAGTCCCTCCAGTGCTTGGAAGTGGCTGGCCAACTTCTGCGGTGGGCCCATCGACATCTCTTGAGCCTGCGTGCCATGTACTTGCCAGGCACTGCCAACAGGGCAGCAGATCTGCTGTCCCGCCAGGACCCCGATCCCGGGGAATGGAGACTCAACCCAGTGGTGGTCCTCGCCATCTGGGAACGTTTTGGCAGGGCAGAGGTGGACCTCTTTGCCTGCCAGGAGTCGACACACTGCCCTCTGTGGTTCAGCCTCCACGGCCCCAGTCCCCTGGGCTAGGATGCGCTGGCGCATGCTTGGCCGAGGCAACTGCTGTATGCCTCCCCCCCTCTGCTGCTGATCGTGCCAACCCTACACAGGGTTGCGATGGACCACCACGGGCTGCTGCTTGTCGCCCCCCCGGTGGCCGGGCCGAGTGTGGTTCCCAAGTTGCTGCAACTTCTGAACAGCGACCCCTGGTGCCTGCCAGTGAGGACTGACCTGCTATCACAGCTGGGAGGGCAGATCTGGCACCCGGATCCAGCCCGTCTGCAGATCTGGGTATGGCCGCTGAAGGGCCGGACCCCCTGCGAGGTCCTTGTGAGCCGGCAGTGGTCAATACCATTGCAAGCTCTCGGGCACCCCCCACCAATGCCCTCTATGCCAACAGATGGAGGCTTTTCTCCAACTGGTGCTTAACTCGGGGGGAGGAGCCTACATGCTGCCCCCTGCCGACCATTCGACTGTTCCGCCAGTCTCTGCTTTGATAAGGGTCTTACCCCTGCCACCATCAAGGTCTATGCAGCTGCCATCTCTGCTCAGCATGCCAGAGTTGGGGGAAGGACCGTGGGGTCCCACGCCTTGGTGGCACGTTTCTTGAAGGGTGCTCTCCGGTTGAGACCCCCCCGACGGAGCCGGGTACCCACATGGGACCTTCACTTGGTGCTGCAGGCTCTCTGCGACGCACCGTTTTGAGCCCCTGCTCACGGCAGACGTTTCAGGGCTCTCCCTGAAGACTGCCTTTCTTCTGGCCATTACATCAACGAGGCGCGTCGGGGAACTACACGCGTTGTCAGTCAGTGGGGAGTGCCTGCAGTGGCACTCCGGCGACAGTGGGGTCACCCTGTGGCCTAACCCCTCTTTCCTCCCGAAGACCCTCTCTGCTACCTTCGTCAACCAGCCCCTTAGCCTTGCGGCGTTCGAGGCGGGCCATGGTGAGAGGTCGGAACTTTTGTGCCCAGTTCGCGCCCTCAGGGTGTACGTGTCGCGTACAGAGGGCTTCCGTAGGAGTGACGCCCTGTTTCTGTGCCACACAGGACCGACGAGGGGTCTGGCGCTCTCTAAGCAGAGGCTATCCAAGTGGATAGTCGAGGCCATATTACATGCCTACAGGCACAGTGGCTTCCCGATTCCTCCGGCTGTCAGGGCGCACTCTGCACGGGGCGTGGTGGCCTCATGGGCATCACTGAAGGGCGTGCCCCTTTCAGACATATATGCAGCGCAGCCTCCTGGGCTTCCAGCTGCACCTTCACCAGGTTTTACCGTCTTAATGTCGTCCCACATAATCCTGTGGCGACGGCTGTCATTCCAGGCCCGTCGCAGCAGCACTGGGTACGGGTAGGCACTCCTCATGACCTGGTTGGTATTAGTCATCCATGTGCTGAAAGCACCGCCTCTGGCGGTCAGTAGAAACGAAATAGAACGAGGGTTATGTATATAACCGCGGTTCTATGAGTTTCGGATGACCGCCAGAGCTTGGCAGTCACTCGGAGTGTACACGAGAAGATTTGCCAAGAGGTCACTTCCTGGGTTTACCGGTCTTTTATGCCGGGGTCACGGGGTGACGTCACCCAGGTCACACGTGACTTTGTTGTTACTATTACTCGACCTGCACGTTCGTGTGATGGATATCCATGTGCTGAAAGCACCGCCTCTGGCGGTCATCCGAAACTCATAGAACCGCGGTTATATACATAACCCTCGTTTTATTTTTCGTTTTCTTTCGCTTCTGATTTTCATATAGCCTGGACAGGGTGGGTTAATGGGTGGTGGGTGGCAAGTGGGCGGGTAGAGTAGGGTGGATAGAATGGGGTGGGGGCTGGATAGGCGGGAGTGGGGTTTGGTTTATTGTGCCATTATTAGATTTTCTGTTGTGTTGTTGTATCGTTATGGAATGGAGCTCTGTTTATTTATTTTACATCTTGAAATAAAACTAAATAAACCATGAAAAAAAAAAAAAAGATCAAAAACATCAGATTCCGATTTATCGGAACATCCAAGAGTGAGGAACTCATTTCTTACAGACATGCCGGAATAAGACCACAAACTGAAAATACAAGGAAACGAAACCTGAAATTCTGATCATCTTTTGAACTCAAACCCAAAATGTCTTCATCGTAGAGCAAAATACAAAAAGCCTTGCCATTCATATATTCACTCTTCCTGCTAAATTATAAATAATAATTAACATCCCAATAAAAATGCACTAATGACAGCATGAGAGTCTTTCTTACCTGATCTCTCAGCATATCCAGAGTTTCCCTTTGCTTTTTGCGCTGGTCTTCATCTTGAGAAAAAGCGTAATATCCAACACCCAGCTCTCTGGCCTCTAAAACACACACACGACAATGATATCCCGGTAATAATAAGACTTGAAATGTTACTAGTTTCTGTTCCTTTGTGGTTCCCTCCACAGTAGAGAGAGTGGGTTTACGCGTTTTGGCTTCGAATATCAAAACCAGCCTTTGTATTTGACTTTATCTCAAACCACAAAACACAATCATGTTTTTTCATGTGACGTGACCAAGCAATGATTTGGAGCATCACTGGTCACGTCTTACCTACGCCAGTGAGCTCCGCCTTCTAGATTAGTATACAGTACATCATTTCAAATGCTACTTAACATTTAAACTTGTACCAGGGCTTGACATTAATGGTAGTCCGACTGTCCGGGACAACCAAATGTTTGGTCCGGACAACTCAAATCTGCATCTGCCTGTCTGACAGGACGAGTTGAATATTTGTTGAAAAATCACCAGTTTTTATAGTAAATAATCAAGAGTTACATCAATAAAAGTTCCAACAAAACGAGTTCAATCTACTCAGTGAGCCAGCTGCGTTACTGTTTACGAAATTCCGGGGAAGCCGAGTCCAGCAGGTGTGTGTGTGTGTGGGTGTGTGTGTGTGTGTGTGTGTGTGTGTGTAAAAATAACCACATCGAAATATCTAATTATAGATTATTAGACTAGGCGGCATGGTGGTGTAGTGGTTAGCGCTGTCGCCTCACAGTAAAAAGGTCCGGGTTTGAGCCCCGTGGCCGGCGAGGGTCTTTCTATGCGGAGTTTGCATGTTCTCCCCGTGTCCACATGGGTTTCTTCCGGGTGCTCCGGTTTCCCCCACAGTCCAAAGACATGCAGGTTAGGTTAACTGGTGACTCTAATGCCGCTTTTCCACTACAAACGCGGCTGAGTTGGGCTGAGCCGTGCCGTGCTGAGTTGGGCTGAGTGGAGCTGAGTGGGGCTGTTGGAGTTGCATTTCGACTACCACCGCGCTGAACCGTGCTGGCTGGAAGTGGGTGGACACATTGGGTGGAGTTAGCGAAAGTGGGTGGACGTCACGTGATGTCGTTAAGCGGCGCAAACAGTGACATCAGTGATCTTTTAAGCGGTAGTCTCACGACCCGGATAGTAAACAATAAACATGGAGGACATGGAGTCGTTAGTGTTGCTGGTCTTGGTGCTGTGGCTTGTTGTCACCGACAACGCCAACAGATACTGGCAAGAGCGTATAGATGAGGCGAGGCGCATAAGGCTCCAGAAATTCTCGTAATTCGTAATTCTTCTTCTTCTGGGTTTACGGTGTTTACAGATCCCAGCGTGCTCACGGGGCGTGTGTGGGCATGTGAAGACACTCCTCCTTACCAATCAGTGCACAGGGGAGTGTCTGCTCACGCCCCCAGCCTCACTCAGCTCGGTTTGGCTCGCTTCAGCCCCACTCCAAAACCGTGCGAGTTTTGGGTGCTAAGCAGGGCTGAAGCGAGCTGAGTCGTGCTGTTTTGAGATAGTCGAAACACGAGTTGTGTCGGGCTGAAGTGAGCTGAAGAAGGGTAGTGGAAAAGGGCCATTAATTGAGCGTAGGTGTGAATGTGAGTGTGAATGGTTGTCTGTGTCTATGTGTCAGCCCTGTGATGACCTGGCGACTTGTCCAGGGTGTACCCCGCCTTTCGCCCGTAGTCAGCTGGGATAGGCTCCAGCTTGCCTGCGACCCTGTAGAAGGATAAAGCGGCTAGAGATAATGAGATGAGATTATTAGACTTCATCGAAATTGGAGAAATAACGATCAAATACCTCAATCAAATAAATATCTGTGGTGAATCTTTATTTCAACCTGACAGTCGTTGTATTTTTCTTTTCTATGGTTCACATTAACCATCACAAATGTCGTAAAACATTTCTGGGAATTTTATGACAGTGCCGAACTCACGTACGGTTTGTTTTCGTTCATAACGTGATTCTGTCTCCCTTATGTCCAACTCATTTTCTTTAAATTAATTTATACTTCAAGGTTTTACTGGATTAACCAGATGTAACTTTATTTCCTCCAGAAGCTTTGAATTTGGGCGAGTCTAACTCTTAAAACCGCAGATCAGGTAATGGGTTAGAACACACACACAGACCATACTGGGGCTTTGGACAGTTTTTGTTATTGCTGCAGTTAAAGTTTGAGTTTTACTGAAAAATTATAAATCATTAAAGCAGAATGATTACCATAACTATACCTGCTTTTTGATAAACTTTGTTAATCACTTTCCTCTCAATGAACTAGTAAATTCAGAGGAATAAAAAGGTTCTGGTCAGGACGAACTTGGAGTATGCTACTGGTAACATTGTAACCCAGTACTACCTGCCACGTGGATGGGTGGTCGGCGTCTAAACCGGCTCCCGCACCAGTCCCGTACTGGTGAGGAGGGTGGCATGTCACCCAGCAGGACGAAAAACAATACCCATCAAAGGGCGGATGAGCTCCTTGCGAGCCAATGGCCAACATGCACACACACTCCGCACTGCCTTGTGCGTTAGCTCCGGGAGGAAACCCCGACAGAAAATCTACATCTTGCAGGACTTGCTGGATGTCTCGGTTTACCCTGCTTCCACATGAAGTTCTTCAGAACTAAAGAAGAGTGTTTGACCGAGGGCAAGCGTGCACTCTCATTTTTGCCCAGGCTGAAGGTATGGTTGTGATGGTTGTCGTTGATCTCAAATCTGGAGTCTAGGATTACTTCGGCAGCTAACCATACGACCACGTAGCCCTATTTAGGGATGGCCTACGTGCCCCAATCCAGGGAGGGCACTAGAAAAGGTGCACTAAAAAGCCGACGCCAGACCATATACTCCTGAACCTACTTATTCTCGTAATACTCGACTAACCCTTGTGACCTGGAACGTTAGGACTATTCAAACAGGACTCGATTCAGACCCTCTGGACCAAGACCTACGAAAGACGGCTGTGATTTCCAAAGAACTGACTAGAGTAAAACATCAATATTGTGGCACTCACAGACACAGATCGCTGATCAGGGTACCATCCGGGAGGATGACTTCACTTTCTACTGGTGTGGGAAACCATCACATGAGCATAGGCTACACGGCGTTGGGTTTGCCATCAACAAGATCCTCCACTCGTGTAACATCACCTGTTGGTCAATCGGAAAGACTAATGCAGCTGAGCATTGCCTATGCAGGCAACACAATCCACCTCATATCGGCGTACGCTCTAACACTTCAGTTCAGTTCAGTTGGTCGGGTTCAATGCCCGAACTGATAATCACATCATCAGTTTTTCTTTGGCTAATCAGACACAAGGTACGCCACCACTCTTGCCGGAGCGGTTGGGGGTTAGGTGCCTTGCTCAAGGGCACTTAAGTCAATCCTGCTAGTCTGGGGAATCGAACCAGCAACCTTTTGGTCCCAAAGCTGTTTCTCTAACCATTAGGCCATGACTTCCCCGCTCCAACACTTACATCTCCCGCTGAGGCTAAGGATGCATTCTATGAGCAGCCATCATCTATCTTATCATCAATTCCATGATCAGACAGCCTGTTCGTCCTAGGCGACTTTAATGCACGTGTGGGTGCTGACAACTCAGCCTGGGAATGTGTCCTTGGCCCACACAGTATCGGGAAAACGAATGAAAATGGTCAACGTCTCCTAGAGCTCTGCTGTGACCATTCTCTTTGCCTCTCAGATTCATTCTTTGTGAGCCACACTTGCAGCAAAGTCACATGGCAGCATCCTCGCTCAAAGCACTGGCACCAACTGGATCATATACTCTGCCGGAGACGGGACCTGAGATGCGTACGCCACGTTCGGAGCATGCACAGTGCAGAATGTGACACAGACCGTCTCCTTGTTCATTGTAGAACCTCATTCCATCCCAAAAAAGCTCACAGAGCATGACCTGCACCAAAACCTAGGCTGAACATACCAGCTCTTAAACTGTCGTGACAAGTATCAATCACTGTTGAGGAGTCTCATTGAAGCCTCGGATACTGTTTCCATGGATTCTCCAGCATCCCGATGGAATGCTCTTAGTAGTGCAGTGACATCAAGTGCAGAGACTGCCCTCGGCATTATTCATCATAAAGAACCGGATTGGTTTGCAACCTTTGCTGACATTCTCTATCCTGTCACTGAAGAAAAGAAGAAAGCCCGATTGCTGTACTCTGTGATTCCATCTTGTGCAAATGCTGACCGCCTAAAAAATGCGAGGGCAAAAGTTCAATGTTTATCTCGACAACGCGTTCATCAATACTAGCAGGTCCTCTCCTCCCTCCCGCATCCAAAATTGTGCAGACTCTGGGAACCTTCAAGGTTTCTACAGTGGCATTAAGGAAGCACTTGGTCCCAAGCCTAGGAAGATTGGTCCTCTCCTCAAACTAAATGGGACCACTCTTACAGACAAGGAACATCAGTTGAACCGTTGGGTAGAACATTTCACCAGCTTTTATTCGTGCGATATACCAAGATATCGATATCATCCGAGGCACTCCCCCCCTCGAAACTTTTCACCATCTTGAAGCTCCACCTACAGTTGAAGAGATTAAGGATGCCATCAAGCTTTCGAGGCCAAATAAGGCCGCTGGAGATGATGGTATCGTACCCGAATTGTTGAAGTATGGTGGAGAAGTGATTCGTGAACTCCACAGCATCATTATCTCATGCTGGAACTCTGGCTCTGTTCCAAAAGAATGGCGTGACACAAAAATGATAACACTTTATAAAAACGAAGGGGACAGAAGAGATTGCAATAACTATCGTGCCATCTAGTCTGCCTTGCTGATCGCATTCTTCCAAAGAGAGTCAGTGCGGGTTCAGGTCAGGACGCTCCACCGTAGACATGGTCTTCGCGCTCCGACAATTGCAAGAAAAAGCAGTCAAACAGAACCGCCCCTTGGTGATGGCCTTTATTGACCTCACAAAAGCTTTTGACCTTGTGAATAGAACCGTGCTCTTCACCATCCTCCAGATCATCGGTTGTCCTCCTACACTTCTCCCAGTCATCCGTTCTTTTCATGATGGGATGGAAGCCATCATCACCTTCGATGAGATGGTTTCTGATCCCTTTGTTATACAGAATGGTGTAAAGCAGGGCTGTGTGTTGGCCCCCACCCTTTTTGGTATATTTTTCTCAGTTTTGCTGAGACATGCGTTTCCTGATCCATCTGGCATCTTGCTGTGTACCGGATCGGATGGCTCGCTGTTCAATCTTGCGAGACTAAGGGCAAAAACAAAAGACTCGTACTCTCCTGATTCGTGAACTTTTGTTTGCAGATGACGCAGTTTTTTCTTGCTCACTCATACCCCTTTTCCACCAAATCAGTTCCAGGGCTGGTTCAGGGCCAGTGCTGGTGCTGGTTCACAACTCGTTCAACTTGCGAGCCAGCTGAGAACCAGTTTGCTTTTCCATAGCTCGGGGTGCTAAGGGAAGCTACGTCATTACGTCGCTGTATACATCAGTTACGTCGCTACGTTTGCATAAACCTTGGCGCGAATATCGAAGCAAAAACACGGAAGAAGCAGCAGCAACAACAACAATAATGATGGATGACTTCGCGTTTGTACAGCTGCTGCTTCTCGTCGCTTAAAAATGGCGATCTTTCACGGTCTTGTTATTGTTGTTGGTCTTAACAACTCCGCCCCCCCACTGATGTAAGCGGTTCTTTCCTCTGGCCCAGCAGAGAGTTGGTGCTAGCCTGGAACCGGTTTTTCTGGCCCCAGAGCCGGTTCTTTGTCAGTGGAAACAGAAAACCCGGTTCCAAACTAAGCACTGGCCCCGAACCAGCCCTGGAACTGCTTTGGTGGAAAAGGGGCATCTCAGGATGATTTGAAGTCACTGTGGGACTTATTTGCCTCTGCTTGCACGTCATTTGGTGTATCACAAAGACCAAAGTGACGTATCAGGGCCTTCCATTAACACCAGTCATTACAATGAACGGCCAGCCTCTGGAAATTGTGGATCGATCTTGTTGTCTTGGCTTGACTGTCTCCAACCCACCGTGCCTTGAGGTTGAGATTACCAAGCATATTGGAAAGGCTGCCTTTACTTTTGGTGGTCTCAACAAGATCATCTCCCTCAGTACCAAGCTCAAGGTGTATGAGCCTTGTGTTCTCTCGGTTCTACTTTACGGAAGCGAAACCTGGTCAACATATGCCAGCCAAGAGAGATGACTCAATTCTTTCCACCTGAGACGTCTGCGCAAAATCACAAATGTAAGCTGGTAAGATAAAATACCTGATGTCAGAATACTTGAAATGTGTGACTCAATTAACTTGTACACCATAATGAGGAAGCGTCGCTTGCGTTGGCCGGGTCATGTGAGGCCGGGTGATGGAGGACTCGCGAATTCCAAAATCAGTTCTCTACGGTCGCCCTATGCTCCGTTTCAAAGATGCCGTAAAGCATGATTTGAAAGACTTCAGCGTTGTACCAGCTAACTGGGAAGTCACCGCAGCTGATAGACATGCCTGGAGGTCAGCTCTACTGGTATATGATGGCGCAACAGCATCATCCAGAAACTTTGAAGAGCTCCGTCACCACCTGACCAGAACGAGACGGCGACAGCACCTAAAATACTTCCAAAGCCCGTAAACTCCATCAAGTTTTTGACGTAAAGGCCAACTAACAGGTCAGGACGAGTGGAAAATCTTACTGCTTATCCGACTGGACGAGCAGATTAAAAAGAGTTAAAGAACAGCGCTTATATCAAATCAATGCACTTGTTTGTTACTGTTTCTACAGTGACAATTACAAAGGTCTCTAAGTTTTTCTACTAAGTTACGTTGATGTGTCATTTGTGGAAGGAGTCTCCAGTGTCAGCACATTGATAACTATCAGAGGTAAAAATATGTTTTTTCGGACATCTTCAGGACGACTCTCACTTCATCAATTTCAGCTAAAAACTGATAAAACGTGTTACTGTTTAATAATTAAAAACTGCTGCAGTGTAAGAGGAATAAAGCACTTCAGGATGAGCCGTTGAGGAACAGAATCTACTTGGTGGTGGTGAGAGTTTGGGCCTCTGCATGCTCTTGCGACAAGGCTTTCGCAGATAGCTTTTCGCAGACAGTTGTAATTTATCGTTGAGTGGGGAGTAATAGGCGTGCGCGATGTTATTCACCGGCACAACGCAAGGGGGCGCGAAGTCGCGAAATCGCTAGGAGTAGTTGGTGGGTGTGGTTAGTGGAGTGTTTATCCTCCGG